>NC_091793.1:122652500-123277500 GCF_041296235.1 Equus asinus | reverse complement strand
AATTGACTTTTCCAAGCCAATGTCTTAGGAATTTTTCTAGACACTTCCCTCAGTCCTACCTTGTGCTGTTCATCAGTTGTCACCTCCTAAATAGTTTTCACTGTGCCTTTGTTTTTTCTGAAAGGGCTGTACTTCAGGCTTTCTTTGCATAGATTATGATAATAGCCTTCTGACATGTTCACCTGCATTCTATCTTTTTCCTCTGCAAATTCTTCCAGAGTCATTTTTCTAAAATGCAAATGACCCCATGTCCATCAGGGTAAAACTCAGACTTCTTACCTCAACATTCAAGGCCACTAGTGGTCAGACCTTGCCTACCTCTTTGGTTTTTTCTATCTCACTAAACTATTGCATATCTCAGGGTACAGTATCATAACTTTTTTTGTGGAAATTGTTTTCTCTGTTTGGCATGTCCTTCTCTATTTTGTCTTTAAGTCTTTATATATTCTTTAAACTCTTAGTTCAAAAGTCAACTCATTTAATATTCAGATATTCTCATTAAGAATCAACTATGTGCTAGGCACTGTGCTAGTCAATTCTTTGTGAATGATTCCTTGACTCCTCAGAACTTCTCATTCAGCCCTGTGCACATCTCTATTATCAAATTGAATTGTCAAGCTCTGCATATTTGTCTGCCTTTTTTGCTGAACCATGTGCTTCTAGAGGGCAGGGAATTTATCTTATTCATCTAGGTGTCATTAGCTCTTGACACAGTCATAGATAATCATTAAATGTTGAACAAATGAATGAATGGTTACCTTAAGCAAAACATTAATAACATTTCTTAGGGAGATTTGGAACAACCTAATTTTCCTTGAGCTTAGTAGAATAAAATACCGTTTCCTGAAATTCTAAACCTTCTGGACTAGAAAATGAATGTTTTAAAATAAATGGAACACCTCAGCATTCTAGGTAATTGGCGTGAATAATTTCTGACAGAAGGCTGAATGTCAAATAGCTATCTACTTTACCTCTCTTTTGTGTTTATCATACATATTTTGGTAGAAATTAGCAATCAACCAAAGAGATGTTTACTCACAGATACCATTGCTTTTCATTTGGGTGTGGATAATGCACACTAAGAAGGCAGGCAGAGTTTATAGGGAGTAATTGATGTTGACATTTTGTGCTATCATGTGGAAATTCTAAAAAAAGAATAGGCACTAAACTATCATTACATGCCCAATAGTTACAAGCAAGGGTCATGCGGATCAATGATTCTTTAGTGAAATGTCATGTAGCACACACTGTCATTATCTTATTCTTACAAATAAGAAGCAAGAATGAACTGTTCTGTTGAATTCATGGGCAAGGAGGGCTTTTTGGATTGTGTAACACTAAATCCTCTTTTTGTAAATGAGACAATTGAGGGCCAAAGATGTTAATGGATTAACTTGAGGTGACAAAGCTAACTAGTATTAGAGGTAGGATAGAAATCAAACATCCTAAGTAAAATTTCTTCCAGTTGTTTTAAGTTCTGGCAGAAGATCATATTCTGTGAATTATGTGGGAGCACGATTGGTATGGTATTCATTTTAAACAGGCACATTCATCAGTCCTTAATTATATGCATATATTTATTCCTATGCTTAATATTTATGCATCAAGTAGCTCATATTTGATCTTAATTTTATGTCATAAACTGAGATTTCACAGATTATATTTTTCCTTTTTTAGCTGTTGAAAAAATCAAGATAATGTCAGTTTTCCCTTCAGCTCTGCACAGATAAATGTAATTAGCCTAATGCAGTTAGTCACTTCAGGGCCCTGGAAGGTTAAGTCTAGTCTCTGGGCTTTAAGTTTCCGTTGGATTTCCTACATTTCCTGGGAAAGTTGTTAGAGTCTGTAACAGACATTCAGGTCCTCAGGAGCTCTGGATTAGAACTTGCCAGGAAAATAACGTGATGTGAAGCTGCCTGATAGTCCGGGAGTAGACAAAGATGGGGATGGAAAAGGAAAGGAAAGGGAGATGAGCAGTACGACAGACGATTAAAGACAAAAAGCAAGGACAATATATCTAAGAAGTAAGAAACGAACCAAGAATTTAAGGCAGGAAAGTGAGTCCTGGCAAAGTGTATGGAATTTTGCATGTTACAGTAACATGTTGTGCTAGAAAATTTCACTTATCTCATTTAATCTTCACAACTTCAGAACATGTCCCATTTTACGGATGAGGAAATGAGACACACTGAGGTTAAATCCTGTGCCCAAGTCACATACTTAGTAAGCGTCAGGACTAGGATTCAAACCTAGACCTGGTGTCTTCCCCTGTGGCAGGAGGAAAACTCATTATGTGCTTCTCAGAATGCTAGTTCGCAGCTGGTAAGGACTGCTTTCAAAATTTACCCTTCTCACTAGGTTGATTCAAATGGCTCTGTAGCACCTGCTCTTGGGAACATCAGTGGGATCCTTAGCAGAGGGCTCTGAAAAACTGAGGCCAATTTATAAGCCCTTAATGGTCTTATTACTGAAGATTGTCTGGAAGATGAGAGGGAATTCTTCCATTGGTTTTAGCAGGAGTGTAAGAGGGAGGAAGTTGAAATAGTAGAAATGACGATAATCTAAGACTTCCCAGAAATGAGGGAGTAATGGTGTTTTTTCTTTGGCTGCAGAAATCATTTACATGAACGAGAGTGGAAGCTAGTCCCCAAACGGGGAGGAGGGAGTGTGTGTCTGTGTGTGTGTCTCTCTCTGTGTGTGTGTGTGTGTGTGTGTGTGTGGCTGTGGTAGCGGTCCTGTTCATAAAACTGGGCTGGGATTTGAAGCCCTATGTGATTAAGATTGTAATTACACCTTAGCTTTGATTGTCTCAAAATATGGTGAAACTTGAAAACAAGGTTACTAAGGGTTAAATTGCATTGTACACATTTAAACACATCCACATGCCCGACACCTGCATTAAAATATTTTTAAAAATCACAACTCGCAGTTTATAAAAAAGAGCAGTATGTTTATTTTCATAAGAATGGAACAGTTTCATTTTGTATAAAGAACTAAATATGAAGAATTACAAAGAAGTAAAAAATCAGCCAAAACCTACATGATAGAATAATCGCTTTAAATATTTGCTGAATTAGCATTTAAGATACAGTATCTCTTTATGTGTATAAACAGATAGAAAGATAGAGAGCTAGGTGAAAATAATTTTGGAGCAGATGGGATAGTACTCTACGTGCATTTTTTGATTAAAATATAGCATTTAACATGCATTAATAATAAACCTGAAATTGAAGTAATTTCTTAACTTCAGACTAAATATTTGTTTTTAATCACAAAATCATATTAGGCCTTGGAGTATCTCTCTAGAATTAAAAAAATTCTAAAAAACTTAAGAGATTGAATCATTGCATTTTTAAACTACATTTTTTTCAACATTAGAGAGTAGCTACAGATTTTCAGCTGTGACTAAAGACTTTAGCATACTTAACCACTCGACCGTGAATGGCATTAGCATACTTAGACTTTTCTTCCTTCTCTTCATTTCCCTTATGCCTGGTTCCTTCAGACATTCCTGAACTAGCTTTACTTTGGCCTGATTTTTCTTAAAAAGTTTATATTTCTGCTATCTTGCTATATTTTATGTGTTTTTGCAATCCACACTTAGTCCACAATAAGAACAAGGCAGAATATAAATAAATAAAAGATAAGCATAAAATACTGGAAGTTATTATAATTCAAAATGTTTATAATCCTGACCCCTGATTTACCAGTAATTTTTCTGTGTGTAATAGTATGCATAAAGGTTACCTCTAAATTATATATCAGTTGTTGGAGGCACAATTTAGAACAAGACAGAAGTCTCTCTCTCTCTCTTTTTTTTTTTTGCTGAGGAAGATTTGCCCTGAGCTAACATCTGTTGCCAATCCTCCTCTTTTTGCTTGAGGAAGATTCACCCTGAGCTAACATCTGTGCCAATCTTCTTCTATTTTGCATGTGGGACACTGCCACAGCAGTTGCTGGCTCAGCATGGCTGCTGACAAGTGGTGTATGTCTGTACCCGGGAACTGAACCCAGGCCGCAGAAGTGGAGCATGCCAAACTTAACCACTAGGCCACAGGGCTAGCCCCCAGAAGTCTCTTTAAATCAGTACACCTGTTCACTAAAGTCTCTTCATAAATTCTTGTGTCTTCAATTTGCCATTTATGATCAGTGGAAAAATATTTACTTTTCTTTGGTGTTGAAGTTGTGGGTTCTAGTATAGTGAGACCATCAGGTGAGTGACTCTTGGCTTACTATTTTTTGAATTATAGGATGTTAAATAAGATCTGCTAGGATCAGGTTCTGAAAGTGAGTTATTTTTCACATATCAAAATCCAAGTTGAAACACTGTCTTACTTGTTAAGATTAATTAAGAAGTGGTACTTGCACATTGGCTCATTAACAGAAGAAAAATTGGCCCTCTTGAATCGCTCATAGAATTTTAGTAGAAAAGTTAATGATGAATGTAAGCAAACCTCATAAAAATATGACCCTTTTACTGTTTAGGAAAAAAAAGAAAACATGATTTTTTTTCCCCTCCAAGGTAAAGATAATTACCCAGTGTGCAAGTCCCCTGCAGCTCTTTTCTGTTCTTTATATGACCTCTCTTTGCTAGTGTTAGAAATCACAAACTTAACTGTTTCTGATTTGTATAGTTGAGCAGTATTGGATGTTAAAATAGTGGAATTGGACACAGTTGCTCTGTCATAGGTAGACTGGAGCTTGGACAAGTTTCTTAGCCCTATGAGCCTCAGTTTCATCTGAAAAAATGTTGGAGGTAAACTAGTAGGTCTCTACATGTAAAATTCTATTTGCAAAATTTTTATTTCCAAATGAGCTATGTTGGAAATCTAAGAATACTCTTTTGGGCACCCCTTGTGTGAAGTTGCATGGCAACAATTTCAAAACATTCTTGGAACAAAAGTATATTGACTTGCTTTAAGTGGTTTTGTGAAATGAAGTAACTATAATTGAATGTCCAGTCTCAGCAGAGAGGGCTGTCACTGATCATGTTTCTGTGGTCAGCACCACCTTGCGTCTCTGAAACCCTGCAGTACTTCAAGCTATTGGAGTGACGGTTAACCTTTTTCCGATTTCCACTGTGGTGGCCGTGTCTGAATATTTGAAGATGAAACTCTAATTGTAGTGAACAAGGCAATCTAGTCATCTCATAAAACAGCAGCCATATTCCTGCCCACTTTATGGTCAGTACAAATCCTGGGACTTTCAGCCAGATACAAAATCAAAGGGCTAAGTGTCTTCTACCAACTTTTCGTATAATGTGTTGTCGTTGTTCCTAACTTTGTTAGCGGTGATAAAGCATGTATCAAATTTTGATTGTGGTTATTAACTAAGTACCATATATCTTGGAGTTTATGGAATTTCTTTATAGATCTGTCACTAGGTTGAATGTAAGTAAAAGTTTTACAGTGTTGAGTTTTCATGTATATTCTGTGTCTTCGTAAATATTTCGGTGAGAATGTTGTGTTCTGCTCTTCTAGTCAGATGTTTTATATGTAGAAAATTGTGTTAGGGTTTTCTAGTTAGATGCTGTCTTAATCAGAAAATTGAATCCATGAGTCTGAATTTTTCTCACTAGGTAGAAAATATCAGAATAGATTATCTTTATGGTCCTTTAACTCCAAACTACTGTATTTCATTAACGTATGCCTAGAGTAATTGAGCTGTCTCTGTTTTTCCCAGTTAGTGATAACACTGTTCATTCTGAGTTTATCCAAACTACTGGATATGTGTGCTACATGCTGGCAACTACTTTAAGATCACTTCAGAGAGGTTAGTAGATTGATACAAACAATCAGATAAACCATTTGAAATGGTTGATAGTTACATATAGTTAAGTCGTCATTAGAAAAATAGACTTTGAAAGTTCAATTTGTCATCTGAGTTTAGCAGCCACAGCTATCGTGTCTAGTTTGGAATCTGAATCCCTTAATTCACTACTTAGGGGACTGAATATTATGCCCAACAGGAGTCATGTGTTTGTTTCTTCACTGAAAAGCTGTGACAGTTTCTTCTGGCAATCTTAGTACAAAGTGATTTCAAACGGTCTAGAAACTGTTGTTCTCCCCTGCTTGGTGAGTGGTGAAACTTGGGCGTGTTGCTTCCTGCAGTTGCATTGCTTCCAAAGAGCGCTGTAACTGCAAATAAAAGAAGGATTAATGAAAGTGGCGAAATCTGCATCTCATTTGAAGGATTGCTTTTTCAAACCCAATAGTTGTTCCAGAAGCTTATTTTTTTTTTTTTGATTCCATCTTTTTGTCGACAGAGCAGTAGTATGTGGCATGATCAAAGACCATGAGTGCCTTGAGTCCACCGTAAGACTCCATCTACCTATCTGTTTTTGGAAAATTATTTAAGAACTCTGGGACTCATTTTCCCCCTTTGTAAAATTCTGTAATATATGTAATACTTTTGAAAGATGGCAGAGTACTTCTGAGGAAGGTCTTAAATTGGACAGGTTGATTTTGAATTTTGGCTGCAACTCTTAAGAGCTGTGTGATTTCGCTTGGTCTATTTAGTCTAAGACTCAGTTATTTCAGTGGTAAAAATGAGGTTAATAGTACTTTATGGGCTTGTCCTGGGCATTAAACCAGATAATCTATGTACAACATTTAGCACAGTGCCTGGTACAAACGTATACTTATTAACTGTTGGCAATTATTATTAACTCTGACTAAATACAGCGCAGATGCATGTAGAACGTGGTCAAACTATTATCACTGAGCATGTGGGGGACTCAGCATGTGTCCTCTTAAGCAGTAGTTATAGTTAGTCTCTTCTCTCTGTGCATCTATCAGCTAATATGTTCTGAGGAGATACTGCTGGTACGATATCTATTCAGGCATTAAATTATGGTGGAGATGACTCATGTTTGGCCTGTTCTACTTTTCTGCTTCACTGGATTTTGTGTGATTTTTCTCAAATTGAATTGTCCTTATTTCCAACTGCACACCGGGTTGCTGTCTAGTGCTAATATTCCTTAACTGAGAAATATCCAAGTGATCTTTATTCTGATGAAGGAGGAGTCTTAAAATTCTGTAGCAGATCTTTTATCTGGGATATTTAACAAGTTCTATGTGTTTTTCTAATTGTAAAGGATATATGATACTGATTTCATTATTAACATAGCTCTGAGAACAACTGTAAAGTAATAAATAGGGCACTTCCTTGTTTTTTCTAGAAAATGAATGCAGCTTAAGGGAGAACTTTTCCCTGAGTGATAGGTGATTTCAGTTATTTAAAGCAAATGTTTTTCCATGGAATATACACAGCAGTAAGCAGTGATATAAGTGAACAACACACAATTTTGCTTATATATTTCATAGACTAGTAGATTTTTTTAAAGGAAAATGTGGTATAATATGATTTGAAAGGAATATTTATCAGAACATTTCCTTTTATTGTCATATTAATGTGGTAATTTAAGTAATTTTTTGTGCTAAGGAAAGATTAAATTTACAGTGTGCATGTATGTATATATACAATACATTACAAAACATGATTTTGACTTTTAAAATGTGCCATTAGCCATTTTTTCAATCCTCACTATTAATCACAGAATAGTGTATGTACCGTCATTGTAATACACCATAGCACAAAGATTGACAGAGAGTCTTGAATTACTGTTGGATTAGAGATACAAATAATCAAATTTCTTGATCTGTATATACACACAGACACACACATATATACACTCACATATTTATATATGTAAAACTTTCTTTAACTCAAACTTTTTTTGGGAAAAGTCCCTATCCACTAATCTAATGAGAGAGGCCATCCTAGAAAGAGAGTTCGCTTGAACTCAGGAGTGCCAGTCCCACAATTTTATAATTAAAGAGTCACCTCCCCGTCCTCTGCCCTCCAACTCATCGTTTTTTCTTTCCTTTGGGAAGATATATAGATTTATGAGATACAGGTAGGAAGAGGAGCACTTTATCATTATTTTAGGATTCCCCCCAAACCCTGATTCAGTCACGTAGTGAGCGGGACCATGTGGAAGTTTCTTTATACCTAAAGGAGATAGACCGCATCCTAGAAGCAAAGTAATCTTCTATGGCTGTGTTTACCCTAAATCGAAACAACCTCTGTTCTCTCTAATTTATGCTTACATGGTGAGAAACGCCTAGGCTCACCAGTAGAACGATGACCAGGTAGAAGAAGTGGGGCCACTGGGTCAGCTCTAAGATGTGGAGCAGAATCGGCTTAGGGACTTCCCTACAGACGTTTTTAGGGTGGTGCAGCTCCCAAGTAGCAGTTTCTTCTTTTCTTACAGCCACAGGGGAATAGATAGTCAGAAGCTTTGAAAAGAGCTGAGGGCAGAGCATCCAGATGGGTCCAGACCTTTAACTTCTGCACCCATAATTGTGAATATCACAACCTGTTGTACTGAGATCCATCAAAGTATGTTTGCCCTTCACACTGCCTCCCTGGAGGGAGGACTAAGGAAGGGAAGGGGCAAAGAGAGGGTCCTGAGATCCTTTCTGAGCTCAGAAAGCCTCTGACATCCTTTTATGTCTTCTTTGTTTTGTGACTCCAGAGACTTCTCATCCACATAGTCTTTTGAAAGCCTGATGGTATATTTGCTACATACATTTATCATCATGGCTTTGATGTAGAAAAGTGAGCTTTTAGAGGCTTTATTATTAAAGATAAATCATTTTTTGAAAAGAGGGAAAAATAGAGTAGTTGTTTATCCTCTTTTGAATACTATAGATTCATTCACTTATTCCCTTCTTGGTGTTATAAAAATGAGAAGATCTTTTATTGGTCATGTCAATCTCCTGGGGTTTCTCTTGTGCCCTATGTTCTAGAATAAAATTTCTCTTCTGTTTTAGATACATAGAGAGATATCTCCCTGGTCTTGGAATATATTGTTATTTCCTAAGGCAATAAATCAAGGAGGCTGACTAAAAGCTCTAAAATAACTAAATAACCAAGTTGTTGAGCCACTAGCAAGCATATGCAATTCATCACTTGAATGATCCATGCCACACAGGGAAGAGATTGTGGATGAAGTGCCATCGCTCTCTTTTTATTTATTTATTTTTAGTTTCATCAGGGTGAGTTACTAAGGCAGAGAATATGAAGAGGAGGATATAAGAGGAAAGAAATAAGGAAGGAAAGCTTTCTATTTTATTGATTTCAAGGGATAACAATTTGTTATTTATAGAGCTGGAAGGAGGCATTCAGGCATCAGCTTCTTTGTATTATAGCACCGTGACTATGCCAAGGATGTTATTTTAACCAAGGATCAGGAAGAAAACTTTTAACTGCTATTAATAAAACATGTGTGAGGTCTGTTTTTGTACATCTTAAAAAATTCACCTAGGCCAATTATTCTCAAACTTTAATTTGCATATATATCAATGCAAGTCTGTTTAAAATTCAGATTCTCAGGCTCCTTCTTAAGATTCTGATTCACTCCTAGGGTGGGCTCCAGAAGCTGCATTTTAGACTAGCATCCATGAGATTCAGATGTGGGTGGTTGGCACATTCCTCCTCCGAGTCCTGCTAGAACTTTGGAACATCTGAAAAACAGGACAGTTACTCTTAACAAAATACAAATAATTACTAGAAAATAATATCCATTTAAGGCTTGGTACCACCTCCCACTTACTATGAAATCCCTGTTGTTGTGATTGCTTGTGTAACTTTGACAGTGTCCTGTTTGAGGCGTCTTGCTGTTCCTGTTGTTTCGAGTGGTAAAGTCTGTCTTTGTTGCTTAGAAACAGAAATCAATTATGATTAACATAAGCAAAAAAGAAATCTGTTCAAAATCTTTTCCAAGCTCATAGAATTGTTAGGAGTCTGGAGGACCAATCTTGGAAAAGGAGCGGGACTCAAGGAGCTGCGGGTGGAGCTGGGGGGCCTGGCAGGAAGAACCAGCTGTGGGGTTGCCATGCAGGAGGAGATTGGGCCGTGCCTACTGCTATTGCATGTGCCGCTAAGAGCGACACTGAGAACATCCCTGGCTCACTTGCTCAAGAGTTCAAGTTCGGGAGAGAGTGTTTACAATTTGCTCTGCCCCCCTTTCCTGGCTGGGGATAAAGACAGGAGAGAAATCTTAAAAGCAGATTTCTTAGACTGTTGTGAATCCTTACATCAGCCGCCAGAGAGTTCCTGATCTCTGCAGTTTTATTTCGTGTAGTGATGCTGGTGAGAAAGCATAGGTATCAACTATGTGATTTATTATTCTCACTGACTAGTACAGAGTCAGTGGAAAAAAGCAAAAGGTCATCTGTGTCCAGAAACTCAACTTTTAATATGCTTCATGAAATCAATCAAAACATAATATTTCTCCTGTTTTAATATATATATTCATGCAAACTTTTTTCATTTTACCCCATATTATATCTATATTGTTTTAATATGAATATAATGCTTACAATCACTTACTTTCAAAACAAATGAATACATCACTAGAATGAGACATTTATTCTATTATTTCATACACTTCTTTGGATAGTCGTGAATATACTTATCCTAGTTCTAGAAGCATGGTCTTATGGTATCCACTAAAATGTATACTACTTTTTTTTTTTGCTGTTTGTTCATTATATATGAATGAACTAGTCAACTTATGGAAGAGGGGAGTTAGATAACACATTACTCATTTCTTAAACCAAAAAACTTTTAATTTTAAGCTTTGTTAAAAATTTCTTTCGAAATATTTTCTTGACTTAGACAATACGGGATGCCTGAAATAATTGAATATTTTTTGGTTGATTAAAAACTGGAAGTTGCTTAAGATCCCTGTTTGACTTTATTCGGGAAGGTAAGCACTCTCTAAGGACTTTCTGGATGATTTTCAAAGGATATTGCAGACATCAGTACATTTCTCCCAAAATACTTTAGCATGGGTATCATTATATAGTTCAATATTTTTTTATAGTTTTTTCTCTAGGATAAAATGTGCATGTAATAAAATGCATAAAACTTAGTTATATTTTCGGAGTTTGACAAATGCATACACCTATGTAAACCTAAGTAAACACCCGTATCTATATCAAGATATAGACCATTAGCATTACTCCAGAAAGTTTCCTTGGGTCTATTCCCACTCAACCCCAGCCCCACTCCCCACCCAAGAGTCAGTCATTATTGCGATTTTTAAAAAATTATGAATTAGCTTTGCCTGTTCTAGACCTCCATGTAAATGGAATCATATCTTATGTACTCTTTTGGATAAGGCTCTTTCACTCAGCATGATGTTTCTGAAATTCGTCTATGGTGTTGTGGGTATCAGAAATTTGTTCCTTTATATTTCTGCATGGTTTCCGTTCTATGGATACACCACCGTTTACTTATTAATTCTCCTTTATATGAACACTAGGGCTGTATCCAGTCTTTGGCTATTGTCAATAAAGCTATAATGAACATTTGTGTACCAGTCTTTTTGTAGGCATATCTTTTCATTTCTTTTGAATAAATACCAATAAATAGAATTTCTGGGTCATAGGGTAGGTATGTGTTTGTGTTTAGTTCTATAAGAAACCAACAGATCTTTTTCAAAAGAGGTTGTACCACTTTACACCCCCAACCAACAATACAAGGGAATTCTGGGTGCTCTACTGTTCTGTCCAAATTTTGTGTTGTCAATCTTTTTGATTTTAGCACTTATGTTGGATGTGTAAATATACAATGTTTTTTTCTTTTGAGGAAGATTAGCCCTGAGCTAACTGCTGCCAATCCCGCTCTTTTTTTTGCTGAGGAAGACTGGCCCTGAGCTAACCTCCGTGCCTATCTTCCTCTACTTTATATGTGGGACGCCTGCCACAGCATGGCTTGCCAAGCGGTGCCGTGTCCACACCCGGGATCCAAACAGGCGAACCCTGGGCCGCTGAAGTGGAATGTGCGAACTTAACCACTGCGTCACCAGGCTGGCCCCTAGAATATACATTTTTTAAAAAGATTTTTGTTCCTAGGTATTCCAGCACCTACTTGCATAGACAACCTTGGTATGCCTAGATCACTTGACTCTTGAACGCCTTGCGCTTTAAAAGGTAGGAATATAATCCAATTGGCACTCCCAAAGTGAATTCCTGATTGTCTTCTCTTTAGGACAGCCTGAGTCAACAGGCGAAGGATGTTAATTACTTTGTATAACTTCTGTGGCTCCTGATGAGACAGGCGGATGAAAGGCTCTTCTTCTAATCAGACAGAGAAAGCTCCAGTATCTTGGGGGACCTCTAGACAGTTGGCAGGGATGCACCTGTACTACCCTACTGATGGCACGCTTGGAATGCAGACTTGGGCACTGAGAAATAGTAGCCTTTGATGTTCATCTTTGGCTAGGATTTCTTTCTTCCTGGATCTCAAGAGGATGAGAGGAACATTAAGGGTAGCTTATGTTGTAGCCATACTTCAAAAGTGTGTAGATCTCTACAAAGGCTAATTCATTGTGATAGAAAGGAATCTACTCTAGCTTGATCTCATGAACTAAGAAATCAATCCTTATTAGACCAATAGATTATGGTCTGCTCTTAGAAAACGTAGCTTTTGGGTTCTTTGGGAAGCAATGCTGAGAGAGTTAGGACTGTAAGGGGTTTACATTACTCAGTTAGGGCTGCCATAACAAAATACCATGGACTAGATGGCTTAAACAACAGAAATTTATTTTCTCCAGTTCTGGAGGCTGTAAGTCCAAGATCAAGGTGCCAGCATGTTTGGTTTCTCCTGAGGCCTCTCTCTTTGGCTTGCAGATGGCTACCTTCTCACTTGTCCTGACATGGCCTTTTCTCTGTGCACACACAACCCTGGTGTCTCATCCTCTTTTGATAAGGACAGCGGTTATATAGCATTGGGGCCCTACTCTTAGGACCCCATTTAGCCTTAATTGCCTCCTTTAAAGGTCCTATCTCCAAATACAATCACATTGAGCATGAAGGCTTCAGCATATGAATTTTGAGGAGACACAATTCATATTTCAGACCATAACACCCTGCCTTGACAGGTAACAACTCTGCAAGATAAAAGAGAAAGAAGCCTTCATTAGGCGAGGAAAGCTTTCAGACCATGGTGTCAGTCTGACACCTGTGAAAGGAAAAGAGGAAGGAAGCGGAAGTGGGTAGGGAGATCCTTAGGCAGTAATGCAGATCTTGATAAACTCACTGGGCAACTTTGGGAGCAAATGCTTGCCCATTAGGACCCCGTATTGGGAAGAAATGGCCAGATCCTAGTAACCCTGCTGTGCTCAGTCCTTGGCTGAGGGCTTTATGGGAAGAATGTAGCCTTTAGGTTGTGAAATATATCCATTTTGTAACCTGATGGTCACCTTGCATACACCTTGCACCTTGCATTACATATTCTATTTACCAGGTAGTCCAATAAATGCTGGTGCATTTTACAAGGTGGCCAGACCAGGACATATGTCTTCTTTCTTTCCCTAGGAGAGTCACCCCTCTCCCACCAAATGAGGAGGGAAATGAATCACAATCTAATTGCTTTAACTCCTTTCTTTCCAGTAGATTGTCTAATACCTAAAAATCTACTTTATATTATTACCTTAAATGTCCAGAAAAGACAAATTTATGAGACAGAAAGTAAATCAATGGTTTCCTGGGACCGCGAGTGGGAACAGGGACTATCAGCTGTACATGGACATTATTGGGACATTGTTGGGAGAATGAAAATGTACTAACACTAATTTATGATGATGGTTGCACCATTTGATAAAGTTACTAAAAACATTGAATTGTAAACTTGAAATGAGTGAATTTCACTATTTGTAAAATGTAAAGTTGTTAACAAAATTAATGCTGAAAGTAAAACTCTTGTTATAGAGACAGATAAAAAGCAATCTTTCATATTTGGGAGAAAAAAACATACCTGAAGAACATGTTTAGTTAGTGAAATTCAATATGTCAATCTTGCAAATCACAAACTTTATCTTAAACAGTTTTCTTAGGATAATTTAGTCCAATTTTGTTATTATATACTCTATAGTTTTATAGTATGAATAATTTTCTCTAGTTAATTGAAAAAATGTTATATAAAATTGAAACTACATTAAATGAAAACTGCCCTTCTTACCCCTAATAAACAATGATTAAGATATGGTAATTTACTAAACATGAAAGTAGGTCATTTTGGGAAAAACTGTAATATGTATAAGTAGCATCCAAAATTCAAATGTATAGCAATGAAAGATGTTTGATATGTCACTGTGTACAATGGATTGAAGAAATGGCGTGGGCGTATTCCAAATGCAGTACACAGGGCACATATTTGAATCCTATACTTCGAGGTTGCTCTGAGTTGTTGATCATAAATTGAATTGGTTAAGTAATTAAATTGTGAGTTTTTGAAGGTCAAAGACATTGTTTCCCTGGCATGTTTTACTTGTACTGTTCTGTATATATTTAATAATAGTGCATTACTGGGTCAAATTCTTAAAGTGATTCAATTATAGTAAATGATAAGATTTAACTAAGAGAGTCGTTAATCACTTTTAATCTATCTCTTGCAGGCATAGGATTCTTTTTAAGGCATAGACTTTGTAATGATTTAATTTTAGCAATAGCGTACAAATATATTTAGTCTTAATAATTCATGAAGTACCAAAGTATCGAACAACTTTAATCAAATCCACAGTAAATTTATTGGCTGGAAAGATATAGCATAGATTCACATATTTTAATTCGAAACTGTAAAGTTTATGATATGTTAAATATTTGAAATGAATAATTTTTCATTCACTCCTAGAATTGTGGGTCTCAAGAGAAGCCTGTTACAGATACCCTGCTCTCTGTTACTTCTCTATTCATTTCTGGTAGCAAAAAACCTTTTGAGGCACTGAGAATTTTTTTCCCTATTCACCTTCTTGCTATATCATCATGATTATTATTATTATTTAGTTCATGCCATTACAGAATATTGGCTCCAGGTTTTTTTTTCCTGTTCTCCCTGTTCCTTAGGAAAGTTTGAAGTAGGTACCAAGCACCTAATTTCCTAGGTCTTCTGATGTTCTTCCTTACTGTCTTTAGGGTCAAGGAGGGAGCAGCGGAAGGATGATTTGCGCTGATTGTTTTTAGTCTTTCTGCAGTCCACTTGGACTCATTTGTTCTGCCTTCCAGTGCTGAAAGTTTGAGCGAAACTAGAGTTTGAGGATGTAATAAATTGCGCGGGTACACATATACACATGAAAAGATATCAATTCATGATTACTTGTATGGCTTGATTGCTGGGTGTCTGTGGGCGCCCCGTTCTTCTCTTCTTTGCTTAGGAATCTTTAGGCCTTTAGTGGACTTTAAATAAATCTTCTTCATGGGCATAGTTATCTCCAACCAAGTGCATTGGAGGGTAAAATTCTTCAATAAAAAATGGGGAGATGCTTTGTTATGTGGGCAGTTAAAAGAGAAACCAACTGAGCCTGAGAGAACAGGAAGATTTACTGGATCAGGACGGAATATTTAAAGGCTTTGCTTGGAACATTCTGGATCTAAAAGTTATATTTGCTCAGACATATTAGGCAAACATTAGTTATATGGGAAGTCTTCAGAATACAGCATGTTTGAAGAAAATTCTTACAGCATGGAAGCCAACTTTAAAATTAAAGGTCAAATGGAACTTTTTTAAAACCCGGTTTTAAAAATCTTGTCTTTAACAAAGACACTGTGGAAAATAGAAATAGAGGTAGACAGAAACTGTGGGAAATAGAATGAGTAATAGTAAAGTGAGGCCAAATTTGGGGACATTTGGATAATTTATAAACTGAGCTGAACTTAGATAAAGTGCAGGCAGCATGGCAAAATTTGAAGAAAGGCTGTCTAGGTCTTACATGATGGCTGCAAAGGGTGTTTGTGGAATCATCCTCGTAGAAAGGATTCCCAAGGGCAGGGAAAAGCAAGAGCTGAAAAGAGACTTTAGAAAATGGAGAGGGAGGCAAAGACTTTTAAGGTAGATCTTAGGAAGCATTTGAAGAACAGGTCTAATTCAACAATTGAGGAGTCAGTGTGGTGTTTGAGTGTTAGAATGAAGAAGGAGTCTCCCGTAGGATTGAGGAGCTAAAGGCAGAAGGAATTCCCAAACAGGAGTAATGACAGCAGTCAGGGTGACAGAAACCTGAACTAAAAACTAAATATGTGGCACATAAGAAGAAGAGGAGGTGTGTGAAGTGTGAAGAGGGAGATCCTGTGAATGTTGTTGGATGGTTGCTTATCGTTTTTGTGAAGTACCTGTCTCAGAAAAAGAGCAGAAGCTGAATCTCTTGACTGAGTCCTTGTAATTCAGAAATGAGGTGCAAGAACCTCAATGAAAGGGAACATGGAGAAAATCTCAGAAACATTGTAACATGAAGTTATGAGTGTCAGTGCCCAGGGTGGGAGACTTGGGGCCCATAGGAGCCATCATTATAAAAATCTAAATATGTTCAATGTACATAGCCTTTCCATTGGCAGAATCTAATCAAGTTTTAAGTTGGGGAACCCCCAAACAATTGGAAAGGATTTTTTAAAGACCCAGAAAATCTGAAACCATGATACCTTTCACCTTTTTTTTTTTTTTTAACATTTTTGCCAATTAAGGTAAGTCTGTGATCAGTGCATGAAGCAAATTCTGTTACTGCATTAGAGAGTTGGTGTATGATTTGTAAAATACTGTAGTATTCATTTGGTTCTTGGATTTGATTCTATGTTTATCTTTATTCATACAGTAAATAATTATGAATCTGGTATTGCCATTTGTGCTTTGATATCAACCTTCCATCTATTCTAGGAACTGAAAAGTTGGGCATTTAGGAGACAGGTAAAAGTTTCTTTCCACATTTGACTTAGGTCCATTGATGCAAATAATCCATAATCAATCCAGAAACCAAAATTGGAGTGAGTTTATTATGTGAGCCAGTTTTGAGGACTTTAGCCTGAGAGTGACCTTCCCCAACCAGGAAGCACTCCAAAGAAGTGGAGTGTACAGTGTGATTATATACCACCTTGGAACAGAGAATATACATCAAATATGACAGGAATATCTCTTTTACTGCAGTCACAAGATGTTTTCCTAGCAAAGCAGGCCATTGGTCACAAGATGAGCACAGCAGATCAATAATTAATCCTTTCTGGGAACAAATACTTATCTTTAAAGAAATGCTGATATAGGGGGAGGCAACATCCCTATCTTTAAGGGCATCTTTCTTGGCTTTGGGACATTGTAAATGTTTAAAGCAGATGTACAATGCATGTTCAACAGGCCACATCAGGCCTTTCTGGAAAAACAAGATCGGGTCCAATTAGTTTTAAGCCAAATGGCTTCCCGATACTTCCACTATATCTTATTTCCTTTCATTTATTCATTAGGCCCAAGATCCGTATTTAAAGTAAAAGATTAGTACCTTGTTTGGATAGAGCTATGATGCTTTCATTGAAAACCTTCCAGGACAAAGCTGCCCAAGAAGCTTGAGCTCTGATGGGGTTCTGGAATGAAAGGCCTCTGGCTTTGACTAAGCTCTGAAAGAAGAAAGGGAGGACTTTCATTTGTCTGAATTAATCTATGAGAACAAAGAATTTAGAGTATTGTGTTATTCACAAAGGAAAAAAGATTTAGTGCCCCAACTGTCAAAGAAGGAACTGAAAAGATAGATTGCAACATGTTGGCAAGCTTTTTTTATTCCTCTTGGATCCTTTCGGTGGGAAGAGTGAGGATGTTATAAAAGGTCTCTTTTTGGGGGTTTTTGCTCATTTTTGCTTTCTTGAAGTATTAAAGTATAGAATAAATATTAAATAATCTACTCTAGAATTTCTCAACTTTTTCTCATCAAATACAACCACCTAATGCTCAGTGCCTAACACAAAAACAGGCAAACAAGCAAACACAATTTATGTGTCAAAAACCTTCAGAAAATAGGAAACACCTTATCTCACCTCTTCATTTCATAGGTTAAGGGATGATTTTAAAATCACATTGTTGGTTTGTGTCTCTTGGAAGAATGTGAAGATCTGAGCAAAACTCCTCCATTAGTAGCTTAATCTGCTCAATAGACTTATGCTTTTCCTCTATTTATAGCAAGAGAGCAGAGCTGCCTCGAAATTCCCCTCTGGCTAAATATGCTCTCTCTATTCCTTTGCTATGTCTCGCTAAAAATTATTAAGTGCATAATTAGCTAAGTGATTTTAACAAGATAAAAATGATGCTCTTAAACTGAGGTTTAAATTAAGAGTTTAAATTAAATTAAATTAAGAGTTGTCTTTCTTCTTCCTGGTACAGGAGAGGGAGATACCTTTACAAATGGAAATTTCCTTTACAAAAGAGAAATTTATACTCTACTTTTAGAGCTTTTCCTACTGCTGCTCTTCCTCAGTTGCCTTCAACTCAAAATAATCCTTAAGCCAAAGAGGCACATTTTGAGGTGCCATATTTCAGTCACCTTCAATGTATTTTTATATATATAATTATTTTGTTTATATATATATACATATACATGCTATAATCTGTAATATGTATCTGTGCTATCTATCTAAAATCAACAGAATTCTTTTTGAAACATAAAGAAAAGAAAGATTAAATAGTTCTTGAAACTTCAGCCTTTTTGGGTAGAGATTTTAAGAATTCTTAGGATAGGTTTTGTCAAAGCAACAGTTGTACTAGACAAAGATAAACAGGGAAGAAGACATTATTCAAGGCTGTTAGAATAGGATAGTGGGAACAGAATTATGTCTGAGCTCAACTCCATTGAAACAGAGGGCAGGAGGGTTTTTAAGCACTGAGGTAAACCACTGGAGCAGTGCTAGAAGGTGTTAGTGGGGGAGGTTGAACAATGGGATATGTTTAGCATGTCCAATTATTTCCTGAGTCTCCAAATAGTTTTCCTCTGTGGTGAGGCCATGTGTGTTGCTAATTGTGCTTATCAAAGGAGTTAGGCTCCCACCCTCCTAGAGACTGGGAGATGGGGGCTCAATCTTCCTTTATGATTACAGTTCAAAAGGATGGCTCCCAGGTCCTTGAGAAAAGTCTTCCTGGGTTATAAAACTGGCAAGAAGCCTTTTACAGGATTCATGTCTCAAAGGGGCAGAGAAAGAATTTACAATTACATATTTTCTAAAGAAAATGCTCTAACAGAGGCCAGGGCCTAGAGTCAGGGAGAAGCTTGTCTAAAGTTTAGCCAGGCCGAGGACATTGGTAAGGCTCTCTTGGTCAGTTTATTTGATTAGAACTCTTCACTTGTAAACCTGAAGTTCCTAATCATACAGACAAGGCTTTGATATTGAAGAAGCAGATGGATGGTGTTTTGATCTTCAGTAGGTTTCCTTCTTGTGCTAGACTACGTGATGTAAAATGTAATCAAGTGATAATTAGTGATAACACAGAGAATAGGCGATAACTTTATGTGAGCTTTTTTTGTAATCAAAAGTGTTTTAGATCACGCCTACAGTGAGATTTTGATGTATTAGTTGATGAGGGTATTTCCTTTGCCTTTCTAATTTGTTTTCAATTTTCATTAATTAAATATTTTTGTTAGCATGTTTAATTCCTTTCTAGTTGTCATTGAAATAAATAGGTTGCATTGATGTGAGAACTATTGAGTTTCCTTTTATTAACCTACACAGATGGATTTAGCTAAGACCAAAACCTCTGAATTCTCTGAGCTTTTCAAACTCTGCTCCCCAGCATCCAGTTTATAGCACATTCATTTTACAATCTTTGTCTTTGCCAGGACAAGTAAGAAGGCGTTCAAAAGAGGTCTCCCCAAGATGTGCCACTTTGGCATATAGGATATTTTGAGCTAAAGGCAATTGAGACACTGCAGGCTCAAGAGAAAATTACCTCTCCCGTAAGGAATTCAAATGGGGGGCTTTGCCCATCATAAGAGTTATTACCAGAAATAAATATTCCTGGCCTCTCTGCATGGCAGGGCAAACCTCTAATTACTGAACATCTACTCTTCTTATCATCTCTGTCCCATTTCTTAGCTCAAGATGGCATGTATATCTCATTTTACCTTTTCGTCTCTGAATCTCTCATGTATGTGGGGTCTCTGACCCTATCATGTATGTGAGGTTCCCATACATAGGTAGTTAAATTTGACTTTCTCCTATTAATCTGTCTCATGTCAATTTAATTTGTAGACGAACCAGAAGAACCTAGAAGAGTAGGAAAATTTCTTCCTCCCCTACGAGTACATGGCATTTACTCCATTTTTAATAGGCAAGAAACATTTTCAATGCCTTAGTCTGATTTTTCTGTTTGTTATATTCAGTCTTCTTGTTTTAACATAGCTTTTTCTCTCTCTTCTACTCCAAGTATATAACAGAAATTAACTATTAAGAAACATTAGAGGGGCCAGCCCCGGTGGCCTAGTGGTTAAGTTCGGTGCTCTTTGCTTCAGCGGCCTGGCTTCAGTTCCCAGGTGCAGACCTACACAGCTTGTCTGTTAGTGGCCATGCTCTGGCAGCAGCTCACATAAAAAAAGGAGAAAAAAGAGGAAGACTGGCAATGGATGTTAGCCTAGAGTGAATCTCCCTCAGCAAAAAAAAAAAAAAAGAAAAAAATTAGTGTATCTGAATCTTGTTGGAGAAAATCTAATTAAAAATAAAATCTTCTGCCAACTCAGTGAATCTTCCTCACAAAATGTAGAAAAAAAATAAAAGTTTTATTATTGTTAAATCATTAAATCAGGCTGCGATGTACATCATAGGCAATATGCTAAAGATATTGCAGAGACAGAAAGAAATCCTGCTCTTTTTATATACCCAGGCAGACACAATCCGTTGCATTCGTGTTAAATGTCTTTGTCCAAGGAAAAAGAAAACTTCATTTATCTTGACAGGCAGGAAATTACAACCTGGACCCAGGCACCTCTGCTAAACTCCCAGAGAGACAGAGACATAGGGCATCATCCTTCTGGATGTTCACATTTCAAAGGGATGACTCCCAGGCCCCTGAGAAAAACGTCCCTAGGTTGCAAAACTGGCAAGAGGCTCATTTAGCTTTTAGAAAGATTTACATACATCTCAAACAGACAGAGAAAGCATTTATAATTTCAGGTCTTCTGAAGGAAATGCTAAAGACAAGGGAGAGGTGAGGAAGTTCTCTTTTCCTTTTCATACGATGGAAAATTTTAAATTTAAATTTTTTAGATTTGTGTTCATCCTTATAATGCATGCAACATTCTTTTGAACTATTTTCTCCAACTTTTAAACTATTTTAAATAGAACTAAAGGTGATATATTTAACCACATTTTAACAGGTGCAGCAGATAAAACTCCCAAAGAAGTGCTTCCGTGACTAAAGGTGTCCTTTGTGAAGTAGTGAGAACACTTTTACCTGAGATTATTTTTAAAACCTCACAAAGTCTGTTTCTTTAATACACAATAAAAGGACTTATATGTGTATCTGGAATCTTGTAGTGATTTCAAATGAATGAGATTTAATACATAATTAATTGTGAGAATGTTTATTTGCCATAGGACTCTCTTTATTCTAACTGTACCCAAATTACAAAACTAGACTTTCAAAGCATTACTTTATTTGTGAAATGGGAAAATTCTGATGGACCTACTCCTTTCAAACAGAATCATGCTTATTTATTTGTTTATTTTTTGTGAGGAAGATTGGCCCTGAGCTAATGTTTATGCCAGTCTTCCTCTATTTTGTACTTGGGATGCCGCCACAGCATGGCTTGATGAGTGAGCTGTGTGTCGGTCTGCACCCGGGGTCTGAACCTGTGAACCCTGGGCTGCTCAAGTGGAGCTCATGAACTTAACCACTACTCTCCGGTGCTGACCCAGGAATCATGTTTAGAGTCCTTAGATTCATTCTTTCATTCATTCAAAAACTATGTATTGAGGGTTTACTGTATATAAATCACTATTCTTGGACTGGAGAAAGATTTAGTGGATAAAAAGACTAGGTGTTTAAAGGTGCTAATATTTCTTATGACCTTAGAACATTCAAGGAGTCAGGGAGAAAATCATATTTGCATTTATATAGTGTATGGGAAAGAAATATGCGTTCCTTAAGAAAAAATGTTAATGGTTATTCATGAATTTATTTTAAGGTTCTCGTCTTTGCAACTTTTCCATATATATCCCCCTGAGGTGATCATTTGCAATGTTGCTGATGCATAGATTTGAATATAAGGTGCTGCAAAACAGGAGAGCTGGAACAAGTCTGTTATTTGTTAAGTGAAGGTAGCTAGCTGTCATGAAGCACATCACAATTTGACTCTGTATTCTCCATTTATTGTTAAGTATATATGTAGTAATTCTTTGAAGTAATTTAGTTTTTAAATTTTGGGGTAAATTTATATACACTCTTTATACATTTAAGAGAGTTTTAGGATATATTATTGTAAGCTGAGGTTTCTTTTCTACTGACGGGGAGGAAAAATCTCTACCCTTCTAAATTATTCCGGGTGGTCTAAGAATTAAATTAACCTGATACAAATGAACAGAAGAACAACTAACAGAAGTTTAATAACATCTATATTTCCTGTATTCATGGGAGAAACCCAGGAAAACTGAATAAGTTGCCCAAATGGCCAAGGCCACCACCTTAAATATTATCTTCAGCTAAAGACAAAAAGAAGATGTTGGGTGTAGGAGGAGTCGTTTATGGGAAGTGACCAGAAATAGCACAGTAAACAAGAGTCAGGTTGTTATGCAGATTTAAGCCATTGCCTTCTCCATTGATGAGAGTTTCTAGAGATTGAGCCATTCCCCTCTTCCTGGTATCGCCAGGGAGATTTTCCTTACAAACGTAAATATCTCTTACAAAGGGTAACTTCTACTTGGTTTACAGAGCTTGTCCCATGTCTACTTTTTCTTAAAAACACCTGGCCTAAAATAATCCTTATATCAAAGAGACATATTTTGGGGAGACAAATTCTGCTCCCCTACAATGCTTTTTGTGATTCATTGTTTCCTTTTTGTTTTCACTCTGCATTTTTGTAAAATCTTTTTGAAAATTTGAATACTGGCAGTGCAGGGATAAGAATGCCCACTGAAGAGTCTTTTGAGGTTGTGGGTGGGTCAAAGCTACAAAAGCTTTAAGAGTGAGCAGAGTGGAGTAACAATGGCATTGGTGGTAGGAATTATGGTAAAGGAATCTAAAGGAGAAGATCAAACAGATGGAACAGAAATCAGTGCCTTTTGTCAACCATCGTGGTCAAAGAGAGATTATCTATCTAGGAATAAAAGAATTGGAACTTCTGTTTTTTCTTTTATTTCTTTTTGTTTTTAAGGCAGGAGATCATTTCTCATAGAGATAAAATATGCAGGTTCTTCATCACTCTGAGAAAAAAAGCTATATACTTTTATTGATAGTGGTTTTATTCTGTATGATGAGTTATTAAAATTTGTACAAGGAAGAGGAAGGTTGAATTGTCTTATTAAAATATTACTTCTTACTCTTTGGCTTCAGGCTCTTCAATTATTTTTCACTGCTTTTACAATAAAGTCCAAAGTCCCCAATGTGGAAATGAAAGGCCTTCCCTGGGACAGCCCTTAGCAACTTCTCTATACCTATGTGTCCCAGTTTACTCTTCTCACCCTTCACACTCCAGGCTTGGTGAACCTCCTGCGGTTGTCTATGCCACAGTGTCAGGCCACTGTGACTTTGCTCATTCTTTCCCCATCCTACCCTCCTGGGAGTGCATCAGACAGGAAAGGTTTCCTGAGTGATACGGCACCTCAGCGGGAAAAGTAGTTTAAACAAATGGTTCTGAAACTTGAGTGTGCTTCAGACACTCCCAGCAAGCCAGCTTGCTCAACTACAGATTCCTAGGCTTCCAGGGGTTTTAGATCCAGCAGGTCTTGGAGGTGAATCCAGGAACCTGAATTTTAACAAACACTCCCGGGGATTTGATGCAGGTGGTTCACAATCACACTTTGAGAAACCCTGCCTTAAAGGATAGCCCTTGGCTAGGCAGGAAAGAAGCTGGAGAATTGAATAAGATGGCATTCCAAACATAGGAACACCTTGGACATAGGCATTAGGGCAATTAGGGCAGTGGTGTGCTTGAACCAGCTCATACTGGCTTGTAAGAGTTGGTTGTTAAATTTTCAGGAGTTTTGTGAACTGCTTGTTAAACACAGCCATTATTAAAATTAGATTATGTGAACTTGCGAGTCAATAAATTGTATTAAAATCAAAAGTAATAAACATTGAAAACTCATCACTTCCTAATTATTTCACTATTTTCTATGTTCTTAAACATATCTATGCTTTTAAGGTTATTTGTGTATTTGTGTGGTGGAACGGCCATATAATTATGTGCTAGTGTGCATCTCTTCCCAACTCCATGTTCAGTGATGCTATGTTAATAGCTTGAAATTGGCTGTAGTGGGAATAGTTGCAACATAGAAATAGGCAAAGGTTACAAATCAGGGTTCCACCTACATCACCCTTCTGCCCCAAGCTAATTTACACCACATCACCGCATAAGGGTGAAAAAGAGTTGGTTGTATCTAGTGGAATGTGTGCAGTGTGATACTTCTGGAACTTTAGCTGGAAGGAGCTAAATATAAGGGTGAAGAAACTGGTATTGGCCATATCATGGAGTACTTTGTGACCTAGTTTTAAGAAGCATAGACTTTATTCTAGTGACGATGGGAAACCATTGTGGCGGTTTAGGCGATAGAGTCTCTGGTCAGATTTAATTTTGGAAGGGTGGCTCTGTGGAGGATAATTTGGAAGCTGACAAAACTAAAGGCCAGGGAACTGTTTAAGAGGCCATATTCCATATGACAGGTGATGCTGAGTTCAACCATGGTAGTGGACGTATAGATGGAAAAGAGCAGACTAATTGGGGAAATATTTGGAAGTTAAACTTAACAATGATTAGAAAGAAGATGAACAAGTTCATGGGGTCATATATGACTCCTTTTTCTAACCTGGGTGAATAAGTGATTGATGATCCAAGCCACTGAGAGAGAGAATACAATATTGTGGCCCACATAAAACCTGTTGGAGGCATGCCATTTGGGAGACTTCCATATTATAATCACTATCCTCTTCTATCTCTGAACTCATAAGAAAGGTTACAGAAGAGGGGTGGGATGAATGTGTATATATAATATTATATATTGCATAATAAAATGCATGTTGTAAAATGCTCACAGAGCTCAGTTAAGTAACATTTAATATTGATGTGACCTATTGGAAGGTGGGAGAGTTGAGAATGAGACACATACAAATTAAGAGCCTAGGGGTCCGGCCCCATGGCCAAGTGGTTAAGTTCATGCGCTCCACTTGGGCAGCCCAGGGTTTCACTGGTTCAGATCCTGGGCTGGACATGGCACCACTCGTCAGGCCATGCTGAGGCAGCGTCCCACATAGCACAACCAGAGGCACTCACAACTAGAATATACAACTATGTACTGGGGGGCTTTGGGGAGGAGAAGAAGAAGAAGGAAAAAAAGAGAAGATTGGCAACAGATATTAGCTCGGGTGCCAAAAAAAGAAGAAAAAAGAGCCCAGGATTTTCCCTTAAAATTAGAGAAATAGCAGTCACTCTGATTGAAGGCTGTGTCACCCCCACTATGTTCTAGTGTTTCTCTGTTATCACTGAAAAGAAGAGGTAGGAAACTGTGCAATTGAAAATTGAGCTTATAGGGGAGGAAGACATTTCCTCTACCCTCTCTGGGTTTGTCTGGCTGGAGAATGAATTAAATTCACATGAGACAGAATAGCAGGAGAAAATTAAACAAAGCTTTATAACAAGTATACATGGGAGAGGCTCAGGCAAGCTGAGCAACTCACCAAAATGGCTGAAGCCCTCACCTTAAATATCATCTTCAGCTAACGACAAAGGAGGATGTTGTGGGTGGAGGGGGAGTCCATCTTGGGAGATTACCACACAAGTACAGGAAACAAACGCAGGTTTAAGTCCTTTCCTTTGGCATTGATTAAGAGTTTCTACAGTAGAAAAGCCATTGGTGGATTTTGTAAGGGGACTGGTATGAGTAGTTTTGAGTTTTAGAAAGATTATTCTGGCAAAAGTGGAGAACAGAGCAGAGGGGATGACAGAGGAAGTGGGGAGGGAGACCACTGAGAGACTGAACAATCCAGGTGAAGAGTATTGTAAATCTGAGTTAGTGTAATGGAGTTGAAGGGGCAGATTCAGACCTGTTTAGGAGGGGGAATCTGGGGACTGATTGTGGTGAGGGAATGAGAGAGAAGGGGAAATCGAGAGTCATTTGGTCTAATCTGTTGGGTGCAAGGGTACTTCTCACTGGCAGAGGTGAGAGAGAAGGGTGAGCAGGTTCCAGTGCATTGTATTGATTCCTGGCACTACCAATGTCTCCATTTCTGAAGTATTGCCAATGTGCAATCTTATGAGAAGTAAATTATTGACATCATGTGACTGGAACAGTGAAAAGATTAGAAAATTACTTGTGCATTTTTGATGAAAACTGAACATCTATACAAGGAAAAGTATGTGAATACTTGTAGTAACAAAGTTGTTGCTTCTGGGTATTATTTTATTTTTATTGTTACGACTTTTGGCACTTTGAACAACCAAAGAAACAGAAGTGGTATAATATTATGAGGTGCTCAATAAATTAGGGCAATTTAGTTATATGAAGAATATATGTTCAAATAAACCAATGTGCCAGCATGAGTAGGTTTCACTTTACATGCACTTAGAGGAAATAAAACTATTTTTACTTGTAATTTTGCAATCTATATGCATTTCAACATTTTAGTATTTTTGATGTATTGGATGTCTTTTGGCCATTGATAGTGATTGCTAAGGGGTAGAGAAATTAAGTAAATCTTATTAACTTTGCTGTGAAAGATAGCGATATTTAGCTAAAAATTTGGGAAGACATGCAAATGATTATAGAGATACTGTGGCCATAATACATCCCCTAACACGTTAGGTCTGTAGAACATTTCTCCAATTTGTGATTCCTTCTAAAATATGCACATGGAAATCACTGGAGTGAACCCCTTGTTCATACTGAGAACCAATCCGTGAGGAATAAAAGCAACTTTTTTTTGCTTTTAACCATTGCGTATCCAATTTAACAGATCATTTTAAGTATTATGAATGTAAAAGATCCTAGAATCTTTATGAATGTAAAAGATTCCTAGAAATGATCATGTTTACTTTTAATTTTGGACTCACAACATTTTTTTCCTTATGATCATATTGGATTAGAAACTGAGATATTCTTCATTAATTTTGAGAAAATGTCAGAAATGTTATATTTAAAAAATTCAGCAGTCTGTAGTTATGATTGCCAAGGTCAATGCAGAAAACATAAGGGAGATAACAAGAAGAATCACACTAAAAACTTACACAGGAGCTGTGAAAATCTGAAGGCTAATGATATGTCAGTGCCCTCTTACAACAAGACAGCACAGAATGCCTTTAAAGCAATGGGATGTTGGTATGAAGTAATTACTGAGAAGCAAGTTGAGGTGTTAAGTTTGATATATTGTGGTCTTTTCTATCTGTTCCAATTTGCGGCCATGGTAACCGTTGCTACTCCTCCAGCCTGACTACCGTCCAGCTCTCAGCATTTTCTTTCAATGAGACACTTTTGGTTGGATGCAATTTCATTTACCACCATTTAGTTGAATTTTTACAAACAATAATTCAATACTTAAATAAATTATTGATCTTCAGAGTATGGATCTCCAGAGAAGGTCATGTTTGGACTTGAATTTCTGGCCCCTTTCACTTTAGTTACTTTACTGGAATATTAACTCAGTTAAAAAAATAATTTCACTATAGCTTTGAACACTTTAGAGAAACATACCGAATGGTTATGCCATTGGCATTATGAGTCACTGGGTCCAAATTTCGCTTTCAGAAAGCTGAGAGGGAAAAGAGCTATGAAGAATGTTAAGGTAATTTTTCATATTAACCTACTCAGTGTTTTCTTTCTTTAATAATGTATCAACACAGTGTTTTAAAAGTTAATTTCTAATTTTTGTCCATATGTTCTCCAGATATTGAAAAATAATTAGCATGCTTTCTTCTGTGAGGAGAACCTGGACTTTGCAGGCATATGATGCCAGTCCTGCGTTTGCTTTGGTGACTCTGGCCAAGATACTTAACCTCTCTGTTCTTCACCTTCCTCGTCTGCATTGTTTAGGATGTTCTATCAAATGATGTATGTGACAGTTCCTAGCACAAAGTAAGAACCGAGCATACATTTTACGAAGTGTAGTTCTACTTTTATTCAAAGGACAGGGAGCAAAATTATGATTATCCAGGGTTCTTCAAGAACATGCATTGCTTCCTATTTTACATATGTTATATAGTTTCAAATTATGCCCACACAGATGATTTGAAACTATTTATGAACACATTACAATAATGACAAACATTAAAAAATTTTTAATGAGGGAAAATTTTAGTTATACTTTCAATGTCTTGCTTGAAATTCAGAAAAAGTATTCTGTAACATAGTTCAACAAGGAATAAAATATAATAAAGGGATGCATGCACCATTCAATTCTGAAAAGATTTCTTTCTTAGAAGATATAAAATCATGAATTTGAGTATTTTATTACCATTACTAAAAGTAAAACATGTGCTAAGCGATGCAAAAAAGAATTGAGAACACTCGTTGCCTGTGCTTGTGTGATTGAAAGAGGATGACATTTAAATCTAGATCAAGTGAAGGAATTTCGGTTCTGTACAAGTCAAGAAGAAAAGTCTTTTTCCACTAGCTCAAAAGCTCTAGAAAGGAAACGTGAAAAGATTCCATTTTTTCCCACAGTAATTTAATGACCATGTAATTTCACTTCTACCCTATGACTACACAAGTGAACCTTGGTTATGGAATGGAAAAAATGGAAACTATTTAAGTTTAACTTCTATCCATTTTCTCCTTGTACAGACAATTATATGAAATGTATTTTTATGTTGCTATTGAGGAAAATGCAATATCAAATTTTTTTGCAATATTAGAATTTAATCTTTATTCTATGCAATATTGTAAACAAAACATATCCTAATTCTGTTAATCTAATTAAAATATGAAACATTTTATGTGTATTTATAACAAAATTCTTGAGGGAATTGGAAAGTAGAGAAGAAAAGCCTATTAACTAAATAATGTTTGTAAAAAATACTTTATGTGACTGAATAGAAGAAATAAATAATATTGACGTCTGCTCTTGTATATCTTAGAATGATTACAGTTTGCGTACTTCATTCTTGATCTTCTCTACAAACATCCATCTCCTCCAGTTTTTTTCTGTCTTTAAATGGGAACACCAGCCATTTGTTTGCTTAAGTCCGAAATCTGTAAGTCATCCTTCACCCCTTTCTCTCACTTCTCATACCCTATCAATAAAATTGTTGATTCTGCTACTAAAACTTTTCAAGCCCTATCCACTTCTCTTCATTTCCATTGCCACTGGCCTAATTCAATTCCACTATTTTGCTGTTATGAATAATGCTGCTGTGAACACTTTGTAGACATTTTTGCATAGACATTTATTTTCATTTCTTTCAGGTATATACCTAAGAGTAGAATTGCTTTGTCATGTGGTAGCTCTGTCTTGAACATTTTAAGGAAATGCCAAACTGTTTTCTAAAGTGATGACACCAGTTTATATTTCCACCAGCAATCTGTGAGGATTCCAATTTCTCCACATCATCACCAACACTTGTTATCATCTGTCTTTTTTGGTTATAGCCATCCTCAATGACTAATGATGTTGAGCATCTTTTCATGTGCTTATTGGATACTTGGATATCTTCTTTGGAGAAATGTCTATTTAGGGCTTAATTCTTAAATAAGAACAGTCACTTAAGGGTCTGTAGGTGTAGAAAAAAATCTAATCTACAAGAATTGAGATAAACATACAGAAAAAATGACCCTGGGAAAACAATAATAATTCAGGGGAAAGACATAAAGAAAGAAAACTCACTCTGATAAGCAACTTCAGAGACATGTGGGATCTCCTGCAGTCACAAAAGAGGATGCTCTCGAAAAGAAAGTTTGAGTAGCCAACTGTCTAGAGGTGTAGCTCTAAAACCTCTCAGATTGGAGGGGAGCTTTGAGACATGCAGCTGGAGGTGGCAGAGCCAGGACCTCCTGGCTGCTGGATTGGACCAAAACCATGTGCCTTCCAATAACCGTGTGTGTTACTGTGTAGTGTTGGTTCATAAAGTCCTGTTTCTGATTGCTAATCTTGGATGCTGAGACGACAGAAGGAGTCAGCCCATATTTTGAGATTTTTCCTTTGCAAGATGTGGTTATAATTTTCTATCCTTGAAATATCCTCTATCCTGTTTTAACACATCCTATATTAATGTCAGGTATTCAGATAATAAGCATGTTTTGGCTTAAAATGTAAAATTTATAAAAGTGAATTTTGTATGGATCTGCACATTGGCTGATGAGCTTAAACAATGGAAGAGTCCTCAGCTTCTCATACAATAGCCTAATGGCGTGGGACTCATGAAGAATTAGCCTTCTTCTGCAGGTCAGGTGATAAGAGAAGGGGCAGAGCCTCACTCAAGAGTTGGACTGCTGTGGGACATTAACTTGTTTGGGCATGAGATGCTCAAATACTAAAATTAGTTAATGGAGCATTTGCTCTTCCTGTCTTCTAGATTACCTCTCTGTGCTCCCATTCACTAGTTTATCCTAGTCACCCAGCTAGAAGTAACAGGGCAGATATTAGAAACTTGGAGTCTGATTCCTGTTCTTACCCTCTTAGCACACTCTGCTGCTTATTCTTTTCCAGGAAAAACAACAGGGCAATTAAAAATGGTAGCCTTTCAGAGGTTTTGTCTTGGTCCAAGAGTGGTCATTTGACATCAGTCTTTTGCTGACGTATCTGGCACGTGCAAGAACGTCTACCCTAAAGCTAGCAGTAGAGACTGGGGGAAACAGCAATTGGTTCTTCTTTGCTCTTTTTCTTTTTATTCTCCACACACAATTCACAGGCCTTTTCTCCTCTTTAGTGCCTGGTAGTACTGAGTGGACAAGGGAGAAATAAAAGGGAGCTCTGTAGAGTAAATAAGTTAGCTTGGAAGCAATTTCCAACACTGTGTGATAAAGATTTTACCCTCCTCGCTGTCAGGGATATCTGTTACCACAGAGGGTTTTTATAGCTATCACAGAACTAATATGAGAGGAAAAACCTTGACTTTGGTGTAGAAAATTAATACTAATGACAGTCATCAATAAAAATAATGAAAACTGCATATCATCTATGGATAATTACCTTACGTGTAACAACTATGATGAATGTCATTAATATCTGTCAAATTACTACTAGAGATTTTATTTGATTACAACACTAAATTATGTTCAAATATGCTGGGTTCTTTGGTTCTGTGTCTGAAATCTTAAACTTGAATATCCTCTTCCTTCATCATCATCTCCTTTCCTCCTAGGTTAATAATCTAGGTCAAACTCACTTTAATTCTTTGCACCTTAGTTTGTCTATCCGTAAAATAAACACTTGCAAAGGGTTGTCGTGAGAACTAAAGAACATCATGTAGGCAAAGCAGCTGGCAGAGTGGCTGGTTTACCATAGACACTGTCTAGACATCCCCTTCTCCATCTTTCCTGTGTTTTTGGTCTTCAGATTCTTGACCTTTCAAGTTTTCCTAGTTACTCTCTTGCCTGTGTCCCTAGGATCCTCATCTCCCTGTCCTTCTTATAAATTACTTCACATTTCACATAATCTGACTTCTCTGCTCCCATGCCTGAGTGCTCAGTGCAGCAAAGAAAATTACATGTTGATGGATTGGTCCCCCTGCAGATTCAGATTCTATATCATCTGAACTCCTAATACCCTTTACTATCCTCTTACTTCCCTTTGTCGAGTTCCCTGTCATTTGCGCTTATTTATTATTTCAAAAGTATGTCGTCTTTTTTTTTTTTTTGAGGAAGATTAGCTCTGAGCTAACATTTGCCGTTAATCCGTCTGTTTTTTTTCTTCTAGGGAGGTTGGCCCTGAGCTAACATCTGTGCCCATCTTCCTCTATTTTATATGTGGGATGCCTGCCACAGCATGGCTTGATAAGCAGTGGATAGGTCTGTGCCTGGCGTCCGAACCGGTGAACCCCAGGCAGCCGAAGTAGAACACACAAACTTAACCGCTGTGCCACCAGACAGGCCCCTCAAATGTATGTCCTTTTAAATCCTGAATCTAAGATGCATACCTTATCATTCTGCTGTGGTCTGAATGCTTGTGTCCCCCCTTCCTCAAATTTGTATGTTGAAATCCTAAGCCCCAGAGATGATGGTATTGGGAAGTTGTTGGGTCATGAGGGTGGAGCCTTATAGGGCAGGCCCTGGAGAGATCGCTGACCCCTTCCATCATGTGAAGACACAGCAACAAGGTGCCTGCTATAAACAAAGAAGAGGGCGCTCACCAAATTTGCCTTGATCTTGGACTTCCCAGCCTCCAAAACTGTGAGCACGAAATTTCTGTTGTTATCTGGTACCTAATCTGTGGTGTTTTGTTATAGCAGCCCAAACAGACTAAGACATATTCAGATGGTAAATGACTTCACGGCCTACATCACAGGAAAAGTGAATGCCCTCAAATTTGACTGCCACTAGCCAACACAGCTACATTGGCAGAATCCCGTCCTTTTTACTGGTCTCTGGGGAATACACGTTCATCCTTCTGTTCAAGGCATATACATCAACTTGTGCTTTTGATGCCATGTTTTGATCATTATTCTTCAGGATCATGCTCTATCAGTTTCTCCCTCTCATAGTCTTCTGTCTGTCTCTCTCTTGCATCTTAAGTTTCTCCTCCTCTCATAGTTCTTTCTTTAATTTTTCAAATTGAGATATTATTGACATATAACATTGTATTAGTTTTAGATGTAGAACATCATGATTTGATATATATATTTATTGCAAAATGATTGCCGCAATAAATTTTGTTAACATCTATTACCATACATAGTTACGCATAGTTACAAAGTGTTTTTCTTGCAATGAGAACTTTTAAGATCTACTCTGTTCGCAACTTTCACGTATACCAGACAGTATTATAAACTATGGTCACCATGCTGTCCATTATATCCCTAGGATTTATCTTAGACCTGAAAGTTTGCACCTTTTGACCATCTTCAGCCATTTCGCTCGCCCTCCACTCCCCTTCCTCTGGCAGTCATCAGTCTGTTCTCTGTATCTTTGCATTTGATTTTGTAAGTGAGCTCATGCAGTATTTGTTTTCTCTATCTGAGTTATATCACTTAGCATAAAGCCCTCCAGATCCATCCATGTTGTTGCAAATCGCAAGATTTCCCTCTTTTTTATGACTGAATAACATTCCATTACATACATATATTATATACATAATGGAGATATATATATACTACATTTTCTTTATCTATTCATCTGTAAGTTGACACTTAGCTTGTGTCCATGTCCTGCCTACTGTAAATAATGCTGCACTGAACATGGGGTGCAGATATCTCTTCAAGTTACTGATTTCGTTTCCTTCAGATATATATCCAGAAGTTGAATTGCTGGATCATAGGATAGTTGTATTTTTAATTTTTTGAGGAACCTCCATACTGTTTTCCATAGTGGCTGCACTCGTTTACATTCCCACCAACAGTGTACAAGGGTTCCCCCTCTTCCACATCCTTGCCAACATTTGTGCTTTCTTTCCTCTTTCTCCAGATTATCTACTTGCATTGGATAAAGGGTGGCCATTGTGAAGTACATAACAATTTTTAATGCCATTAAAACAATTTTGTAGAATATGGCAATGATCTTGGATGTCCTTCGTTACAATTGTTATATCTTTTATTACAACTTAATAGAAGAGTAAAATTAAAATTTAGATCTTCTGTTGTAAAATGACCAAATTATTTTATATCTAGATAAGAAAAGTTCCTTTTTATTGCCAAAATATTTTGTGAACTCTGTAATTCTGGCAATTTTTTAAGATATTTTGATGAAGCAGTCCTTATTTTTTATGTTATATTCCTAAAAATCACACGATTACTTTTTAAAAATATTATTTATATTAATAATTATATCTAGTGTTAAGGCAAATACTTATATTCATGCCTTATCTCCCCTGACAATTCTCTTTACTTTTTCTTTCCCTTATCACACCCTAAATTCTGAATAATAAAACTGTTATGATGTGTTTTATGCTTGAATCACCTCTGTGTTTTCTGGAATGGTCACCAGGTAGCAGAAAGATTTGCTCCCTCACCTTATAAGGAAGGAGGATAATAGAAATAATTGTTTGCTTTTGGTCTTCTTCCAATCTAATTAATTCAAAATAATTGTTATTACTAGATTTGAGATAAAAGAAAGACTAATGAATCAAAAGAAGTCTTTTTAGTTTAATTATGTATAAGTAAAGAGATTACTATAAACACACTTCAATGATTGTGTGTTTTCAAGTTAAAGGAAGCGTACTCATGTTCATGCATAAATACTGTTACAATATCTGTCTGTATAGTGATTTTCTTTCTAAGTTTCATCAATCAGGGGTAATCATGGTACTTTACAATATAAAGAGAAAGTCCTAGCACTTTTTCAAGGTCAGCACTATTCATAGCATGTTCTTACTCAAGGGGTAATCTTTGGCAACATCCTTATAAATTAATTGTGTTGTAACTTAAGTGAGGATTCTACTCTTCCATTCTGCTAGTGCTGATTAACACGATGCATTAGCCAGAGCTGTTAGTTTATTACCGTGGCAGGGATAAATTGATTACATTGTTAAACCAGCAATGATGAGAAAACTTTAAAGGTACAGCCAAGGAAGTTTTAGTGTATGTCTTACCTGTCTACAGTATAATCCTGTCAAAACTATAAACTAGGGGTAGGAGCTAGACCAAAGCCTCAAGGAGGCCCTTTTGAGCAACTCCAAACACATTTTATACAATTGAATTCAGCAATAGATATAACAATGTTTTGGTTATTGTATGCTTGTTGTCAGGATGGATCAAAGCTTTTCCTTGTTTGAAAGCTACAGCTTTAACAGTGGAAAAAACGTTGCTTGGCCTTCTTTTTCTCCTTTGAAGAATGCCTGGTACTTCTCTAGTGATTGTGGAACTCTTTTTACTGTCACAGTCATTAAAGAATGCTGCAGAGTCCTATCTATTCACTAGGAAATACATTGTTCTTATCACCCGCAGTCTTCTGGAAAAAGTGAAAGTAAAACAGCATTGTAAAATACAAGCTTGCCAAATTCACCGAAGACCTGCAGCTGTCTTGCCCCCAAGTGCTCCCTTTAGCCCTAATGACAGTTAAAGCTACTCCTTCAGGATCACACAGTTGTCGCCACGTGAGCTTGTGGTATGTCACCTATGAGACTGAGAATCTCAGCCTGCGTGGTAGGTTTCACCCTATTCTATGTGGACATAACTAAATATCACCAAGGTAATATTCTCAAAATTATCATCACCATAAGGGAAACTAAAAATATTTATGACTGAATAAAAATGAAAGTACTACATGTCAGTATTTGTGGGATAGTGTTAAAATGGTATTTAAAACATAAATTTAGAGCCTCAATTGCATTTGCTAAAAAGCAGAAAAAAGGTAGGCATTAAGTCAAGAATCTAGAAAAGAACAACAGAGTAAATGACAAAAAAGGAGGAGTAAAACAAAATAAAGATAAGAGTAGAAAATTTAAATACAAATGTTAGAAATAAGTTTAAAAAACAAAATACAGTTATAGGAAAACATAATTGTGTATAAATCCTTAGCAAGAGTGATCAAGGAAGGAAGAGAAAAAGCACAAATAAATAATAGTTGCACCACAAACAGGCAGCATGACCTGAAATGTATTAAGATAAAAAAAAAAACTTGTCTCTGAACAATTTTATCCCAATACATTTCAGAACTTGAATGAAATAGACAATTTTGTAGTAAATGTAAATGAAGGAATTTGAACAAAAAATAGAAATCCAAGTAAGTTAATAAAAATTCAATAAATTGAATCAGGATCAAAATCAACAGAAGACGCCATACTTTGATGGTCTTCCAGATAAATTTTATCAAACTTCCCAGAAAAAGAATTTCTTATGTATACATATTTCAATTGAGATATAATTGATATATAACATTGTGTAAGTTTAAAGTATACGATGAGTTGATTTGATACACTTACGTAGTGCAATATGATTACAACCCTATTGTTAGCTAACACGTCCATCACGTCGCATATTTATCATTTCTTTCTTGTGGTGAAAACATTTAAGATCTGCTCAGGAGCTTTCAAGTATATAATATAGTATTGCTAACGATAATTACAATGCTGTGCATTAGATCCCCAGAACTTATTCATCTTCTAACTGCAAGTTTGAGAAAGACACTTCTATGCTTATTATGAAGATATATACATATGTAAATATATGTATTCTTTTCAGAGAGCAGAAACAGAGCAAAAGCTATTCAAGTCATTTTATAAGGTTACTGTTACTTTGATACAAAGCCAAATCAGTGTAGTGCAAGAAAATAAAATTATAGACCAATCTCATTTATGAACTGAAATAGATTATAAGTTATATACTCACAAATCAAATTGAGCACCAGGTAAAAATCAATAATATATCTTCACCCCATGATACACACCAGAAATGCAAGAAATTTTCAGCATTGATAGATTGAAGAGGGTGAGGCCTCACTGCTGTAGATGCAGAAAAATGAACTGAGGGGTTTGCTGTCATCAGCAGAAAAACCATTAGCAAATTAAGTGTGGAAAAGAATTTATTAAACTGGAAAAGTATGTCTAAAAATTTTTGATATCAAGCATACCGATGGTGAAACTGTACAAACGTTCTCAGTAAAGAACAAGACACAATGCTCCCTATCCTTTCTTGTCTTCATCTTTGGAATACAGGTCCTAACCATCACAATAAGGAAGTAAATGAGGTATAATACTGGAACAAGAATGTGTCCACTTCTTTTTTTCAGTTGCTGTAATTATATAGAAAATCCTGAAGATATGTTAAAACTATGAGTTTAGCAATTTCCTAAAGACAGAACAATGTGAAGGAAATCAGTAACATCCCTATACACCAGTAGCTAACCAAAATATATAATTTGCAAAAAGAGATTTCCTATTTAAAATAACATAAAATTTATAAGATATCTAGGAGTAAATCTAACAATGTGCGAGACCTATATGGAGAAATTTATAAAATCGTATTGAGGAGTGAAAAAGAAGAATAAGCAATGTTCATGCAATATTTTAAATAACTTATTCCTTTCCAATTTATAATCAAATACAATTACAATAAAAAGTTTCTCCATGAAAGGTGACAAACTGTTCATAATTAACGGGGAAAAGAAAAGGGTCAAGAATAGACACATAATTCTGGAGATGACTGAAGTCAGGAATTCTTTCCCTACTAATTTTCAAGACATTTAAGACTATAGTAATTAAGATTGTATGTTGTTATGGCAAGAATAGTCATCAAAATCCAATAAAGAGAGACCAGAATCAGTGTTATACATAAATACGTATAAATAGATATAGGCAGAGATATGGATGTATTTGCATGAGTGGAACTACAAATAATAGAAGGATCATCTCATCATTATTTGGTGCCTGGATAATTGATTATCATGTTTAAAAAAAACACAAATGAAACAATTCTCTCAAAGTATAACAAAGGAATTTTCCAAGTGGATTAAGGCTCTCAATGCGAATACTTTTTCTTCAAAAATTTTGAAGAAAATGTAAGTGAATATTCTCATGATATGAAATTCTGGAGAGTGGTTACCTCTGAGATAGATGAATGCAAAAGTTTATGTGGAGAAGCATACAGATCATTTCAGTTAAGTAATACTCATTGTTTAAAAACTTTTTAAGGTGATATAATATCTAACATCAAATTATAGATCAAGCTATGATAACTTTTCCATTATATTATTTACATTTTTTGTATGTTTGCAATATTTAAAATAAAATAATCTGCCAATCTTGGATTGCTTCCTGGATAAGGAGAATTTTACTGTTTCTACAATTGGGTAATTCTTTTTAATCAGTGAGATATCATTAAGGCTGAAGATGAACAAGAGAGTGGAAACTAGTTTTAAAATAGTCAACTTGTTCTTTTTACAGAACAAATAGATATTATTGTATAATAGCAGCTTTAAAGAAATCATAGCATTGCCCCACTGTCTGTCTTTCGTTTAAAATATAATCTTATTAAATATTGAATAGACAGAAGAAATACTGAAAATAGGAAAAAGATAAATGTTTTGAAGGAAATTGTAGCAGATAAAATTGGAATATAAGTACTTTACAATTCATAGCTTATAAATTATATAGGCTGAAGTTAGCCTATGAATTGTAACTCCACGAATACATTAATGTTCCTTCTGTCTTTTCACTCAGAAATTTAAGGTGAAATAACATTTCATTTAGTGTAAATTATATGTGCATGATACGGGTGTTAATTTTCTTTCCAACCATTTCCTCTGAAGTAGATCCTAAAATCTACCTTTTTTCTCTGGATCAAAAGAATTTGATCCAAAAATGAAGGTATTAGATATCTTAAGCACTATTCAAATAGCAGTTTATAATGCATTATTAATTATGCATAATTAATTAATTAATGCAATCTTAATTTTTTGATATTTATAAACAAAATATTGGTAAGGGTAGAAAACAAATCAAATTTAGGGTAATAGTTACACATTCTAAGGATGGTGATAGTCATTGTATCACTTTTGTGTCTTCAAGTTGAATGTGCCAGATAAAAATCTTTATACATAAATATATACGTTTCAGAAGTACTTTATAGGTGCAGCGAAGAATAGTGAGGATTCTGGGTTCTCTTTCCGTTGGCTGGATGCCCAGTGCACTTTGTATGTTTTTGGCAGTTTACTTTTCACCTTTTGTGTAAACAACTTTATCTGACTTGTCACCCACAAAATATAGTATGGTTTATATTCTTTTTCTATTGTTGTGTAACAAATTACTACATGCTTAGTGACTTAAAACAACACAAATTTACTATCTCATAATTTCCGTGGGTCAGAAATTAATCACGGTTTCATTGGGTCCTGTTCTCTGGGTCTCAGGCTGAGCTCAAGGTGTCGGCTGGGACTGGGTTCTCATCTGGAACTCGGGGTCATCTTCCAAGCTCATTAATGTTATCTGACAGATTTCAGTTCCTTGCAGTGGTAGGACTCATGGCAATTTGTTTCTTCAAGGCCAACAAGAGAATTCTCACTTGTCTTCTAACATGAAGTCTATGGAGCCTAATTAAAGGAGCTATCCCACCCTAGTCACAAGTTCTACCCAGACTCAGGGGAAAGAGACAATACAGGGTGTGCACACCAGGGGCAGCAATCTTGGGGGCAGTCATAGAATTCTGTCTACCACTGGATGTTTTGATCCTTACTTTAATTAATGTAAAAACAAAAACAGCAGTTCACCAACAATCTTGTTTCTCCTCTCTTTGGGTTATTGTTTCTCGGCAATTCATAGGACTGTTTTCTGAGAATAACTCGCCTGGCTAGTGGTTGGTGTGTTTCTGATCTTCTGAACTAAATTTGGAAAAGCAGATAGCTACAGGTTAGCTCATGTTTCTTAAGGATTGTGAAATAGCTTCTGTGTTTAAAAGTGCATGAAACGCTGTAAATCTCATTTGTCGACAGTAATAAATCACTTGATAGGCACTAGTGTTTATTGAAGTAAGTAAAATTTAAACTTTTAAATAAAATTGTTAGTGATTATATTTGAAGAGTAAAATTAGTAGAATAAAATAGTATGTTGTCTTGGAAATATATAAAAAAATGGACTCCAAAATTTTATGGAAATTTTTGGAGGAAATTCTTATTGTTAGACTATATGCCACAAAATTTTATGTTCCTTTTGCCTTCTTCTTAAGTTATAACAACCTTTGGCTTTTAAAAAATAATGATTATTAAGTGCTTTAGTCATAGAAACATAAAATTTGTGTTGTGTTTCTTTCTGCTTTGAACAGCAGAGAATTGAAAGTTTCATTTTCTAAACTAGAATTATTTTAACTGGTGGTGAAGTTGGTTGAGATAAAAAAATAGAAATGGATAAATCAAAATTCTATATTTTGTGTTATTGGCCAGTTTTAGGACCTGCTAAATTAATGGGGAGAGACTTCAAAGAGAAGACAATAAAAAAATTCAAGTCCGAATGAAGCATATGTGGAGCCTTCAGCCACAATCCGATAATACGATGGAAGTACTGTCAGAAGAAATGGATTAAAGGAAGGAAAAAAATTGACTTACTTTTGAGGGGCTGGGAACCCAGGTCCCAACTCTTGTCAGTCTGGGTAGATTATTAATTTATGTCACAGTATTGGACGCATCAAGGCAATGAGTGTGGCGTCTTCACACCTCTCACCTCTGTGCTCTCCTCCTCTCATTCCCAGCAGGGATTAAGAGAGAAATTCAGATGAGAAATTCTAGCTGTAGTTTTGCTGTCTTTCAGTATCTGCTTCAACTGATAGATTTTGCAGTCAATCCTGGCAAGTTTCTTCACGTGTGGTATCAATGAATAACAATTCCCAAGTACTATTAAAAACAACATAAAGAAGTTTAAGTAACAATTGCAGAGCTGGTTTTCTGGAATTTTCTAAATTATTTTTCTGTCAGAGAAAATTTAAGTACATGGAAATTACATGGGCTTTCACAATTTGAGGGAGTTAATTGATTATATTAATCAGTAATTCCGTAATGCAGAACCATTTAATGGCCTCTACTACAATGCAAGTTATAATTTTGATCTGAACGCTTCTCACTGCTTCTCATTTTTAACTGACATTTATACTTAAGCTGACATGATTTTACAAAGATTTAGATTAACTTAACTTCCAGATTTTATAGTTTAATTTTTTTCCAGGAAGATTAGCTCTGAGTTAACATCTGCCACTAATCCTCCTCTTTTTACCAAGGAAGACTCGCCCTGAGCTAACATCCGTGCCCGTCTTCCTCTACTTTATACGTGGGACGCCTGCCACAGCATGGCCTGATAAGTGGTGCCTTGTCTGCACCCAGGGTCCGAACCTGCTAACCCTAGGCTGCCGAAGCAGAACGTGCAAACTTAACCATTACACCATCTGGCTGACCCCTTTATAGTTTAATTTTGTAAACAATAGAATAAACATCCTTTATCAAGGATAAACAGAAAAAAGGGATAGTACATGAAAGTTCAATGGAGTATTCTACCCAAATAAATTCTCGAGAGTTTGTGAAATGCTTACATCCTAATAAGAATGTTGAGATTCTTTTAACTCTTTTTATAATGGATGTTACATATTTAGACTGTAGTCTATTTTTTTCTTTCACAGAGATTTAGATACTGGATTATATATGATGGCTATATATGTTTTCACTTTTCATTGTACAGAACCTGAATCAGAACTTTACTTTGGTATATTATTACAATTCTTTTTGGTACGTTATTGCAGTTAAATATTTTAGTTAATAGGTAATACAGAACCAACTATAAACATACTTAAAATTATCTTAGTGAAATAAAGATGTCAAAGATTATAAGAAAAATTGCATCAGTCACCTCTTACGTTATGTTGAAATGACATTTAAGCCACTTACCAGAAATATAGTAGGTATTATTTATGGACTTCAGTCAGTTATAAGCAATTGGGTTTAGTTTTTATAAAAATGACATCTGGTAAGGGTGTCATTTATTTCTAGAAATTAGAAATGTCTTAAATTAAGCCAAATTCTTCTGAGATATACCATGCTAACAAGGAGATAGGGAATTAATGTTTAAAATAAAATGAACATATTAAAATGTGCAAAGCTGCGTTGCAGTAAAAATTAGGAATAAAAAGGAATAATAAGGTTACAACAAAGCAACTACTTTCCTACATATTGAATAATATCTTCAGCAACCAAAACTAATTGGTCTAAGTGACAAATGAGCTAATAAGTAGTTTAAAGATAGAATATAGAAATACAGATAATTGCTTGTGTTCCTTTGAAGTAGCGAGTGGCATTCTTTTTCATTTCCTAAAGGAAATATGCAAGCTATTTATGTCTGATGGATTAATCTGAACTCAAAATTAATCAAGCTCTTTTTATTTTCCTTCTTAGCGTATTCAATTGTTAAGTATAAATGACTTGAATCAATTTTTAAAACCCCTGGAATTGAAATGGGTAAAGTGGAGGAGTATTAATGATAGTGCAGTTGCCTTTGATTGGGGCAAAAGTTCAGAAAAAGAATAGCAAATCCCTGAATTAAGCACTATAGATAAAGTGTTTATATTAGCAAGCTGTGATCATTCAGAAACATATGAACTCAAGCAAAGTATCTATAAGTTAAGATGTAGTCAACTTTTAAAATAGCAATACTGATTATTTCTAACGTCTTCATTCTCCATTCCACTGCCAGCTATTTAGTTACAGTTGACATTGTTTCGTCCACCAAAGCAATGCAGCCTCCATTTTTCCTATCTTTATTTTATATTACAGTAGGGCATCGATTGCCAAAGAAGATATATCCCAGTAAATTTTGTTGTCAGAAACTTTATCATGAAGAGTAGATATATTTCTGATTCTGCCACTTAGCTGCTATGAGATGTTCAGGGAAAGTCTCTCTGGTGAGGTGATGTTTGAGTTGAGACCTGAATGGTGAAAAGGAGTTAGTCCTACACAGATCACGAGGAAACAGTTATAAGCAGAAGGAAGAGAAAAATGCAAGGTTGAGAATGAACGTAGAGTGTTAAAGGAACAGAAAGAAGATTTGCATGATTAGAGTGTGGAGAACTTGGGAGAGTCCAGGGTGAGAGAAAGGTAAAGGGGTGGGAGAGGGGCAGATCATGTTGGCTTTCTGCCAGGGTCCAGCCCCAGCAGAGTCCAGGGTCTCCTGAAGGGATGGATGGAGTCGGCGAGAGAGAGATGCAGTGAGACAAGGAGTGAGGTTTCCAAGTCTGATTTATTCGAAGCATTCAAGCACTTATATAGGGTCCAGGTCATGTGTTTATGATTTCATGGAATTATCTCAGTACATAATTTTGGCAAACAAAATGGGTATATAAGCATATCTTGTTACAATATTAGCACAGTATGTCTGTGAGAAGCAAGCAACCTTTGTTAATTATAGATATTGACCTTTTCTATATGTCTACCAGGTGCCTAGATGTTTAAGACTGATTACAAAATGGGGTGTAATGTCTAGACTTAGTTTCTCATGGGTCGAATGGCCCTAAGCCTCTATCTTTATTCCTGTAATAATGAAAGCAGAAGTATTGCAAAGTATAAGGGGATTGAAAGCCACACAGGCACAGTGCTTGGGGTTTCTCTTTGACCATTAACTATTTTATAGGGTTCTCAATCCTCATCATAATCCCAATTCCTCTGTGTCAATATATTATGATATTTCTTTGCAACTTTATCAGGATCGTGAGTTGCCTTAGGAAGGGGTAGTTTTTGCATGCCTCTGTTCCTGGGTGGGTGCCACCATTTACCTCCTGTAAAAATTTCCTGATTTGGCCAAGTTCCTCTTATGGGATGGCCATCAATGTTCCTCTGACCTACTTTATGAGGGGAGGAAGGAGGAAGCTGACCAGCAGAACTTCCCCTAATTCCCCAGCAGTTCCAGGATAAAAATAGCAAGAGTAAAAGCATGATACATACACAGATGCTTTGCACTTTCCCTATTAACCCTTGAGAATTGCCTTGCAATTTTTCTCAGCCCACTGGCGGACCTTGTCACGCGGCAGTGGTAACTATGCCTAGAGACCGGCTCCCGGCAGCTTTCTGTCCGGCTCCCGGCAGCTTTCTGTACCTGAATTTTATTCTGAAGGGAATGAGAAGGGCAATCACTAGAAATTTAATGTATTTTTTTCCACTGTGAAATATACCATACACACCAAAGAGTGTCTGTCTACCACTTAGCTTAAGAAATAGTTTAATTTTTTTTACCAAATAAACATTTTTTTTTTTTTACCAAAACAAATAACCCTGAAGCCTACCTGTTCCCTTCCTCATAGCATTCTCCTCCCTTCCTCCCTGCCAGCCTGAATTCTACGGTTTGCTTTCCCTACACTTTCTCTTTAGTTATTTCTTATGCTACAAATCCGTGGTTTAATTTTCCCTCTTTTGAAGTAGAAATATTGGATTTACACTACATACGTTCTTCTGTGACTTGCCTTTTTGACTCAATATTATATATTTGTATTTCATTTGTTTTTCCTGCTGGATAGTATTTCATTGTATTACTACACAACAGTTTATTTATCTGTTATATTAGTGATTAATATTTGATTTAGCCCCTTCCTTTTTATTTTGCCTTGAATAAATATGAATAAACTATGAATAAATTATGATTATGCTATGAATAAACTTGTACTCTTATCCTGATCACATATGTAAGAGTTTCTCTAGAGAATTGTTGGATGTAGGACATGTGCATCTCCAACTTTAGGAGGAAATACAAATTGTTTTCCCAAGTGACTGTATCAGTTTACATATGCACCAGCAGAGAATGAGAGTCCCCAATTCTCCATATCCTCTCCAAAACTTCGTTCACTCAAATTTTAATTTTTTGAAACGTATCTAATGAAGTAAAAATATTAACTCCCTATAGTTTTATTTATTTCTCTTCTATTTGAAATTTTTTATTGAGGTAACTTGATTTATAACATTGTATAAATTTCAGGTGTACATCGTTATATTTCAGCTTCTGTATAGACTACGTTGTGTTTACCACCAAAAGTCTAGTTGCCATCCATCACCGTACAGATGTGCCCTTTCACCCGTTTTGCCCACCCCAGATCCCCTTCCCCTCTGGAAACCATCAGTCTGTTCTCCTTATCTTATCTTATGTTTGTTTATCTTCTACATATGAGTAAAATCATATGCTATTTGTCTTTCTTCACTGACTTATTTCATTTAGCATAATACCCTCAAAGTTCATCCATGTTGTGCAAATGGCAAGATTTCATTTTTTCTATGGCTGAGTAGTATTCCATGTATGTATATGTATATATATATATATATATATATATATAACTAGAAAAAAAACAAATTAAACCTGAAGTAAGTAGAAGAAGAGAAATAATAAAAACCAGAGCAGAAATCAACAAAATGGAAAATCAATAAAGAAAACCATAAGCCAAAAGCTGGTTTTATGAAAAGATTAATAAAATTGATAAACCTCTAGCCTAGTTAACCAAGAAAAAAGGAGAGAAAATACTAGTTACCACTGTCACAAATGAAAAAGGAGCCATCATTAATAATCCTATGGCTATTAAAAGGATAATAAAGCAATATTATGAACAACTCTATGCCCACAAATTTGAGAACCTAGATGAAATAGACCAATTCCTTAAAAGACACAATTTACCAAAACTCAAAGAGAATTAGATAATCCGGATAGGCTATACCTATTAAATAAATTGAATAATAGTTAATAAAATTTTAAAAAAGAAAGCTCCAGGTCCAGATGGTTTCACTGGTGAATTCTACCAACATTTAAGGAAGAAATGATGCCAATCTTCCACAATTTCTTCTAGAAAATAGAAGCAGAGAGAACACTTCCTAACTAATTTCATGAAGATAGCATAGTCCTGTAAATACCAAAACTGTATGAAGACATTACAAGAAAGAAAAACTACAAAATAGTATCTTTCATGAACATAGATGTAAAAATCCTCAACAAAATATTAGCAAATAGAATCCAACAATGTACAAAAAGAAATTATACATCATGATGAAGCAAGATTTATCCCAGGTGTATGCAAAGTTGGTTCAACATTTGAAAATCAAGTAATGTAATTCATCACATAAACAGGCTAAAGAAGAAAAGTAATATGACACTATTAATAGATGCCAAAAAAAGAATTTGACAAAATCCAACAATCATTCATGACAGAAACCCAGAAAAATAGAAATAGAGGGAATTTCCTCAATTTGATTAAAAAATCTACAAAAATGCTACAGCTAACATCATACTTCATGGTGATAAACTAGATACTTTTCTCCTAAGACCAAGAACTAAGACAACTATGTCCCCTTTCACCACTCCTATTCAATATTGTACTGATCTTCCTAGCTAACACAATAAAGCAAGGAAAGTAAATAAAGGGTATACAAATTGTGAAGGAAGAAATAACACTTTTTGTTGGCAGATGACATGATTGTCCCATGAGAAAATCCCAAAGAACTGAAAAAATATCCCTCCTGGAACTAATAAGTGATTATAGCAAAGTTACAGGGTAAAAAGTTGTTAGTATATAAAGAGCAATTGCTGTTCTCTATACCAGCCATGAACAATTTGAATTTGAAATTAAAAACACAATGCCACTTACATGAGCAACTTAGGTATAAATATGAAATACTTAGGTATAAATATAACAAAATATGTACAAGGTCTATATGAGGAAAACTTAAAAACCCTGATAAAAGAAATCAAAGAAGATCTAAATAAATGCAGAGATATTCCATGTTCATGGATGGGAAGACTCAATATTGTAAGATGTCAGTTATTCCCAACTTTATCAATAGAGTCAATGAAATCCCAATCAAAATCTCAGTGAGTTGTTTTTGGATATTGGAAAACCGATCCTAAAGTCTATATGAAGAGGCAAAATACCCGGAATAGCAAACACAACATTGAAGGAGAAAAACAAAGTTGAAGAAATGACAAGGCCCAATTTCAGCAATTCCTGTAGAGCTACAGTAATTAAGACAGTGTAGTATTGAACAAAGAATAGACAAATAGATCAATGGAACAGAGTAGAGAGCCCAGAAATAGACCTATACAAATATAATTAACTGATCTTTGACAAGGGAGCAAAGGTAACGGAGAAGGGATAATCTTTTCAGTTGATGGTGCTGAAACAACCAATGTCTACGTGCAAAAAAAATAAATAAATAAAGAATCCAGACACAGTCCACATACCTTTCATAAAAATTAACTCTAAATGAGTCATAGACTTCAATGTAAAAGATAAAATTACAAATTTTCCTTGACTTAGGGTTACATCTCAATAAACTCATTGTAAGTTGAAAATATTGTAAGTCAAAAGTGCATTTAATACAACTAACCTACCGAAAATCATAGCTTGACCTACCCTACCTTTAATGTGCTCAGAACACTTACATTAGCCCACAGTTGGGCAAAGTCGACTAACACAAAGCATATTTCATAATAAAGTGTTGGATATCTCATATAATTTACTGAATACTGTGCTAAAAGTGAAAAACAGAATGGTTGTATGGGTATAGCATTGTTGTAAGTGTATCAGTTGTTTACCCTCGTGATCACGTGACTGACTGGGAGCTCCAGCTCACGCTGCCCAGCATTGTGAACACATCTTGTACTGCACATCACTAGCCCAGGAAAAGATCAAAATTCAAAATTTGAAGTATGCTTTCTACTGAATGCATATCACTTTTGCACCATCATAAAGTCAAAAAAATTGTAAATTGAACCATCGTTAAGTTGGGGAACGTCTGTATAAAACTTCTAGAAAATAACTTCTGGAAATAGGAGAAAATCTGGGTGATCTTGGGTTTGGTGATGAATTTTTACGTACAATGTGAAAAGCAAGATCCATGAAAGAAAAATTGATAAATTGGACTTCATTAAAACAAACAACTACTGCTTTGCAAAAGACACTGTTAAGGGAATGCAAAGTCAAACCGCAGACTTGGGGAAAATATTTGTAAAACACTTATCAGAGAAAGAACTTGTATCCAAGTATGCAAAGAACTGTTAAAACTCAACAATAAGAAAACAAAGGATCCAATTTAAAAATAGTTTGCCAAAGATCTGAACTTCACCAAAGAAGATATAATGATAGCAGGGAAGAATATGAAAAGATGGTCAACATCATCTGTCATTAGGAAATTGCACATGAGAACAACCATGAGATAAAATTGCACACCTACTGGGAAGACTAAAATCTATAAAGCTGATGGTACATAATACTAGCAAGGATGTGAACAACAGGATCTCTCATTCATTGCTAGTGAAAATGCAAAATGTGACAGCTACTTTGGAAGATAGCTTGGCAGTTTCTTACAAGGCTAAACATAGTCTTACCATATGATCCTGCAACAGCGCTCCTAGGTGTGTACCCAAATGAGTTGAAAACTTATGTCAATGCATAAATTTGCATATCAATGTTTATGGAAGCTTAATTCATAATTCTCCAGAGCTGAGAGCAACCAAGATATCCTTCAATAAAAAAAAATGGGTGAACAAACTGTGGTAATTTATGCAATGGAATGTTATTCAGCAATAAAAAGAAATGAGTTATCAAGCCATTAAAAGACATGGAGGAACTGTAAACACGTATTGCTAAGTAAAAGAAGCCAGTCTGAAAAGGCTGCATACTGTATGATTCCAACCATATGACGTTCTGGAAAAGGCAAAACTATAGAGAAGGTAAAAAGATCAGTAGTTGCCAGGGATTTGAGGGGAAGAAGAGAGGGAAGGAGACAGGGATGCATAGGTGGAGCCCAGGGGGTTTTCAGGGTGGAGAAACTATTCTGTATGGTGCAGTGATTGTGGATACATGACATTATGCATTTGTCTGTACAGCACAGAGTGAACCTTAATGTAGTCTTGGACTTTAGTTAATATCAATATTAACTATTTAGTTAGTATCAATATTGATTCATTAATTGTAGCAAATATACCACACTAGTGCATAATATTAATAATAGGAGAAACTGTGTAGGAGTGAGGGGTGTGTGGGAACTCTCTGCACTATCTACCCAATTTTTGTCTAAATCTAAAACTGCTCTGCAAAATAAAGCCTATTAATAAAAGAACACAAAAAAATGATGTCAGACTATATCTTTTAGTTATTTTTACTCCATGTTTTACATATGAAAGTAATTTAGTTTTGTCTGTTATATAATGTTCTACTTGTGGTGACCCCAATTTACTCATTCTTCTGTCAATTCCCTCTTGGATTGTTTCTAGACTTTTTATTATGAATAGTGCTGCTATGAACATTGTTGTATATGTCTTCTGGCCTATATTGGTCAAGAGTTTCTCACTGATATATTTAAGAGTTGACATGCTGGAGTACTATCTTTAATTTATACTTCTACCAGCAAAGTATGAGATAATGTGAGGCATCTTAGTTTCTGCCAATCAATTAATAAAAGTATTTTTTTTTGTTGCATTTCCCTGATCACTAGTGAAGATGGCAATCTATACATATATTTATCAACATATGCTTTTTCCTCTTCCGTAAAATGCCTATTCATGTTCTTTCTTCATTTTTAATTTGGTTGTCTTTTTTAATGTTGTTTTATCCTTAATACTGATTTTTAAAATTTATTATAAATCATCTCTTCTCTCAGTTTTTTAAGTGTGTCTTTAGAGTAATAGAAATTCTTAATTTAAATTGTTAAATTTGTGTGTAATCTCTTTTAGAGACTGTAATTGCATTGTGGCTATAGATTAGTCTGGGGGAATGGACAACTTTGTAATGTTGAGTATTTCTGTCCATGAAAATTAATTTTTTTTCAGTTTTATATTTTTTCCCACAGAGATTATAAATATTTTTTGTTAGCTTTGTTCACCAGTATTTGATCCTATTGTAACTGATGTCTTATTTTTATTTGTCTTCTAGATGATTCTTGTTTGTATTTAGAGATGCAATTGATTTTTGTGTTTTGATCATATGTGTAGCCACATTGCTAAAATCTATATGCACTATATTGTGTGTAAGTATGAAGGAAGGAAGGTGCATGGGGAGAACAGTAGAAGGAACTTTACCAATTTTCCCAAAAATGATACTTCTGAGGTGAGACTTTTTTTTTTGGTAAGGAAGATTAGCCCTGAGCTAACATCTTTTGACAATCTGCCTCTTTTTTTGCTTGAGGAAGATTGGCCCTGAGCGAACATCTGAGCCAATCTTCCTCTACTTTGTATGTGGGATGTCTCCACTGCATGGCTTATGAGTGGAGTAGATCTGTGCCTGGGATCCAAACCTGTGAACACGGGCCACCAAGAGGAGTGTGTGGAACTTTAACCGCTTGGCCATGGGGCTGACCCCTGAGACAAGACTTTTAAAGACATTTTAAAATTCTAAAAAGAAGACAAGCTTATAAAAATTCAAACTATAGAGAAGCATATAAAGCAAAGGGACTCTCTAATCCACCAGCTCACTCTATGGAAATAATGATTATCTGCAGTGCATCCTGCTAACACTGTTCTTTTCCTCTCTCCAGCTACACCCTTTGTGTATATATACATTGTTACTAAGCTGGGATAATAATTTACATATTATTTTATTTCTGATAGCTATGTTGGACTGTTCAAATGTCAGATTGATGTACATTTTTATTACGACTCTAAACTATAGTCTATTCCCTCATTCGAAAGCACTCTAGTTTAAGGATCATAAGTTTTATCATCCGTGATATGATTCATCATCAGTCTTAAATCATCTACTCTAGTTTCTACTTGCCCTATAAAAAGGGAAAATGCTTTGGACAGCTGTACCAATCTCCTTGTCTGAGCTGATATGTTAGACACAGCTCACCACAATATTATAAACTATTTTATTCCATGGCAAAACATTTTTTTGGTGTGATGTTCAGAGAGTCACCTTGCCAAAAGTAAAATAAAGAGTTAGAGTTTTCTTAATTTAGCCTTAGCCTACTGAACGCACCTTTTGGTGCTAATTCCCGTTGCATTTACTTCTCATCTGACTTGCATCTACCATAACTAAACAGCTTCATGGTAGCCTAATAGTGTTTCTTTTTCATTAATATTTCCCCTTTTCAAAATTAGATTTATCTGACTCTAGCATTTCTGTTTTCTATTATTTTATATTTCGTATCTGCACTTTTCCTGCTTCAGTCTTCTTTCAGTCTGGTTTGATTTTTTTCTTTCTTCCTTTCTTCCGTTTTTTTTTTTTGCTGAGGAAGACTGGCCCCGAGCTAACATCTGTGCCCATCTTCCTCTACTTTATATGTGGGATGGCTGGCACAGCATGGCTTGACAAGCAGTGCATATGTCCACACCCGGGATCCCAACCAGCTAACCCTGGGCCCCTGAAGCAGAAGGTGTGAACTTAACCGCTGCGCCACTGGGCTGGCCCCTGTTTTGATTTTTTTGACATTGCTTTGCTTACGATCTTCTGATGTAATCTAGTCTGTTTGCTTGCTTTTTTCCAAACTGGGTGTAATTAAAAATGAGAAACTCCAAATTGTATTATTTGAATTGTTCTCAAATTGCCATGATAATGAATTCTCCCAAATTGGTTTTCAGATATAAAACATTAAAAAATATTAATTGTGGAAGGATATTTAAATTTTTTTCTGCATTGAGGCACTGAGATAGGAAGATCTTAATTTCTTCTTTTTCATAAAAGAAGAGATGTTTTTAAAAGCTACCTGTACTTGTATTTAGAAATAGATGCAGACTTTTATCTCAAATGACATTTTTTCCTTTTTTCTGGCGAATGTCAAGAAGTGCATTGAGAAATTTAGAGAAAGATGAGTTATTCATGTGAAACATTTGATTTATCTTTGTTTTAGTGAGAGTTCTCAACTCTTGATTTATGAGTCTTGAGTGATTTTTTATGACTTTTCCAATCAGATAATAACCAATTAACCACAAAAGTCAAAAGTTGAGGTCAAGTTAGATGCTTCCATGGTCATAATAGCACTTCCTCTAATTTTAGAGAGCTCAGATCAATACATTCTTTCTTTTATGAGGACTACTTTGATATATGTTTACCACTCTATTTTTCTTTTCATCTTTAGAAATAGACATTAATCTACTCTTTGATTAATATATAAATTTATAATTTTTGAATGTTTATTATTCATGATCAGTTATTAAATGTTCATGGCTTTGCTTATAAATGTAGACATAAGTCATTTAGAAATTAGTTCTTTTTAACCTTACCTTAATTATGTAACATATTTGATAGATGATGCTCCTATTTTTATCACATGGTCTAACCACATTAAAAACATAATATACTTTTATTTTTTCCTACTTCTTACAATTAAATATGGGTTTGTGAAAAATTTAATGTCAGAAAATATTTTCTATGTGAATTAGTATATCAGCTTTTTTTGAGGTGCTTGTTTTAGTCAGGTATTACCTCAAGAACGTCCCCCCAACTCAGTGGTTTAAAACAATGCTGCCTCGCACACAGCTTTGAGCAGTTGCTTTGCTTCTGGCTCTGCTTCTGGTTGCGGGTGTGTAAATCAACCAGAGAAGCTCTGCTCCAAATGTGTTTTTGGTCCCCAAAGTTCAGGGAAGTGGCTACCTGGGACCATTTTATTTATTTATTTATTTATTTATTTAATTAATTTATTGAGGGCAATGGTGGAAACCTCCCAGGGTGAATAGAAATCTCTTAACCCCTGGGCTTGAAACTGACGCTTGATCACTTCTGCCTACATTCCATGGTCCAAAGCAAGTCATATGACCAAGTCCAATATCAATGAGGTGGGAAAAAGTGCTTCTTCCATGGAAGATTGGGATAAAGAAATAAGTATCTTCTGAATATCATCTAATTTACCATGCTGCCCTTCTACTGTGAATTAATAACTACATTACCTACAATGAATGTAACTGTATGCTTTTGTGAGCAAACTAAAGTTTTAATTCAGAAAAAAATGCAATTATTTATTCACAAAGAATACTTTGATTTGCATTTGTTTATGTTGATACTTGGAACAAATATTTTGCTTTTTCTGAAATAATGTTCACCAGGTTTTCTTGCTAAGATGTATACAACATATTTTTAACCTCAAACAGTCTGCATTTACAACGTGATCTGGGAGACTTGTGCCGAGATTAAAGTTGTCATGAAAATAAGATAAAACTGTCAATGTTTGTAAACATTGTATGAAAAGAAAAGAATTAATTTTCTAATGTTTTATAAGTCATGTAACTTCTATTTTGGTCTATGATCTCATATTAATTTACTAGGGAAATTGTAGACTCAGTCACATATGCATTAGTTTTCAATGCAAATCTTAAACAGTTTTGTGTTGACAAAATATTTCATCTTGCAATTTGAGTGTGATTTCAGTCGTATGTGACAGGATCACCTGTTTTTCCTCGGTCCAAATCCTAAAATTTATACAATATTGCTGTGTAAAAAAGAACAATGTTTCTTTCTTTTCTCTTTTCCCAGTGATAAGATAAATTACTACTTGAAAGTGGAAAATGATAGTGTTTAATAGAAGCTTACCTTTTAATTATTGGTATTTCTCATGGCTTTCTTTTGGAACTTCTTCTCCATAATTTCTGTGGGTACTATCACAACCTCCCATGGCTTCAATAAATATCTTTTATTTATTTTATTTTATGTATCTCATATGCTGATGATTCTAGTCCATACAGCTCATATCTCCTTCCCAAGTTCAAAATCTATATTTGCAAGGTATTATTGATCATCCCATGTGAATATATTATAAACAACTCAAACTGAACACATTAAAAATCGTTTAGTATATTTCTTGGTCAAAACACTGTTCTTCTTTTAATTCTGTTTGGTTAATGGCATTGCTGCTCACATAGTCTCTTAGGCAGGAAACTTCACTGGTCCAGAAATGGACAGCCAGGCCACGTCTGAATTTTGAGAACAGGATATCTGCTCTCCCTACTGTCAGGACCTATGAACCTAACTGTGGTTCTGTTAATTCCTTCATGCCTCAAATAGTCATCAGCTAGGAAGCCCCTCTGTCTTCCCTAACCCTTGTGTTCTGGTTAACCATTGATGTGTGCAAACTGACTCACGACTTAATGGCTCGAAACAGTAATACATAATTGTTGCTCAGGTTCCTGGGGGTTGAAGGACTTAGCCGTGCAGTGCTTCCTTGGACATTCTCATGCAGAGCCAGTCAGATTTTGGATTGGATTGAAGTCATCTGAAAGATTGACTGGGCTGGACATCCAAATGGCTCCACCACATGATTGGCAGTCAATGTTCAACTGAAGCTGTTAAGCAGAGGACTTACATGTGGCCTCTCCAGGAAACTCGGGCTTCTCACATCATGATAGTTGCCGTATTATATTAGTCAAAGCAGTCAAAAGATGGTGTAAAAATAAACTCTGTTCCTCGGTGGGGACAGTCCCTTTGTAGAAGAGCATAAGAGATGGAAGATATTTTTGCAGTCTTCTTTGGAAAATATAATTCTCCACAATTTACAAATCTTAGGCTCCAGATCAATTTATCGAAAGCTTAGTTGTTGAAATATCAATTCACCAATGATCTGCATTTATTTTACTGCATTTACCAATTTACCTAAAACTTGTTTATTTAAATTTTAAAGTTTACAGTAATACTTAAGGGACCATCGATAGGTATTAAGGGCTTTGGAAATCCAGGGTTCTGAAGCCTTCAGGCTTTTCCCCCAGCCCTCCATCTTACTTTTTTATGCTCTCCTCTACCTTCCTCCACTGGCCTCCCTCTCTCCTTCTCTTTCTTCATCTCCCATCTCTTCTGCTCATTTCTCTCAGCTCTCAGCCTGCAGTCTGTCCTTCCTTGCAGCTGCAGCTCAAACCTGTGCTCAGGTTGATTGTCTTTTCTGTCTTTCTTCCATCAGCTCCATTTACTCATTTTTTATTACATGTCACTCCCACAGTACTTATCACATTGCTTATTTATATTATTTACTTTTTATGTTCCTTATTAGACAGAGAGACTGGAGGTCAAAGACAGTGTCTTTTTCATCTTTATAGCTCCATTACTAGGCTTGACTCAGAGGAGACATTCAATAAATGTTTGCCTATTGAATTACTTATGATTCAAAAACATTTTGATAACGTTTAGTGCAGGTCCAGAAACGTGATGAAATTTAACAGCAGAAAATATAAATTTCATTATTTAGGCTCAAATGGTTTTCTTTAGTGTATTTAAGAATGACTCTGCTTATTGGCAATTCATACGAGAAAATTCTTGTGAGGTTTTGGTAATTTCAAAATTGGTCATGCATTAAAAAGTATAGTACAATGTTAGGCATGATGAGCACCCTAGAAAGAATTTCATTTAAGGAAATATAAAAAGGAGTGAAAATGCATGCTGTGAAGACTTTGAGAAATATGATAATTATTTTAAACTATTGATAAACTAGCCTGTGAGGAATCCGCCAGCTGTTGAGTATGTCTACTCTATTACTTTGGAACTGGGGAAATAACCACAGGATGGGTTCAGGGACCTGCTGAGTCCACTGTGAGATGGACCTGAGCTGAAACTTCATTGATCACGTGATCTCCATAAGCCCCTGCTCTGACTGGTGGACCACAGTGATGTTTTGGGTCTCCTGGAATAAGTGTCAGTTCAGAGCCGGTGTACAATAGTCCCTGAAAGGTCTGATTATTTCCTTTTCCCCAGTGTACAGTTACTCTGGTAAAGGGCTGTAGGTCCCTTTGGGAAGGCTGGGAGAAAGAGTAACAGAATAAATGTTTGGCAGTGTACTGGGGTCCTTCCTCAAGGGAACCTGTCTTCCACTTCATTCAAGGGATTCTGGGTCCGTAAACTGGCCTACATCTGGGAATTGATTGAGGGGCCATGACACTCTGTTTTTATGATTCAAGTTAGACTTGTGTTCACTTGATCTAGAGCTTTTCTGTGTAAACAGATCAAGTAAGAATTTAGTAGGTTTCCTCTCTATTTCACTTTTAGGAACATCGTCACCAATTAGCCAATGTGGTAGGTGTGTGCGAATCACAATAGTCTGATTGTTGCTTTAACTCTTCTGTCCATTACAGTAACCAGGCCCACTTTACCTTTGAGGACTGATTGCTGTTACTTGGCCCCTGCTACCCTGGTATCCAATTACTCTCACTGCCTTTAGATTTCTCAATACGATGACTGTAGTTCCTGCTGTAAGGTCTGGCTTACGGAGAAGAACTCTCACAAAGCTCTTCAAAGACGCCAGGGCTCTCCTCACAAATTTATTCCTCACAGTAGTGGTTAAAGGTATGTCTTCTTGACCCTCCCAGTGTGACTGAATAGATCTTAAATGATAAATCCACTCTAAAATTCCAGCCTCTCAAGCCTTTGAATCCCTTCCTCTACATTAAACCAAAGCAAGTCTGGCATTTCTAACTTGCTCCCTGTGGGCAATCTTTTAGTCCACATTTCAGCCAATCAGGCAACCAAACTGTTAGAGACCTTTCTAACTCCCCAAGCTGTAACACTAAAGGCAGAATCTCCGCTTTATGAGCCTATATCAATAAATTGAGCCTGATCCAACTTTCTGTTCCTTCCACCATTATCCCACACACTTAATATCCATTCCCACACGTGTTCCCTGGATTTCTGTCTGTATAAATTAGAAAACTCAAGCAGTTCTCTTGGAGTGGACCACACCTTCTCATTGGTCACACTTTGTACCTCACAAGAGCTGCTAGTGTAGACAGCTGATAGACTGAATGCCTGCAAGCTTGAGATCCAGGAAGAGCTGATGTTTCAGTTTGAGTCTGAAGGTGGGAAAAAAACGGATTGGTTCAATGCTAGAAAGAAGTGAAGCAGAGAGTTTGAAGAGAGGCAAATTTCAGTCTCATGTTTGGAAAAACTTCTGGGGGGTTAGAGTTGTTAAAACTCAAAATGTATTTCTTTAAGACTGAATTAACAAATTTACTTTTATAGAAAGTATTCAGAGGATGAAGACATATGCCTGAGATTTTTAAGGTGGATGCTCATGTTCAGCTAGTCACGTTTCCTCTAACAAACATTTATCCAACAATGTGTGCAAGACATACATTCTAATAAAAACAGTGTGTTTTGCATCATCATTGTTTCTCATAGGTTTGAGGATCACAGCCTAGAGGATCATGTAAAAATGATAAAATGATAAGTAATTTAAAAGAATCCAGAACAGCTATGGGACCAATAAGAGCACTACCTTAGAGGATGAACTAGGTGGTCTCCAAGGTTCTTTCAGTAAAGGACTCTGGGTTTTAAAATGATATGGGAATGCAAACAAGTCTGCTCCTTTTTTTTTTTTTTTTGAGTAAAAATGTTAGATGTTAGCCCTGAGCTAACATCTGCCACCAATCCTCCTCTTTTTGCTGAGGAAGACTGGCCCTGAGCTAACATCCATGCCCATCTTCCTCTACTTTATTTGTGGGACACCTGCCACAGCATGGCTTGCCAAGCAGTGCGTAGGTCCGCACCTGGGATCCGAACTGGTGAACCCTGGGCCACTGAAGCGGAATGTGCGAAGTTGACCACTGCGCCCCTGGGCCAGCCCTTCAAGTTTGTTCTTTGTAATGCCTTTGGCTCATTTCTTAGTTCTTTATAATAAATTGACACCTTAAGAAATATTTATTCACTATTGCAGCAAAATACTAGTTTACTCATGAATTATAGTAGAAATGTGTTGCATTTATAAAAATACCCAATTTATCAGTAAGGCATACTTCTGGTATATCTTAGAGGATTCATGCATTTTCCTTTCCAGACAAAAAAATATTTATGACACTTTTTATTTCTATCAGGCTTAATGATTTTTTAAAAAGTTAGTTGAGAAAAAAGAGGCCTAGGAGGTGATCGAACTAAAAAAATGTTTATTTCTTTACAACATTGGGTTATTCTTGTATGGGTACATCATTTTAAAATGGAAGGATAATATTCAAATGTTTCTTCATTATTTAGGAGTTAGAGCTGGCCAGTCAGATAACAGCCTGTAAACTAAGATTGGGAATTGGATTCTGTGTGATCAATGATTGGAAATATTAAACTTCCAAGTTAGGACGATGGCATGGTAAAGAGCTGATCTGACCTTCTCAGCTTCTGATTGGAATACTAATAAAGATCTGGAAAAAGTGAAACCTACATGAGTGGAGTAAGAGTTGAGGTAAGAGTTTACTAGCAGAAAAACAGGAGATGATAATCCCACGTCCTTTAAAATTGCTGAGGATGGCTTAAGAAATGTGACAAAAAGCTCCATCCTCTGAACCAAAACAGAAGGATTTTCCTGGAGAATAGTTGAGAGGTTTCTGTGACTATCTCCACGGCTTTAGCTGAGGGATAAAGAAAGAATCTAGGTGACAGGTAGAGGATCAAGATTGCAAACTCAGGAATTGGAAGTTAGGATATGAAAGGACCTGTGGTGAGTGAAATCTTAAAGTGGAAATATTGTCACAGACTTAAGTGTACATTCTAGAAATTATTATCAAAAATAAAGATTATATTTTATCAGGTAGTAGTAATAACAGTAATCGGGGTCTATATTCCCACCATCAGTCAATGGAACAAGAGAAAGGGATGAGGTGATAAAGCATAGCAGAACTTCATTTTACATCTTATGTGTGGTGTCCACAAGAGTAACTGCTTCATTTTTGACTTTATACTTAGAGAACATAGACTGACAGCTATTTCTAAATGTACACGAAGGGGTAGTTTTTGCCTCTTTCAAGAGTTATATTCTACTAGTGTATATCAGACTTTTGAGTTTTTTATTTGTTCTTCTTGAGTTGTCCACTTTTTATGTTTCCTTATGGTAACATACTGTTTGCCTATAGCCCCCCATCTCCTTATGGAGCCCCCTTTTACTTGGTGCTGGTTACTGAAAATTCATGAACACACATACTCCAGTAGTGTGCTACTCTATATTCCTTTACGATGTTATATATTCATTCTCAACAATAGCCCAGTAGAGTTTGGGTCATTAAATAATATTACAATGTAGGAGTGGAAAATTAAATCTGTATACTAAATGTGACTAATCTATGGGAAAGTGCTCAAAAAGTAAAACTCTTTATGGGGGCTTTATGGGGGCTTCCATTGGTCTGCTCCACTTCTTTACCTCAGGCTTCTCTGCTCAGACCTGGGCCTCACTGACAACAAGAAGGGAATCTCAGATTGGTTTTTCAAACATTTCCAAATATAGTGACTACAAAATTATAAACAAAGTTTGGAAACAACCAGACAAATATGAGTCAAGAAAACAGAGGTTGTAAATTTAATTTCAGACAAAATAGAATTTATGGCTAAAACATCATATAGGATACAAAAAGATAGAATGTAATTGTGAACATATTTGCAGCTGACAACATGGGCTTAACATAAATAAAGCAAAAACTGACAGAACCACAGAAATAAGTAAATAAACCAACAACAAATGTACGTGGAGATTTTAACATATTCTTCCGACAATTTGATACTTAGAAAGAAAGAAGCAAAAATGTTTGAATCATACTGGTAGTATGCTTTGGCTTATATATAAATTTATGCCCAGCAAGAAGAGAGAGAAATATTCTTTCCAAGCACACATGAGATATTTATAAAAATTGACAATAAACTAGTTTGCAAAGGAAGGTTCAATAAATCCCCCAAATAAGTCTCATGGAGAGTGTACTGTCTCACAAAGCCCAATGCTACCAAACAGAACTTGCTTTAAAAAGGAGCTCAAAAGAAGAGTTATGAAATTCTCAGAAGAGTGAGGCATAGCTAAGTCAGCTATATACTTAGGATTTGTGCACTTTCTGTATGTGTGTTATACTTCAGTACTATTTATTTAAAGAACAAGAGATCACCCAAATTTAAACAAAGTGAAATTAAATCCCACTGGAATTTTGGCTGGAATTACGTTAAACCTTGCAAATAATTTGGAAGGGATGAACACGTTTAAAAATTAACATTTAATTTTATTTTGAAAAAGTCAATCTTTTGGTAGAAAATAGCTATTCTAAAACTATGTATAGAAGCTATCTTAGAATGGAATTCTCGGTAATCATGTAACTTGACTATTTTGTTTTCTTGGTATTGGATCATTTGTAAGCTGTTTTGGTTATTGCAATTGCTTAGATAACTCTTGGTACAGATGAATTCAGTGTTGTAGCTTTTATCAATCATTCGAACTCTTATAAATTATATGAATGGCAATCAGTATTAGCATTTTATTTACCTAATATATTTGAGTAAAATTGCTAATAGACTGCACACATTGTATCTAAAGACATAACTTATTTTTATATTTTTTGCATGTCTTACATGGAATGATGTTGATTTTATTTTCAACCAGGTAATAGCCCATGCCTTTATAGTGTGCTTATTTACTGCTGTGTACTTGAAGGACATTTTAAGTTTTGAAAAATGTCTACTGTAGGCATATCTATTCTATGAGGCTTGTTTATTTCTTCACATAAACAACATTTTAAAAAATGAGATTAGAAATCTGAGTCATAAAACAATAACAATAGCAGAAACAACTAGCATAGCTTTTCTAGATTAGGTAAGGAAATGAATCAATTGCTTATCTCTGTCATTTTTGAGAGTATAATTTTTTATGAATTCAGAAATATATTTAGCATATAGTCCTGATTGTAATAGTAAATTCATATTAATCATAATAGTTTATGCATCATTTAAAGGATAATTACACATTATTTATAGCTTGTTTCTTTGGTCAAATTTGATTTACAATTCCAGATAACATAAATGCCTTAATTTCCAAACACAAAGAAAAATGTGTCCTATATTCTTTAATGTATTTTCTAGCATTAAAAATGTTCAGGGTCTGTTCTTTAAAACATCTGTTTCAACTTACAGTAACAAGATTGTGAAGAGCTGTTGTTATCAAGAGATATTAGCTGATCCAGATGATAGGATAAATATAATTAGTATAATTCTAATAATAAGTTTCTCTGGTTTATTGTTATTTAAACCACTTTAAATCACCCTGATCTACATATTTTTTCTCCTTAAGATTAAATTCTATTTTTAAATTTTGTGTCTGGATCTTACAATACTCACTGTTGCATTGCATTCATGACTGATGGAACGATGTTAGCTCAATTTCTCTTAATTTTTTACTCCTCTACTTTTACAAATAGTTGCTGGTATGAAATTAAGTTTGCTTTAGTTTTTGGCTAGAATTTTCTGCTGTTGTTTATTTAGTTGATTTATGATGAGTATATGTGGTACTTTTCATCTTTTCTAGTGAGAGGCATAAGGAAATCACCGTGGAATTACTGAAGTCAGCCTTTCCTCCATTGTCTTGAGAAAGGAGTTACGATATAAATATGTTTTATTTAGCTGTCCCAATCCGTGGCTCAGTCTTCCTGGAAGGGATTGGGATTCTGGGTCCCTGAAGAATCTGGGTCCCTGGGTCCCTGAAGGCTTTCACTGGAGCCAGCCTAGACTCAGTGCTGCTCTGGGGTGGCTCCTGCACTAGGAGAGAGTTACATCAGTGAAGTGAAAGGTTAGCACTAAGGGTAGTGCCCTTATGGCATCCTCAGGGGACCACAGTGCCCTGTACGGGGAAAGACCCTTATGAAAAAAGTCAGAAAAGAAAGAAGTATCGTTAATGTTAAGCCCTTCCTCTCCCAGACTCCCCAAATCTCTCTCATCTGTCTCTAAAAACAGCCTGAAAGTATCACCTTGTTGAACTTCTCTTCTTTTCGTAATTTTCTTCAAGTATAAATGAACTTTCTAGAAAATGAAATTTCCATAGTGGATTCTTAAACTAGTCTTGTTAATTATGTCAAGTGAATTTTTTTTTTCCTGAGGAAGATTTACCCTGAGCTAACATCTATTGTCAATCTTCCTCTTTTTGCTTGAGGAAGATTTGCCCTGAGCTAACATCTGTGCCAATCTTCCTCTATTTTGTATATGGGTTGCTTCCACAGCATGGTCACTGATCAGTGGTGTAGGTCCACATCCAGGAACCGATCCTGGGCCACCAAAGTGGAGCACACCAAACTTAACCACTAAGCCATGAGGCTGGCCCCTCAAGTGAATTTTTAAGGCGAGTTAATTTTACATTTAAGCTATGTCTTGGATTTGTTTTGAAGAAATAAGTATCTGCTCTTCTGTTCTGTTCTAAAAAACTTAAATTGGAATTTTGATGGCATATATTTAAAGATGAAGTGCTCTGATTCAGGAATATTTCATACTGAATATCTGATTCAGGAATATTTGCGTATCTTTATGCAGAAGAGGCGTATTTTGATGAATGACCAGAAAAAGAAGCAAGATGGTTTCAGAGCATTGATCTAAACATCAATATTCCAGCCAACCAGAAGATGTCACTATTGTGTACAGAATGTGTAAAAGAACTTTAAAAAAAAAAAAGCCAATAACTTTTGTACAGTTCCATTGTGTCTCTCCTAATCTTGCTAAATTTCCTCTGGAGCTCTTTGAAAGAAAACACTGGGGTGAAACATTGTCTTCAAGCTGACAGGCACCAAAAAATTACTACATTTGTTGGACAGGCATGCCAGTCAGTCACACTCCTACATCTTTTCATTTGAAAAGAAGAAATTAAAGTACTTTGGCAGAAAAATTCCACCTCAATTAATAATTTTGTATGGTGCAAATTGGGAATTAATAACCACACAGTATATCTGTTTTACCTCGAGCAAAAGAGCATGTCTATCATAAGTAAATTTAGCCGACATTAATTAAGAAAAATCAAACTGTTTCACAAATGCCTGTGATTAAAGTAATAGTTCATTTAAAGCACAGAAAATAAAGCTGCCAAAATATACATTTTAACTTGAGATTCATGAGTGTCACTAATGGAAAACATTCTTAAACAATACGTTAGTCTGTGAAATTAAAGAGTTCTTATTATAATGAAAATGATGTTGACATACCCGTGCTTGGCACTGTGAGAGGTGTTACAAGAGAAGTTTACTTCCATCCTTGCAAAGTTATTTTCCTGTCTAGGCAAGGAACCAAGATTGGTGGGGGATCTCATTTGTGGGTGAAGAACTTTCCTGGATGTGTTTACTCTGGCAGCAAAAAGTCAGGGAAGGCAGGTAGACATGAAAGGCTTAGCAAGGGGATGTGGTCTGAACAGCTGGACATAATTCGGGTCACTGGCTGCTTTGACAGGCAGGATATCAAAGGCAAGGCAATTAGGCAACATCAGGAATGTTTCCCGCTGAGTTATTTATTTTCTTCACGAAATGTTTTGTTGTTTTACCCTTCTCTTCATTTAGCCCCAAATCGAAGCCTACCCTTAGTTCATGCATTTGTGCATTGAAAGAGAATGACTTGTATTTTTAAATTTGAAAAGTATTCTCTTTTTTGTGATTTAGTTGATGAAAGCAATCCCTAAATCTTGTTTTTTAAATAAAGATAAAAAATTTTAGTTTATAGATAATTTGTATTTAGCTAATGCTTATCAAGTGCTTACTATGTATCAGGTGTTATTCCAAGTACCTTACTCGGAGTACCTCCTCATAACCAATCTATGAGGTAGGTTCTACTATTATTGAAACACAGCGAGGGTGAATAAATTTTCCGATGTTACTATGCTAAAGAGAGGCAGAGTCAGCAGTGTTCAAACCCAGACAGTGTGGCATTAGAGACCAGTTTTAACCACACTATTCCAGACTGTTTCTCTGAAATGTATCAAATGCATCATTTATTTGTGGCTTTCCCTCTATGGTAAAGTTTGTTGTTGCAGTTTGCTGCTGAGAGTTAAGAGGAAGTGGAAAGAGGTTTTCACAATCCTTCCTAACCTACCAGTGTAGATGGAAAGAATCAATCCTATTGAAATCTAGGCACTGATTTTATGTTTTTTTATTCATCTTAACTTATCTTGATTATTTAGAAGAGACAGGGAAAATTTTATCTTCCTTCAGCATATAATTTTTTATCCTTAAAAAAGATGGTAGTTTTTAGTGAAAGTTCATTAGAACCCAAACGTCTTTGAATTGAAGTCTTATTATTTAAGAAGGGAAGGAATTTGAGCTATTTTCTTTTGTAGTTTTATGAACAACAGTGTCCATTTGAAAGGCTGGGATTAAGGTAAATACTTTAGCCCTAGAGAATTGCAAAATTTATTGACCCATGTATGCCTATAGTGTATGACCTGGCACCTAATGTAACAAATAGATACTTTATCAGGTTAAAGCTGAACTTAAAACAATACATTCTAACATGTATTTCTATGAAGAATTTTTATTGTAAAAGAGAAGAGCAACACCTTAAGATAAATATCTATGCTAATTTTTTTATGGTTTAGTGACTCTAACAACTTGAAAAGCTTTTGAGATTTCTTAATTGGGATTAGAGATGATGAATTATTTATCGCTCCAAGGCCAAAAGGATGCCATGGATTTTGTATTGACAAATATAATAGAGATTTCCAGATGATAAGATTACAAGGCAGCTCACTTGAGCCACTGGCTTTATTTTTTATTGAGATACGATTGACATATACTGTTGTGTACGTTTAAGGTGTAAATGTGTTGACTTGACACATTTCTATATTGCAATATGATCACCACCATAGCGTTAGCTAGCACCTCTATCACATCACATAATTATCATTTCTTTTTTGTGGTGAGAACATTTAAGATCTAGTCTCAGCTCCTTTGAAGTACAGAATACACTGTAATCACTATGCCATAATTAGATCTCCAGAATTTATTCATTTCTAGTTGCAAGTTTGTACCCTTTAACAAGATCTGCCCAATTTCTCTGTCCCCTCAGCCCCTGGTAACCACCATTCTATTCTGTTTCTACAAGTTCAGCTTTTTTACATTCCACATATAAGTGATATTGTACAGTATTCATCGTTCTCTGTCTGACGTTTCACTTAGCACAATACCCTCAAGGTCCATCCATGTTGTTGCAAATGGCAAGATATCCTTCTTTTTCATGGCTGAAGAATATTCCATTGTATATGTATACCGCATCTTCTTTAATCCATTCATCTGTTGACAGACATTTAGGTTGTTTCTATATCTTGGCTATTGTGAATAATGCTGCAATAAACATGGGAGTGCAGATATTTTTTCCATACCTTGTTTTCATTTCCTTTGGTTATATACCCAGAAGTGGGATCGCTGGATCATATGGTAGTTCTATTTTTAATTTTTTGAGGACCCTCCATACTGTTTTCCATAGTGACTGAACCAATTTACATTTCTATCAACAGTGCACTAGGGTTCTCTTTTCTCCACATCCTCACCAACACTTATCTCTTGGCTTCTTGATGATAGTCATTCTAATAGGTTATGAGATGATATCACGTTGTGGTTTGATTTGTATTTTCCTGATGATTAGTGATGTTGAGTGCACCCTTTGATAGCTCGACTGGTAGAGTGGAGGACTGTAGACTGAACATGTGTAAATCATTTGTTTTAATCATGTATAATGCTTCAGAGTGTAGAAAATCCCAGCTCACAATGCTTTAGTTCTTATGAAATTTATACACTGAAAGAGTAATGCCATTTTGAATAAATAGATCAATTTAACAAACATACATTTATCACCTTATTATCAGGTCAAATAACTTAATGAAGGATATATGAAAGGAAAATTTCTGCTCTTATAAACTGGAGTAGGGAGGCAGGGTTGTTGTGTTTATTTCTATCTTGAAAGTTTATAGAGTATATAATTCTTGTCATAGCTCTATATCCACGTATCTATAGATTTGTGAAAGTATAACTAATTATCCAAGTGAAAATAAGATAGGACTAGATGAGTTATATAGACAATCAGATCCATATGCGTTCAGGGGTGAGGAAGAGCTTGATGTGGACTGAGGACACCAGGGAAGCCTTCATGGTGATAAGGATTTCAACTGGGTCTTGTAAAACTGGTAAGGTTTAGAAAGAAGAAATAGTCAAAGGTGCCTTCCAGACATGCAAAGGTAGAGAGGCAGAGCTGAACAGGGAGTGGTGTTAGATGAGTCTGATTAAATCAAAAGTTCCTGGGAGATGACTTTTGGTTGACTCAATGCAAACCAATTTCTATTGGTAGAAGTTTTCCTTAGAGTACATATCATCTTGGTAGTTAAGGTGTAGGATTGCCTTGGGTTGAAGAATTTTATATTAATTCCAGTTCCAAACTACTGAAGGGAAAAAATTCTCTTTTTGTTTCATTCTCCCATAGGAGAAGAATGTATGTTTCTCATCAATTAAATTATGATGGTAATTTAACTTTATGTGTGTATTAAATGGTATATACCTCCAATCCTTCTGGGATTAAATTTTTGATAAAATTTGCTCTGCAATAGAATCCACAGGAAAGATCATAGCTTAGGAACTGGTAAGGCTAATGCTCTTTCCTCTGTATCAAGGATACTGTTTGAACAGTGTTTTCCTGGAACTGGAGGAGAAATTAGAAAGTGTGAAGACATTTATGGCGTTTTACTGAAAAATGGGATTCTGTTAATCTAACGCCCTCTCTTAAATACTATAATGACAAAATCATGTCAGTCTCTGAATGAGATGTAAAAATGGCATTAATCTGGGGCTGCCCCATGGCCTAGTGGTTGTTTGCTTGCTCTGCTTGAGTGGCCCAGGGTTTCGCCAGTTCGCATCCTGAGTGCAGACATGGCACCGCTTGTCGGGCCATGCTGAGGCGGTGTCCGATAAAGCACAACTAGAAGGACTTGCAAATAGAATATACAACTATGTACTGGGGGGCTTTGGGAGAAGAAAAAAAAAGATTGGCAACAGATGTTAGTGCAGATGCCAATCTTAGGAAAAAAAAGAAAAGAAACTATTAAAAAAATGGAATTAATCTAAGAAGTAGAAAATAAATTTTCGATTCTATCTTAAAATTTGATATTTATCGTACTTTCTGTCATAAGAACAGTTTCAACTTTATTTCGTGGTTGCCTACCTAGAAATATATATGGTGGGAGTAATTTTGATAAATGACAACACGGTGCCTTTGTACTTCACTTGCACACACTACAGTTGCACATTTTGGATCTCAAAGACTTTAGGAAACTTTTTTCCTCTGACAGTACTCAATAAAATTTACTTATTTAGATGCTTAGATGAGGGGTGGGATGAAGGTTACACAAAATGCCATATTTTGAGAAATTGGATAGTTTATCTCAATTTAAATATGATTGCAAGCAAGTGTAATTTTAAATATATTTTTCTTAGCTAAATATTCATAGAAATTTAAATCTTCAAAAACTTTGGTCAACATTCAGTGAGGAAGTTGTTCTTAAAATCATACTTAGCTTTAAAGTAGTCGCTGTGATAAGTCACAGAGCCAATTCTGTCAAATTATCCTCCACTTAGGGCATTATGATGGCTATTAAACATGAGCAGCCCTGGCACTTACAGAAAGTATCCTTTGGTGTTTCGGGGATTATTACAGTCCTTGATGTTCAGCAGTCTCGTGAAAAGACGCTTAGTATGACCAGAAATGGAAATCAGATCATCATTTGCTCCGGTATTAGGAGTCTTATCTATTGTGATAGTATTACAGGTTAAGCACACTCTCAGTATAAATACAGTAGCCATTCCTCTCAAGTGTAGCTTACTCTACCCTTTACTGAAATCTCGGTAATTTTTAATCTTAGCCAAATAGTCTCCATCTTCTGAAATTTTTATTTGACTCTATTTACTCTCTTCTCTATCACATTCAGCATGCATGGCTTACGGTTTCTATCTGTTCTCATATTTAATTATTTTCCTTCGTCACATAGCTATTTTCTTATGTCCATAGTATATGGGAGTTTCAAAGAAAGTTATCGAATTTACTTTCTGTCGATAGTTCCTTGGGAGAGCAAAAACATATACACAAGCATACAAACATTTCCCTCCCTTACGCAATGGTTTACTGAATTTTGACTAAAAATAAAAAATTAGAAACACTTTAATTTTATAATAGGTTAGTGTTTCCTAGGAATTTCCCCAATATTCAAATAGAAATTATGAAGCACACATCTCTGTTAGAGGGAAACCTCCACATCCCTGGCCTTTTGTTTCTATGTGGAGGGACCTCTTGGAGCGTGATGTTCCAGTTTGTTCTTCATACTTCATTTATTCTTCCGAGAGAGAATGACTTATCTGGTGAGTGTCGGAGGAGGAATGGAGCAACTTTATTCTCATTCTCGCTCTGCCTCTTGTGCTCTTCAGTTTGACTGCCGCAGAGAGCTTAAATTTGGGTCTCAGAAGCCTGTGTTTGTGGGGAAGCCTGAAATAGTCACACACTACCTTTGCCTGATGCTCTGTCTGTCTTATTCAGGGTAAAAGATTAAGATGCCTGGAAAAACTGCAGGTCTAAAAGCATATTCTACAATGTGTTTCCTTAGAAATAGAGGTGATATTTTATGTGAAACTTGAGTCTATCACTCAATCGTTTTCAAATCTAGGAAGGGAACAAGCAAACGTTATTAATTTGACTCCTTAGACCCCCCAACAATTATAACATACCCTTTTTTTGTTTCATTTCATGCAATAATCACTGAAGCTCTTATTTTCAACTCACTGGGGGAAATATTTTGTTCTCTCAGCACTTTTTCCCTGGTTCTAAATGATAAATTTAACTTAGTAGAAATGAAGTACTGTTAAAAATCTCTAATGTTTTGCCTTGGAAAATGAAGCAATTCTAAATGAATCACATTTTAAGTTTGTTCATTACTAAGTGAACAAAGACTGACTCTTTAAAAGAGATTTAAATCTTTTAGGATGTTATTAATATTTTATATTTAATATTAATTCAACTCACAAATTATAGCAAAGCTTGTGCATACGCTTTTACAAAAAGATTTTGGCCCTTGGACAAATTGGAAAGTGACTGTGATGAACTAGAATATTTTCCATGCTTTTATAACTACTTTTCATTTTTCTGTTTGCATCTCTGCCTAAATTTGTCTTATGGTTAGAGATTTGAGGAATCTCCTGGTGCGTAAAAAAATGTGTGAGAGAGGTAAAATAACCACATATTACAGTTTACCAGGTGTAGTCTTGGTATCTGCTTGTTGTCTCAATATAATTATTAAGAACAGTTCTCTGCACTGTGAAAATGTTCTTTACGATCATAAATTACACGATCACCCCAAGAACAGCATACATAGTTCGCGATACTTGTGCATGGAATCACACTTTTAGGTGCTTTAATGTTGTTTGCTTCATTAATTTATTGTCAGAAACATTTCCACCTCTAACTTGACCTGAAATTTGTTGTTGTTTTTCAGTTTAGTTTTCATATTAGTTTTTAAATTTGTTTTGATTAGGAGTTAGTTTGCATTTTATTTTATTAGTACATATTTAAATGGAGGCAATAATAGTACTTATTGACTAGCATTACTAGGAGGAATTAACCCAGGTATCTGTGCATCCTTTAGTCCAGTTTTTAAATTGTTTATGATGACAAAAAAAATTGTAATAAATGCAGATTCTGCATTAGGAGGACTTCACCTGTAAGTGAACTCGCAATTTTAGTGCCTGATTTTTATTTGTGCCCAAAATTGCATTATATGAAGTGACATTAAAGTCATTTGCCTTTCAGGATGTTGGTAAAAATGCCTGACTCTTAAGATGGAATGTTCCAGCACTAAAATAACAAAAGTCATCTCATTTCTGTACTTGTACTCGTGTTGAGTTCTTTTAGCAGTTATTAAGAAGAAAATTATTTTTTGCAGTAAGAAATGAAGTCACACTACATTTTAATACAAGACGACTTTAAATTGTTTAATAAACTGTACCTTTAAGCTGATGAGAAAATAACATGGAGTACTGGAGAAATGTGCTATTTTTATTTTGGATAGTACCGAGAAAAGAATAGTGGCAGAGTTAGTGCATAAATGATGTTTTTTAAAGGAAAGGTCAATTTTCATCTCAGTCTCATTTAGACATTTCACTGTAGTTCAAATAAAGAAAAATTTGGAGAGAATCAATTTATCATGGCATTGCAAACTCAAAAGAACCAACAATATAGCATGCATGCATTCACGTACACGTGTTAGAAATATGGTAGATGCCTATTTACATGGTGAGTAGATGTTGTTCAAAGATTCTGTCTTTATACGCACCAACTTTAAATGTTTAAAGAAATACATAATAAGAAATCATTTTTTGATGATTGTTTCAATGTTACATTTTTTGGTATCCACTCTTAAGTAGAATAGCCCATCAAAATGATGCCTTAGTGGTTCAAGTTCACTGTTTAAAAAAGCCTTGATAACAGTTGTGTTGGCTGAAGTCGCATCATGCTCAAAATCAAAGAAGTCAGTTTAATAACATCTATCTATAACTAAACCCATCAACGACAATTTAGCTTCAGAAAAGTTCAGTACATCAAAGTTATTGTTTTTCAGTTTAGTTTTAGTATTAATTTTGAAATTTGTTTTCGATTAGCAGTTTACATTTTAATTTATGTGGATGTACTTAAGTCTCATGATGATAAAATTACTTGTCAACAATAGGATTTAATAAATATTATTTTCTTTGAAAAGAGTTCATTATATTTGGATTATTATATATGGATGTTTGATAAACTCTGCCCTGAAAGACTTGAGATAGCCTCCTAAAAGAACTGAAATATATGGATTAGAGCTGTGTGAATAAGATTTTCTCTTTTAGATAAAAATGCCAAAGTGCTTAAATTTAAATCTTAGTTCATTGCCCAACTACGTGTATAGCCTTGATTAAATTACTTAACTCCTGTAAATCTTATTTTTTAATCCATGACATGTGGACATCTCATAGAGCTGTTCAAAGGATTGAACAACTACTTATATGTAGAACACCCACCACAGTACCTGGCATATAGAAAGAGCTGTATAAATGACAATTTTTCTTTTCATCATTTTATTAGTAATAATTATTCTAATATTTATCTGGGAGTTGTGGTGTTTTTTTTTTGTTCCATGTTTTTATGGCTGTTTTGATCCCCTCCTCTTCACCCCATTAGTGAGGGAAGAATTCTTGCTGCAGGCTATGGGGAATGCCAAATGCATGACACCCAAGGTGGGATGGATGAGATCAGCAGGTTGTTAGCCACAGGTACTCACAGCCTGAGGGAGGAGGACACCGCACATCATGTGCCACAGGAGGCTTGATCTTGGGAACAGAGTGAAGAGCAGGGGACTATGGGAAGCAAGCTTTGTAATAACAAGAGGGTGGGGTGACCTGGGTTCCTGTGGGAGGATGTGATTGGTTTGTTTGAATAGTTCTGCAGGCTGGCCGTGAACTGAAGCCCAGGACTCGGGGACAGGCAGGCACTGTGCCTGGTTCCCATGAAGGGGGTTGTTTGGTTAGGGGACCTTATACCTGAGAGCAATGTGGGGAAGGGAACTATGGTTAGGCCATTTGAGGCCCTCCCACGTTCAGATGTCAAGGCAGCACATAATATTTATTTCAGGCCTTAAACTACAATGACATTGGTTTAGCGCCAGAGCTAGATATTAAGAGGAGTTAGGTTTTTAGTATCAATAAATTCACATTATAGCAAACATGAAACAATAGGGAGAATAGGAGGCTTCCTATTTGGTCTTCCAATTTGAGTTTATGTTTTTCAGCTTTTTTTTTTTTTTTTTAAATTTTTGGAGATAGGGAGAAGGGCCTCGATTCATATCATAAGATGTACCGTACTTCCATCAGTTTCTATAGACTCAGGTGACACCTGTGGCTTGAAATAAAACTTATGTCAAAGTTACCAAGGATATTGTGGCTTTTAAAAAAAATATCAGTTACTCTTTATATTTTGTGTTTTTAATCTTCAGGCTGTATATTTTACAGTTTAAGTGATTCTGGGTGTGATTACAAGGAAACCCATTACACCAATGTTCTATAATCTCAATGAATATCAAGTTGCTGAAGTAAAATTTAAGATGAGTATTTTAGTTCCTTAAGTGCTATTTGGTTATCTCTTTTATGTACTTGCATTACAATTGTCATCATACAATATATATGGTGTGGTAAAATAGAGACTTAAAGAACACCATTCTTTGATAATTATTGCTTCTCCTAATTCAATATAGCCCCAGGTTATTGAGTTAGAATGGATTTAACCTATAGAATACCAATTTTAAGCTCTTTTAGTAAATGCTTAAAGGATTGAATCTTAAATTTCTAATTTCTAAATTACTTCCTCTGTTGGTTTTAGAAAGCTGACCTGATTCTCTTAACAATTGGAATACAATTTTGGTAAATGTTAGTTAGACACCATAAGATACCTAACTTAACCCCAGTTTATTAGATCCTTTATAACTGACAGTGACAATTAACATACTTACCATAATTTAAAATTTGGAATATATGAACTAATATATAATAATTTGAACTAATAAAGTGATGTGAGTTTTACAAAATCCACAAAGATGATATCCAAGTATGTAATTAGTAAGCATGAGCACTGACTGGTAATTTATCATATTTTTTCCAATTATTGAATTGTCCTTTGGACTTGAAAATAAAATGTTATAAGGAGAAGAAGAAATAGGAATGGCATTAAAATTCTTAATCTGTGGGGCAGAAAAGACTTGCTGCCTGCTCTATGTTCATTCTCTTCTTTTTCTTTATTAATAGAACCCTGGTGTGTCTAACAAAAGTTCAAATCTCCCCACATTCCTCCAGGTGGCTGAAGGTCTAAGGCAGAGGTGACCAAACTTTCTTTTCCTTTTTTTTTTTTTGAAAAAGATTAGCCGTGAGCTTACTACTGCCAATCTTCCTCTTTTTTCGAGGAAGACTGGCCCTGAGCTAACATCCATGCCCATCTTCCTCTACTTTATATGTGAGACGCCTACCACAGCATGGCTTTTGCCAAGCAGTGCCATGTCCGCACCTGGGATCTGAACCGGCCCACCCTGGGCCACTGAGAAGCGGAACGTGTGAACTTAACTGCTGTGCCACCTGGCCAGCGCCAAGACCAAGCTTTCTTAGTCATTGAGCTCTTAGTGCCTCAGTAATTTTTTCACAGTGCCCTTAAGCTGAAAGAAATACCTACCAGTTTTGTCAAGTGGTTCCATCCAAACAACTTAATAAATATCTATGTTCTAACTATGCAGTAGCCATTTGAAAAAGTAATATATATATAAATTAAAAGAAAAACTATTTTTATTCCTTTCTGGACCAACTAAAATTACATATGAATGGGAGGCTTGTGGCTTGAATGCTGTACAACTTTTCAAATCTTGGAGTCAGATTGGACTCTGTTGCTCTCATTTCCTGTTCCACATTGATTTTCATAATGTGCTTGCATTTGTTTTTTTACAATAGTATCGTCAAAATCCAAGCTTTTCAAAGATACCTCGTTTCAATAGAGCAAGATCAAATGTTGAAACTGAATTTGCTCAAGTTAGTGGTTCACTCAGTGTCTGATAGATGTCGAATACCAGGCTCTCCTCAAAAGTTTAAAGTATCCTATCATGCCCCCATGAATTTCCTGCGACACCATGAGGTAGTTTGGCACACAATTTGGGAACTATGAGTGCAAGGAAAAAGTGGTTGGCAGGGACTTCAGGGAACATTTAGAAATAGGCCAAACTCAGCTGGCATGTGCCCTCTTTTGCCTTTTCCCTCCATCCTCCTGCTCTTTCCTGCTTAGAATGCAGATATGTACAATGTCTCAAGATAGAGTAGCCATCTTACAATCAGGGGAATGAAAGCCATACCTTAAACATGACACAGCAGTAAGTTAGAAGGAAACTGGGTCCTGGATAACTCTTGTGTCAGCCTGGACACTCACTAATGGGCCTTTTATTGCTACATATGAACCACACTGTGGGTAAACTTTCTCCTGAGTGCAGCTAACTGCAACCTTAACTGACTTCATTTACGTTTTTAGCTATGCCCCCATCGGGTATCAGCCTGAACTTGACGTTTCCATATATATGATTGGCATTTCAAAGGAGCAATCAATATTTGAAAGAATAGGATTTATCTGAAGGCCTGAATAAGTTTATTGAGGATGATGCCTTTAATATTCTTCAGCAAAAGAACATCCTTCAACTTTTCCAGTCTTGGCAATGAGTTGGCAAAACTGTGATGTATTGTTGTGGAAAGATCTGAGTTTAGTAGGTGAGCTTAGGAAAGTTTGTTCAGAGAAATGCATGTTTAATAGACAATCTGACTAACCCTATTTACAACAACCTTTCCAAACTTTTTCTGTGTAAGACATGAAATTGCAAAGACATAGGGCTGTTGCCATTAAAATAAATGAAAATGCCAGTATCCATCCATTCAATATTAGCAATCCTGCCTGTTTTCAGTTTCACTTTATGTCCTCCTTCCCTACGCTCTTGCTGTCACCCAATATGAAAGGGCCAAGGACAAATGCTCTCACTGTTATTTTAAAATGGAGCCTTGAGTTTGACTTGCGTATTGATTGAAAAAGAACACTTAACTCATTTGCAGGCAATGGAGAATCCTTTTGGGACTTGGGTGGTAAGGGAAAAAGAGTCAACTATTTCAAACACAAAAACTCTATTCACAGTTTATCAAAGTATTTAAATATTAAAGATGTGTGCAGAAGTTCTTAAATTCTTCCCTTTCCAGCACCAGATTCCAAAGACCATTTTACATCCCTACCCCTCACCTGCCACTCTTACCTCTCTACTCCCCTTCCTTCAGTCCAGACAAATAGATTTTGATGTGTGTGACTTAAGTACCTAATATTATTTTGATCCTTTTCTCCTTGTCATTGAACTTAAACAGCAATAGTCTTCACAAATTAAGGAAGGAAATTAATAGTTACTGGTACCTTCTATGTGCCAAGTTCTAGAAAGTGCTTTCACGTATCTTATTTTACTTAATATTTCAGTTATTTCAGCATAAAAATGAGAATATGTAAGGCCAGGTGTTATGGTGGAAGGCTTGGGAGTCCACATCCCAGGCTTGCCATTCAGCAGCTGTTTGATCTTGTTCAATACCTAGATGCAGGTATTGTTATTTCCATGTTAAAGATCGTGAGACTGAGTCTCAGGAGGATGTAAGGTCTTAATTGTTTATTCTTTAATAGATGAGCTAAAATTTTAGGAAAACAACCTCTACTGGCTCGGAAGACTGAAACACTTCAAAGGAACAGGCAGCCTAACATGGTCTTTTGTAGTATTAGTTTTCTGTTTTTGTAAGACTTCCAAATTAGCTTTGGAATGCTAGTCTTTTTTTTCTTTTTAGGAAGATTAGCACTGAGCTAACATCTGCTGCCAGTCCTCCTCTTTTTGCTGATGAAGACTGACCCTGAGCTAACATCCATGCCCATCTTCCTCTACTTTATATGTGGGACGCCTACCATAGCATGGCTTTTGCCAAGCGGTGCCATGTCCACACCCGGGATTTGAACCACAGAACCCTGGGCCACTGAGAAGCGGAACGTGTGAATTTAGCTGCTGCGCCACTGGGCCGGTCCCCCTGGAATTCTACTCTTACCGTTGAGAATTGAGACCACTTGCATCCAATGCAAATTAGTTTCCTGCCTTGAAAGACCAGCCTTAAACCACTTGATCTCAGACCCTAAAACTCTGTATAAATAGTATTTTCCCTTGTCCTCTTTTTTTCGAGACACTACTATGACTTTGTTGATGGAGATGTTCTCCCTTATTAGACCAGGTCTAAAAATTTAGCTTTATTTTTTTCCGGTGGTCTTTTGAGTTTTCAGTCAACACCATTGATGATTAAAAATTTTGTACTCTATCATTTTGTGTAATTATTAACCTTACCCACAGGCAGATCTTGCCTTTGTTCTTGGCTTCTGGGAGGTGATCTCTAAACTCTTGGATTGACCTGCTTGATAAGAGTGTCTTTGTTTACTTGGGGGCCTTAGGCCACACTGCATAATCTAATGTTGTGATTTGTGGTATGGGCTTTAGGCCACACAGTATCAGCTCTACCTCCAAGGGGCTAGAAACTAAAGGTCAGTCATATAGGTGGTCAATCATATTTATGTGTCCACGCCCCAATAAAGACTGGATACCAAGGCTTGGGTGAACTTCCCCAGTTGACAATACTCCATGAATGGTGTCACATGTCATTGCCTGGAGAAGTTAACACTGTCCACAACTTCACTGACAGAGGACACTGGAAGTGCCAGATGTGAAACTGTCTTGGACTCTGTTCCTTGTGCCTTTTCCCTTGGCTGATTTCAGTCTATATCCTAACACAGTGAAAAACCATAACCAGGAGAATAACAGCTTTCAGTGAATTCTGTGAATTCTTCTAGCAAATGATGGAACTTGAGGATAGTCTTGGGGACTTGCAAGTGAGGGTTGTTTTGGTGACTGCTGAACTTTGGCAGCTGGTGTCCGAGTGATGGTAGTCTGGGGGATTCCTGAACTTTGTAAGTGGGTAAGTTACAGTAGAAGCGTAGCATGTTCTGTTTTGAATAAGACACTCAGGGATAATTCTAACATTTACCAAATTTCCTTCTCTTCCATGGTAGGATAAAGAGTGGAGAAATATTACAGAGCAAGAGCATCTACTTTATAACTTTAATCTGTTAGGATATAAATGAATACCTTCTATTTGTAGACTGGAAAGCATAGAAGAAATATAAATCATAATAATATTATTGCATTACATTTGCACCTTTCTGATTCCCCGACATTTCTATAAGGAATCTTTACTTCACAAATGAGGAAATTGGGGCTCAGATAGATGAAGTACCTTTCCCAGACCCGTGAGAATAATAAAGCCCTTACACCTAGGTTTTCTGATTAAAAATTCAGAGTTGTTTCTTTTCAAATGTCATGTCTTGTCCCAGTTACCCCCATAGGAAGCTACAGGTGCACATATATTTTCATGAAATAAGATTCTCTGATGCACCTTGTTCTATAACCTCAGCAATATATCATTGTGGCTTGAAAATTTTTGATGCTTTGATATGTGTTTTCTTTTGGTAAGTTCTCATTTTCCTCATCCCATTCAAGCAGGTAATCAACTTTGTGATTTTTCTACCTTGGGAATTTTCTGGCCCGGCAGAAGTAGAGCCTCTGAAGGATACAGAGAGGGATTTCCCACAGACTACAAAGAATTTCTTTTCTGCTGGGGATAGGAGTGAGAGGTGTGGGTTTAACATACCGCGGAAATCGACCCTCTGCGTCCTGGTAATGACATTCAGATGTGGAAGTCCTCAGAGGGAATGGCCACTGGCTGCATCAGGGAAGCTGATTTCAGTCCAGGGAATCCTAACTTCATTAAAGACTTGGTATTCAATGTGTGCTACAAAAGTGATAGGGTGAATAATAGATCTGAAAGGTCCTTGTGGGCTGGAATAATGGAGGACTAAGTGATAATCAATAAACAAATGATGAGTACAATAATCTCCCCCCCCCCCCCAATATCCTAGTGCTGACCAGGACCCCAAGACCTTGATAGTTCAACCATAAGGAGGAATCCCAAGAATGACCAATGTCTGAATTTCATTCCAGCTTGGAGGATGTGGGCTTGGAGTTAAAATTAAATAAACTTATAGAAAAAAACAATGAATCATTTTTAAATGTCTTACACACCTAAGTTTGTGAACTCAATTCATATTACTATCATTCCTTTTTTTCTTTCTTTCTAATGAGGATTTCTTTAATATATCTCATACCATTTGTTTATTTCAATCTTTTGTGAAAATTTAGTTTGGATGCATCTCTCAGGAACATGTATTTCTACATTTCTAACAAATTTAAGTGCTTCTGTCTTTTTTCTTTAGACTTTTTTTTTTTTTTGAGAATGGTTTAATTTGACAGCAAAATTTGAGGAGAAGGTAGGGAGATTTTTCATATAAGCCCTGCACCCTCACATGCATAGCCTCCCCCACTATCAACATCCTGCACCCGAGTGGTGCATTTGTTACAATTTATGAACCTACATTGACACATATAATCACCCAAAGTCCATAGTTTACATTATGGTTCACTCTTGGTGTTGTACATCCTGTGGGTTTGGACAAATGTATAATGACATGCATCCATCATTATAATATCATACAGAGTATTTTCACTGCCCTAAAATCCTCTGTGCTCCTCCTGTTCGTCTGTTTCCCCACTCCCCCAACCCCTGGCAACCACTGGTCTTTCTACTGTCTCCATAGTTTCGCCTTTTCCAGAATGTCATATAGTTGGAATCACGCAATATGCAGCCTTTTCAGGTTGGCCTCTTTCACTTAGTTATATGCAGTTAAGTTTCTTTCATGTTTTTTCATGGCTTGGTAGCTAATTTCTTTATAGCACTGAACATTATTCCATTGTCTGGACGTACCACAGTTTATTTATCTGTTCACCTACTGAAGGACATCTTGGTTGCTTCCAAGTTTTGTCAATTATGAATAAAGCTGCTATAAACAGCTCTATGTGCAGGTTTTTGGGTGCACAGAAGTTTTCAATTCATTTGGGCAAATACCTCACCTCCCTGATTAAATTTATTCCTGGGTATTTTATTCTTTTGATGCAATTGCAAATGGGATTATTTTCTTAATTCCTCTTTCTGGTAGTTTGTTATTAGTGTGTAGAAACACAACAGATTTTTGTATATTGGTTTTGTATTCTGCAACTTTACTGAATTTGTTTGTTCTAACAGTTTTTTGGTAGAGTCTTTGGGCTTTTCTATATATAAAATCATGTCGTCTGCAAGTAGTGACAGTTTTACTTCTTCCTTTCTGATTTGGATGCCTTTTATTTCTTTTTCATGCTTTAATTGTTCTGGATGGGACGTCCAATATTATGTTAAATAAAAGCGGTGAGAGTCAGCCATTATCTCTTTAGATAAGCCTTCTACTACTTTCTCTCTCTCTTCTCCTTCTGGACTCCAATGATGAATAGATTGTTTCTCTTAGTGGTGTCCTGTAGTCCCATAGGCTTTCTTCATTCCTTTTCATTCTTTTATTCTTTTTGCTTCTCTGGCTGGATAATTTCAAATAATCTGTCTTCTAGCTCACTGATTCTTCTACTTGATTCAGTCTGTTATTGTTGAAGTTCTCTATAGAATTCTTCAATTTAATCATTGTATTCTTTGGCATCAAAATTTCTGTTTGGTTATTTTTTATATTTTCTATCTCTGTTGAACTTCTCATTTTTTTCTTGTAGTGTTTTCCTGATTTTGTTAAATTGTTTATTTCTATTCTCTTGTAGCTGTCTGAACATCTTTAGAACAATTATTTAGAATGTCTTCATTTCTTTGGAGTCAGTTACTGGAAGTTTCTTTGGTGGTGTTATGTTTCCCTGATTCTTCATGATCCCTGTAGCCTTGCATAGTTGTCTACACATTGGAAGAAACAGACACCTCTTCTAGACTTTACGGACTGACTTCAGTAAGGAAAGACCTTCACCTGTGAGTTGGGGCATGCTGGAGTGTGCTGTGACCCTGGGTCTAGTAGTGTAGGGCACCAAGAGAGGGGGTATGGGGCAGCTTTGGGTTCGAGGGCTGTGGCCACTTATGTCCACAACATCAACAACTGTGTGAGTCTGGGTGAGTGCTGCAGGGTTCTGCAGAGGCTGCAAGGGCTCTGGGGGTTCTCAGCAGTACCTTCAGGTCCAGCAGCTAGGGACTAGGGAGGCAGCAGTGGTGTTCAGAGCTGGTGATGTGCACATGTTTGGCTGAGGGGGCCAGCTGCAGGTGCCTGTGAAGGGATAGTGCTATTTGCAAACACACATGTAGTGGTGGGGGCCAGTGCAAGCAAGGGCTGGGGCCAAATATGGGCACACTGGCAGCTATGGTGGCCCTGACTGTCAGAGTACACTATCATGGGTGCTGAGTCTTGCTCTAGATGCATAGCAGTGGATGTTGGTGATGTGAGTCAGGCCAGGGGCATGCAGTTTCACAGCTGGAGGGGTTAATTGCAGGTGAGCCCAGTGGTGCAGGCCAGTGAGAAGAGATAGGGCTGAATTAGGGCCCATAGGAACTGTGGGAGCCTTGGCACTTGATCTATACTTCTGTGGCTGCAGGATCTTGCCTCTGGTGCACACACAGCAGTGGATACTGGTGACAGGCATCAGGCCAGCAGTATGCAAGTACACAGCTTGAGGGGCTAGCCCTGAGCATGCACACAGTGTTGGGGGTCAGGGCCAGGGTCTAGGCTGGTGTCTTGCACTCATGCAGCTGCACAGGGCTGGTCTGGCTGCTAGTGCTCCTAGGCTCTGGCAGGGGTAGGGGTGGGTGAGGGAGTCAGGTGGTTGATATCAGTAACACGAAGACTTGTGGGGTGAAAATTGGTAAAGTCTGCAGGAAGTCCACAGTGTTTGTACTGGCCATTGGTTTCTTCACTCGTGTAACTGCTAGAGAAGGTCACTGGGAACAGTGGTTGCTTCTCCTGCATGGCTGATACTGGGAGCCCCCGCTCTTCTTCCTCGTCCTAGCCTTCTTTATTGATCTCTGGGTGGCGTGAAATCGAAGTGGATCCTTCATGTGGTGCCCTGAATGGTTGGGGAAGCTGGTCGGGGAAGCTGGTCGCTTACCCTGCTCTCCCTTTCTCAGCAAGGGGAACTTTTCCTACTGGGGAGTTCCCTCTTGGCATGAAGTAATGCTGGCTTGGGGGATGGGTTGATGCAGGCAAAATGAAGCTGGTCTTCCTTCCCTTTTTATGTGTTTATTCTCAAGTTCCACTCTGTTGAAGTTTCTTAAGTAAACTCTAGAGCTTTCCCAGAGCTGTTTTTGTTCATGGATAGCTGTCTAATTGTTGATCTTTGTGGAGAGTTTGGGGCTAGGATTTCCTACTCCACTCTCTTGGTAACATTATTCTTAAGTACTTTGTTTTTAATTTGCATCCAAATTACTTGATTATGCACCATTGTTCCAAGCTTCTGTTTCTCTGATTCTGGGACTTCCTAGGTGCTCCATTCAAGAAATCCATCCGTTATTTTCAAGTCAGTCTCCTCCTTTGTCTTTGTTGAATCTTACGCTGATTTATCCAACTATGAATCCCTTACTCTAATCCCATTCGTCTCTAATGTTCCTGAAATTCCGAAAACTCTGTGGTTGGTTGAGGTACATCCTCATTCTGTATGTGTACATGTGCATGTGTGTGTTTTACAGATAATAGATAAAGTCATTTTCACATTTCTTTCCTTAATTTAACGATGCTTTAGAGGTGGAGGAAATAATCCTAAATGGCTCAACTCACTCAAGCATTTTCTTAAAACCAGTAAATTGAATTTTGGGCAGGGAATAACATCTACAGGATTTAGAAGAGGGACATATGCGTGTTGTGCTGCTCTCAAAGGCTTTATTTTTCAACCTTTTCATGATTACTACTTCATTGATCCACTTCCAAATTTCCTATATGCATCACATACATTTTAAGGTCATATGTTATCTGTAATACTTTTACACTTTTACTTTTTAGCTTTAAGAAATAATGTATCAACATGTGTGAAAAAAATTTTCTTGATGTAAACAGTCTAAATGCGCCCCAGTTGGGCTTACTATTTAATGAGTTAGGTTTCAGCTAGATTGACTACATTTAAAAGAATGGCATGTGTAGCCTTTAGTGACCCACTGGTAATTTAAAAGTCAAATTAAAGACCTACAAATCCAATCATCTGTGACAGTGACTTTAATCACCTCTTGGAGGAATTTACTGGGAATCTAAACTTTTCTAGTTCACATAAGAGCCTTCTTATATTAAATGGGAATCTCAGGGGAAATGATTGATAATGAGGAAAGAATATGTCATGTACATGTTTTCTCCTTAGACATCTGATGAGGGATATAATTTTATTTTCAATTAGTTTTTTTAAAAAAAATTTTCATAAAATGACAAAAAGTAAGGAAATACAGTTTATTCATAAAATAAAAGTTTTTTGATAAAAATGATTTTTAATCTAAATGGTATAGAATAAGTAATATAAATGATAATACTAATATAAAATATTAATTGTTTTCCCCTTTATTTTTAAATAAATGATATTATTTCACTTTAGTCTCCCTGTTGTATCTCTCTCTCACTGGCATATGTGAAATTTACTTCATGATATGCACAAAAGCAAAGCTATTGTTGGTCATTAAAACAAGAGCTAGTATTTATTGAGTGTTTATTATGTGCCAGGCCCTGTCCCAAGTGTAGTATAAATATTATCTCAGTTAATCCTCACAACATTTATATGAGATAGGATCTATCATCATTCCAATTTTAGAATAAAGAAATGGAGGCTTGGAAAGCTTCACTTTTTTTGCTGATGTTCCCCAAATTAGTAAATGTTGCAGTGTTAGAATCAGACAGCTGGACTCTTAAGATCTATCTTTCAAGAATACTTATTTTGCTTGGTCTTTGGAATACCAAGATGAAACTATATTGTCCCTGTCCTCAAGAAATGTGCAATCTATTTCAAAAGAAGGTAATTGTTTTATAGGAGTAATCTGGTTGAATAGAAGTATGAACATGCAAGTATTCTTAAAGCAATCTGCAAAGGTTCCACAGAAAATGTAGAATTTGAGCTGAATTTTCTAGAATGAGTGAGAATTTTTTCCATTGCTAAATCAAAGGTTGGTGTTCAGGTGGAAGAAGCAGTGGGTCAAATTCTAAAGGCTTATGAGAGCATTGTGTACCTGAGAAAGAAAAAATAAAAGATATTAAAGTTTAGAAGCCGGCTGGCTTCTTAAAAAAAATAAATTCTATAGTTTTGACAGCTCTCTCTCAATTTTACACACACACACACATACACAGACACACACACTCAAAGTTAGCTGAGAAAAGATATGTTCCAGTCTCCTAAATTACTGAGAAATGACACCTCTATTTTTCCCACCGTTGACAGCTTGACACTATTTCTCCTCAAGAAAATAATTTGGTCTTTATTGGATGGCCCCAAAGGTTTAGAGTGCAGACTGTCCAGCAGAGAAACTGCAGTTTTCTACTGTTTTCACTTATTTCCATCCTTAACAACACAATTACGAATAAATGGTGACTGCCCAGGCGGTTTCTGACACTGATGTGAGGAGAAATATTGCAGCAACCTGGTGGGCTTAAGCATTTAAAACTATGAATCACCTAAGGAAAAGAATATACAATTTTAATTGATTCAGTTAATGAACAATAATATTTTCAGTGGAAGACTAAAGTGGCTTTAGTCTGGGAGAAAGTTAAACTGTATTGTCAACAGATTATCTTTTCAAAGTCTCTCTGTCTTCTTTCTAGTTGTGAGAAAATGTAAAACTGTGAGGACTGATATATACAAATTCTTCTTTGAAAATTGCACAGTAGCAGAACCTTAGTAATTAGAATCATCATGGAACTACTGTATTCATTTTATTTCCAGCTACTTCCATATAATTAAGATGTTCATGAGCAATTAAAAATTATAATTTGTTTTAGTACAAAATAAAAATATTATGAAAAAAATTCCATACGGAGAAGGGAGGCAAAACAATATATATATATATTTTTTTTTGGAGGAAGATTAGCCCTCAGCTAACTACTGCCAGTCCTCCTCTTTTTGCTGAGGAAGCCTGGCTCTGAGCTAACATCTGTGCCCATCTTCCTCTAGTTTATACGTGGGACGCCTACCACAGCATGGCTGCCAAGCAGTGCCATGTCCGCACCCGGGATCCGAACCAGCGAACCCCGGGCCGCCGAGAAGCGGAACGTGCGAACTTAACCGCTGCGCCACCGGGCCGGCCCCAAAACAATATTTTTTGTAGTCTTACTATCCAGAGAAAATTTTGTTAACACTTGGTATTTCTTTTCAGTAGACTTAAGAATGAAGTATGAATATTGCCATATTTCTTTTAGCCCTTTATAAGTGGGCATAGATTTATAAGATTATAATACTAATAACTTGATAATTCTAGCATTTTATGACAGAACTCCATATAATTCTGCTTTTCAGGGGGTTGATAATCACCATCAAATCCATGGAATTTTGCTCATAAGCCATCAAATTCTGTTCTCACTGTGGCTCCCCTTAGATAAATATCAATGTATCATTTTTTGATATGTAGCAAATGCACATACGTCCATTAACATTGGTGGTTTGGGGAAATGTTTGAAAGGCTAATGGAGCCTGATTATCAGCTGGCCACTTTGAAGTGGGTGGGCTTAGCTTAACCCTCCATTTCAGACGCTTTGGGGGTCCATAGCCCTTTTCAGCACTTGTGTGAACTCCTCCAGGACTTTCTTCAGTAGCCTGTTGTTCTGAGCCTCTGCTTATGTAATTTGGTTCAGGTTATAGATGGTCTCTCCTCCTCTTACAGGGTCCTCTGGTTACTCTCTCTGTTGGCTCAGACCTGGAATTCATCTCTCTTCCGTTGATTTACATCAAGTGAATGAACAAACAAACAAATAAACAAATAAAATTCTCACTCAAACCGTATGCCTGCTTAAGTTGTTGAGGGAGGTGTGCGACTGCATGAGTTCAGGAGTATAACGTGTTCACAATGAAACCATCTTTAAAATTGGACATTTCTGTCTTAAAAGTTCTTTAGCCACCCTAAAAATGCAGACTTTTCGCTGGCCATCTCACCTCATACAGCACTTCTGCCTCAAACTAGTTGGTTAACTTCTTTCTCCTTTGCCTTGTTCCTATTTTTTTCTTTATCTCCTTTTCCTACATTGTCCCAAGTAACCCCAACTTATTCTCAATTTTTGCAGAGCAATAAATTCGTGTCTTTACAGCCCCTAATCTCAAAACATTGCATACCCAGACACATTAGAGAGCTCAACAGAAGAAGGGTGCCTTTCGTTTATTAATTCTTAGACAGCAGTATCATAAATGGCATTATTTTCTTTCCATTAAACTAGCTCTTAAAACAAAATAATTCTCATTTTTTCATAAAATATCGGCAAAACCAATCTAGCAGAAAATCAATAAATGCAACTTTTCTTTTCTTCCTTTTTCTCTTTCACCTCTCTTTCTTCTTTTTCCTCATCTTCTTCCTTTTGGCTTTTCTTATACAAATGATTTTATAAAGATGTTTATATTTTAAGTTCTTAAAAATATTCTGAAATTCAGAATTTGAAGTAAAATACAGATAAAATCATGTGAATTTCTTTAAAATTGTAACTACTTGGTCAGCAACTATGACTAGTTTATTATGTAATACTGAACGTGATATATAGTATAATATTTATTTATAGTTATGTCATTGTTCTTACTGATAAAATGGTTTAATGTGTGCTAAAGTTAGAAGATACAAATTCCAGATCCAGAGACAAATTTGGGAATTAGGAGCAGAAATATGAAATAATTTTAGCTGTGGTAGAGATAACCAAGATTAGGATAAGTTGGATGGTCATTAGGCCTCTGAATTCCCTTAGAATTCTGTCATTTTGTTACATATCATATAGAGAATCTTCTCTGTTTTACCAATAGTTTGTGCTATATGAATTTCTAATTCATATACATTTTTAAAACAATACATTTTAAAAACAATACATTTGCAACTAGTCTTGGGGTTCTAAGAATATGAAACACAATCAAGAATTCAGAGAATTTCAAGTGATTTAGTATGACTGGAATGTAGAATTGGATGAGGAATATGGCAGAGTCAAGATTGAAGATACGGGCAGAGCCAGATGAGCGAGTCCAGGCTATGAGGTGAAGTGAACTTATACACTTTGTTAAAGAATGTATACTCTATTCCATAGACAGTGAGGAACCATAGAAAAATTTAAGTTGAAAGTGATATGGTTATTATATTGAGAGAGATTCTTTATTAATAATGCTACTCATTTATTTTCTGGTTTGCTTTCTTGGGAAAGAAAGTACAGTGAGCTGGCACTACACAATACCCATGACCTGTCTTTTCACTGCTTGGTTCCTTGAAAGTGACCATTAGTGAGGTGCTCTTAATAGTTATAGCCATGAATAAATTACTTTAATACTTTACCTACATGCTTTTTTTTGCAGTTTTGTTAAAACCTAGTTGTGTACTTGTGACCTCCCGTAAGAAAAGCAGATTGGGAATGACTAATGTAGAGAAAGTGGAGAGAGGCAAGTAGGAATACAGCTGGAGAGGATCTCGTTATCTTCTTGAAAGGTGACGTGATATGAGCTAAGGAAATGTTTTTGTGGCTGAAGGAGGGGGGATGCATATGAAAATGTTAAGTGGTATAACTAGTAGAACATGCTTGTCAGTAGGATGTGGAAAACGAAGGGGAGAAGGAGAGTTAGATAGTTACAACCTTTTTTTGTGTGACTGGTTTTACACTGATATTCAGAGAAATTAAAATGGAGGATTAAATTTTGGTAGAAAACTGGTGTGAGCAGGGTGGGCAAAAGTTAATTTTGGACACATTGAGTGTAAATGATCTGGGTTTTGATGATCTGTGTTTTCAGAAACCTCTACTACTTGCTTTAAATTTATGTTGAATTTTCACTAAAAGAAGAAATTTCACCTTTACAATTTAGCAAATGCAAAATGGTATCCATGGTCACATAAAGGATAATTGCAACAGTGTAAGAATAACCTCCAACCAACCTGTGCTTTTTAGTGACAGCTGGACAAACTTTGGCCTATGCCTTCCATTCATCCTTACCAGCATTCTATTTGTTAAGAAGTGAGACCTTATATCTAGTTTAAGGAAACATAAATTTAGCAATGTCAAAGTTATAAAACTTAATTGTCATTACTTACACATTCTTTTAAAAATTATTTTTTATTGTGGAAATTCTCAAAGATATGCAAAGTTAAAAACAATAGCTTAATAAACCCCGTGTACCTATCACCCAGCTGAAGCAATTATCATGGCCAATCTTGTTTCATTTAATTCCCACCCACTCCCTCCTTCCAGCCCCTGAGTGCTGAAAGCAAAACAGCTTTATTGAAGTGTAATTTACAAACTATAAAATTTACCCATTGTAAGTGTAAAATTCAATGACTTTTAGTAAGTTTACAGAGTTGTTGAAGTATCATCACATCCAGTTTTAGAACATTTTTTTATCACCCCAAAGAGATTCCTTGTGATCATTTTCCTTCCCTCTCTTTCCCACCCTGAGCCCTCTGCAACCCTTAATCTCTTTTCTGTCTCTATAAATTAATTACAAAATTCTTTTATTAGAAGTGGGAACAATATTTTTTATAGAGCCATTCCATGTGAGGATGTTTCTCAAACCATATTTAATATAATTTTCGGTAACCCTATGATGTAAGTAGTCATTATCCTCATTTTAGAGATGAGGAAACCCAGGATTAATTGGTTAACTGATATACTCGAATCCATATCTTGGAATTGCTGCAGTGTTCTACCTAAACCTGTCAAAAACCCAAGCTCCTTTCTCCATGCACACCGTTTTATACCTTAAGCCATAGTGTTTACAAATACTTTCGTATATTGTTATCCATCAAGCAAGCGTTAAGCATTTAAACATATCAGGCACTGAGGTCACAAACGCTGCTTTGTTTCTATCATTAAGGAACTTATAATTAACTTATAGTTATGGAGGAATGTGACAAATATGGGGGATATGACAAATTAGTGCAGTATATATATGTAAAGGTATATGAATGTGTGTATATAGGAGTGACCAGTTCTGCCTGGAGATTCACCAATGGCTTCTCATCAGAGATGGTTTTTAAGTTGACACTTAATGAAACAGTGTTCACAAGTGGAGCGAGGGGTCTAAGATCATTCCTGGTGGAAGGAAAAGCATTGTAAAGACACAATGGCATTATCTTGCCTATTTCTCTCCTCTCTTTTTTTCTCCTTTTCCTTCTTGTTCATGCTCTTCTTTCCCCTCCCTCAACAGCCCCCCTTTCTCTGGCATCTGCTTTGCTTTTCAATTTCTCTTCTCTCTAGTGCCTTCCTCTGGACTTCTGCAAACCCATGGTTACCTTTGTACAAATTTTTTATAGAGGTGTCCCTTCCTTGAAGTATGCAAGCTTGTACCAAGATGCAGGGGATTAATCAGTAAACCAGGGGTTCATCTCCATTCCCCACTCCAGGAGCCCTGGGTAGGGCACACCCTGGACCACCTGATGAGATGAGGTGGCTCTGGTCTCCTTTTCATGCAAGTGTCTTCCTCTCTAATCTCTGGAGATATCTTTCTTTTCTCCTCTTATGTCTTTCTTTTTTCTTCCCTTTCTTATTCTTTTTCTGTTGTACTCCTTTTCTTTTTACCTTTACCTCTGCTCTACCGATCATAATACGAAACTTAAGTAAACATTTAGGGATTTTTATTTACTTGCTAAAAATAAATGAGAGTTCCGTGCTTTCATTCCACACATAAAAAACAAGTAAATTTGCTTTTGTATGTGTCTGGAAAAAATTTTTCTTTATAATGATTTTCTACAGACAAACACTTTTCCCACCTGTATGTTCTGATACCACTAGAATTGACACTGAGGAGGAAGGAGTTAAAATTTTCCTGGATTACGATGAAACTGCCTGTACCCACAAGGTTAACATGGGAAACAAAATAACCAAAGTTTCTGAGCTTGCCTTGCAGAACAGCAGGAGGAAAGCTGATAAGAGAGTAGTTTGCTGACAGCCCCCCACCTGACTAAGCATCTTGCAGGAGCGCTGAGAAGCTGAAATGACTGATGGTAAGCTTTACATGTCGCAGACTAAAAATCCACTGCCTGTGACACAGAGAACACCCCCTCCCCCAAATTTGCACATGAGACCCATGAAGAAATATGAAAGATAGTGGACCCTGTGCAGAGGACTCTTAGAACTTCAGGCCCCAAGGCCACCAGCTCCCCTTCCCCGTCTTATTCTCACAGCATGCTTTGAAAAAATGCTCGGAACTGCACATAGGCAGGCTAATCTGCAACCCGTAGAAAGAATAACTTGTTAGTAGAAAATTTATGTCCTCTGCCCAAAACAGTTCCTTCTGTCCCAGATAAGGAAGTAACTGAGATTTTCTTAGATTCCTAAGGAATGTTTTGTTAGCATATCTGCTATGCAGAGGCGCCCAACGTTCTGCTGTCATCTATCACCTGACATTGCTGAGCCCCCTTCCGCAACCCCGTTTGCCTTATAAGTCATTTCCAAATCAGTTCCCCTTTGAGGTGGGTTTCTTGAGGAGGATAGTCGACCATCTTCTGATTTGCTAGCTTGTCATTCATGAAAGTTTCTCTACCGCTGCCTGCTTGGCCTTTTATCTTGTGGCGAGCAGATTGAGCCCTTGCTAGGTATTAGAACGGCTAATTGTTCTCTGCCTGACAGAAAATGTGCTGCCATTTGTTGTGAGCTATGGAAAATCTGCAAGCGGTGGTGTTGAATCAGTGCAAACACTGTCCTTCAGATTGCTAGAATCATCAAAGTGAAACCTCTAGTGCTTATTAAATAGGCTGTGGGATAACATTTTATAAGTTAAGGCAGCAAGGAAATGCCTTGTTGCAAAAGTCAGAAATGATCTAGGCAAGACTTTTTAGGCAATTTGGACACTAGAATGGGAACAACTGAAAAATCAGTTATCTGACAGTCAGCAAAAATGAACTGTCTCTGTAAGAGTCCTGCGAGAGGACAAATTGAAATAGTCAAATAATATATACTCTATCAATTAAAAAATCTGCATGAAACTCTGGACATGAGACAGTAAATAAAAAGTTAGGAAGGAGGCTCTGGCAGAGAGAGTGCAGAAATCCATAAGTATGTGTTATGTTGGATTTGCGGGTTACAACTTAATTTTGACTGCACATTAGAATTACTTGGAGTGCTTTAAAAAAAATACCAGCACCAATGAGGGGTTTGTTTCATCATGTTTTATTTGCTCCCCAAGTGATCCTGATGATCTCGTAAGGCTGAGAACCACAGTATTACATGACTCTTCCGTACAACTCTTTACTACCATGTTTTAGTGGGAAGCAAAAACTACTAGATTAACTCTTCTAAATCATCTGTTATAAAGCTACGGAAATTAATGAGGAGACAAACAAAACTACTAAAATTTAACTACAATGCACTTCACCCCTCTAAGGCTTCATTATTTTATAACCAGAAAGGGAAGAAATTGTGGAATCTTCTCTCTGAATCATACTAATGGCTTAAGAGAATTATCATTTTTCTTCATTTTGTGGCTTTCCAGGAGGTGTTGTAAAAAATATTAATAACATGTACCTCTAAAAGCCATTATTCTGTTAAAAATTTTTTGAAAATCTAGTTATAGAAATATTGTTTTGAGGAAGTACATGCAGGGGAAGCATGCATTTGAGTTGTGAATGATAACTGAAACCACAAATCAAACTTGTAATTGTCATGTGTCAGCGTTCACATGTGCTGTCTAATCTTGGCAAGGGGAGGGACAGTCTCGTCTTGTTCATTGTCAGAGACATGCCTAGCTCTCAGCCTGGGACTGTATGGTGCCCTGTGTTTGTTGAATGAATGGAACTTTTTAGAAGGGAACGAAAAAGCTGATGGTAGGTAATCTATTAGAGAAGACATCAGGTACCAGCTATGTTCAAGCTATGTTCAGCTATGTTTCCCCCCCATTGGAGAGGGGAAAACCTTGTTTCTAATGTAACAATCTTGAGTGTCGCATAGAATTAGACCTCTGGTTTTGGTGACAGAGAGGGACATCACCAGGATTGGATGACTCTTGGTAATGAGGTATATGTATTGTTTGGAGAATCAGAATGATGCCAGATATGACTCTTTGAATTCCAGCTCTGGAGCCAGCAAGAGAAGCTAGGGCCCAGGAACAGCAGTCATGCTCTAGAGGAGTCACTGTCATTTCATCATTTTAGGGTAGAAAATACTCCAGGGGAATACTCTGACGTATAATGAAGAGTGTGAGGTTTAGGGGGAAAGGAAAGATGGAGTTACTGTTTAAAGCATTGTTTTAAGATAGATAATTTTATTAAGTCTATGTGACTTGGTTAGGATAGATTTGCATAAGCTTTTTCTATTTTCTCTTAATTCTTACAGTTAAGTTAAGGAAATAGCTTTAACCACACACCACCTAGAGAAATTATACTATCGTGTCTTTCATACACTTCATTTATATTATATTATGTTATACTATGTTACATTAATTGTAGTATATCATATATACTAACTTGCAATTCAATTTTTATTGCCTCTTCTTATCCAATTGGTTTGTTTTTTTTTTTTTAACAAATTTCCTCTCTTCAGCAACACAGAGTAGGAGTAAACAGGAAGTGCAGCCATAGACTGTTAACAAAAGTTAATGAGCAAACACCACTGAAGGGGAACCAAATTTGCCACCCCAAAATGTGGCTCTTTAGCAGGAGGATTATGTTAGGCTGATTATTTTTAAGAAACAGAAGGCTCAGAAAGTTTTTCTTGTTGCCTCCCCCTTAACTGCCTAAAAGAATTTAGATATATAACCTGTAACAGGAACAGAGTCACCAGAGATATCTACAAAGAATATGGGCTAAGTGTGGTGGGTGACACTTGGCCAGGTCTAGAGCTCAGAGTCCTCTCCACATCCCATTGTCTCTGCAAGTCACAGCAAACATCTCTTTACCACACATTTCCTTCTCCATCTCCATGTGAATTGCCTTCCTCCCCTTTGCCTTCTTGCCCCAAACATCCTCTTTTGTCTTTAGCTGAAGATGGTATTTAATGTGGTCACTTCAGCCATTTTGGCAAGTCACTCAGTTTTCCTGGGTCTCTCTCATGTATACATGTTATTAAACTTTGTTTGATTTTTCTCCTGTTTATCTGTCTCATGTCAATTGAATGCTTAGACCAGCCAGAAGGACCTAGAAGGGTAGAGGAAAATTTCTGCCTCCCTTACACCACCCGAAATCTGATAATATAAATATAGGAAATGAAAAGTAACAGAAGATAAATTAAAAAGATGAAAAACCCCTAACCACTAACATTTTTATCACAGGGCCCTATCATATTAAACATCAACTTTTCCATATTTACAGACATAATAATTTTCCACATTTGTAGGAATCTTACATTTTCCTGCCAGATGGGTGACAGAAGATATCATTTCAGCATTTTTTGGTTTCAAAATTTTGATAAAAATTTTTGTCAAAATTTATGAGAATTTAAAAAGAAAGTTAGGGGCCAGCCCCATGGCCCAGTGATTAAGTTGGCATGCTCTACTTCGGTGACCTGGGGTTTCACTGGTTTGGATCCTGGACAGGGACATGGCACCACTCATCAAGCCATGCTGAGGTGGCATCCCACATAGCACAACCAGAAGGACCTACAACTAGAATATACAAGAAAAAAAGAAAGTTATTAAACTGCGTTAGAAACTCATTTAATAGTAGAGAAAAATAAATTCTAATACTAAGCAGTTACACTTAACCAAGTCAGCCAGCATTATAACTCAATAAATCCAACTTAATCTAGATATGAAATAATAGTAGAGACACAAAAGGAAAAGCCATATATATTTCGTTTGTTTGTTTGAAAATCTTGCCCCTAATTTGAACTCATTTGATTCAAATATAAAATCTCAGGAAATTTAAGCCACAGAAATTCTACTTCTTTCTTGGCCAACACAGTGGCACTGTGGAATAGCTGAGAAACACATTTTCATGTGTTTGTAATTTAATTCTCCTCTACCACCTGTATGTGGCAGACAATTCCCTCACAGTTGCCAACTGTAGGTTTGCCAGCTGTTGGACAAAATAGAGAATAAATTTAACTCTTTAAAAACATTTTGATTCACTAGTTATGCTTACATGTCAATCATATAAATGCTGGCTGTCATTCTCATTGATCAGGAAGAATTTTGCCACGTTGTACATGGAGTGGATACTGTTGGCTCAGCCAAATGTCACTATACTGAGGTGGTAATTGCTTTTTAAAACTGTTCATCAAAGCTGTTGAAACTAAAGGAAAAGGATTAATAAATCTGTCTTAAGTTTCTCTGTGTATCCGACTAGCTGAGACAGTTGTGATAAAGGGAGTGGTTCGGCTGAATAAGTGAATAGACTCAAGAATTCTACATACTTGGATTCAAATCCTGCTTCCTCCTCTTTCTGTCAGTGTGACTTAGAAGCAGATTTTATTATCGCTCTAAATTACAGTTTCTATGTCTTTAATATAGGGATGTATTTATACCTTAGACACTTATCGAACCTTTATTATGTACCTGGCGCTGGATAAGTTCTAGGTGTACAATGGTGAGCAAAACAGCTATGGTTATTGCCTTAAAGGAGCTTATAGCATAGGAAGGAGACACACGTTAAGAATAGCCACAAATAAATCCATTGTTTCAAATTGGGAAACCACTGTGAAAGAAAGTATTGTGAACTATGAAAGTTCATAACATGAGACCCTAATTTAGATTGAATAGTGAGGCCTTCTCTAAAGTTCTGTTTGAGTTGAGATTGAATTAATGAATAGGAGACACTTGGTAAAAGGTAGGAGCCAGGAAGGGAAAAAATGCATTTTAGTAATAAGAAATAGCATGTGCAAAGATTCAGCTCTTCGAAGAAACTGACTGTGGAGAGAAGGAGTGAGAATGGTGTGAGTTGAGGCTAGAGATAGAGATTATCAAGGGACTTAGCTATATTAAGAATTTGAAATTTCATTTTAAAAGCAATATGAATTTATTGACGAAGGGTTAAAGTAGAAGAGTGGTAAAATCACATTTGTATTTTTGAAAGGTCACTTCATGTACTGTTTTAAGAATGGACTGGAGAAGGGAGACAGAGTAGATAAAGGGAGAATGGCATGAGTTAAGTGGGTCTAGCTATGGTCTTGGGAAAATATGATGGTAGCTGCTAATACGGTTGAGAAGGAAAAAAAGGATGGAATTCAAAGATAGTTAAGGAAAACATCATTAGAGTTGGTGATTGGTAGGGTACAGAGGAAGGGATGGTAAAGGAGAGAGAGTTATCAATGTTAACTCTTGTTCAGTCTTGAGGAAACTGATATGTGGTTGGACCATTCAATGAACAAGGAAACCTCAAGAGACTAGCTTTGGAGGAAAGACCTCTGGGACATGTTGAGTTTGAAGTGACTTTGATACATTTGATACATCAAGGAGACCTTCAGAAATGTAGATCTGAAGCTGTAGAAGAGGTAAAAAATGATGATATGAAATTGGGAATTATCAGTGATTGGATGTTTATTGATGCCTGGGGAGAACGTAGAATATAAGAAAGTAGAGTATAAGAAGAAAAGAGGGCCAATAACTGAGCCTTTCCGGGTATCAATATGTATAGTCTAAGTAAAACACCAGATTCAGGTGTGGGTGACTGAGAAGGAATGACTAAAGATTTAGGAAGAATGTGGCATCATTGGAAAGTGTTTATTTGACTCGTAAGAAACTGCTGAGCTGTTTTTTGAGAGTAGCTGTGCCATTTTGCACGTCCACCAGCAAAATATGTGAGTTCCAGTTTCTCCACCATCTTGACAGCACTGGGTAGTGTCAAGTTTTACCCTTAAAAAAATTTTTTTTTCCATTTTATCAGATGTGTGTAGTAGAATCTCATTGTGGTTTTAATGTGCATTTCTGTAATGGCTAACAAAGGTGGGGCATGTTTCCTGTGCTTATTATCTTTATATCTTTTGTATGTCTTCTTTGGTGAAATATTTGTTCAAATATTTTGCCATTTAAAAAATTGGGTTATTTTGTTACTCAGGTTTTGAGAGTTCTTTACATATTTTGGATATAGGTCTTTTGTTGGATATGTGATTTACAAGTATTTTTTCCCAGTCTACATAGCTTGTCTTTTTCTTCTTTTAACAAAATTTTTTGCAGAATAAAAGTTTTTGATTTTGATTATGTCCAATTTATTATTTTTGTCTTTTATAGATCCTGCCTTTGGTGCTTTATCTAAGAGCTCCTTGGAAAGACCATCGTTTTTACACTGAGTTTCCTTTGTACCTTCGTAAAATTAATTATCCATATATGTATGGGTCTATTTATGGATTCTCTGTTCTGTTTGTTGATTTGTTTGTTGTCTTCAGCTCAGTACCACACATAGTGTTAGCCTTCCAACTTTGTTCTCCTTTATCAAAATTTTATTGGCTATTCTAGGTCCTTTCTATTTCCATGTGAATTTTAGAATTAGCTTGCCAATTTCTGCATAAAAGCCTACTGGGATTTTATTTCAGATTGGATTGAATTTCTAGGACAACTTGGGAAGAAATGAGACAGAGCAAGCATCACTGAGGGAAGAACAAAATTCATGTTTTGTCTTCAAAGGTTATGCCATCGAAGGTTGTTGGTGTTTGGACTCAAGGGCAGAAGAAAATGCAGAAAGTGCTTTAAAAAAGTAATTGTGAGAAGAGGTAGAAGACAGAAAAAGAATGTTTGACTATTAGGAATGAAAATCCTAGTAGGATCAAATGAATGATTATTGATTACCTTGGATTCAATGTGGATGCAAGAGACATTGAAAAGATACTGAGTGATTTAAATTTGAGAGAAAAGTACACTATATTCACATAAAAGGAACATTCAAGACTTAATGATTGCACTAGTGGATGCAAAGCAAAGTAGTTATTTTAGCTGGAGAGGGGAGAGATTACACTAGAAGAGTTGAACTAAATTTTTGTGCACTGTAATTTCTGTCTTAAATAAAATAACAGTAACCACGGTGATGCTATCCATTTCTCTAACTTAAAAGTCTGTAATTAAGCTACTGAATTCACCCATTCCTACTTATTATGAATGTCAGAGTTTTTAAACCTTAATAGCTTTCACAATGCTCCTCAACTGAGCAAAATTTACCAGAATAGAATAAGAATGTCTCGGGGATATCCAGGAGCTAATGAATAGATGGCTTATTTCCTTGCTCTTTATGTCTTTATTAATAGATACAAAGAGAGCTCTATTAGGCGATTTTCCTTGACTTTAAAGATCTTGCTGTCTTACCATATTTATTTCTTTTACTACTGTAGTGCTCAACATTTGAAATACTTAGAGAAGTCCCTGAGGAGGTATGTAATCATCTGGAGACTAAGAAGTAAGGGCCTGGTCAAGGAATTAGTGTAGGAAGAGGCCCATCAGGGTTGGATAGACAAGTAAACCCTCTCTTATAGCATGAAGCTGTGTTAGAGCAGGCTTTGTTGCCTTATCAACATCTCTACCTTGAGCAATAACAAAATAGGAGTTCACATTCCAAATGTTTAGTTTATAAAAGACAGGTGGCTAAGGTCAGATCTAACTGAAGAACACTAATTGCTTTGTTTCCCTGCATTTCTCAGGGTCAATGTGGTTATGTGTAATGGTTAAAATCAACGCTTGAGATCTATACTCTGTAACAATTATCCTCTAAATATGAATCATTTTCCCAAAAGGGAGTTTTTAAAGGTCTGACATCACCTTTTAATCAAGGCCTTAAAATTTTTTGTGGAAAACCTTTAAACTTGTAGGGTAGATAATTTGATCTTACTTCCTAGGAAGTGCGTCTTGTATGCCACCCACTTAACACATTTATGATATCTCAGGACAGGGCTGTGAGGTGGTCATTAAATGTTTGTTGAATATATTGAATAAAGGATAGAACTGAGACTAGGATCTCAGTTCACTTAATCACTAGTTTTCTATTCTAATTACTTTAAAAGTAATATTTAAGCTCCAACAAATTAGACCCAGTAAATAAATTCCTTTACAAGAATCTGGTTTACAGTGTTATCAAAAAAAAAAAAAAAAAAAAGAAACTCCCAAAAACAACCCTACGGATAAAAAACTTTAAATCTTACCCTCCTTAAAAGTTTGGAAAAGTAGTTTAAGATATTCTGCTAAGACTCCAAAAACTGACAAGTTTCCTTCCTCTTATTTAGAATTACTTCTGCATTAACTCACTCTGACTCCAGTATTGCATTAGCCTGCTTTACAAACAAGTAATGGAGAGATAAGGGGATTAAAACTTTTGGAGACATATTCGGCAATAAACAATATTAAATCTTTCACTGGGCTACTGACAGCATTTGGACAACACACAGATCAAACCTTGAGGCATTCTGAGTCACAGAATTGAATTAAAGGGGCCAAGAAGCAATGTAAAATGAAACTCTGCGTTTCAACACACCTAGGACTTCTTGTTAGCTAAACACGGAGGTCTCCACTTTTTTGTAATACCAAAAATTCTAAATGTCAATATCAAGACGATCTGAGAGTCTCAAATGATAGAATTAGTTATAGCACCGGAGCTCATTAAAAGGAATATATGAAAGAGTTTTCTGAATTTTACTTTTGTCTGTATTTTCACAGATTCTCAAAGGCCTTCAGGGCTGTATCTGTCATCAGAATTCTTAAGAGATGTTAAGTGGAGTCTTTTTTAAAAAATATAAATTGTGGAGGGTTGTTCATATACTATGAGATTATCACATTCATTCAGGCAGTGGGGTGTTTCCTATAGGTGTTTTGCATTTACCTTTATAATTTTTAAAAAATATTTTAAATTAAGTAAATATCTAATCATAGTTTAAAATGTCAAATAATGCTAAATATTATTAAAAATGGTCATGCCTGCCACCTTCGCAACACTATCTTCTGGCGTTTTTGTTGTTTCTTCTGGCATTTGCCTCCATATATCTAAACAATTATATACTGCAATATTTTGCTATGTCACTTTTGGACAGTATCTATTGACTTCCTCCTGTAGTAACTGTAGATTTTACCTATCTTATATCTCCCTTTCTTGCTTCCTTAACTGCGTGCGTATGGAGATAATAAAATTTTTTGTTAAGTCCATAGTTACTCTTTCCATTGGTATGATTACGTAAAAAGGGTTAATTGCCAAACCAAGTAGCAGTCCTTGTTTACATGTTTGTTCTTGTGCAACATTTAATTTTCAGCTAAGAATCATTACATTTTTTTCTGCTTTGAGAATCATTTTCTTTTCTTTTCTTTCATTTGTTTAATTTTCTTGACTCTGTGACGTCTTGGTTCTTTTACCCTCTCCAAGAGCTTGGTAAAATGCCTTTCAATGAAATTTTCCAAGTCAATCTTATCAGTTAATACTTTGTTTTTCTTTGATAAACTGCTCCTAAATCAGGCACGATGCCTCTCTTCTCAGCTATGGTTGGTTGCTAAGATCTGCTATTTTGGAAATTCCTTTTGCCTCTCCCCCTGGATCTCTAGTTTTCCAAATTCCATGTCTTTCTCTTCCTTGCTATGTTCCCTCTGGTAACTTCACGATACTGAATACATGAGAGGTAAAATGTTGACATTCTGAATGTCAGAAAATGCTTTTTCTCTACCCTATTTTTTGATTTATAATTTGGACAGATACACACGTTTAGATCAGAAGTAATTTGGCCTTAGCAGTAAGAAGGCAATGTTCCACTGCCTTCCAGCCTTCTTGTTGGTGTGCCATTTAGGAAGACTGATGATGTTATTTCTGATTCTTTTTATGTGACCTAATCCTTTTAGGATAATCTCTTTTCGCCTGCTGTTCTGAAATTGTATAAAGATACGCCGTGGTGTAGATCTTTTTACGTCCATTTTGCTGGGCTCTGTTTAAAAAGGAGACTCATTTCCTTCTGTTGTAGAAAATCTTCCAGTAGTTTTGTTTCAAATAATTTCCGTTCACTTTTTCTTTTTTTCTAGAATTGTTTCCCCTTCCCAGCTTTACTGAGATATATTTGACATATAACAGTGTGTAAGTTTAAGGTGTAAAACATTGAGAAATGATTACCACAGTAGAATTTCTGGAAATTTTAATTCAGCTTTTGGCTTCCTTGCCCTGTCCCCTAGTTCTTTCATTGCTTTCTTTCTTCCCTCTTCCATTCTCTTCCCTTCCTGCCCCTCCCCTCCTCTCTCTTCTCCTCTCCTTTGTCTCTCTCTGTTCCCCTCCTACCCTCTTTCCCCACCCACTCCTGCCTCCCTCTCCTCCTGGCCATCTCTTTTCCTCTTTAACTACTTTCTGGGAGAGATTTTGACTTTATCATCTAACCGTTTTTTTGCTCATTAAACAAACCCAACTTCATCTGTCATATTTTTAATTCCTAAGAACTTTTTCTTGCTCTATAAATATTCAGTTTGATTTTTGTAGTCTTTTTTTCTTTAATAGGTGTATTATCATCTTTTATCTCACTGAGAATATTATTTATAGTTTATTCTAAAGTTCTTCTGTTCCCTTTGTTGTCTCCGTATCCTCTGAGTTCCTTTATTTTCTTCCTGTGGAGATTTTGCTTGTATGTTGTTATTTCTTGTCTGTCTGTTCATTTTAAGAGTGAGCCACTGGGGCCGGCTCTGTGGCTGAGTGGTTAAGTTCGCGTGCTCCGCTGCGGAGGCCCAGGGTTCGGATCCTGGGCGCCGACATGGCACCGCTCGTCAGACCAAGTTGAGGTGGCGTCCCACATCCCACAACTAGAAGGACCTGCAGCTAAGATATACAACTGTGTACGGGGTGGGGGAGGGGGTGGTTTGGGAAATAAAGCAGAAAAAAAAAAAAGAGTGAGCCACTAAAACACTACTGGAAGTTACATGCATTGATGGGCATTGTTGAATCATGAGTTTTAGCTAAGATCATCAGGTAACCATCAATGTTCTTTTTCTTTCTTTTTTTAAACTTCGGACCTTCAAATGTCAGTATATAAAACCAGGAATTGACTGATTTTTTCTGTAAAGGATCAGATAGCAAATATTTTAGGGTTTATAAGGGGCTATACAGTCATCATCACATTATTCAACTCCACCCTTGTAGGGAAAGGAGCCATAGACAATGTGTAAATGAATGGGTGTGAATGTGGTTTAATAAAACTTTAGTTATAAAAAAAGTGGTGATCTAAATTTGATCTGAGGGCTCTAATTTGCTCAGAGCATTACTTTTAGAGGTTCAATTTCTCTAGAGATAATTTTTTCTTTTTTAAATGTCATCTCCTTTTATTATTTTATTTTATTTTTACTTTTTTGAGGAAGAGTAGTCCTGAGCTAACATCTGCTGCCAATCCTCTTCTTTGTTGCTGAGGAAGACTGGCCCTGAGCTAACATCCATGCCCATCTTCCTCTATTTTATATGTGGGACACCCGCCGCAGCATGGCTTGACAAGTGTTGTGTAGGTCCGCATTTGGGATCCGAACCAGCCAACCCCGGGCTGCCAAAGCAGAACCTGTGAACTTAATCACTGTGCCACTGGGCCGGCCCCTTGAGATAATTTTTTCAAATTTTTACCGGAAGTCAAGGGTAAGGCAGGAAATCAGTCTGCTCGTGTTCTAGACCTGGGTAAGGGAAGATAGCTGAGGGTTGTTCAGTTTAATCTGGAGATCTTCACTCGTCTAGCAGCTCAACTTTACCCCTCTCCTGCTTGCTATCCTCAAATCCTATGCTACGTTTCTTGATAATAGTGTTTCTCAAACTAATGTGCATATGAAATACCTGGGGAGCTTATTAAAACCCAAGATCAGATTTATAGGTTTAAAGATGAGTCTGAGTGATGTTGATGTTGCTGGTCCTTGGAGAACAGTTTGAATAGCAAGGGAATAAGTACCACATTTGTGGATAAAAGAGAGAAGATGGTCTATTTTTCTTTTGAGTCTTTCAAACAATCCCAGTGTTTCCAGACTCGTTTCTCACTCCTGCCTTTCGTGGCTCAGATCCCTGAGTCTTCTCAGTCTTCTCTGGGTAAATTGATTGGCTTTTTGTTAGTGTCTTTCTCTGCAGGCAGCTAGATTTTGAATTCCTCTTCTAAGTCATGTCCAATTTTTTCATCTGTTTTCCAATTTAATATATATATTCAGGGTTCTTTTCCTGGTTTTAGTGAAGATGGAGTTTGTACTTTGGATTTTTAAAAATCATTTGGAGCCATTTTTGAAAAGATAAGAAGGAGAACATGTTTGAAATTGGAATTGAATTAGAAAGTGAACCATTATAAAATATTTTCTTGAACAATGTTGTGTCATTCAGACATAACAACAAATCAGACTTTTATTATATCCCACCTGAAATAGTAAGGGAATATAAATGTACATATAGAAATAACAGCAATCACTTCTGGAATAATACTTCAGAATGTTTGCTGAGGAAAAGGCAATAGTGGTTATTAATTATTGGACTTTGGATTTTTGCCAGTTTTGAATTTACTATTGAGAGAAATGGGAGGAAATGGAAATCCTCCCATTTCCATTATCTGGATTTATCTGTTGATATATTTATATTAATAATAAAATGAATTAGAGACATAAACACACCATTCTGTCACGGAATTACTCATGACCAGCCTGAGGCAAAATTGGGAAGTAGATGAAATTTGTTTTCGTTATCCTAATTCTAAACAGGGGTAACATGCCTTGACTTATTCCTGAAGTCCCACCTTTGCCTCTTCTCCTCTGCCTTATGACTTAGGGTTCCGTGTTCTGGATCTCTGTTTCTCTACCATTCTTTTGTCTCCTTGCTCATAAATAGTACACCCTGAATCGTATATAATTTGCCAGGTTAATATAATGGATAGCACATTGTTAATGTAAAATAATGCATCTCTACATGGTCTTTGAGGAGTTCTGATATTCTCAAAGTAGGCGTATTATTATTATGCCTGTCCAGAATTATTACCCGAATGCTTCTAATCATAACACATAATCTACTCTGTCTAAAAGAGTATTGGATTGGAAGTCATAAAGATTGCCACAAACAATAAGACTTTGGATAACTTACTAAATTTCTTTGAAGTAGGGCATTAGGTTATATTCATTTTGAAATATGTGCTTCTAAACATCGTATTTTATTAATTAGTCATGTTGAGGATTAATATATGTTTAGCCTTTGTACTCAGAAGAGGAAAAAGCAAATTGCATTTATATGTAGACTCTTTCTGAGAAATATATGGCTATTATGTATATTAGGTCAGAAAATATCTTAAAAATTCCACCTTATGGGCAGAAATTTCCTAAGAAAATATTGCTATTTTAAAATACTTTATTTTCGTGGAGTAAACTATGGAGAAGTGAGATTACTTGCAATATATTCCAAAGTAAACATATGGCCAAAATTCCTTTTTATTTCCTCAGATTATCTTTATTGTTTCTCCTGATAATAAAATTAATGTATGCTTGTAAAAATTCCAACAATATTGATGATTATTTGCATGTGGAACCCATCTTTCCAAAAGTTTTATGCATGTAAAGTATCTATGTATAAATTTACTTTCTTCAATATTAAAGGATAACACCATATATAGTATTCTATAATTTGATTTCATGGTTCTTGAATTATAGGTAATAATGAATTCTATGGAGGGCAATAAAATATTTTACATTATAGAATCTGATTTCATAGTCATATCCGTAAAATTCTTGTTAGTTATAGAAATGTTACACCCCAATGAGCAAAAGGAAAGCATAATAAAATTTGTCACTGAGCGTCTAATTTATCTCCTAGTTTGACAAATATATCTTAATTTTAATCATTTATGACTTTGTTTAATAGCAAACTAGTGAATGTGATAATATGTCTTAAAAGTTATTGCCTTAATATTATGAGATCTTACTATAATTGTGCTGTTTTTGAGGAAACATATGAAGGAGCTTTTGGTGAAATTATTATACTATGGATTAGTAAAAAATCATTAGATATGTAAGCACTGACAGAATCCTACAGTTTGAACTGGGATGTCTCTAGATTTTTTTAAAAATTTATTTAATTAATTTATTATTTTTTTTTTTGAGGAAGATTAGCCCTGAGCTAACATCTGCTGCCAATCCTCCTCCTCATTTTTTGCTGAGGAAGACTGGCCCTGAGCTAACATCCGTGTCCATCTTCCTCTACTTTATATGTGCAACACCTGCCACAGCATGGCTTGCCAAGTGGTGCCATGTCTGCACCCGGGATCCCAACCAGAGAACCCCGGGCCATCAAAGTGGAACATGTGAATTTAACCGCTGTGCCACTGGGCCAGCCCAAGATGTCTCTAGATTTTTGTACAGAGAACTACTTTTCATTTTACTGAAGACTTGAGCTCCTGAGGGAGATGAAAAATTGAGAGCTGAGAGTGGATGGCAAAGGAGGTGGTCATGCTACCTGCACATCATACTATTAATTGAGAATCCCAGGAATCCACAGAGGAAACTGAAATTATTCAGGAGATCCCAATTCCCTGTTGAGGGTTCACGGATGAGCAACGGACTGGTGACCAAGGCCCAATCTCTTCTGCCTTTGCCTCTCTAGGGACGTTCCTGTTGAAGAGCTAGGAGAGTGTGTCTGAGAATAAGCAGAAGTGTGTGTTAAAATGTAAGCTTCTTGGAAACATCTGAAAAGTATTTCTGAGCTGCTACTTTCTCCTACCTCCCTACCCATATCTTCTTCGGCCAACTCCATTTTCAGCAAAGGCAGAGACAGGATAGTGTTTGCTGGGAAACAATTCCCAAAGAATTGATGGCAGTGTTCCATCCTAGAAACACAGGAGCTACAGAGTTGACTCTAAGATTTGACTTCATGTTACGTTCGGTAACTTTTTTCATGATGATCCTCTGATCAATAGCATAGAATGAAGGGGTTACTGTACCACCTGCAGACATCTCCAAACATTTGTTGATGATTTGTGAATTGGTCTCTTTGGATCCTTACAGCTTCTAGTCCTGCACACTAGGTAGGACTTCATGGCAGAAGAGCTATGCATGTATAACGACTAAAGAATGGAAAGTCCAGGTCAGCGTTGGCAATTACGCAGCACCCACACTTCCATTCTCAACTGCCGCACCCAGGGCAGAAAATTCTAATCCACCATGGCACTCTTTTTCATTGGGCTTAAATGCGATCTCAGGATTCTTTTCCACAGAGTGTTCAGGAATCTAGTCCCAATTTTTTGAAGTTTGTATATATAAAATGAAAATGTATTTGGTCTTATGTCCAAGCTAAAGAGACAAAACTCAAAAGGAATTAAGATCAATTCCTTTGACATTAATCACGTCAGTGTGAGCTTTTTAGTTACCTTCTCTCTTCTGGATTTTGATGTTATCCTCATGATCTCAGCCCTCGATGCTTTGGATTTTAGACTTCCATGCGCTTTGCCCTCCTTTTCTTGCTTACTCCATTGGTCCCAGTGTGCCTCTCTAGTGGAGGAGTATTGTGGAAGTAGTTCACAAATGGTTTAATAGGTTTGAGTCCCAGCCCTGCCCTTTATAAGCTATGATATTTAAACCGTTCAAGTCCTGGTTTCCTCCTTTCCAAAGTAAGTGCTGCTATATGTGATATATGAGGTAATCTGTGTGAAAGCATGCTTCAACTTAACTTTACATAAATGTCGGTATATTTTTTACTGATGAGAATTCCATTTCAATAATCAACTAAAAATGGGAACCATGTGCATTATGTTGAACAATGTGAAATTACACTCAATACTGAGTGCACCTGTTCTTGTTGGTCAAGTAGATTAAATTTGAGATACTTCACTAAAATATAGGTAGTCTGATCATCTTAAGTAGCAGAAAACTACATAAAAACATACTAAAATTGCTCACTAAACTCAGTAAATCCTGGACTTTTCCTTAAACCGTTGTAAATGTTTAGAGAGGCAATCTTCTGAGTTCTTAACTTGATTGCTATACCACTGTTTAGACAGCTCTATCAATTTAATTCTAGGTAGAAATATTATGCAAGTGTCATTGGAGAAATAGTCTCTTCTTTTCCTTAAATGATAAGTTTGGGAAACTTGCAGTAAATTAGCCCGATTCTCACATATCTAAATTCAAGGTTGGTTTCCCAGTTAGTTTTGCAAGATTTAAATAGGTATTGCAAAAACTCACTTGACTTCATTTCTAGGTAAGGTTTGTTGTGGCATGCCTTATTAAAATAATCATTCAAAATACATGTGTTTATACATGGTATAATAAGGATGTCCATTAATGCTTGCTCGCATACACAATTATCCTAGCTAAAACACGATTCACACAGTCCCTTCTACCTTGGGAGGATCCTATCCTCAGGATCCTATCTCCTGGCTACAGTTAAGTGGACTGGGAATTAGAATTGATCGTAAGAAAAGTAAAGCCAATACATTGGCTTAATAGAAACCTGTGACTTGTTCTGTAAACAGGTGAACCAGGTCAATCAGATTCTCATTCTTGGGAATTGGAACTGGAAAACACAGAGTCCATTAGCAGTAAGCATAGCAGCCAAAAGGACGCTGTTAGGTAGTTGGCACATTGAGGTCATGTACAAATCGAAGTTATGAGGGAGCAAAACCTGGATAACTAGAGGAAACCGCATGACAAAGATGAATGATATAGGTAAGGAGAGAGAACACTGACACTAAGCAAGCCAATTTCGCCCTTGATGGAGAGAGAGGTTAGCCAACCCTTAGCGCTCATTCTGATCCAGTTCCTGTATCGTTACAACAAATTCCCTTCCATTGAAATAAATTAAGTGGATCTTTTTTTCTTGCCCAACAAATCCATTTGATAGTAAACATGACATAATTCAACTTTTCCTTGCAATCACACTTTGTTCTGATGCTTATTTTGAGTACTTCCTTGGTAAGAATTTTGCAATGATATGGACATGAAGTAAAGTTTTACTAGCAACTATGACTTTTAATACTTTACTGCTTCATTAGTGTTTGATAAATTTATCGTGACAATCATGCTTGAGAGATTAGAAAGATTATTTTTGTTTCAGTATAAATAAGCTCCAGAGAAGTAGTTTTTCTGTAACAAATCTTGAAAGTCCTGGGCACCAACTTTTGAAGTGAGCCTGGGTCAGATGTTAGGAATGCCACAACAGGACGAGGAATGTATGTTCATTCAAGAATGGCACTGAGTCTGGATGAAAGGACGTTAAAGCAATAAAACAGATGTGGGGAACAGATTAAAGGAACTGATGGGTACCTTGAAATGTCCTGACTGCCCATTTTCACTTTTCTATTTCATCAGGAAATTACCATGGCTTCCTAATGTACTTTTACAAAATTTTTATCTAGAAAGAGTAGTTTATTTTCTGTAAATAGCAAAGGTCAGAAATTGAAAATACCACATATGTTACGTTTAGGATAGTGCCAAGAATATGTTGCAATTTTGTTTTACTTTCTAAATACATTGCCAAAAAATTTAATAAAGGGAAACAGGCTTCTATAAAGGCATGCACATGTATATGTAAAGGTAAGCAGCTATCAAGAGATATATTCTGGCCTCAATACCAGGGATGTGCATATATTTATATTTTTCAACTTCTTGGACATGATTTAAAGGATGTTACGCACTGTAGTTTGGAAATGTAAATTGTTCTGTCTTCTCTAAAGATAGATTATCTTTTCTAAAATCCTTCATTTACAATATTTATTACTGATTTTATCACATCTGATTTATGTTATTTTCATAAATTGTTTCTTGGGGTAAAATTCTACTCTGTTAAATAGTAATTTAAAATCTGTCTTCCAAGACTATAACAGAACTGTGCTGGCACGACGTATCTGGAAGGGTGTGTTTTACTTGAGGACTATCATATTTCTGAACCCGGCAGTTCTAAATGAAATAACTGTTTAAACTGCTTGCCAGTAGAGAGTTTACCTGGTAAAAAAAATATTGGAACTAGCCAGGCAGGAAGGTGTTTTAATTTATATTTCACTACAGCTACAAAAATATGTTTTGCTCTCTTAGGAATATTTCTTTTTTATATTGCTTTCTCCAAATTTTGAGTCACTTGCTTGCTTTAAGGAACCATAACCCTATGGAGCTTTTGGTCCATTTAATTCCCTATAACTGATGAAAATTGAGAAGGACAAACGTACCAACCTGGTGAAATTATACATTAATTGATTTTTTAAAAAAATCAGGAAAAAACCCAAACATAGTGCTCTGGAAACTGCCACCTTAACGAAGGCGCTAGAATAACAATACAGTACTTTTGCTTGTATTGTTATCTGTACATAATAAAGTCAGAAAGTAAATAATCCATTTCTATAACTGATGTGTTGAGGAAATTTAATGAAGTTATGTGACTAAAGGAAACATGTTTTTACCAAGTAGAAACACTTACGATTTGACTTTGAGAGGTGTTGGACCACACAGTTATTTAAGAATTTAGATTCTGTTTTAACTAAATGTTTTTTTTAAAAGCCAATAACTACTCTTTTGCTTTTAATATTTTAAATCAATTGATTAATCATGGAAGGATGGTTTCTTTTCAGTACAGAGATGTTTTTGCATATGTAGTTTCCACTATATTTTGTTGTACTTCTTGTTAATAAAATTATAAATCATTTTGAAAACTCAGGAGCTTTTTAGAAATACTGTGGGGTGCTGGTGATGAATGTAATATACTTTGAATTCTGCTTTAACCACCTTTTCTTTTAGGAAGATTCGCCCTGAGCTAACATCTGCTGCCAATCCTCCTCTTTTTGCTGAAGATTGGCCCTGAGCTAACATCTGTGCCCATCTTCCTCTACTTTATGTGTAGTATACCTGGGATGCCTGCCACATCATGGCTTGATAAGCTGTGTGTAGGTCCACGCCTAGGATCCCAACCGGAGAACCCTGGGCTGCCAAAGCAGAGTGCGTGAACTTAACTGCTATGCCACTGGGCCAGCCCCTTTACTCACCTTTTAATGCAGATCTTATTACCACCAACTTGATTACGAAGAAACAAGAATAGCGGTATTTGTATAGACATTATAGTATATAAATTTCTTTGAATAAATTATGTTATTTGAACGTTACGAAAACTTATTGAGATAGAGGACAGTATATTCCCACTAGCTGAATAATGAACAGTTACATAGTCTGCCCACAAATTTGGATGATCTTCATAAAACTAGGTGAAACCCAGTGTCTTGGGTCCAGGTGCAATGTTCTTATCCTAATGGTCACTGTCTCTTAACAAGGAATGAAGGCACATTAAGGTATACACTACTTATTTTCTTGGCTTGAGAGTAATGTGAACAAAAAATGAACCAAGGACTCCCCCAAATAAAAGATGTTGTCAATGTCATTAAATATAAGAAAGAACAATGCAGTACAAATAGTTTACCTTAATTTAGACTCACTTCAAGTTGATGAAAATCAGGATTCATCAAAATCCCACACTATTACATAAAATTAAAATGTCTTACGGAGAGCTGCAAAAATTCGACCAAATATTAAAATTGTGTTGAGAATCTTTTGTGCTTTAAAACCAGCTCTTTATGAGTAAAATTCTGTGAATTAACTGCTATTCCTCTTCTCTAATTAATCCTGAATGGAGGAGGATGTAGGAGGCAGATGGGTTGAAGTTTTCTTTTAATCGAGCAGAGTCTTTTATTTGTCATAAATATGTTTCTTAAGTTATGAGGCAAAAAGTATCTGGAACATGAATCCTGGTCTTTGATGAATTAGAGCATTTCGTCCAGAGAGAAGCAATTCCAAGAAAAAGTTCAGAGAGAAATTTATTTTTAGAGAACTCATCTCACCGTTAACAAGAATAATAAAATGAGTGAATCACAGAATGCAACTGGAGCCTAGTCCTGGCAATTACGCAGCCATTTACCCCTCAGTGACAGCTTGGGAGCCAGAGCTCCAGCACATTCTGGGTGTTGATTTCCTACAGGGGCATGTTTATGTTGTAGAGGAAGCACAAGCTGCTTGGAAGGCTTCAGATGGTTCTGTTGGGTTGAGGATTAATGAGGTTAAATTAACTCAGTCACTTAATGCACATTTTATTGAAGTTCAAGCTGTTCAGACTGTTGCAGTTAATATGAGTAACCCAGAATGTTGCCAGTTAAATGTAAGTTACACATCAGGGATGCCAGGGTCATTACTGACAGGAAGAAAGCAATTTTATTTGGTCATGACATTTATCATAACGGCATTCTCATGGTTTCAAAAAAATATATATATACATAGTTTTTTTTTCTCCAAAATGTCATTCATTTAGAGTTTGATTGTAACCTAGGTCAGGATTATGGTTTTAGCTGTAACTACTTTTATGCTGATTTGAGAGAACAAAATGCTGATTTAAGAAGGACAATTGAAATGAACAAAATTTTCCTTCTCCCATGAGTAGTACATGTGAGGAACATGTTGGGATAGCTGTTTTGTCTTAAACCTTTATGATAGCATAAAAACAAGGTCCTGAAAAGCTCCCATGTGGAGAAGACACATAAGGCAAAGCTCTAGCATCCATTCATTTACTAATTCATTCACTCATTGTTTATTGAGCACCAGTATGTGCTACCGCCTAAGCTAGTGCCATAGATACAATTGTTCTAACTCCCTTAGGTGTAGTATATTTATTAGCTTCAGCATTTAAGTGTGTAAATCTTATGTTATCAAGGGCTTTGTGGCTTCCTGTGGAGCATCCACAGATGTACTATTGACTTTAAAAAAAATCATTTCCAGATGCTTATAAAGTAAATAAGCCCCTTAGGTGATGGACTCTAATATTCACATAAATTGCTCCGTTTTTACTCTAGACAACAAAGGGAGGCTTAGAACACCATAAATGACAGCACCCTCCTCTACCAAAGGGCCCCAAACTGATACTTTTCTAAGCTTTTGTGCAAGGTGCTATAGACCTTTCAGAATGCATGGAATCTCATCACCTATTCCATTTCCTATAGTCTGAACTACCACTTGAAATGTCCCCTTTACTTTCAGGCCAGGCATAATGACATTGGAAAGAATAATCTAGAATGCATCTGTAGAAAAGAAAACACACACGCACACTCACTGAATAAAGGGCTCATGGCAAGGCGCCAGGAGTCTGCCTGTACACTGGCCTGGTACAGCTGCTACTTCTCTCCACCCCCGGGCCTAGCATCCCCTGGTTTGGAAATAAGGCTGTGCCATCCCTACTGAGAGCAAGGCCACTGAGAAATGATTGCTAGAGGGAGGAAACATTATAGTTGCCAACCACCATTGCAGTTTTATCTTTCTCCTTGTCATTTCCCTACTGTTATTTTTCGCTAACTCTCCAGCTTCAAGTCACGAATGATTTATTTATTTAGTACAAAAAATTCTTATTAACTGCCAAATACTTTGTAGGCTCTTTAAGGAGTATACCTGACTCTGGCCCTTCAGGCATTTGGGGGTGGGGAGAAAAAAAAAGAGGTAAATGACAAATAAAATCATAGTGATACAAAATAGTATTTATTGAGATGGCTAAGACACACATACATCATAGCTCTTGGCTCACAAGTACTCAATGCGTTTTGATTTCTTCTTTGCCAGTGTTCCATACCTGCTTGGAGTAGGCCTGGTGTACATAGAGCTTTGAAAAACAGCTAGAGGTGTTTGTCTTTAACTTGGCTGGCTATCAGATCTTAGCAAAATTTATTTCCCATAGGAAAATGAAACCACTGGAATAAAAGCAAAAATTCAGAAATTAACTACAGTTATGAAGCACATGTGATATATGAACCCAAATTTAAAATATGCCTGGTGATATTTAATGTTAAATCATTTTTTGGCATATTCTATATGCTTAAACTTAAAGTTAATGCCTCTAGGTCGGTTATTCATTAAGAATGAGAAAGTATATATTTATTCAAGGTTGAGTATGTATTAGAATTTTAAAAAACTATGTATGTTATGAAGCTAATATGAAAGAACTCTAAAATAGGAAGGAAAAGAAAAATGACCAGAGATTTGTGAAAGTTTAACTTTCAGCGTATGGTAGAAGGAAATAAATAAGACGAACAGACTGTTGAAGTGTTCAATTTTCAGAATAAAATATTGAAGTATGTTATAGACATAATGATGGTAGATATAATATCTTTCAGTATGCTGAAACTGACACTGTGAAGAAACTTCAGGCATATGAGATCTGGGGACAAGGTCAACAGATTTATGTCTGTGTTACCTTGACATGACAGAAATATTCTTTATCATTTTATATGGAGCTGAAATAGAGCCTTGAAAGAAAATTGCATGTTTTCTTTGATATCTAAGGTTGCTTTCAATGAAAGTATATAAATATAGGAATTAATTTTCTCTTATTGTATAAAGTGCATTATATATACATGAGATATGTATAAATTATATATATTTGTCCTTTATTATATGTGATATTTATGAACTTACTGTTTATATAATCGTAAGGTAGTTAAGGAATGTGAGCAGAGTTTTGTTAGAAAATAATTTAATTGAAAGGAATAAGGGACTATACAGAAAACAAGTTAGGAAGAAGTAGAGTGTTGGGGCCAGCCCCGTGGCCGAGTGGTTAAGCTCATGCGCTCTGCTTCCGGGGCCCAGGGTTTCACCAGTTCTCCTAGGCGCAGGCACGGCACTGCTCATCAAGTCATGTTGAGGCGGCATCCTGTATAGCACAACCAGAGGCACTCATAACTAGAATATACAACTATGTACCAGGGGGCTTTGGGGAGAAGGAAAAACAAAAAAAGACAGGCAACAGATGTTAGTGCAGCTGCCAATCTTAAAAAAAGAAGTAGAGTGTTCAGTGTAAGTCCAAAAACTTCATTACACCTTAAGTTTTCAGAATGTGTTACCTGTCCCCCGCCTGTCTCTCCAATCTCTTCCCCTATATTATTTTGCTACAGTAAGCTGGATGGTTCCTGTGAGTTGGCACTAGTACAGAAAACAAAAAGAATTTGACATGAATTTCAGTTGATAACCTTTAGAAGTAAAACATAGTAAAATGTTTGAATGATACCTTGGACAACCTAGAGCTGAAAGCCTGTGTATTCTAGTTTAAATAGAGCTGCCCTGTTACATGCTGAGGTAACGCAAGACTGTGAAGATAAAAGTGTACTGTGTACTTTTAGTAGAAAATCTGATGTGCTCTGCAATACTCAATCGTGTCAACAATAGAATCTTGACAAAAAAAGTCTTAACACAAGTAAGGAAAATGATAATATACTAAACAGAAAGGATATATTGGAAACAAATTGCTTTGGCAGCTCTTTCTTCATATAGTTTCAGATTTTTAGTTGATTTTGACACTTTAGGGGTATACAGTAAATTTTACAATAGAATTAGAAAAATCCATTATCTTTGTGTTTTCCCTCCTGTCCTAAAGAATTTAAAACTAAAAAAAAAAAATCATGTTAGAAAAGAGAGACCATAGGGTCAAGTCACTAGAGTATTAAACATGCCAATGGTACTAAGAAATGAGTTAAGAGGAACAGAGTAAAAGCTTCAAAAATATGATTAAAATTTGGAACTTAAAATGTCTCCAGAATTTACTAATTCCTGTATTCAGGAGTGATAAGCTACAAGGTGCCAAAATGTAAATTTTTCTAGACCAATTTATGTTGACAGAGAAATTAGAAGTCCTCGTTTTTATTCCTTCTTTCATTATTTAAATCAATGGATATATATTGGCGCCTACTTTGTGCCAGGTACTCTGCTAGGCATTGGAGTAAGTAATACATGAAATAATAAATAATAAATCATAAACAATAAGTAAAAGTATAAATGTGATAGTTCTTATGAAGAAAAGTTTTGTGGTATAGAGATAGTATATAATAGAGGAAGTTGGCTTATAGTCTGTGCCGGGGAAATCTTCCCCAAGGAAGTGACATTTGAGTTGAGATTGAAGGAAGAGTAAGAATCAACGAAGCAAACAAGAGAGGGAAGAATGCTTCCTGTGGAGGGAACAGCATGTGCAAAAGTCTTGGGTGAAGGAAATAGAGCATGTGTTATGGGTTGAGTTGTGTCCCCCCAAAAGATATACTGAAATCCTAATTTCCAGTACCTCTGAATAGGACCTTATTTGGAAATAGGGTCATTACAGATATAATGAGTTGTTAAGATGAGGTCAAACTGGAATAGAATGGGTCCTTAATCCAGTCTGGCTGGTGCCCTAATAAGAAGAGAAGGCACACAGAGACACAGACCCATGAGGAGGGAATGTTATGTGACAATGGAGGCAGAGATTGAAGTGCTGAAGCTGCAACCCAACGAGCACCAAGGCTCCTGGCAACCAGCAGAGGCTGGGAAGAGGCCTGGAAGGATTCTGCCCTACAAGTTTCAGAGGGAGGATAGCTCTGTCCACACCTTGATCTCAGATTTCTAGCTTTCAGAACTGTATGACAATAAATTTCTATTATTTTAAGCCAACTAGTTTATGGTAGTTCGTTTTGGCAGCCCTAGGAAACTAATAAAGTATGTTTGAGGAAGTGAACAAAAGCTGATGTGGAAGGAGATGGACACTAAAGAGCAGGGGCAGTAGAGGAAGGCCAGCATAGCAGATCCTGCCTCAATACAGACCTTGTATATCATGTGAAGGATTTCGATCTCTAAGGTCATTACAAAATCACTGAATTATTCTAAACAAACAGTTGACTTGATCGAATTTGTGTTTTGAAAAGATTAATCTAGATTGGAGAGGAGGCAAAAATAAATGGTGAGAGACCACTTAGAGGGTTATTACACTCCTCCCATTAAGATGTAACGAAAAACTGACTGTTATGGACTGAATGTTTGTGTTCCCCCAAAATTCATATGTTGAAGCCCTAATTCCAATATGATGGCATTAGGAGGTAGGGCCTGTGGTAGGTAATTACGTTTAGATGAAGCTGTGAGCGTGGAACTCCCATGTTGGGATTAGTGTTCTTATAGGAAGAGGGAGAGACCAGAGCCCTCTCTCTACCAGCGCATGTGCACTGAGGAAAGGCCAGGTGAGTACCCAACGAGAAGGCCGGCCGGGAAGAGGGTTCTCACCAGACACTGAATCTGCTGGTGCCTTGATCTTGGACTTCTCAGCCTCCAGAACTGTGAGAAATAAATGTTTGTTGTTTAAGCACCCAGTCTATGATATTTTGTTATAGTAGCCGGTGCTAAGACAGTGACCTAGGGACAGTGCAGTGTAGTTGGGGAGTTTGGAGGGTTTAAAACATTTACAAAGTAAATTTGAAAGATTAGGTGAAGAATTGAGTGACAGGAGAGGGGGTGGTATCAAGGATGACTCTTCCACTTCTGCATTGTGTTTCTGGATTGATGATGGTGTTATTCACTGATGAAGGGAACACTGGAAGAGGACTAAGTTTGGGGGGAGAATGTAATGATTTAATTATGTTTGATTCTAAATGCCTTTGAAACATCAAGTGAGAGATGGCAGCAGTAGGAGATAAGAGTCTGGAGTTCCAGTTTGTTTCCCAGTTTGTTTGGGAGCGTCTTGATTTACAACTGCTCTGAAAGCCTATTAATAGTATCTACTTCCTCTCCCAAAAATACTCTGGTTCAGGCAATAAGCTAAATGATTACTCTGGTTATAACTGCCTAATTCCTCCACTTAGAACTTGAAGGAAATCAGAACGTGTCACCCTTAAATGCGCCTCTTTGACATAAAATTATTTTGAGTTGAAGGCAACTAAGAAGCAGTAAATGTAGGAAAAGCTTTCTCTACTCTCCCTTTTTTTTTGGCCTAAAGGCAGGATATAAGTTCTCCTTTGCTAGAGATGACTCTAGTCTTGTATCAGCCAAGATATGGCATCAAAGGAGTCAACAAATGACACTTACTCCATTAGTTTCCTCTCATATACGTACCTTCCCACAGTCTGCCACTCCTAGAAGCCAAAAACTACTTTCCTTTGTCCTTTCATTTCTCTACAAATTTATTGTTGTTTGTTGAAGATGCTATGTAAGCTGGAGGACTAAGCCACCTTTTTGAGTTACTCATTCCCTGGGTTTCTCCCATGTATATATCAAATATACATGTTAATAAACGTGTTTGTTTTTTTCTTGTTAATCTGTCTTCTGTCACAGGGGCCCCAGCTGAGAACTTAGAAGAGTACAAGGAAAAGGGATTTTTTTTTCTCTTTTACAAACTCTTTACAAATTCTCGTATTTTGTACTCCATAGAGAAATGTATTTGTTCTTTCCAAGCACCCATTCCCTTGTTTCTCACCAGTAGTGCCCTAATTTTCTTATGAAGAGTTCCCACTGCTTTCATTTCCATATGTGTGGGTTAGTTCAAGGGTGGATCTCTGCTGGCTTTACTCTATTGTTAAATCCCATTCTGTTGGGCACAGTGGTTGGATTAGTATGGGATGCATGACACATTTAGGGATATCGAGAGGCAGTGAATTCTAGGACTTTGTATAGGAGGAAAAAGAGATTCCATTGCCTTGGATTATGAAGTGTTAATGTGTGAGGGCTGGAACTATGGCAAGCATTATTGAGCACAAGGAGATAATCTGAAGCTTGCGTTGGTGGAGGGTAAGAGGCAGTGGTGGCTTGAGGCTTAAGGACACCAGAGAGGGCGGAGTAGAGAGTGAAAGAGAAATTGGTTTTATGGTGACGTTGTTTTAGCCACTGGATCATGATTAGCTTGAGTCCAGACCTGCTACCAGAGTTTTATTTATGTGAATTAAAATTTATCCTTTATTGTTTAAGCCAGCTTGACTTAAGTTACAAAATAAGTCCTAACTAGTAAGTTATTTTTCTGTAATTGTTGTTAAGTTGTACTATTAAATGTATGTCTCTGGGGAAGGCGGTGAGGGTGTCTGTGGGTGTTAAGTACAGAGTTCATTGTTGGTTGAATAAAGGCAAAAGATCAGATATTATGCCTTCTGCAATTTCTCCATATAGTTGCAGAATGAGGAAGGAGCCTTGTGATTTAAGGAATTTTCAAATTAACAGAATTTGAAAAGAATAAAGATGGAATTCTCTGACAACCATGCAGAGCAATGTGTAGAGAGACATAGCAAGTAAGAAGTACCAAGTTATTCAAGCAGCACCTTTAGGGTGCCCATCCTTTGGCAGTGTGGGGATCTGGCTCATTAGTAGACCATTACTTTTGTCTTACTGTTTATTCATTTCTACACTTGTGGACTCCATCTCTAGTATCTCAGTGTCTTTTCTTCTGGTATTTAACCAGTCTGATCTGTTTGGAGATTTAAATGTATTCTCCAGGTCCTACCAGAGCATTCATTTTTGCTTATGTTACATTTCCTTGAATGGGGGTAATTTTGAAGATTTGACTCTGGGAGTTCTGAATCTAATTAGTTGCATCAGATGCCTCCAGCCACTCTCTGAGGTACACATGTGGCCACTAGTAATGAAGGTGCAAGATTTATTTTCCATTCTCTACATCTTGCATTTCAAGATATGTGTGAATTTTATTATTATACTTTAGGTAGATGCTGGGTAATTGAAGAAAATATAATAAAATATTTATAAAGCTTAGGGAAAGCAGCAATGTATGGTGCAGCACCTTGAAGCTAGTAGCAGCAGAGAACCTTTACCAACCCTGGGTTTAAAGATGCCAGGAAAGGGAGTGGGTTAGTAGAACTTGGAGACTGAGTTTTATGAAGAGGATTGCCTGATGGGGGTGAGAGAGAAATATCAGCCTTCTAGGGAGCAGAGAAGGCAAGAAGAGTATGGGGTGAATCTGGAGGGGCAAACAAGATATCTAGCATAGGAGTTATCAGAGTACAGATAATATTTGAAGCCATAAACTAGGTGAAGTCACAAGGCAGGGGATGTAGATAGAGAAGAGCTCCAAGAACTAAGCCCTGGGGCTATCCAACATAGCGAAGAGGAAGAGAAGAGGATAAAGGCACGATAGATACAGAGACGGAATGTGTAGTGAGGTAGAAGGAACATCAGGGGAGTGTGATGACCTGGAATCCGAATGAATAAAATGTTTGTAGGAGGAAGTGATTAACTCTGTCAAACGATGCCCGCAAGTCAAGTAAGAAGGGAAGTGGAACCGATAATCAAATTAGCCACATGGGGGTCATTGGTGACTTTAAATTGAATTTCTGTGCCTAGTTGGGTAGAAAGTCTGGAGTGGTTTTAAAAGAAGGGAGAAGGATAAGAATTTGAGACAGCAATTATAGACAAATATTTCCAGGAGTGTTGGTTTGAAGGGAGCAGAAATGTGGTGGTAGCTGGGATGAAAAACAATGTGAAGTCAAGAGAGTGTTTAAGATTCAAAAAATAGCAGCCTGTTTATTCATTCTCCTATGTATGAGCATATAGGTTGTTTCCAATATTTCACACTGGCAAACAATGTTGCAGTGAATAAGATTGTGCACATGTGTTTTTGTATCATATCAGTTTGCATTCTCAAGGATGACCAATTTTTTTGAGCTAAGGGATCTTTCATCTATATCTATCTATCTATCTATCTATCTATCTATCTATCTATCTATCTATCTATCTTACAACTAGCAAAGTGAATAAGCTCCAGTTAGCATAAAGAAAATGTCTTGTAGTTGAAAAAGAATTAATGCTTTCTGCTTTGTTCCCAGGTGAGCAAAGCAACATTTCAGCCCAGTTTAAAAAAAAACTAAAAAAGAAGGAGCGTGGATTATGCAAAGAATTGAGAAGACGATGAGAGCAAAAAACATAGAAAAGGAGGCTAGGATTGTCATTTCTAAAGTGTTTCTTTTGTTTAACTGACGCTTTACAGACTGTTCCTTCTTTTTCTCACTTCTCCATTCCTATGCCTTGTTAACTGAAATCTCTTCCCAAATAAATCATTTGCACTTAAATCCTATCTTAGTTCAAGGTTTGATGGCAGACCGCACACTTAAAAATTGGAATTTATTAAAAAGATTTTTTCCCCTTACAGTGGTTGTAGATCACTACTCAAAATAAGAATTTGGTTGTATTCTGCTCTTTCATAAGATTTCCTGGGAACAAGAGAATTCTGGGCAATCTGTTTATTTGGAGGGAAGGAAGAGGTCCTACTTTGATGATGCATAATACCCATGTGGTTAAAAAACACAGCTCCATTAATTTCTTGGACTGTTCAATGTTTAGTGGTTTAAATTAGAATTTAGATTCCCATATGTTAGTATAACCCTCCAAAATAATAGTGAAGTCCATTAAGGATGTTGTACATCTTACACTTAATAGGTACATTTAACATGGACAATGTATTAAAACTAGGAGCCTTGGTTATTTGAAGCAAATATAAGGGGATCTCTTTCAAAACCAAGACAAATAAGTGCTTTTTGATTATGAAACCGGATTTCTTTATTTGATTAGAGAGAGAGAGAGAGAGAGCTTTGATTCATATAGTCTTGAAGTACTTTGGCATTATGGGCATATATTATTTCAAAATGTGTGAATCTGAAGAGAAGGTTTTTATTTCTTTGTACAACATGTCTTTTGTGTTATGTTTGAGCTCAGTCCCACTTGGTTCACCCACAGTTGAACTTTGAGAACCTTAGATATAAAAACAAATTCTAATTCTATTCTCTTTTTTCTTCTTTTAGTGTTTGGCAATATTTATTTCTCTGAATTATCTGTTTGCCGTGTTTGTTTTTATGGAATTCAACGTTTTGTGCACTTCCTTTAGCTATTTAGTGCACGGCACCTTTTTCAGACTCTTGAGAGGACTCCAAAGGCCCCTTTTCAGCCAACATTCTGGATAGATTTTTTTGACTTCTATTTAAAAAATATAGATTTATTTTTTCTATTTCTTGTGATACCTCATTCAAGTCCTGCTCTACATAAAAAATTTCATTATTGATCCAAGAACTATCTAAAAATATTTAGTATGTGCCAAGACCTGTGTGAAACATTGGTAATATAGAGACATATACTCATTGTCAAAATGGAAAAACTCTATTATATTGTAAAGAATGGATATCTCTAGAACAGGTCTATTTTAAACCATGATGAATTAAGCCTATTTGTGCAGAAACTGTGAGTGCTCTGCTCATCACTTCAAGCCACCTGAGAGGTCGCATGTGAATAAATATGCTAAATACTGATGCATACTGCGTCCTTCTATCCGGGAGGTGGGGCGCTAACATAACAACAAGTTACTCCTAATCAACAAGGAATGGGAGTCGGTGAATAAATGCCTTAGCAGCTCAGGAGGCAAATTCTGAGATGCATTCTACCTGGCCCTCAGATAGGTCCCCACGGGAACTGAGCCCAGTTGTCACATTAGCAACCAACATTCTTTTTTGCCTTTCTTCTTTCTCTTTCTCGATTGCCATTCCTGTTAATTGGGATCATTTCCCAAATAAATTACTTGCACTTAATCCTGTCTAAGGATCTGCTTTTGGGAATCCACATTAAGAGATTGTTTGAACAAGTTATAAGATTTAGGTATTTCTATTTTCAAGTGTTTCTTATTTTGACTGTTTTTTTACCAGAACAATTTAGAAATGAGAAATTTTATTGGTGCTCTTTGAAAAAATTTGGTTTTACATTATCTTTCAAGGCTTCTTCCTGCCTTTGGCAAATTGAAAAATATCTGCCCCTGAAGGGCCAACAGTCACGTGAGATAAAGTATCATTTAACATTTTGCTGCCTCCACTACATTGCTGCCTCAGGCAAGTGCCAGATGGAAGGGAGAGCTATCCTGATTTCTGAAACAATGAAGTTGATATTGTTATTTTATGAGATTACGGGTCATGTATGGATTTGTTTTTCTAGACCCTGCTTACATTCCCCTTTCAGATTTTGTTCTAGTGGTAGACTTCCTTTGATACCAACTATTTTATTCGTATTTGATCTCTTTTTGGACTCGTTATTTGACTCGTTAGAGGGGACACATAGACATTTTTATTTGTTCTCAGTGAAAAAGAAAGTGTGACGTACACTACTGGCAAAATACATTTTCTTTAAACCCTTTCAACATTTTATATATGGGTCCACATACTCATAAATATATGCACATATATTCAATACTCATATATATATACACACACACATGAAATGGAAAGGAGTAAAAGTGAGGAAAAGAGTAAAGAAATATGAAGAATATCACAATTTTAGTTTCACTTTTCTGTCAGTGCCTGCAGTTAGAACTGGCCCCAAGTATAACAGAGTATCTAATTACTGAAAGAATATTAAAATGCTTATTTTAACCTCAAATATCTTCCCCCACAATCCTTCCAAGTTGCTTAAAATTCTCATGAGTATCTCATAATTTGGAACTTATTAAAAAACATCTTATGAGTATCTTATAATTTGGAAGTTATTAAAAAAGAGTATGTGATAAAGTACAAAGAAAATAAACTTCTTTATATTTCCTCAAAAAGTGCTCTAACAAATGGTTTTGACTTTATTGAATTACAGATGCTTAACATTTTAAAGTACATTCTAATGAATGTAATTTCATTATCTGCATGTTCAGGATTAGCTAGTTAATGTGTTAGCGTGAACAAACATGATTGACAAGCTCCCTAGCTCCTGTTTCAGCTCTCACAGGTCAGGGCTCCTGCAGGAGGCAGCCAAGAGAGGCGGAGTAAAGGTCAGGAGCTTAGCGGGGGGCCAGTACAATGTACTATGGGGTTGAAGACAGTTGAGTGAGGAGGGTAATTCCAGAGATTCAAGAAAACTGAAAAGAAGAGTGGAAGATAAAAATATCATAAATTATTGAAAACTAATCTGTTTTAGATTTCTTTCCAGAACCAAGCCCGGTGAGAGATTAAAGTAATCATTTATAGAGTTGTGATTATAGTGAAGACAAGGGAATGTAAAACGTTGAGTCTTGATATAGGAATTCTTTTTCTAAATTTTAAGCTCCTTTCCTTTCTGTCTATTGTCTATCTTTTCTGTTCTTTCTCCTTCCCTCCTCTCTGTTCCCCTCTGCCTCCTTCTTCCTTCCTTCTTTTCTTTCTTTCCTACTTATTCGTATATTAAATATATTATATATTCATATGTTATTCATATATTTAAAAATTGTGTCATATACATTCTTTCCTCGTTAAGTCAAGGACTTTCACCTTTTTGCTTAAAGGAAGCACTTTATGGCTTCTCTTTGGCATATCTGAATTGCCAGCATCACTACTCTTGTGCTTTGGGGCCGTTAATAAGTAAAACAAGGGTTACTTGAACACAGTATTTCCATACTGCAACAGTCAATCTGATAACCCAGCTGGCTACTAAGTGACTAACAGGCAGATAGCATATACAGCATGGATATGCCAGTCAAAGGGATGACTCATATATATTCATATTCATATATTACTTTAAAATATATTCATATAATATTCATATATTCATATATGTGATCAGTTGATTTTATTGATGATTTATTATAGAAAACAGGTAATCCATTTACAAAGTCACTCAATTTATATTTCAATGTTACCATAATCTTGTGGTCAAAAGCTGACATCATAGAATATTAGAATGATAGAGTAGTTCATGAATGTAGCTACAGGTATCTTAATAAAATATTTTCAAATCGTGTTCAACTTTACATTTAAATGAGTTGCCCATACCAGATGGCAAACTTCCTCTCCTCTATCTAGGTTATATCAATTTCTTGTATTCTTTTCTTATTATTTTGTATTAAAATACATTTCCAGTTTTAAGACCATCTGCTTACATTTCCAAAATGTAATTCACCTTGATTTGAAGTGGTGTCTCCCAATACAGTAGATATGATCAATCAATTCATACTGAAAACATAGCACTTGAAGACAGAACACAAAAGAATGTGTAACAACAGAGGGAAAATGCTGTCTCCTGGCCAGCGATTCCACAGCCTGTCACTGATCAAAGAGTAGTGCCCTTATCTTGAATTTCACTAGGTAGTGTAATTCCAATGGAGATGGAATGAAAAATGGGAAAAGCTGCACATTCTCTGAATAATATTATACCATGCACAAATGATTAAGAAACAGGCTCCAAGGGCCATCAAATAGAAATGACTTCTTACTATTCCAGATGTAATAATTTAATTCATATTTTCTTTATATATGCTGCTTTTTAATATGTGAATTTTATGAAAATGCCATCTATTTTAATATTTGAGTCTTTAATAAAAATATTTCCTAGGGAAATTCCAGGGTTATTTCCTAGGCATATATTGCCTCTCAGAGTAACCCCTGAACAATGAGCAATCACTAATTACTCTTCCAAGATTGTGGTCTATACCGTATTTTATTATCTTGTTTATGAGTATGTTATCAGAGTCACAGTCAAAAGCCTTGTGAAGCCAAGATATATGACTTCATTTGTTCCCCCACATTTATAAGGCTGTCACTGGGTAAAAGGGAATTCGATTGGACTGACATGATTTGTTGTCCACCAAGTCATGTTGGTTATTACCCTGCCTCCTGTACTTTCTAGAGCTTTGCAAATTGCTTGCTGGGGGATTTGTTCCAATATCAGGAAAGATATTGAAGTTAAAGCAAAGTGATCTCTAATTTCAGAAGTGTTGTCATATCCCGCCTCACTCTTCAGCTGCTCATCTTCCAACCTCCTCAGCCCTTTAGAAAAGGAGAGGTATATTTCTTCACCTGTTCCAGTTTCAGGTTATTTGACTATGGTACCTCAAAACACATATAGCTCACAGCTGTTAAAATTTTCGTAAAATCCTTAGTTAATCTAGTTAACTTTAGTTAACCTAACTAAGCATATATCACCAATAGTTCATGTTTCAAAGCATCTGGCTTTTTGAAGTAATTCTGGACCATCTTCCTCTGTATTTTATTACATCACAAACATTTGGCACAAATTTCAGTCTTCTTTTAGTAATTGTGGTTGACCTTAAGTAGTTGTTTTCGGAAATGCACTTGAAAATCTTTCTACAATTTAAGACTTTTTGAAAGGAATTATTTGTTGTCAGAATCCCCACCCACCCACCTTGGCTTGACGGAGTGATCATGTGCAAAATCATTCAAAAGAGCAGCATTTTCAGGGCCAGCCCAGTGGCGTAGTGGTTAAGTTCGTGCGCTCTGCTTTGGGGCCCAGGGTTCACTCATTTGGATCCTGGGCGTGGACCTACACTCTGCTCATCAAGCCATGCTGTGGTGGCAATCCACATAGAAGAACTAGAAGGCCTTACAACTAGGATATGCAATTATGTACTGGGGCTTTGGGGAGAAAAAGAAAAAAAAGAGAAAGATTGGCAACAGATGCTAGCTCAGGGCCAATCTTCCTCACCAAAAAGCATACCTTAAAAAAAAAAAAGTAGCATTTTCAAGTGCAAAGATGAGCATTCTTATTCTCTGGTTTTTCTTATTCTGTTTTCAATTCTTGAAATTTGTCCTAACAGCTTAGCTGAGTGTTCGTTCTCCTCTCACTCCTGCTTCTCTCCCCTCTTCCTCTTCCCACTTCTCCACTTCCTCCCTCTCCTTCTCCTCCTCTTCTTTCTTCTTCTTTATATTACAACAATTATTAGCATTTCTGTTATTATTTTTATTGAAACTTCTGACATTCCTCAGTGTGCCATATTTAGCCAGTTTATCATCATTTTGCAGATCCTATATTTATGAAATATTACAGAGGTTTTGGTGCCTCTATGTTTTTCTAAGTAGCTAAACTCAATTATGGCAATTCTTATTATTCTGATATTAAATGTCTTATATTAAATTTTTTATCTCTAAATATATATTCTATATTTATTTTTTTATGTTATTTTCTACCCATCTCTCAACAGAATAAGAGGAGCGTTCAGCTTGGTTTGATAAGACATGTAGATAATTTGTTTCTCTTCACATTTTTACAATGTGTGTTTAATAGATGTTCATAATTTCTTATCATAGAATTATGAATTCAGCAAGTCATCGGTACACTGGGTAAGAGCATGAAATAATTCAAGTGTATAGACCACTGAGTAAACTAATAAGACGTAAGGGTAGGAAAGAGAATTTTATGCTAAAACTTCAGGATTAAAAATGATTAGATGTATAGAGAATTGAATCAGGACACCGTGGAAAGAGAAATGGCATTGTCCCACCTATGAAGCTGTCTGCTGCCTAGTAGCTCTTGTTACTGTCTGAATATGTTTGGAATCCAAGGCAGCTTGGAGCTTATAGGGGGTTGTGAAGGTAAACATAATGACAATAAAGATAATATTTATATCTATATCTTATATCAGATATATCCTTCATATGTCTATATAATGTTTCCTGTATAATCTTTCTCTAAGTACAAACCAGTATCAACTGAAACTCCACATCACCCTAATTCTACTAAGGAATGGGTTTGGGAATCAGACAGAATCGATCTGCAGCTAGTGCCAACCGTTGCCCATGGATAAGATGAAGCCGTTCATAGCTAATGTGTGACTCCAATAAAGTAAACCAGAAACAGGAAGAAGTCAAATGCTTCTAGCACATTAAAATTATGGATGTTGCTTGAAAAGAAGCATGGATGATTCATAGTAACACAAGGAAGATGCTTTCCTCATGGTAAAACTGTCTATAGCATCTGTGGAAAAACTAAGTTTTTATTATTTTGTCAAGATGTGCTTTCTTCATAGGCGGTCAGTAGGAAAGGTGACTGCCACTCTTACAGGTGGGGCAGCTGAGCTAGTACCAGAAACAATCAACACCTTGCCAGTGCCTGGGAATAGAACATATCTCTCTCCCCTCAGAAGGGCTGGAGAGGGTTTCCAGCAGCAGAAGGTAAAGATAGATTAGATGGCTTGACAAAGGGCTGCAGGGGAAATATGGGGCTTTTGAGGGGAAGCAGTGAGGAGAAGAAAATCTGTAATACTCCTTCCCCTGTGTGTATTGGAGAATGACTTGGTAACAGTAAGTTCCTCCACCTGTTCCCCCTACATAATACCTTTCCTCTGGGAGAGTTTCCTGACCCTTCAGTAAAAGAAGGAATTATAACTTCATCAGACACCAGTGTCTTAGGAAGGGTGTAGAGGTAGGACCTATAAGGAAGATGATGGCAACTACTTTCTTATCATTATATAGGGGCTGGCATTTGCAAACTCACATATTTCCAGCTATTCTCCACTGGTATCTAACTGTGATTTGGCCTGCCAGAAATGGAAATGGAAATAACTTCTCTAGAAAGGGAACTCGTGTGTTATTAGTCACCGTTGGAACTGGATTATTTTACTTAGCATAACGTCCTCGAGGTTCATCCATGTTCTAACATATGTCAGGATTTCCCTCTTTTTTAAGGCTGAATAATATTCCATTGTATATATGTACCATCTTTTGTTTATCCATTCATCCATTGATGGGCACTTGGGTTGCTTCCACCTTTTGACTGTTGTGAATACTGCTGTGTGAACATGGGTGTACAAATATCTCTCTGAGATCCTTTCAGTTTCTTTTGGGTTTTTACTCACCAGTAGAATTGCTGGATCATATGGTAATTCTGTTTTGAATTTTTTGAGGAACCTGCACACTATTTTCTATAGGGGCTGCACCATTTTATGTTTCCACCAACAGGGCACAAGTCTTCTAATTTCTCCACATCCTTGCCAACACTTGTCATTTTCTGTTTTTATGATAGTAGCTGGCTAATGTATGTGTGATGGTCTATCATAATCTTTTATAATTCCAGACTGAATACTTTTTTGTTACATATTTTAAAACATTTTCTTTTAGGCTGTTGCCTGTCTTTTAACTATGCACATATGTTTTTATTGTAGTCACATTGGTCAATTTTTTTTTTTAATGATTTGGATTTGTGACTTATATAGAAAGGAAGGTTTGACTAACCTCAAGATTATTTTTAAAAAACCGTCATATTTTTAATTATCACTTTCACTGGATTCAAAATTCAGAGTTGATAATTCTTTTTTTTTCTGTACTTGAAAATACTCTGCCACTGCCTTTTGGCCTCCATTGTTTCTTTTCTTTTCTTTTCTTTTTTGCTGAGGAAGATTAGCCCTGACCTAACATCTGTGCCCATCTTCCTCCACTTTATATGTGGGTCGCCACCACAGCATGGCTGACGAGTGGTGTAGGTCTGTGCCTGAGTTTGAATCTGAACCTGTGAACCTGGACCACTGAAGCACAGCGCCCTGAAGTTAACCACTACGCCATGTGGCCAGCCCCTGCCCTCCATTGTTTCGGATGAGAAATTATGTTTTCCTTATAGATAAGATGTCTTTTCTCTTTCATTGCTTTCAAGATTTTTTCTTGTATTTAGTTTTTCAAAAGTTTGACTATGATGTGTGTTGGTATGGATTTCTTTGAGTTTTTCCTGTTCGGATTTTGCCCAGCTTCTTGAATCCATAGGTTTATCCCTTTTGCCAAATTTAGAAAATTTTTAGCCATCATTTCTTTGGATACTTTTTAGCTTCACTCTTTTTCTCCTCTCCCTTTGGGACTCCCAGATGGAAATGTCAAATCTTTTGTTATTGCCCCACAGGTCCTTGAGACTCTGTTCATTCTCCCACCCACTTATTTATTTTCTCTCTCTTGTTTGGGTTGGGTAATTTCTATTTTCCATTTTCAAGTCACTAATTCTTTTCCCTGCATTCTACTGTTGAGCCCATCTGTTGAGTTTTTTATTTTGGTTATTGTATTTTTGAATTCTAAAATTTCCATTTGATTTTTCTGTGCTGAGACTTTCTATTTCTTCCCTGAGACTTTCTGGTTTTTTCAGTTGTTTCAAGTGTGTTCGTAATTTCTTGTTTGAGCATTTTTATGAAGTCTGCTTTAAAATCATTGTCAGATAATTCTAACATCTGTGTCATCTGATTGTTGGTATCTGCTGATTGTCTTTTCTCATTCAAGTTGAGATTTTTCTGGTTGTTGGTAGGGCAAATGATTTTTGATAAAAACCTGGACATTGTGGGTATTGAGTTTTAAGAATCTGGATCTTATTTAAGCCTTCTCATTTAGCAGATCCCTTCTGACACCACTTTGATGGGGAAGAGGGGTGGCATCTTATTACTGCCAGGTAGGGGTGGAAATCCACGTTCCCCACATCACCTCAGTTCACACCTGGGATGCAGAGGTGATGGTCCTTATTACTGTTGGGTGGGGATAGAAATGTAGACTTCTAATAGGTGTCCACTGATGCCACTCTGACTGGGAAGGGGAGAGTGCCTTGTTACTGTTTCCCTCGTAGCCTCCATTGGCCCTGGAATGGTGGTAGTGTTGGGGAGTGGAATGGCGTCGTTATCAGTGAGTGGTGGTGGAAATCCTGACTCTCCACTAGGCCCTCTCTGACACCACCCCAGCATGGACGGAGAGGGGCACCTCATGACACTGAATGGGAGTAGATGTCCAGGCTCTCTATGTGGTCTCCACTGACACCATGAGGGTCAGTCTCCTCTCAGCTCCTTACTCACCCTAGTGACATGATCCCAGGTGCCTCCTTGTGGCCTCACAAGGGAGAAATCTAGACTCCTCACTCAGCCTTTGCTAGGGGGGTGAGGGGGCATGGGGCTATAGCTTATTCTGTACTGTTTGGCTGGAATAGAGTGGTTATTAGCTAAGGATTTTCTGCCCCTTTCTGGTCCTTTGGCTAGAGACAGCAGGCTTTTCTTGGAGCTCTTTTGGCCTACGCCTGTTGCCGTTTCCAGGTTCCTCACTTCTTGAACACCTGTTCTGGGATATATGAGGCAAAAATAAGACAAAACCCAGGAAAGTCACTGCCACATCCCTCTTTGGATCTTGAGGCTCCCTAGCCCATCTGTTTTCTTCTCTCTACCTTTTAGCATCTTATGTTTATTTTATACATAATGTCCAGGGTATATAGCTGTTCATAATGGAAGGAATAGAAAAAGTAGAGTTGATTCTTATTTTTTGTGTTTGTGTTTTATAAATTCCCTGAAACACTTAATTAGCAACTACTGAACCATTGTTCCTACAGGAAATACAGAGTTAGTCTTGTGAGCCTCTGATCTCAATATTTTTATCAACTGATCAATACATAACCTTGTTTTATGTTCATAGTCATCTTATTTAATATATGTTGTTGATTCATTAACACTCAGCTCACAGCTGTCAGCACTAGAACTCATGCCTGAATGGAGCTTGTCTAACATGTGTTTTCTTGGTAAGGTACATCATAGCTTTCTTGAACTTAGGAACACTGGAGAGCATTCAGCACTACATTTGGGAGCCATTTTAAACAGGGAAAATTACCAATGAAAAGCATAAAAAATATGTCATTAAATAGACTGTGAGAAAGACATTTGTTTACAGTATGGAAGCTAAAACAGGAAGACAGAACGTCATTTTGGTTGATCTCAGCTGGGAATGAGCACATTGGACGAGTCAAATTTTTGGCTGCTATGCATGTCTGCGCATGACCACAAAATCACTGTGAGTATTGATTTTGGGGTTACAAGTAGATTTTAGAGAATAGGCCAGGTCATAAATACAGAATTGGCAAATAATGTGGATTGACTGTATATCTACTCCATCTTTCCAGAAGTGGACATCAACTTATCATTTTTATAGTTTTGTATTTACATTTAGCTCTTTAAGCCATTGAAATTTTTAATGTGATTTTAACTTTATTTTTTTCTATAGAGATCCAATTGACGCAACATATTACAATGAAGAGCCATCCACGACACGCATTTCAAATTGTTCTCCAATATCTGTTCTCACTTTTTTTCTTGGGAAGTAGAAGCTTCATTTTTGGTTAAACATATAGCTGCTTAAAGAAGGACTACATTTCCCAGTCTTTTGATTAAAATTCTGGCAAATATAAGCAGAATTTTGTATTTGCCTTTTTAGACGTTTACTTAAAGTAGATCTATTCCTCTTTTCTGTTGGTAGAAATGTCTCCGTGTTTTTCAAGCTCTAGCATCCATCTCGGGCCGTGAGTGAGAAACACGAGCAACAGTGAGCACGGCAAAGCAGCAGGATAGAAAAGCTGGGTCCCTTCTGATTTGATGAAGATCTCATATGAGTTTCTATACTGCCTGCCTCCAAATTCCTTTTATTTGTAAGAAAAATTAGCTTTTATCTTGTTAAAGCCACTGTTGTTTTGGTTTTATCACTTGCAGCCAAAGCTAAACTGACACTCTATCCCGTGTGTAATGATTAAAAACAAAACAAATTATTTTTGTTTTACTGAACTCCACAGTATATATGGGGTAGTTTCTGAACTTCCTATACAGTTACATTCATAATTTTGTAAATTTCTTCACAAATCTGAAGATATTGTTTAAGATCCTTTATATTTACAGCATATTTTTTATATCTGGTGGAATAAAATTCATGTAATATTCTGTTGCAATATTTCCTCGGAAATATAAACTTGTAAATTTTCCTTTCATAAATTTTGGAATCTACTTGACTAATTTTCAGAAGAGTAAAAAGATATGTATTCTTATATCAGGCGACCATGTGTTCGCCTAAAAGGGAGATGAAATTTTGATTAGATTACACTGAATTTTATAAATTCAGTTAAAGTAAATTGACAGCTTCACAATTTAAAATTTTACCATTCAATAACTATGTGTCTTTATTTGTGGGGCCTTCATTTTTGCCTTTAGTAAAGTTTTGTAGATTTCTTTATGTAGACAGTACACAATTCTGATCAGGTTTCCTAGATAGTCTTTAGATTTTTTGTTAAACATTGGCACCTGCGTTAACATCTGTTGCCAATCTCTTTTTTTTTTCTTCTGCTCCCCAAAGCCCCCCAGTACATAGTTGCATATTCTAGTTGTGAGTGCTTCTGGTTGTGCTATGTGGGACACTGCCTCAACATGGCCTGATGAGCGGTGCTATGTCTGCGCCCAGGATCTGAGCCAGTGAAACCGGGCGTGGAAGCACAGCGTGCTAACTTAACCACTCGGCCACAGGGCTGCCCCGATATTCTTTAATTTTGGTTGATGTTGGCCATGGGATGCTTTTCCCATGAGCCTTTCTAATTGTGTATTCATGGAGCCTAAGGCAGCTCTCAGTTTTTGTCTGTTGAATATGTATCTAGGAATCTTAGTTTTCCTGTTCATTTTGGTAGTTTTTCATTTATTTTCCAAATACAAATAATGATCATCTTGTTTCTGACTTTCAAATATTTGCATTTTGTTTATTTCTCTGGAGTTAGAAAGTTGGTTAGGACTTCCCAGTGATGCTTTCTGTGTGCAATGCCCTGCACTAAGTACTTAATACATGAAACCTCACTTAATCTTAACATGCGCACCTGAGGTAGAAACCATACTTATTCTTGTTTTACAAATGAGGAAATAGAGGGGACTTGCCCAGAAGGAGATAGTCAGCATGTGGCCCAGCAGCACGTGAGGGTGGAGTTTTACCCACTGTGCTTGAAGAGTTAGCAGGAAAGTGAGAGTTGCTGTTCGATTCCTCACTTTAATGGATCTGTGCGAAGGTTTCTCTGTATATCTGGGAATTGTAGTGAATAAAAATGCTTAACTTCAGTACCTTCTACTACACTCCTCTAAAAAAATATCTAAATGAGCATAAGATCCCACTGAGTTTTGCACATTTGATAGGTGTGTGTTACCTTGTCATTTTAATTTATAGTTTTTGATACCTAGTGAGTAGCTTTTCATCTTCTGCTTAACTTTTTGAATTCTTCCTTCTGTGTTTCCAATTTATATATTTGACTTATTTTTTCCAGTTAAGTTTTTTTAAGTGCCAATTTGTAGGCATTCTTTGCTCTAAACAGTAAATTCTTGTCAGTTTTAGATAGTGCAAATCTCTTTTTTCAAGTTGTAACCTGGTTCTTAAATTTATTTATAGCAGTGGTTCTCAAACTCTGGTCTTATATTTATTATAAGACACTCGTCTTATAATTGCTTTATATTCTAAAAAATTATTCAAGACTCTCAAAAGTTTTTGTCTATGTGGGTTCTATTTATTAATATGTACTTACTATATTAGAAATTTAAATGGAGAATTTTAAAAATATTTATTAATTCACTTTAAAATAAATTAAATGTTAGCATTTTTATGTGAAGTAACTATATTTTCCAAAACAGACAAAAACATCACTGAGAGTAGCATTGTTTTATATTTTTGCAAATTTCTTTAATATTTGGCTTAATAAAAGACAGCTGCATTCTTTTATCTTATTCTGCATTCAATATGTTGCCATATGCCAGTTTATTTGAAGTATCTGAAGAAAGCCTGGCTTCACACAGATATGTAGTTGCAAAAGGTGGAGTATTTGCATAGTGTTTTCAGGTGATTACTGATGTTACTTTTGATGCTAAACCCAAACTGACAATGTAGTTTCTTAAAGGGCAATTGCAATGTGAAACCTGAAACCATGCTGATGAATGTTTTGTATGCTGTTTTATTAAAATCTCATTGATTTATCTGGCATTTAGAATCAATCTTTTACCTATGCATGGTTTTGTGACATAATTTACTGATCACTTGCAAAATATTAGTACTCTGAATAATGCAGGCCTTCCAAATGTTGATCTATTCGTTATAAAATATCCAAAAATTGATTTTGTTAAAATCACTACTAATCTTATCAGATTATTGGGAATCTAACTTTTGCCTGAAATCTTGTTTTTATTATTGGTAACAAATACAGTTTTTCTTAAGGTGAATGTTTACTTTGTTCACTTTTGAGAAGATATCTGCCAAATACTGAAGTCAGAATAACTATGGTTACTGTTTGTTCCATGAAAAGAACAATTATTCAGCTCACACAAGTACCCTTTCTTGAAAGCAGTATACTTGAGTGTGCAGGGAAAGTGCTTTATAGATACTTCCTATTTAGTCATGAGGAATATTTAAAAGTGGTATACACAAGTGGCTAGGATTTAGAGAAAAGCTTAAAAATTTTATGTTTTACTCGTTATTTTCTGTGTATCCTATTTGTACATGCTGACTAGTGGGATAATGAAAATCAATCTATGTGTGTTTCCTTGGTGATAAAGTGGGGAGATTTTCCTATTCCACAGATGAAGTCACCAATAGTCCATTTCCCACAATTCTTCACAGACTGGGCTTAAAATATGGAGTTGCTTTAAGGTGACTTTTTGTGCTGAGTCAAATTAGTGCATTTAAATGATTACCATTACCAGTGGTCTTGATTTATGAACTACATAAGCTTCTCTCATTCCCAATTTTAAAAGAACTACTTCTAAGCTAAAACTTAATTACAGCTTGGAAAGTACAGGGACATTTTTATAATGCCTTTGGGAAGGTGGTTGAGAATTAAAAGTAAATAAATAATGCTGTTAAATAATGTAAACGTACATTGATTTCTTTAATATGTGTAACAGCTATCTCTCAGGAGTTCAGATTTATATATTGTTCAATTCTAATCCTCAGAAAATCATCATAAGATAGGACTTTTGATGTTAAATTTATAGGGGAACAAATGTGAGAATGCAGATTGCAAAGCAGGTTACTCCCCGCTAAGGAGATCATCAATGACCTCCACACGGCCAAAGGCAGTGAACTCGTGTTCATCCTTATCTTAGCAGATCATTCTGCAACACTTGACAAGTTTTACTGCTAATTTATTGAAACTCTCTTCCCACTCAGCTTTTGTATAACTATTTTTTAAAAATAATACTTTTGACATAACTCCTTTTTAGTATTCTCTGTAACTTAAAAAAGAAAAATAATCCTTTAAGTGTCTATATTCTCTGTGGCCTCTGCCCCTGGCATTATGCTCTTTTGACTCTTCCTGTGTGGCCTCATTTGGAACACTCATGTTTCCAATGGCGTGCTACATGATTTTGATTCCCATGTTTATGTCTGCAGTCCAGAACACCTGACCTTCACCCAGCTACTTTCTGAGTATCTACATATGATCATCCCACAGGGGTCTCCAATTTCTCGTATCCCAACTGAATTTATTATCTCCTTGTAAACTGCTCATCCGTTTGAATTCCCCGTCTTGGCGAATGATGTGGAGATTCACCAAGTGCTCAAGTCAGAACACTGATGGTGATCCTGAACCCCATCTCAACCAAATCCAAAAGTCACCAAGCCCTTTTGGAGTCTACCTTCTTCATCTCTCTCCATTCCCACTGCCACTGGCTCTCTGCTGCTCACATTAGTTATCATCTAGAGTATTGTTAATAATACTCTTATAATAACAATGATATTTACTGAACAGTAATTGTAGTTGGAAAACTTTACATGAATTATTTCATTTAAGTTTCATAGTAACCTCATGATGTAGGTACTATTATTTCCATTTTCAAAATGAAAACAGCTGGGCCTCAAAGAGGTTATGTAGTTTGTCCAAGGCCACACAAGTAAGTTTGCCACTTCATGTTGGATCGGTAAATATGTCAAGGTCCGAGCTCTTAACCAGCTTGGTAGTTGCCATCTTTCTGCCCTGTCAGAACCAAGTCTGACCTACCCTCTATCCTACTGCACAGAGCAGCTTCTAAAATCTGATGAAAAGAAATCACAACATGATTAAAACCTCCAAAGAGTCCCATTGCTCTGAAGATAAAGTCCAAACATAATCTCTCATGATGGGATTCCTGTGGTGTCTGTAACATCACCTTCAGGCATTCATTGTTGCACACATTTTCCTCCATCCATCGTGAGTCCTGAGGGATCCCTGAATGTGCAATGTCGTTTTACATTTCCTTCCCCCCTACTAACCTGCTATTTTCTCTACCTGGAATATCCTTTCCTTGTTGACTAGCTAACGTCTGTTCATTCTTCAAAGCTTGGCTCATATATCATTTCTTCTGGTAAGAATTCTTTGACTTCCCATTATAATTTATATACTTCTGTTTCCAGTACATTCCTAGCATTTACCACCTGGTATGTGATAGCTGACAAAATACCTAAGGGTAGGAAATATGTTTATTTTACATTTACTCCTGGGGTCTAGTGCCCTACCATAAGGCACTAAAATACATATATATGTTTTTGCTGAGGAAGAGTCTCCCTGAGCTAGCATCTGTTGCCAGTCTTCCTTTATTTTGTATGTGGGTCACTGCCACATCATGGCCGCCTGTGCCTGGTAACTGAACCCTGGCTGCTGAAGTGGAGCGTGCTGAACTTAACCACTAGGCCACGAATCCAGCCCCATAAAATATTTTTTGAATGAATGAATGGTTGAGGTTATTTCAAAATTCACCCAGTTTAGCTTATCTCTACGTATTTTGACCAAATTTTGTGATATATTTTAAATAATTGAATTAGATTTTCAGTTAAAAATCCTTTAAATTTTTGTTAATAAACTTATTCCTTTGCATTGCTCTTCATTTTATTTTTAACAGTTTATTTAATATAGAAAATGTAAATATAAATGTAAATGTGAAATAATGCTAAAGTACTGATGAGCTCTAATAAGTTGGGGGAAAATGGAGATGGGTCAAGGCTAGTGGACAGCTAATAATATCACATAAGGTAATTTTTTGAAATGGGATATAGTTGAACTTTTCCTCAAAAATATCTGTCCTGGTGTTTTTAGGAGGAAATAGTATTTTATTACAGGAGAAGACTAAACTGCATGGCAATAAATCTAGGTTTCCTTCCAGATCTTAGATTAGCTATCTGAAAACCTTGTGATTTCTCACAGGCAGATAAGTGCAAGAGTGCATTGAGCAAAACAATAAATAAAATCACAGAAACAAATAAATAAAATATATATTCTACTTGCCTAGTGCACAGAATAGAATAAATTTATAAAAGTTTAACTTTGTCATTATAAAGTAGAAATGCAAGAAAATAGTCTTTTGCTTTAACCCTATTGAAGGATTCACAAATTGCCATCTTGAGGGCTGAATTTATCCTTAGGTTTTGATTTGTTGGCTGGCACAGTATTTAAAAGCCAATTTGTAATGAAGGCATTCCAATCGTGCATGGAGCCTCCAGGATGACAGCACTTCCCATTATGTTACACCTGGATTCTTCCACTCATTTATGTTACACGCCTGGTCCTTATGGACACTTGGTTTAGAGTTGGAACTTGACTAACCAGCTAGCTCTTTGCTTTGAAAACAAAATCCTTTATTAGTGTGAGGTAGACTGAACTGGAGGATGGTGGTAAGAATTTGTGTTTGATTGGTTGTTTTTTACCAGAGGGCAAGGGTTTGGGTCTGGCTTTTCCAGACTAAAATGAATCATCTTGCTACATTCTTTAACTGCTCCATGAAACATTTTGTTTTTTATCTTTAATGTGAAAATTTTAATACTTCACAAATAATTACGACAAAACAGTTACAGAAATCTTGTAATGTAAACCATAAATTATTTTAAAATTGGCAGTTGTTTCAAGTTCTAACATAATTCCTGGGTCCAAGTGCTTAATAACTGTTGAACTAAACTGCATATAAATGAAAATCCATTTGCACTCCTTGATATAAATTCTCTGACTAAAGCTGTTTCATTTTTAAAGGGCAACTTAGTCTTCATTATGTGGGTTACTGTATTAGTTTGCTATGGCTGCCATAACAAAATGCGACAGATTGGATGACTAACACAGCAGAAATTTATTTTCTCATAATTCTGGAGCTAGAAGTCCAAGATTAAGGTGGTGGGAAGTTTGGTTTCTCCTAAAGTCTTTGTCTCTCCTTGGCTTGCAGTTGGCTGCCTTTTTGCTGGGTCCTCACATTGTCTTTTCTCTTTGTACGCACATCCTTGATGTCTCTTCCTCTTCTTATAAGGATGCTAATCCTTTCCAATTAAGGCCACACTCTTATGACCTCATTCAATCTTAATTACCTCTTTAAAGACCCTCTCTCCAAACACAATCACATCGGGGTTTAGGTTTCAACATATGAATTTTGGGGGACATAATTCAGTCCATAACAGTTACTGTAGTTTAATGCATGTTTAAGGGGTGATAAAGAGTCAAAAGAAAATGTGAACTCAGCCAAATTCTTGAGATGAAGGAGAGAGTTCGATATATAAACACCAAAATATGTCGCATTTTTTTTCCTCGAGGATTTTTTAGTAATATTCTGAAACTAAATCAATCTTTTTCTTCCCAAATAATAGTTTTCTGAGGGATAGATATAGTTTAATTCATCATTTGAAAAGTGAGAAAGGTGTAATCATGATTAAGCTATAACCCCATACCCAAATTACCCTCTAATTGTCATACCATTTGTCAAACTCTTTATGCCCTCTCATACCTCCTTGCTCCTGTCTCTGCTGGAATGTTTGTCTCTCCATTCCTGCTTGGTTAGCTCTGCTTTGACTTCAATACTTAACTCAAATTTAACCTAAACTACTCTCTCTGGGATCCTCTCTGTCTTGTTCATAACTTTATCAAAGTGTTCACCACACTGCTTAATAATTTTTCTTCTTGACTGTCTGTTCATCCTGAGGCTAGCGATTTGTTCCATTCGTTATTTTCTAATGGTCTGGTATAGTGTATTTTATTCAGGAAAGTGCTCAATTAATGTTGTCAAACAAATGGATGAACTGTAATGAGTTGGAAATCCCTTTCATGAAGACCAGATGGCTCATCTTTTCAGGGCAGTTTTCTGTGGGGTTTTCCTGAAGTCATAATTTTATGGTAGGTGGTGTAGAAAGGGAACTCTCATCGGGCATCAGAAAGGCAAGTGAAGAGTGATGAGAGTTAAGCCCAACACTTGAAGTGAGAAGGGAAAGTGCTGGCCTGTGAACATCATGAGTGTGTGTAGAGTATTCACATTAATGGCCTATACTCCATGGGATGTGCAGCAGTTTGACAGATAAATGGCATGCAACAAAAGAGCTGCTAAATTTATAACATTGAGAAAGAAGTGGGAAGTAAGTTGGAGCATGAGAACTAGAGATAGAATGAATACAAAATGACTGTTCAAATGCATTATTAAAAATACAAAGTTATGTAAAAAGAAAACAAGCAAACAAAAAGACAATTGAAAACTTTAAAGAAGATTAAACATGACTTTAGGAAGTCATGAATTCTTTTAGTCAATTTATATATAGATCAAGTGCCACTTGGTGCCAGATAGTTTTCTACATAGTGAAGATAACATGGTGAAGATGACAGACAAGGTTCTTACTCCAGATGAGCTTACAATCTAGTTGGGTTATACAGACAATAAATAACATAAAAGAAAAAATGTTCTTTCTGATAGTGACATTGAAGGCAGAAAAATTAAATACGGTGAAATATAAATAGATTTGATGTGTGGTTAATTTAAAATGGGTGGAAAGGGAAGGCCTCATGGAAGACTTGACTTTTGAACTGAGATGTGAATGATATGAAGGAGCTGTCAAGAAGTGTGAATGGTCTGAAAGTTCACCCTACTTGCAAACCTACAATTTAGTTTGACATAGTTTCACGGATGCTAACAGAAGACATGAAATTCTTGGGTCAGAGACAAAAAAACTTTATTACTCACAGCAGAGCAAGCAGCATAAATTGCATGTTTGCATCAATCTTCTTTGACTCCTGAGTCCTGCTGGGACAATGCAGAGTGGCTCCAGAGGATGCTGCACAAGCTCTGGGTTTGCGTTTAAGCTGAGGAACCTGAGCTTAGAACACTTCAGCTTTTTATAATGGGCTGCAAGCCAGCCTGCCCAAACGCCCCAGGGGAAGATATTATCTTTAGTATGCTGGACAGTAAATAAATCTGTTCTTTGCCCTAGAGGGAGACACTTTATAAATGTTATTAATAAAATAGTTATAAACATGCAGAACTGTGAGAAACCCATGGAGAATTATCTGTCAACAGAGCACAGCCAGGCAAAGATGTGTATTGAAAGCTTTTCAGGCAAGAACAAAGAGAGACAGAAGTCTGGCATGTTTGAGGAACGAAAAGAAGGTCAGTGTGGATATGGTTAGTGATATGGGAGCAGGGTGGGAAAAGAGGAGACCGGAAGGGTAGGCAGGGGCCCGGTCTTGAAGGGCTTTCTAGCCATGGTATTGTATTAAAAACCAATCCATGAGTTTCTGGCTTAGAAAAGTTTAGCTAATTATCTGTAAGAAGAGGAGTTGTTTCCAAAAAATAAATGCACACATATGTGTGTGGTGGGTTTGAAATTATTTATACTTACTCAAATTTGATTAACTATGTATTCATATTGTGTGATTAAATTTTTCTCAAGCAAATTTATTTCTATACAGAATTTATATGTATACAAAATTATATATATATATAATTTATAAATGATAAAATTAAGGATATTGGCTATATTTAAATATATTCAAGTCATGATGTTCCCTTACTTAATTATCTTACCCATGAGAAAAAAGTTATATTTCATGATTTTGTACCCCAGAGGTATTGTTTTACATGCAGATGTGTAATCCTGATAAATCCTGATATATCAAGCACCCTGGCAGTGGCTAACTTTTTCTTTTTTTCACCCTTAAATTGTTCTTTGGATGAAGTTGTGTTACTGATACTTCCACATTCTTGGAAAGACTAACTACCGTTAATCCTTTCCAAACTTTGAAGCTTTGAAAACTAACATAGCTTTATGGATGCTGGCTTCTTGGAGTTGTAAAAGAAAATGAGAGATGATTTGCTTGATGCTTTCTTTCAAATAAATGAATATTTTCTGAAGCATTCATTCACCCACTCATTCAACAGAGTCAAGAGGGCCTGCCTTGTGTCAAGTAATGCGTTAGACACCAGGGGTGATATCAAGATTTTAAGAATTGTAGGTCTCTATCCTTATACAAACAGATTTTATGCAATCCATCCCAGAGAGACAATGTAATAATCGAGGTGTGAATAAAGTCCCATGGGAATACAAAGAAGATGAGTGCATTATTCTCATTGAAATGTTATAAAAGACCTTTAAATAAAACTAATTCTTATTTTATTTCTTCAGAGGAAGCTCTTTCTACTGATGGAAAACATGAGTTAATATTAAGTTTAGTCTAAATATTAAGCTACAATAGCCTTCCTTTTAAATTTTACTTGTTGGTTAGAGTTTGGCTGTCTGGAGCATCATAAAATATTTATTACTCCCGTCCATCCCAACAATGCTCATCTCCGTGGCAGCCCTTCTAATTAATATCTGATCACTCCCTTCATCATTGATTTTTGTACGTTATTTATAAAGCTATACAGAGTTTTCTTAAACTTTATTTTTTTCATCTTTCCCACAACACTTGAATCTTTGCTCACAATAAAAATTTATTGCTGTAGTTTGTTTTACTTTTATATATTTTGGACAGCTTTCTAATAAATACTTTCTTCTGTGTTTCTCTGCCAGAGCCACAGTTTATAAATACTTAGAGTACTGCAGTCAGTGCTTAGTGCTACGCTTTAAAAGGGAGGTAAACAAAATAAAATGGTCATAAAGTAACAACCAATGTGCAAAGTAGTGAGGAATCACTTCTCTTGAGAAATGAGGGAAGAAACTTGGGGCACTTAGCCATGAGTAGAAAAGACTGAGGCAGGATCTAAGAGGTCTCTTTAAATTTTAGGTCAACTGTCATACAGAAAATTATTATCTGTGTTCTTCATGACCCCATCAGCACCCCTATCAGTCTGTGTGTCAGGAAGGGAGGGGAGAATTGGGAATAGTAATGAGCACTTTAAGGTTTATGAAGATGCTCGGGCACTTGAACAGGAGCTTAGCATTGATCCAAAGGATGGGGCAAATTAGAGAGATTAGGGAAAGGAAATAACGCAGTCAAGTTTTATGATTTATTTAGTCTTTTTGTTTGAGTTGTATTTGCAGTGGAGGAGAAGTCATGTAATGTGGGAAAGTGGTTTTAGCTTGGCTAGGATGATGTGCTTTGCATTGTGGACCTAGATGACAAAAGGCTCAGCTGGATTACATATGAAGAAATTTAGACACAGAGGCTATGTAATAGGCCCAAGGTTAAACAATTAGTATGTAGTTGAGTCAAGATTTGAATTTAGGTGGCTGACTGCAAAACTTAGACTCTTAAAAATGACACCATGCAAGAATAAGAATAGTATATTGTCAAGTAAAAAACACTGTTTCAAAAACTGAGATCTGGGCCAGCCCCAGTGGCCTAGTGGTTAAGTTCAGCGCATTCAGCTTCGGTGGCCCGCGTTCGATTGCCCCATGAAGACTTACACCGGTCATCAGTGGCCATGCTGTGGTGGTGGCCCACAAACAAAATAGAGGAAGATTGGTAAGAGATGGTAGTTCAAGGTGAATCTTCCTCAGCAAAACAATGATGACAATGACAACAACAACAAACAAAAGAAACCCAAACCTGAGATCTAACTTTTGTAAATGAATTCCATGTATATGCTTGAAAAGATTGGGTAGATATACACAAAAATGTTGATAGAAATGATCTCTGGGCAGTTTGATTTGGGGCATTTAAAAAAATTTCATCTTTATGCTTTTAATTTTTCACAAAATCATGTATTTTTAAAAATCTTTTATGTGCTGAATGAAAATACCTGCTAACCTAGAATTATATGCCAAGAAAAAATATCTTTCAAGAATGAGGGCGAAATACACACATTGCTAGAAACATAAAAATAGAGTTTGTTGCTAATAGACCCTCATAAGTCAAAATTCTAAAGCTTATGTATCAGAGAAAAGTTAAGTGATACTTGATAGAAATTATGAGTTTCCAAAAGTAAATGAACAACAAATGAAATGATAAATCTGTGGATAAATCTGAAGAAACATTAACTCTGTACAGCAATATAACAATATTTGTGAGGTTAAAAGGAGAAAACAGCAGGAAAATTTTAAAATCTAATACAAATTGTCTACAAAAAGTGAAAATGATATTATAAATGTATTGTGGAAATATTATCCGTGGATATTGTTTACATAATATTGTAAAGCTATCCATTTCACTTCACCTGAGCTAAAGCATCATTAAAATCCCAATCAAAATCTCAATACTTTCAGGGGAAGTGTGGTATTTGGTAAGCTGATTCTGAAGTTTAAATAAAAGTGCAGTGGAGCACTCCTGAATTAGAACAATGTGGTAGGATTGCCCTAGGAGATATGCACGTTCATTATAAAGCTATAGTTTTGGTTAAAATGGTATGATGTTGGCACAGAAATAGACAAATACTCCAATGGGACAGAATAGAAAGCTTGGAAACAGACACATGCACAACTAGAGACTTGTCTGGTTATGCCTATCTGTAAAAGATGAAGGCAGATAGATTTTTAAAATATATGGTTCCGCACAATGGGTTATCTGCGTGGGGAAAAAATTGGATCCATAGCTCACATCATACAGAAAAAGTCAGTTGCAGGAGTATCATTAATCTAAATGTGAAAAGCAAAACTATAAACATTTTAGAAGATATTAGAGGGAAGATTTTCATGATCTTTGGAGTAGGTGAAGATTTCGGACACAGAATGGAACTTAAATGAAACGTGATAAATTCAACTACATTCAGAACTTCTAAATCTATATTCTGAATCAACTATATTCAGAACCTCTGTTCTTAAAAATATGTCATGAAGAGAATGAAAAAGGCATGGCAAGCCAGAGATCTTTGCCATACATATTTAACCAAGGAATAATATCCACTGTGTATAAAGACTCCTAAAATTCACTAAGAAAAAAAGACAGTTTACCTAAATTGAAATATATGTGGAAGACTTAGATACTGCATAGAGATGGAAAATCAAATAGTCAATAAATATATGAAAAGACACTCAACTTTAGTCAGAATCAGGTGTGTGGTAAAGAATAATCTTGCCCCCAAAGAAGCCTGGCCTTTGCCCTCAACTTCTGGGAGTTTGTCTCCAAGCTCCCGGATTGTCATGCCTGATAGATGCGTCCTTGTTTGCCTGGGGGCTTTGTGTTGGATAGTCTAACAAGGTGATTTGGGGTGGGAGCTGGCTAAACCAGGTAATAACAATGTGATTTAAAGTAAAGACCATGGGCCAAGCCAGATGATAACAATATGATTGAGGGTAGGACTTTGAGTCATGAAGCTTGACCTCTGGAGGAGTGGAGTCTGAGATCAGCCAGTGGGAAGTTCCTACGCGGTGGAGCTCCGATACCTGAGGCATCAAGGCTTGGATGAGCTTCCCTGGTTGTCAGTATTCCATGAGAATTGCCACATATCAGTACCACGAAAGGAACATTGTCCTGACTCCATGGAGAGAGGACAACAGAAGCTCTGTGTTGAATACTTTTTCCTGGATTCTCTCCTATGCACTTCTTTCCTTGGCTGACTTTAATCTGTACACTTTCTCTGTAACAAATCATAACCATGAGTATAACAGCTTTCAGTGAGCTCTGTGAGTCCTTGTAGAGAACTTTCAAACCTGAGGTGATTTTCGGAACCCCCAAACTTGAACTGATGTCAGAAGTGAGGGCAGTCTTGTGTGGACTAATTTCGCAGTTGTCCAACCTCAACGTTATGGAACTGAAATTTAAAAGCCACATGAATATTTAGTGTATACCCACTTGAATGGCAAAAACTTACAATACCAACTTTTGTTGAAAATTGGTACAAATTTGGAAAACAGTGAGGATGAAAATAAAGTCAGGATTGTGATTACAGCTACAGAGAGGAAGGTGGTTGTATGAGAGCTGGGAGTGGTACACAAGGCACAGGTTTTATGCACTTTTTCTTTAAGTACATTTTATATTATAGTATAAAGACAAGAATTTAAAGAAAATTTGAAAAGGCTTGATAGATAATGGCACCATAATGTTAACAGTGAGATTTTGGATCATTTAAAAATCTTTCTTTGTGCTTTTCAATTATTCACCACCACATTGCATTATTTTTATCATAGAAAGAATAATAGAAGTGTTTTTTTGAGAATAAAAAGTGTGAGGTAAATGTGTTTCCAAAGTTAAAAAGAACTGACACGAGAATGTCAGAGAAGAGATAAAGCTGGCTACTCGTGATGTCCTATTGAAGGAATGATGGTTCGGGGTCTGGTCTCCAGTTTTGGGGCCCAGAAGATTTGTTTTATGAGTACTCTCAAAGTTGATCTACTACCTGGGGACTGATGAGTAACTGACATGGATGTCAAAATTCCAGTTTGTTTATTTATAATTGGGGATATTTTCTTCCTTTGTCACCTGTCAGATTGCTTCTTTCCGTGTGTGTGGGAACATGGACAGTTGAAGGGATCATCAGAAAGTAGCTCTGCAATACATTCTGCTGGTTGTGACAAAGCCTGATGATCAAGGTCTCTCTGAATAGAGACCTCCAGATATAGGTTGACCCTGCTTTGGGGAACCCTGGATAAACTCTGGCAAAATACTTACTTCCTGGATCCCCTTCCTAAGGCCTGGTGTAGAATCCTCTTAGTCACAAGTGACTGTTTCATTTTTCTTCTAGATATTTATCTTCCATTGATTAAATTAACACTATCTTTCAAATCCTACTAGACATAATTAGATTTGTAGGCTTTGGTCTTATTTTGTCCTAGGCAACATCCTTCCCTTCTTGTCAGGAGGCTCCTGGAGATGGTTCATCTCATCCATTATGTATCGTTTTCAGGAGGTTAACTCTCAAAGGGCCAGGTCCTGTTCTTCTCTCCTTGTTATGTACTGTCTCCTTCTCTGCTCACTATATGTGATATGTGATATTTTACAATTCTTATTTAGCAAAATAGGATAAAGCACTTACTCATTAAGATACCCTCTCCCCAAATGGGATTTATTACTGAATGAGAAAAATAGATCTGTTGTGATCATTTCTGGCCCATGTTCTTGTAAAGAACATTTTTCTTTTGTAATAGCAAAAAAAAAAAAAGTTTATCAGTTTCCTTGCAGTTTCTTTTGCCACTAAAATATTTTCCAGGCTACACTAATATGAAGATTTTTCAGCAATTTACAGAAATGGTGCTTCTGAGCATACATTTTCACTTTCACTATTGAAAGGAAACCATGGGAACACAGCATCCAATTTTGTGTGACAGGATCCTGGTTAGCAGGCCACATGTGGTGTGTTTTTGTTTTGTTCTATAGTTGTTTCCACTGTGTCATGTAATTCATCGGAAGGATTTTGAGAATGGAAAATGTCACAAACCAAACATACAAAATTAATGAGTAATTCACTCTATTGCAAAGGGCAGGTAGTGAACAGTCAGGCAGAACAAAAGCAACAAGAATCCCTGGGCATAAAGCTAATGAAGTTCAGATTTCTGTCTGTAACATGACGTTGTCAGGGCAATGATAACCATCCCACTTAGTTGTTAAATCTGTGAAAGTCACAAATGATTACCTTTGCATCCACTTTGCATAACTTGTCAGTTAAGGATAATCACATGTTTAAAGCAAGTGAGAAAAACAATAGCAAATAGAGCTATCAGTATTTTCAGAGCAATTTTAGAATGAACTTGTCACTAGCACCTGGATTCATTTCCAGTGAGTCCTCTGTTCCTATATAAAACATATAAAACTTGGAGCTCAGCTTTGCTCTCACGTATTTTGGAGCCTGTAGTGATATGATTATGTCTATAAAAAAGTGAGGGGGCTTAGCTATGGACATCTCTCATCTAGCTCATTTTGACAAAGCATCCAAATAAAGGACAGAAATAATCACCGGAGATCTCTGAACTCCAAACTCCAGCCCCCTCACTAATCACAACTTTTCATAATTCTCTCCTGGTTTCATACCCCGTCCATTACCAAGACAACTATGGGTGTTTCCAAGGTAAAGTTATTTTACCTCCGAAATGTTTGCATTCAAACGTCTCTTCCTATAATCTTCAGAGCTTTTTGGTTTCCTGTGATTTGCAGCTACCACCCATAAACAGTGAAAGATTTGAGCTGTAGCTCTTTACCTTGGCACCAAAGATGTCTCTTGAGCCTTTTTTCATGTCTAGAATCAATGAATTATGTTAAAACCTAATTACTAAAATTCTACGTATTACTAGGAAGGGATGGAACATTTTAAGACAAGAGGAGCACAGGACATCACATCTATTGAAAAGATAAGGAAACGCAGGATGACGTATGGCTGAATATCTTCATTTCCCTTCCAGATGCACCCACCCTGCTGTTTCCTTGGGAGGCTGACTCTGTCCTCGAGATTTCCCTGCCCTCTGGCTTCCAGATGCGTTTGGCCATGGTGGGGTTCAGTAGGAAACAGAGGAGGATGAAGAGTGAGGTCCAGGCACTTATTTTCCTGACTCCTTCCCTAGTGTTGGGCATATGCCTTTAACAAAGATTACTGTTCCTTTCCAGGTGGCCTGTTCTGCATGGATTTCTCTGCTTTCAGGTTTTGGCAACTTCCTCCCTCACGTCCTGAGGCGGAGCTCAGCAGCTGCTCACACCAGGTCCCCGCCATTCCCTGTGGTTCCCTCTCTCTCATCACACTTGGAATATTTGTCTCTTTTCAGTAAACTCTTCTTGAGTTATTTCCATTTGAGTGTGCAATCTTTTTGTTGCTGAGACTCTGACTGAAACACCAAAAATGTTAATAATGCCTAATTCTGAAGACTAGTGTAAAAGAAATAACAAGAGCAAGCCAAAGTCTAAACTCTTGTTTTCTTAACAGGGAATCCAGAATATTTCCTCTGATTTCACTCAGACCTACCCTCAACTGGAATGGTAAAAAAAGTGAAAACTGAAAAAGTGAAGGATAAAAAAACTTTCGCTCCCAGAGCTGTGTACTCTCTTGTTTGAACTGGACCCTGTGCCTCCCAGCCCCGTACACGGGCGCCACCCCACGTCTTCCCCTTCACTGCTTTCCTTGGGGGGACCCACTGCTTCTCATACTTCATGTCTTCAGTCTGTTACAGTTTTTGCTTTGTTTTGTTTGGTTATGACATGGTGTGAAGACGGGTTTTCTGATACTCTGGAAAGTTGTAGGCAGCAATACTTCTCAGGGACACCTGAGTGCTGACTCTACTTGCCCCTGAGGAAAAAAAAATACCTTTTTAATATTAAGTTTGGTTCAAAATTTAGGAAAGTTTAGTTTTTCTAAAGACTTCCTTGAACAGAAGTACATTAGTGGTTTGCTTAAGGTCTGGAATGGAAATGAAATCACAGTATAAAGGAACAGTGGCTTAGCAGGAATTTTGAGTTTTACCAGCAGCCATGTGACCCATAGAGGTGCAGCGTCCAGGGAAAAGCCACACAAAGATAAGCTGTATCTTCTCTGTGTGGACACTTCTCTTAAATTCTGTTTTCTTTACCATAGGAATGAACAACTTATAGCTGGTGTGAGTCTGTAGTTTATTTCTGTTGATCCTTAACCCAACCTTCAGTGCTGCTATAAAAACCACACTTGTGAAGGAACTTTTAAGAAAAGGGGTACAGAAAATTAACTTACTGATCTTTTGCATGTCTGAAAATGCCTTCACGCTTGATGGATATATTGACTAAACATTGCATTTTAAGTTTCCTTGGTATTTTGATGCTTATGTCTCCATTTTTTTCTTAACATGTAGTATTTTTGATGAGATGCTGGTTTCCAGTCTGATTCTCATTCCTTTGTAGGAATTATTAAAATATTTTCTTTATTTTTAGTAAGGTCTAAAATTTTATGGGCAAGTATTAAGATTTATTCTTTTTTATAGTCCATTTTAGTCTGAAGACTTGTTCTTTAGTGCTGGAAATAATCCTTTATTATTTCTTTATTTTCTTCTGTCCATTCTCTCTCTTTTTGGAATTCCTATAAGGTGAATGTGGAACTCCCTGGATTAATCCTTTTGTAATTTCCCTCAGATTTTCTTTCTCTGTCTTTTTTTTTTTTTTCTCCCCAAAGCCTCCCAGTACATAGTTGTATATTCTTCATTGTGGGTCCTTCTAGTTGTGGCATGTGGAACGCTGCCTCAGCGTGGTTTGATGAGCAGTGCCATGTCCGCGCCCAGGATTCGAACCAACGAAACACTGGGCCGCCTGCAGGGGAGCGTGCGAACTTAACCACTCGGCCACAGGGCCAGCCCCTCTTTCTCTGTCTTTTTGATCTATGATCTGAGAGATTTCCTTGGCTTTTCTTCTAGCTCCCATCTGCCATTTTAAATTTTAGGTACTATACTTTTACTTTCTTCAGATTCTTTCTTATTATATGATTGCTTCCTCTTCTTAGTATCCTATTCCTGATTTATGGAAATAATATTTTCTCAGTCTTCTTTGAGAATATTAATTATACTGGATTCTCTCTCTCTTTCTCTTTCCCTTGGATTTAGTTTCTCATTTTGTTTATCTTGGTCTTTGTCTTGCATGCTCTTGGTTCGCCTCATATACTAATGACTCCTTGTTCATCATATCTTTAAAAGAAAAGGCTGGGATTTACTCTGTGTGTGCATATGCGTGTGTGTGTATATCTGTGCCTTTGTGTGTGTACACATGTATACACTCTGTATATAGGTTTCATGTTAGTTTTATTCCCTGAGTTGGGATTTTGACTGTGAACTCTATCTGTATGACTCTACTGGGGCTTGAGGACCATCAGCTTTTGCCTTCAGATGTGAGTTCCCAAATGTTAGACGGAGCAGAGCTTTACTTTGGGGTGCAGTGTTTACATTGGAAGCATTAGAGTTCCTCAGGTGATTTTCTGCACTTCTTTGAAGATGAGACCTCCGTCTTTGCCTGGTGGTGAGTGACTGGTGGTGGGAATGCTGAGAGCTGGGAGAGCTTTCTTCTTCAGTGTCTTTCCCGATGTCCCCAGACTGCCCCCACCCTAAGCCTGGACTAGATGACTCCTAGGCATTCATGTTTCCAGATGCAGTCCTTCCGTTATCATTTATCTATTAATGTGTCTTTCTCCTGCATTACCCTATGAGTCCTTGAAGGGCAAGGGCCATGTATTATTAATCTCTCTATCACCTTTTTTCTATCCCCGTGGTGTTAGAAAGAAGAAGGGTCTGTGACATTAGAAGCATTTTTCATTGTTGTACAGGTAGGTATTTTACCATATCAATTAATATTTAGTAATACACTCAAATTATTTTTTTCTTTAATGATTTTCCTTGCACTATATTTGCAGAATTTAGCATCTTCAATAAAACAAGTATTCCTTGTTTTTATAGATATCTTTCCTGTGTGTGATTTTCTTTGTCAAATGAGTCAACTTTATATGGCTCATTTGGTGCAATTCACTTGTGATCACCTTTGGGGGGAAAGCATATAAAATATATAGTTTTTCAGTTTCTTTTTTTAAGAAGGAAAAGAAATTATCCTCGTAATATGAAGACCTAGACATTAGAGTACAAGGATTCCTTTGGGGAAGTGATTTCAGGTCTTGGGGTGGTCGACAGAGCGTGCGCTGCCCACATCCCCCGTCAAAACAGGACTTATTGCTCAGAGGCAAGGAGAGCAGTGAGGATGCAGCCTCTGGCTGTCCCTTCTTCAGGATCTGCCGGGGCTGCAGAGAGCTGCCTTGCTCTATGCTCTGCCTGAGGTCTTGTGCTGCTTAGGCAGCCCACATCTCTTGACCAAGTAAGACAGAGGTAGAATGGCCCAGCCATTTTAGCCTGTGATAGGATCTTAGGATCTTTGATGGCAGTACTTGCTCCAGACTGGAAATGGGTTGGCTGAGGCTTTGTGGCCTCTGCACTGTAGCTCAGCTTCTTCCTCTGCCCAATGCTGCTTTCTCCCCCTTCATTTTGTAGATGTTAATGCCTAATAAACCTTCTTTTACTCCAAACTCCATTTCAGCACCTTCTGGAGAATTCAACTTGTGACTTATACTCTGTAGACTACAATTCCTTCCTATTGTAAAATGATTGGGTTAGACTTTACTCTTTTTTTTTTTTTTTTTTTTTGAGGGAGATTAGCCTTGAGCTAACATCTGCCAACAATCCTCCTCTTTTTGCTGAGGAAGATTGGCCCTGAGCTAACATCTGTGCCCATCTTCCTCTATTTTATATATGGACGCCTGCCACAGCATGGCTTGATAAACAGAGCATAGGTCCACATCTGGGATCCAAACTGGCAAACCCTGGGCCGTCGAAGTGGAATGTGCAAACTTAACCACTGCATCGCTGGGCTGGCCCTAGACTTTACTCTTTATTCTACACTCTTATATTATTATGGTCATTATTATCAAATTTTCATATATTTTAGGTAAAAAAATCAAGATATAGTTTTGTGTTTGTAGACATGATGGACTGCTTGGCTCCTTGCCCCCTGAGCATTCTAATCGCCATATGTGGACCGTACCTGTGTTTAGACCTAGCAGCCCAATTCTGCTCATGGCCAACAGGGCTAAAAAGGACACAATCTTAGTCATTGAACAGCTTAACCCAAAATTGCCTTCTTTGTTGTTTTCATGCCAAGTAGTGAGTGCATTCCACTTGTCTGTCAGCCTCGCTTCACCAGCTGCTATTGGGATCTTGCCATAACACCTGCTCTATTAGTCTGCCTTACCTCTGAACTCAGGTCCAAATAATCGAAGCTAATGGACTGACTAAATCAGTTGATTCTTTTTTATGATGCTGATTCCTACTGAGACGTCATTTTCTTATTGGTAAGAGTTTTTTGCTTCTAACACTTTTGCAACTTACACACACACATGCACAGAAACTTTTTGCCAAATTTTTATGCATAAGAAAAAGCTTATAAAAGTCTGACAGAAAGCCTATGTATCTCAAAAGAACTAACAAATTGCAAAGTGTCTGCAAAGAAGAACTTCTCCTCCATCCTCAATTCCCTAAGCTCACTGTGATGGGGATTCTGTTTCTCTGTAATCCATCCATATCCTTATGCTTGAATTCCTGAGACTTATCTAGAATTCAAGAGATAAAGTAAAATCTTTGTTTTTTTTCTCTATTTTGTACTTTTGTTTCTGTCTCTTGATTTATTTTTGTGTTCTGTTTTTTAAAACAAAAACAGAACAAAATACTTTAATATTTTTTTAAACAAAAGCCAAGTCTCATGAAAGGTAATTTGTTGTCAAATTCAACATTTGCTTTTATGAAAAATAATTTATATAATTGAGAGATTAAGGATTACAATGTAGCTATAAATAGGTAAAATTATTTTTCTGCTTTATTTATTGAAATAAAAACAATGTAAATTAATCTTTGTTAATTTATCAGCTAACTAATGTCTAGACATTTCTAATAAGAGATAAATGAGAGTGCTAAAAATCTCATCACCATAATACAGAAGCATTTTAAAGGGGAGATATTCCATCTACTAAATAAAATTTAGACCTAAATATCTTTATGGATTATAAAATGTGATCCTTGTATAAGATGAGTGTTCCACCTGCTGAACCAGAATATTTTAAAGCCCAACCACTTCACTTTCAAGTTTTTTTTCTCTTCTAGTAATGTTAAAGGTTACCTTTTCTTCCTAGCCATGAAATCTATTACTCCCCGATGGCCAGGAAAATGCTAACTTGTCAGTTCCAGTACAGTGTATTCAGCAGCATCAGTTTTTCTTCATAACAGCATATCTACTTTTCTCATGTCATTCTGCAGAGAAGTCATCATACAGAAGTTGACACATCAGTAAAAAAACCAAACATAGTACTTCATCTAAAATCACAGCAAAGATAGAAACCTGAAGGGATGTGGCTACAGAACTAGGTAACTTCTTGTATATATTTGCTTTTGCAGTTTTAGTTTAAGAAAGTTGGAGCCCTGGGATGCCTTAGGTTCCTGTATATCTCAATTAGCAAAATTTAACACTTCCATAAGGTAGCAAATGATTATGACAAAGCCTAAATGTTAGTACACTAGTTTGTCTTCATTGGTGCACCTAGAAAATTGGTTGGCTATCCACTGCCTGGAGAAGGCTATGGTGGGCATCTATGAGGGAGCATTTTAACACCTCCCCCAACCTGTGAACCCTGAGCACTGGGAAGAAAGGTGAACTAGGGCCTTGACAGGGCTGTAGTCAGGAAAAGGGAGTTTAATTAGTTAGACAGGTACTTTAGGAGGCTGGTTCATTCATATTTGATTACATTTCCAACCATTCAGGTAACTATGACCAATGAAAATGATGATGCCAAGTTACAGACAAGTCACAGAGAGGAGATGTTTACATTTTTCCCACTTATTTCCATCATATGACTTATAAATACAACACTATTTGTTTGCACGTACATAAAGTTATAGACATTACTCACTGAGTCATAAAGTCTTGGATTTAGAAAGACTATTAGAGATCTTCTAGTGCAACTTCCTATTCAGTATGGGAAATTCTTCTTCCTTTGTGAACAGATGTTCAATAGATATTTACTGAGCACCAACTTAGTGAAAGGGTAAAATATAAATAAGGCACAGCCTCTTTCCTTTTAGAATACAAAACCTAGTTTGGCTTGAAGCAAGATACAGAAGATAACAACAGTTTGGATTCCAAAAATTATGGTTCTTTTTCTTAAGATTTATGCTCTTAGACATCGATGTTTAACTGTTCACTCTGAATTACAGATTTGGTTCTCTCAGAGAACTAATAGCATTAGTGTGAAAATACATCAGGCTGCTATAGCCTTCTACTTTCAGAAAAAGGCATTCGCAAGACGTCACCTCTGCTACGTAGTGCATTTTGTGCTTTTCAAACTTTAATGTAGAAACAAATAACCTAGAACCTTCGTAAAATGTAGATTCTAATTTAGTTAGTTGGAGTGGGGCCTGAAACTCTGCATTTCTAATGAGGCACTTAGATGCCAAGCCTGCTTTTGAGAGGGCCATTTTGAATAGCAGGGCTCTTGAGCTCTTCTCTTTACCCAGTTATTATGTTGAATGAATATTTTCAAAAGAAAGATAATGGTAGTGATAAAATTCCAGTGCCAACAATGATTTCTCCAATCAGGTCAAATCAAACCTGATTCTAGTGTTGTAGTCAGTTTTATTATTGCTTATAAAATTCTATAAGATTTATTACTTGTGGGAGCACCTTAAATTCACTTTAAATGTTCTGATCTTTTAACATCTCAAGCACTGATAGTTTCCAATTTAGTTTTCTGTGAATGGCAAATAGTTTCTTGTTTCCCTTTCAGAGGAATAAATTGTGGAACTTAAAAGCTTAGACACAAGAAAGTCTTTAATACGTGATTATTTATTGAGAAAAATGATTTTCAATATGACAAACCATTATGAATTAAAAAGAAATTAATTTCTTTTTCTACCTTTGATTGTTCCATTGGTACCTAACTGGCCTTTAATGCAGTATTAATAATTTTTATATTTACTTATGCTTTTGAATTATCATACACAGTAAAAAAAAAGAGCAGCTGCTTGTTAGGTGCAGAATGAATTCCTGCACTATTGCTGCTTCCTTCCATGTGAAGGGGGCTCCACTTGGGTAAACCTTCTACCTTCTCTCCACACCATCACTCATTCCTCTGCAAGAGAGGACGAGCACCTTATTTCATTGATGATTTAGGGTAAATAACGAGTGTAAGCCAAGCTCTTTCCCCTCTTCTTCCTCCTTGTTAGCTGGCTTTCAGCAGAGAGCATATAATCCGCTTTATCTCTTTTTCTTGTGAGATTTACATGGCCATGACCCTCTTCCGACCATAGAGTGGTGACTAGATGGATATTTGTCTAATTGTGGAGAGCTCACTTGGCCACAGATATGAGTTATGTTCTCCAACCTTGGCTGATTGGTAATAAAGTTGATATTTTAATTTCCATCAGCTGATTACTTTGAATCTCTCAATTGGTTCAGATTTGGGTGGAAAGAGAGGTATATTTTTAAAAAAAAATCTTGTCATATTGTAATGTTATTAAGTACCTTTCATTTATCTGACATCCATAAATAAAAACTCAAGACAAAAATAATTGCTGTAGAAAATGAAAACACTAACTCGAAAAGATTGCAGCATTATTTACAACAGCCAAGATATAGAAACAACCTAAGTGACCATCGATGGATGAATGGATAAAGAAAATGTGGTGTATATATATATGTACAATGGAATATTATTCTGCCGTAGAAGAGAAAGATAGCTTGCCATTTGTGACAAAATGGATAGATCTTGAGGGTATTATGCAGAATTAAATGTCAGACAGAGAAAAATAAATATCATGTGATCCCCCTTACATATAGAATCTAAAAAAAGAAAAGCCCAAGCTCATATATAGAGAGAACAGATTGGTGGTTGCCAGAAGGAGAGGTGGCGAATGGTGAAAACGGATGAAGGGGGTCAAAAGGTTCGAACTTCCAGTTGAAAAATAAATAAGTCCTGGGGTTGTAATCTATAGCATGGTGACTATACTTAATAATACTGTTTTGCATATTTGAAAGTCGCTAAGAGAGTAGATCTGCTCTCCACACCATCACTCATCACAAGAAAAAACAATTCTGTAGCTATGTATGGTGACAGAGGTTAACTAGAATTGTTGTGGTGATCATTTCTCAATATACACAAATATTGAATCATTATGTTGTACACTTGAAACTAATATAATGTTGTATGTCAATTATACCTCAGTAAAACAAAATGATTGCTGTAAGACAGTCAGAAATATAAGGTAAATTCTGGATTGGGGAAGAATTAATGCAAAATTGAATTGGGCCTTAAAAATAGCTTTTAATAGTTTTAAATGTGGTAATAAAAAGTCATAATATTTCAAAGGAGATAATTACATGAGCAATCACAGAAATATAAAATTAAAGATCTAATTTAGAGAGTGATAGCCTGGTTTAGCTGAAAGATAAATTATATGCAGGGTGTGTGTGTTTGTGTAAAGGGCAAGTTCTAAGGCAGTTGTTCTTAAATTTTGAGATGTCTTGAAAGTCCACTAAAACCTTTATTTTGAAGAATCATTGAAGATCTGGGTAAGAAAATGACTTGATCTGAGTGGTATTTGTAGGAAATAACTCTAGAAAGTTTGGATAGGCAGAAATAAAGTGGGGCAGAGAAAAGACCAATTAGAAGTAAGAATTAGAACAAGTGAAGAGTAATCAGAGTCTGACACCGGGTATTGGAAGTGGGAATGTAAAGGAAGGAATGTTCGTGAGAGACATTGAAGAAGTATAATCTTTATTGCAATCTTTTAGCAACTGGATGAACGTGAGAGAAATGGGGGAAAATGATGACGATATATAAAATTTTATGCCTAGTGATGGTTGGGAGTGGAATGAAATTAAATAGAATTGAGATTTCAGAAAGACTGTCTAATTTAGTGGGAAAAAAATAAGTTTAGTTTTAGATATGCTGAGTTTTTAGTGCTCTTGAGACAACTAGGGCAGTCTGCAGAATAAAAACTGAATTTGAGCTGGTAGTTATTTGACACTTCAGATTTTTGGATTTTGAGAGTTATTGGTAGTGGTAGGTGAAGCTGTGGAGATAATGACTCATAAATGGAGACTATATTAACAAAATATTAGAAAGAATGTGGAAAGAAGTTTAGGAAATATCTGTATTTGAAGGATTGGAGTAGGAAGAGATATGTAAGTATGGACTATGGCAACGAGCTTTGCATACACATTTGCCTATATAATTAATGAAATTTGAGGTTGGTGTTTATATTAAGAGACTTCTAAATGTTACTCAAACTTTATGATTTACCAAATATTATGGGTGTATTATGCTTGATAAGCAATGGAGAACTGTACTTGGAAGGCTCCGTTCCCTGGAAAAGCAACAGCTGATCTCATGTGGGGTTTGGGGAGCGTGGCTTCAAGAGATTGAGAAACAGTAAAAAGCAGGAGTGTTTATAGATTGACTGATTTTAAAAATGTTCAGGTTTGAGATTATGGTGACCTGAGTACAAATATTGTTAATTGGCATATTTTTAGAAGTGTGGTCACTGTAGGCTATACTGGTGGTTTGCTTTTCTAGGTATGGAGACTGATGTAAAATGGTCTGAAATTGATTCTGGGTCAGCATAGGGTTATTGTCCAATAATAATCATTATTTCCTTCATTAATTTGGAGAATAAAAACCTTCTGTTCTAAAATAAAAAACATCAAAATCTACCTTAGTTTCTCTGTATAAAATTTTGTTTCAAGAGTAATCATTTTTCAGGAATTGAATTAATAATGATGGTTGACTAAATCTAAATCTCTTCAGACTTCTTCCAAAACTATAGGAACAGCAGAAAGAACAAATAACCACCCAAATCTTTCTATAAATTTCAAATTCTCATAAGTGTAAAAAAACACACAGATTCCATCAGACCTAATTCCTTTTTTTTTTTTTTTTGAGGAAGATTAGCCCTGAGCTAACTACTGCCAATCCTCCTCTTTTCGCTGAGGAAGACTGGCCCTGAGCTAACATCCGTGCCCATCTTCCTCTACTTTATATGTGGGACGCCTACCACAGCATGGCTTGCCAAGTGGTGCTATGTCCTAGCCCAGGATCCGAACCGGCAAACCTGGGGACACCGAGAATCAGAACGTGTGAACTTAACTGCCGTGCCAGTGGACCAGCTCCCAGACCTAATTCTTAAGCTCACACTTCAAGGTTTGCAGAGAGCTAGGGAGTCCAGAAAACTTAAGTGGAAGAGAGAATAGGAAATTGATACTAAAGTAACCTCCTGAAAAAGAAAGTCGACTCCAAGTGTAAAATACTGAAAAAGAGTTCAGAAAGATCAGAGTGATAACTAAAAGAAAGGAATTTAAAAGTGCATGTGGGGGAAATGACATCAGCATCATGGCTAAATAAGATGTCCCTTATTTATGTCCCCCCTACAACAACAATTTATCATCCATCCAACAAAAGTGCCTTTTTGGGAGCTGTGGGATCTAGCACCATATGCCAGGGACCCGGGAGGACTCTTGCCCACCTATGTGTTGGGTAATAGGCATACAGAGCTCAGTCCTGGCTGTGATCTCTGCAGTGGCCTGTGAACTGCCTCCCGCCCCTCTCAGCTGTGGTCCAGGAACCCCTGGAAAATGTTGTCTTAAACAATCACCCATGGAAGGGAGAGCCTTTGTGGAAATATAGGTTTCCAGTGGAGTTTCAGCATAATGTTGGAGCAAAAAAATACAAGTTTGGACTCATTGTAGAGGGGAAGAGGAACAGTTGGACCTACCAGCATAACACCTTCCTCAAGGTGGCACAGCTTAGAGCCAAGAGAGAATCTTCTTGGACCACGATTTCTCCTGTGGGGGAAATTGAGAGCATGTGAGTGAGCTCCCAGATTCCCAAGCTGTGTGGAACACTGCCAGAGACTCATTCTCTGTCACCCCATCCAGAGTACTAATTTGTGGGCTGCATCACTGGGGAGTGGTAAGAGGCTTGGAGAGTGGCAGATAGGACTCTCAAAGGGCATTAAAGGACAGCAGATCTTACTAACTGTATCAGCGATTCCATCAAGAACCCCACCCCTGAGCCCCCGGGGGTGACTTGCCTGTGGATTTCACTAACTGGCCCACAGGCATCCTAAGCACGCTTTGTGCCTCGCCTCCCCACACCCCTGCCCTGTGGCTGGCTCCCTGTGCATGCCCCCAGTGGCGGTAGTGAGACCAAGCTTTGGCAAACAGCTAATGACATGCACAGAATGCCATCCTGAATCTGCAGGCCAGGGGAGACCACAAACATGAGCTTTAGCACCACCTTTGGGACAACAAAAGGGAGGCTATCAGCCCTCGGCCTGGTGTGTTGCAGGACTGAGAGAAGGTGTACAAGTTTAAGAATTCTGCCACAAGAGCGAGCAAGAATCCTCAAACAGTTATATCTATAGAAGGGCTGAGAGACGTCAGAACACCTAGTAGGGATGGTGAAAAGTGTTTCTCTCCTGAGGCAGTAAAGACTGGAGGAGGTGACTGCTACTTCAAATGTGAAGAGAGCAATGCAAAACTTCAAGGAACATGAAAAATCAAGGAAATACGACACCACCAAAGGATCACAATAATCTTCCAGCAACCAATCTCGAAGACATGGAGATCTGCGATTTACCCAATAAAGAATTCATAATAGCTGTTTTAAGGAAACTCAGTAAGCTCCAAGAAAACACAGAAAAGTAATTCAACAAAATCAGGAAAACAATACACCAACAAAAAGCTTATTTAAAGAAATAATGGCTGAGAACTTTCCAAATCTTGAGAGAGATTTAGATATCCAAGTTCAAGAAATTCATAGGTCATCAAACAAACTAAACTTAAAGAGATATTCTCCAAGACACATTATACTAAAACTGTCAAAAGTCAAAGACAAAGAGCGAATCTCTTTTTTTAAATTTTTAAAAAAATTTTTCCTTTTTCTCCCAAAGCCTCCCAGCACATAGTTGTGTACTTTTAGTTGTGGGTCCCTCCAGTTGTGGCATGCAGGATGCCACCTCAGTATGGCCTGATGAGCAGCGCCATGTCTACACTCAGGACTCGAACCTGTGAAACCCTGGGCCGCTGAAGCAGAGCATGTGAACTTAACCACTGGGCCATGGGACCAGCCGTGAAAGAGTGAATCTTAAAAGTAGCAAGAGAAAAGAAGCTTATGACTTACAAAGGACCCCAATAAGGCTATTAGTAGATTTCGCAGCAGGCCAGTATAGAGTAGAATGATATATGAAAAGTATTGAAAGAAAAAAACACCGCCAACCAAGAATATTCTATCCAGAAAAGTTTTCCTTCAGAAATGAAGGAAAAGATGCAGCAATCATACTTCTGGGAATATGTCCAAAGAAGTTGAAATCAGGATCTTGAAGTGATATCTACATTCCCGTGTTCATTGAAGCATTATTCACAATAGTTAAGATATGGAAACAACTTAAGTGGCTGTCTATGGATGAATGGATAAAGAAGGTGTCACAGACACACACACAATGGAATAGTGTTCAGCCATGTGAACCAAGGAAATCCTGCCATTTGTGACAACATGGATGGACCTGAGGGCGTTATGTGAAGTGAAATAAGTCAGACAGAGAAAGACAAATACTGTATATCACTTATATATGGAATCTAAAAAAAGCCAAACTCATAGAAACTAAGAGTAGAATGGGGTTGGTGATTGGGAGAAATGGGGAGATGTTGGTCAAAGGATATAAACTTCCAGTTATAAGATGAATAAGTTCTGGGGATCTAATGTACAGCATGAAAATTATAGTTAATACTGTATTATATACTTGAGAGTTGCTAAGAGAGTAGATCTTTAATGTTCTCACCACAAAAGAAGTAATTATGTTAGGTGATGGAGGTGTTAGCTAATGCCACTGTGTTCATCATTTGCAGTATAGACATCTGTCAAATCAACTTGTACAGCTTAAATTTACACAGTATTATATGTCAACTCTATTTCAACAAAGGTGGAGAATAAAAAGTACATATGGGGATTGAGAATGCAATTTTGGAAAGGTAATGGTTTTTGGAGAGAGGAAGGTAAAAAAGGGTAAAATGGATACTGCCTTTAAAGGAAAAAGAAATCTGGGGTAAAATTTTAAGTTTGTGGAAGGCAAAAGAAAACAAAAGAAATTTGAAGAACACACACATACAGTCCCTGAAAGACCATCTAATAAAGAAAGCGCAGTTTACTACAATAACAGAAGAGGTTTCTCTTGAAGTAAGAGTCTTGTGAGCTGCTCCAAACCACCAGTCTTGTTTATCAAATGCAGATACAGAAGCAGTCTTCACACAAAGCTGCTAAAACATTGAGAATCAAAATATTTTAGCTGATAAAAATTCTTCCCCCCCAAAAAAACACCTACCATGAAGCAAAAGTATTTTGTAGCACAAAATGCCAAGCTGATTTAAATATGCTCAATCAAACATTTGGGGACATAAAAACAACCAGAATTTAACCTTGAATCCAAAGTTTTAAAACTAAGAAGAAAAATGGACAAAAACAGGAAAAAATTAAACAAGATTTTTGTATTCTGGAAAGAAGTAAAAAAGTCATAACAGATTTGAAGACTATATTATAGATGCTCGAAGAAAAATATATACCAATGAATTTTAATAATGACATTAAAGGGAAAAATACCCCTGCTGTGACCATGTTGGGCTACCTTCGTTCTACAGAGTGCGCAACGGAAAGACTATACCCTGCGATATATAGGCCCCTTGGTTCTTTGCTTATGTAGGGGAAGAGCAGTCACCATGTGGCACGCTGAGTTCCACACTCTGAAAAGATGATAGCTTACTAGCACTATCCAAAATGCCTTTGCCTAGGTTGCCAAAAATGATCCTCATCCTCAAGGTTGTAGGGAACAAACACTCAAGGCACTACTGTGGCACAGTCGAGGATGCACCCAGCTTAAGTCTGTGGTTCTTAAGCCCAAAAAGCCATGGGAACACCTTTAACCTTGACAATACTTATGAAACTTTTAAATATTAGCAGTGCAGAGAGAATTTTTCCCTGAAGTATATCTAGTAACTACCATAGAAAAATTCCAACAACAAAACAAATAGTAATAACAACAACACCACAATTAACAAAAACTTCAAAACCCCTGGATACAGGAGAAGGGAAAAAACACTCAAACCGAAGTCCACAGTTTGACCTGATTGGCAACCAAATTTTTCTAAAATAACTCATATAACAAAAAGGTAAAAGGGCACCAAGTGGCATTTGTGCCTTTACAACATAAATTTTGAATTAACTTTAACATATGCTGAAATGCATACATTGACAAACCTTCACAGTCTTAATCAATCCTGGGCCTCAAATTACAGTTATTCCTGGAGATGCCAAATTTAAATGAGGTACCAGATTGATTAATTAACATTCATACCCTCTGTCCCCAAACAGTAGAATATGTTAGGAACAAATGCTAAGATAGACACAATATTCTGGGCCATGATGCATGTCTCAATAAATATTAAAAGATTCAAATCTTAAAAAGTATGTTCTCTGAACATAGTGGAATTAAATTAGAAATCAATAGTAAAAAGATATCTAGAAACTGTCAAAATATTTGGAAGTTAAGGAACATAATTCTGAAAAAGCCATGGGCAAAGGAAGAAACATCCAAAATTATAAAGTATTTTAAGCTGAATGAAAAAAAATCTGTGCAATGCAGCTAAAGATTGCTATATAGGAATTTATAATACTAAATGCTTAGAATAAAAGATAGATCTTAAGATGATAACATACACTTCCATCTTAATAAATTAGAGAAATAAAAACAAATTAGACTCAAAAGTATGCATAAGACAGCAAACAGTAGAGATCAGAGTAGATATCAATGAAATTGAAAACAAAAACAACAGAAAAAATTGAAGAAACAAAAATCTTTCTTTTGAGATCAATGAATTTGATGAACATCCATTACAACTGATCAGAAAAAAACTAAATAAGGTAAAATTACTCACATCATGAATGCAAGAGAGGCTATCACTACAGATCCTACAGTTTTTAAAAGGGAAATATGGGTGTATTATGAACTATTTTATGCAAAGAAATTTGACAATTTTTTTGAAATGGACAAATTCTCTGAAAGATAGAAACTATATTCTTTGAAAGATAGAAATTATCAGATCTCACTCAAGAACAAGGAGATAGCCTCAAAAGCCCTATATCAATTAAAGAAAGTGAATATGTAGTTAAAAAGCTTCATGCAGAAGAAACTCCAGGCCTGGGTGCCTTGAATGGTAAATTCTACTAAATATTTAATGAAGCAGTAGCTCCAGTACTATAAATATATACATCCAGGCAATAGAAGTGGAGGGAACATATCCCAGCTCCTTTCTTGAGGCCAGCATTACTGCAGTACAAAAACTCCAGAAAAATTTTACAAGACACAAAAAGTGTAGAACATTTTTGTTATTATTACAGATGCAAAAATTCTTAACAATGCATCAGTATATAAAAAAGATAATACATCACAATGAAGTGGATTTTATCCCAAGAAAGCAAGGTTGGTTTAATACTAGGACATCAGTCAACATAATTCATCATATTAACAGTCTAGAAAAAGAAAAAAATACTTAGTTTGGAAAACATCCAAACTGTATCTGTGAATAAAACTCTTAGTCATTTAGGAATAGCATGTAACTTCCTCAATCTGATAAAGGGGGTTAATGAAAAGCAACAGCTTGCACCATATTTAACGGTGTAACAACAAACGATATCAATATTGTTTGATATCAATATAACGTTACAGTATTGTAATGTAACAATTAACAATATGGTATCATGCACTTAAAAATCTTTTAAGAGAGAAGATCTCATGTTAAGTGCTCTTACCACACACACACACAAAGGGCAAAGGCAAGACAAGACAAACCCAAACCAAAGGGACACAAGGAAACTTTTGGAGTTGATGGATATGTGTATTGCCTTGAGTATGGTGTTGGTATCACAGTTGCATGCATATGTCCGAACTCATCAAATTATATATGTTAAGTATGTGCAGTTTTTGTTTATCAATTATACCTCAAAGAAACTGTAAAAAACCAAAAAGTCAATTGTATTTCTATATACTAGCATTGAAAATTTGGAAATCTAAATTAAATTTAAAATCTTAATCTAAATTAAAATAAACACTATTTACAAAAGCATCAGATAGAGTTAAATTTGAAAAACATATGCAACACATCTAGTCTGAAAACTGTAAAACATTGCTGAGAGAGATTAGAGAAGACCTAAGTATAGAAACATATCATATTAATGTTTTGGAAAATTCAATATTAGGAAGATATCAGTTCTCCTTAAATTGATCTAAAGTTTTCAGCAATCCTATTTAAGATTCCAGCAGTCTTCATTACAGAAAATGACAAGCAGATTCTAAAACATATATCGAAATTCAAAGATAATACAGTGGCTAAAATAATTTTGAAAAGGAAGAACAAAATTATTGGTTACAATATCTGATTTTAATACTTACTAAAAAGCTATGTTAGTCATGACAGGCTTGTATTGATATAAGAACAGACATGTAGACCTCACATATATGATGAATTCACTTTTTTTAATTGGCTCTATCCTAAGACCCTCAGAATTTATTTTTTATTGCAGTAACTTTGGTTTATAACATTAAGTAAACTTCAGGGGTACGTCCTTATATTCGGGTTTCTGCACAGATTACATCATGTTCAGCACTCAAAGACTAATTACAATCCATCACCGTATACACGCCTAATCACCCTTTACGCCCTCCTTCCCACCTTCCCCTCTGGTAAGCACCAATCCAATCTCTGCCTCTGTATGATTGTTGTTGCTTTATCTTCTACTTATGAGTGAGATCATATAGTATTTGACTTTCTCCCTCTGACTTTTTTCGCTTAGCATAGTACCCTCAAGGTCCATCCATGTTGTCACAAATGGCCAGACTTGATCATTTTTTATGGCTGAGTAGTATTCCATTGTGTATACATACGCCATCTTCTTTATCCATTCGTCCCTTGATGGGCATCTAGGTTGCTTCCAAGTCTTGGCTATTGTGAATAATGCTGCAGTGAACCTATGGGGCATGTATTTTTATGCATTTGTGTTTTCATGTTGTTTGGACGAATACCCAGCAGTGGAATAGCTGGATTGTATGGCAGTTCTGTTCTTACTTTTTTGAGGAATCTCCATAGTGTTTTCCATAGTGGCTGCACCAGTTTGCACTCCCACCAGCAGTGTATGGGAGTTCCCTTTTCTCCACATCCTCTCTAGCACTTGTTATTTCCTGTCTTGTTAATTATAGCCATTCTGATGGGAATGAGGTGGTATCTCATTGTAGTTTTGATTTGCATTTTCCTGATAGTGAGGGATGTTGAACATCTTTTCCTGTGCTTGTTGGCCATCTGTATAGTTTCTTTAGAGAAATGTCTGTTCAGATCTTTTGCCCACTTTTTAATTACATTGTTAGTTTTTTTGTGGAGATGTATGAGTTCTTTATATATTTTGTATATTAATCCCTTATCAAATATATGGTTTGCAAATATCTTCTCCCAATTGTTATTTTTCACTTTGTTGATGGTCACATATATGATCAACTCATTTTTGACAAAAGTATTAAGGCAATTGAATGAGAGAAAAGATAAACTTTCTAAAAAATAATGTTGGCTAGCCATAGCAATGCAAATAAACAAACAAAAACCCAACTCTTACCTCACACTATATACAAAAAATAAAATAAATAATAGATGTAAAAGATAAATCCTTAAAAAAAAAGGAGAAAATTCAGTGACCCTGGATTTGACAAAGTTCTCTTAAAAAGGATACAAAAAGTACAAAGTATGAAGTACAAAAGGAAAATTGCTACATTGGATTTCATTTAAAAAATGCTCTTCAATAATCACCATTACGAAAAAGAAAAGAGAAGTCACTGACTGGAAGAAAATGTTTGCAAACATTTATCTGACAAAGGACTTCTTTCTAGAATATATAAACCATTAAAACTCAATAAAAGTCATATGAACAACCCAATTAATAATGGGCAAAAGTTTTGAACAGACACTTTAGCAAAGAAGACATACGGTTATAGATAAACACATAAAAACATGCTCAAGGTCATTAGTCATTAGAGAAATGCAAATTAACACCACAATAAGATAGCATTATACCCCTATGAGAATCAATAAAATTAAAAATTTGTACCATAACAAGTGTTGGTGATGAGGCAGAGCAATTAGAACTCTCATACACTGCTGGAAGGAATGTAAAATATTGTAATCATTTTGGAAAATAGCTTACAGTTTCTTGAACATTTAAACATATGCCTTATATATGGCCTAGTCATTTCTCCTCAATTGTATACTGAAGAGAAATGAAACATGTCCACACAAAGACTGGTACACAATTATTCATGGGTGATTTATTTTTAGTAGCCCCAAACAGGAAGCAACTCAAATATGTATCAACAGTTGAATGGATATACAAATGGGGGTATATCCATATGATGAGATTCTACTCAACAAAAAGAGTATTGATTCAAGCAAAAACAAGGATGAATCTCAAAATAACTATGTTGTTTGAAACAAGTCAGAGAGAAAAAGAGTATATAATATATATTTTCCTTTATATAAAATGTGGGAAATACAAGTTATCCTGTAGTGACAGAAAGTGGATGAGTGTTTCCCCGGGGTAGAGAGTGGAGAGGGTTTAGACATTTGGGGCTGATGGATATGTTCATTGTCTTGGTTTGCTGTGATCGTTTCATAAGTATATTGATATGTCAAAACTTTTCAAATTGAATACCTTAAATGTATCTACTTTATTATACTTCCATCATACTTTAATACAAGTGTAAAATATGTATGATTTCCCGTGTGAGGATTTTATTTTAAGATTTCTTCATATTTTATTTTTTTTACATTAGATTTTGGAACTTTTAAAAACTGAAACCTAAATTTGATTCTAATCAAGTAAAAGGTTTAAAGAATTCCACAAAATTAATATTATATTGATTCAATATTTAATTTGCTGTTTTGTTCATCCATAAACTGTGTGTAATATTTAATGATAATTTCAATACTGTCATATGACGTAAGAATTGGAATAATTTAAATACATTTAGAACCGATTATTTGATGAATAAATATTTTAGTTTATCAAGAAATATGCCCTTAAAATAAGTGAACAACTAGGTTATTTCTTCCCAAAAGATGGATTTGGAAGGAGCCCTTGCCACCTTATTAATTTTTTTTCTCCAAAGAGACAGAAGCCAGTCCCAGTCTTAATTCAGCAGAAGGAGGTTTCTCATGTTTGGGAAATCTCAAAGCTCTGGGGACAGAAAGGAGAGTTTTGAAAAGGAAACTAATTCTGGTATTTGAAGACATTTTAATTCAGTATTATTATCTCATAGATAAATGTTTTGTATATAACCTGCATCTTCTTCAGTGTTAATATATCTTTCCTCATGAACAGCAAAACTGCTTTTCCCCTCTTTTAAGGGATTTTAGACCAAATCATATTTATATGTCTTTTATGAACTGCCTGCTTCCCCCTCCTTCTATCTTTCCTCCTTCCCTCCCTCCCACTCTTCCTTCCTTCTTTCCTTCTTTCTATTCTCCTTTCCCTTCTCTTCCCTTCCTTTTCCTTCCCTTCCCTTCCCTGAATATAAGAACTCAAAACAAAGACTACAATGTTGCATATTTTGTGACTACAAAAAGAAAATGCTCAGCTGCACTACGTTGATGCTGGTAGACAACACCGATAGAAATGCTACGGCCACACAGTGTTGATACGCTTTTTCTGATGAGCCTAAAGGTTCTTTTGGAAGCAACTTTAAGGAACAAAAGCTCACAAACAAAATAAAAATTTCAGACTAACACATAGCACAGTTCTACGTGGTGATAATAATATTGGAAAACAATCCAAGTCACAATGTGAGAGTAATAATGCTTAATTATACATCTCTGGAAATTTCTTAATGTTTCCTGGGAAAGAGTTGAAATACTGGACTCTTCAATTAAAATATAGATAGTTGCCAATCTTATCTTCACCTCTGAATGGGCCTCATCGGCAGACGATTTTGATTATTAGGACCTGGAGTTTAAAGGAGCTCTAATGTCATTAACTGACCCCTCCTCAACTCACTAAATAAATTCTGCTCACATACTATGCACAGTTCCTATTTTGCTGTGCAAATGCATGGTCATCTGCTTTAAACTTTAAAAAACATCAGAAAGAACATTGGTCCTATGTGGTTCTCTGAATTTGGTCAGGGTCCATCTGGCATAATTTGCAAATGGATAGGTTTCCACATATTGGCTGTGATACTTGTGAAAGCCAACCTGTACATGGCTTTACAATCTGCAGATGGGAAATCCAATTATTGCCACCTGTTCTTATTTACAGAACGATTCTTTAATGAAATATTTCTCTGAACACGTGAAACTTTATTTTTACTTAATGGTTATTTGCTTTACTGTACCATTGTTTTTATTCCAAGAAAAATATTTCGTTAATAACATACCAATCAGTATTCGTCCATTTATGTTATTAATTAATCACATATAACTCAAATATTTCTTTTTAAAATAATTGGAGCAGCATATCCTCAGCTTATTTAAAATGTAAATGAGAAACCATCTTCCAACTGTGGAATTCTCTGTGTTAACGTGAACTCCATTTAAAAAAAATTTGCTAAAACAATTGACAATTTATTCACGATTGCAGTTCAGTAAATAATATAATGACATTTGCAGAGTGAAAGTGCAATTCATAGCAAAATTGCTAATAAGACTGATATCAATATAATTCGCTTAACATTTTTCCCTATATGCACCAGAATGTGTTTCAAACTACTTTTTAAAAACGTAGAACACCATATTTAAAAATCACGTGGAAAAGCTCAGTACATAAAATAGAGTGAAACAGCTTTTTTTGCTCAGGGTCTTCCCACTCATATTACCCGTTCCATGTCCTACGTCCATGGCCACCTGGAGCCACCGCCATGATACTCATAACGTTCAGTGGAGTCTGAGTTTAAAATTATGGCGCAAAATCAAGGTCAGAAATAGAGATTATTCCACCATGTTGTGTGGTGTCACTTTTAAGTGTCGTGTTTTAGAATATGATATCTTCAAGTCGCCTTTTCAGTATCCTCCCTGAGTATCAGGAAGGTTCTGAGAAATGTAGAGTCTCCGGGAAGGTACTGTAGGGGCTACGTTCTATACAGGAGGATAGGATAGTGGGGGAGGCGTCACTATAGCTTGGAGTATCGCAGCACCTAGGGCAACAGGAAACAGCTGCATTCGTGGGTGAGCAGACAGCAAGGTTGATGTTATTGGGTAGGAACTCCCTACCCAAGCCGCTGGATCTCGGATAGAGTGAGCTATTCCAGATATTAAGGTAATTTATAGAGTTGAAATATTTAAACAGACAATATGCAAATTTCTGCTCATCTGGCACATGAGAAATCAAGCTGCTTTCAACTGAATCTGATGAAATAAAAAAGATATGATCATGTATGCAGTAAAGTTTATGAAGCAGTTCATACTTAACTGTACCAGAAAACTTTTTTTTTCCTTTTTTTTTTTTTTCAAAGATTGGCACCTGGGGTAACAACTGTTGCCAATCTCTTTTTTTTTTTTTTCTGCTTTATCTCCCCAAACCCCCCTGTACACAGTTGTATATCCTAGCTGCACGTCCTCCTAGTTGTGGGATGTGGGGCGCCGCCTCAACGTGGCCTGACGAGTGGTGCCATGTCCGCGCCCAGGATCCGAACCCTGGGCCACCGCAGCGGAGTGCGCGAACTTAACCACTCAGCCAGGGAGCCGGCCCCCCAGAAAACTTTCTAAATGACTTGTAGCAGCAAAGAAATTGGGTCTTACTTTAGAATTCCTAATAGCTGAGGAAAAGTGTTTCTTTCTGATAATTTATACTAATAGAAAATTACCTCAGTTCGTGAGGCCAGAGATTTAAAGGCTTTAATTTTGCAGTCATTAAACCATTTACCATGAGAGTAGTGAAATAATCTGGTAACAAAAGCCTGTAGATGAACTTACTATAAAGTTTTCATTATTCATCTATTTATTTTCTTGAATTCCCACTTTTGTTTGGGGCCAAGATCATACATTTATTCCATATTTTGCTTTGAGATTGTGATTTAAGGTAAACAGAAAAAGTTTTTTTAAAAAACAGTTGCTATTTTGATGTAATTTGAATATTAAAAATTTCTTGGTGAGTTGTCTTGGAGCTCTTTTAAGTACATAAGGATTCCTTTTCTCCTATCCAACAGAATGTCTGTTCCTTTCTTTTTTTTTTTTCCCTGCTGCTAGAGAGAGCAGACAGGATAGACAAAGTGTGAGAACACTAGGAGTGCTTCTGTTTCCCCCCCACATCCCTCCCGTCATTCCCGCCCGGGGAGCTGTGTTAACTGTAGCAGACAGGTGAGGGAGGCAAGACAGGCTTAGAAGGATCTTGATTTTTGCCTGGGTACTTTTCAAGCAGTGCTTCAGACCATTTGGCATCCAACACACACCTTCCAGCAGTTACATTACTGCTATGTGAATATTCAGGCAGCTGAAAACTCTGCCTTTGGGGGGACTGTAATAAACCCCGTAGTAAGTCACCTGCAGTTCTAGCCAATTAAGTTTCCTGAAATCTTTCTGTATTGTGTTCTCCATTGTGAATCATATATTACACTGTCACAAAGTTCCGTAGTACGGTTTCAAATCTCTCAATGACTACTGAACAAAACTGCAGGGTTCCTTGTTATGAATCACAAAAATGATTTCTTGCCCAGGGATAGCACGCCTTGTGCAGTAAGACATGTTGTTAAATAGTGTTGAAACTGTGAGGTGATTAATGATGGGAGATTTTCTATTTGATGTTTTCATGCAGCATTTCTTTTTTTTGTTTATCTATGAGGGTTATAGGTTTAATATGATTCTAGATTTGAATATTGTCATGTTAAAATATAAAAGATTATTTATATGATGACTATAATACTTAAGAAAGGTATATCATCAAAACTTTAGATCAAAGCAGTATTACAAAAATAAACTTCCGTCTCTATAACAATCTAAAATGTATGCAAAGTGTGTACTTACTAAGAATATCAGGTATTTATGTTGGCATATATCACCACAGAACAATATACCATCATAGAAAATGATGAAAAAATTTCTCATTCATTCACTTATTCACTCATATATTAATTCTGTAAATATTTATGATATATGATGGCAGTAATATTAAAAATTGAGACAAAATATTGATAAAGTCATAGCAGTAAATTTTGAAGGAGGAAACACAGTGAATATATGGCAGACAACAGTATTTCTTCTTAACTGAAGAAAAATTGGTCTTTCACAAATACAGGAAAGCTGATTGATTATTTACCTCCCTATATTCTTGGGATGTGAGCTATATTTTTATATAAATCTAAATTGCTCATATCTGTGAATTCAAACTTTGTTAATGGTTCTGAAATAGACAGTATAATGGAAGAAAAAATAAAAAGTAGTACAAGTGATGGTAGTGCAACTTTAGATTATATGTTATATATGTTTATATGTTATATATAGATATGTTATATCTATATATAATCTATATATAATCTATAAGACGGTATTATTAACTAGTCAGATTTCAAACTTTCCTTTACAATCTATTTCTCAATTCACAAACACTATTTTTCAGTAAATTTAACCTTGATTGTTTCATGCTGAAGATTAAACCCTTTCTTTTTTCACTCTTACTAAAGATAGAAAATAGTTACTCAATGATCTCCAGTTAGAGAATTTTAGATTTGAAACAGGCCGTTTCATCCCTGAGGTAACTGAATAGATAGAATAGGTGACTTTTCGAAATTTACACAGTCGGTTACGGACAAAGAGATAATTGAATGCAGGCATCTACTCTAGTAATATAATTTTTAAATTCTCTCTCAGAGTCTTCCGTCAATGAGATGAGTCAGGCAAAGTTAAGCAGATGAGAAGCAAGGTAACAAATAAATGAACAATTCTGAGTTTATCCTATCCTACATATTCCTGGTGGTCAACTACAGGAAGTAAAAGAAACAAAAGCCATTATTGTAGACAACAAAACTATCTGGTATATACAATATACCACCTCCCTTAGCTAATGTAATCCTTTAATCAGCAGAGAAGCTTATTTGATGCTGCGTGTAGCTTACTCTAGTTGGTATTAAATAGAGTGTGACTCTTTCTCAGCATTTAGTGGTAGCTGAAAAAAACTTATGTATATATATTAGGTAGTTCTTGAGAACTTGCTTCTAATACTTGTATAGTTTTAAAATCATACTTTCAGAAATGCCTTTGAAAGTGATTCACATGGCAATTCCACTGGCCTATATACACTGTGGATTCTGTATGGTCAAGGTCCTGTGACTCCTATGACCTTCTACCAGTTGTGGTAGAAATAAAGAACAACTAACTGGAAATTATTCCGTGGTTCCTGGACAGGGTCAACTTTGTGATAAAAATGAGCAAATATTTACAAATAGCATAAAAAATGTTCATCGTTGACTTTTTGTCCTCAGTAAAGTGTAAATAAAGTGGTCTAGGTGGGCAGTGTGATGCAAATCCACTCAGCAGCTGTGATTCTGGGTTTTTTTTTGTTTTTGTTTTTTTAATGGAGGGACAATTTAAGCAACTGGAAAATTCCTTGGCTAGTTCTCTCCAAAATTCCTTCTGAAAGCATTTTGATCAACCAACAAGCATTATTCTTTCAACCAGGCCTTTGTTTGAAAAGTGTTGCCTAAACTTTCAAAGGCCAAGATAATCTTTGCACAAGTACTTTTACCTAAGGAATTAAATGGAGAGCCATTAGACATGAAAAAGCCTGGAAATTCCTGAATTGCTCATAACTGAAGCCAAAGTATCACTGTTGAAGTAGAGGCTTGTGAGAGCATTAAAAACTTTCTAAGGCATTTTGAGAAATTCTTTGCATTATGTGGAATTAGTTTGCTTATGCTGCAGAAAAGAAGCCCAAACACTAAAGCCCTCATAAAACAAAGATTTATGTCTCACTCCTGCAGAGTCTATGAAGGTTGGCTGGCCTTTGTCTATCTTGCAGCCACGCCATCTGGAACACATGTCCTCCAAAGTCACCATAGTAGGATATGAGGAAGTGGAAAGATTGTCCAGAAAGTTTTTGTTTTTTTTTGAGGAAGATTTGCTCTGAGTTAACATTTGCTGCCAATCCTCTTTTTTCTGAGGAAGACTGGCCATGAGCTAACATCTGTGCCCATCTTCCTCCACTTTATATGTGGGACACCTACCACAGCATGGCTTGCCAAGTGGTGTGTAGGTTCACACCTGGGATCTGAACCAGGGCAAACCCCGGGCCGCCGAAGCGGAATGTGGGAAGTTAACCGCTGCACCACCGGGCGGGCCTCTGTCCAGAAGGTTTTTAATCACCAGGTCTGCAAGTGACTTACTTCACTTCTACCATTGTCTCATTGACCAGAACCCAGTCCTTGGCTCAACCTTCCTGAGAAGAAGTTGGAAAATAGGGTCTTTCTATGTGCTTAGGAAGAGATTACAATGTGATGAACTATCGTTGAATCTGTCATAATCTCCCACAATGGTATCCTTCTCTAACTCCATCTCCCAAATTGTGTCACAAATCAGTGTTCATTAAATATTTAGTGTATTTGTATAAATATGTTCACTACCTTGACTCGAAATATGACGATTTACAGTAGTTACAATATCTGTATATATTCTCTCTACTTATAAAATATAATTTATTGAATTTTTCCAGCACTACTGCCAAACTATTTATTAAAACAGGCTCTTTCTTTTAAATGTCGGTTCCCCAATAAGCTGCTGCACACATAGAGTTGCATTCACTTCATGGCTGAACTCAAGGATGAATATTACAAGAATCAATATCCTGGGTTATTATTTAAAGATAAATTAATGTCTGCATGCCAAGTATGCAGCTGGTAAGAATGACATGCTCTAAGGCCGGAGTGCTAACTCTAACAGTGTTCCATCCCAGTATGGGATGAGTAAGGCTCCATTTTCCACATAGGAATCATTTCCAGTTATAGGTTCCAGTGAGTAATTTCCAAATATGTAATTTCTGGACATGTGAAATATAATTCTCTCAAAAATATAATGATCGCCCTCTGGAATAAAAGTGTGATTCTCACAATTAAAAACCATTCTTTGGGGGCAGATTACCCACTTAGATAATTTGTGAACAGCTCATTTCCCTCCTTCCCATCTAGTTCTAGGAATAACTCACTATATGGCTTGCACAGTTAGTACAAGTCCAAAGTCTCTTATTCAATACCCTTGGAGACAGATGTGATGGGGAATTCAGAATTTTTGTGTATTTTTTTGGTTCTTAGGGCTTTTCCAACTCTATATGCGTATTCTATGTGAATCTGTCCTAGCCGCTGTTTAGCCTTTTACTTTAATGTCAAACTCTGGGTGTTTGGGGCATTGCTAAGCATAAGTATTTTTATTCTTCTATGAGTAGGCAGGCAAGGAGAAATTTTGTGCTACTTTGGGAATAAGTTCATAGATAGCATGAACCCATCATATTGCAGACTGTTTTGGTAAAACGGCATAATTTGCCTTTTCCATGTTCTTCGCATATTGTTTCCATTGTGTCACATAATGCAGTGCAAACACAGCTTGAGGTTCTATTCAATTATCCTGTTAACTTAAGCTGCATGAAATGTGCAATGACATAATAATAAAAACTGTCACAGACATTCTTCTTTTGGGATTTGGGTTCAGTAGTTGGACCTAAAATATACCACATAGACTTAATTATTAATCTGAATAATGTCCAAAGTGGATGCTGTAGTTTCTTAGATCCCTGTTCCGATGGCTGTGAGCATGTTGCCTCTTCATTTTTCTGCTTCTTCATGCGTGCACGCTTTGACAGGCTTCCTGGGAACACCAAAGCAGCAGATGGTCTGTGCACAGTTCCTTCAAGCACAAAACAGCATTTCTGTACTTGTTGTCAGGACCTTAAATTGCACACTGATCTATCTGATTATTTTCAAATTCTAGATTTGCCGTAAGAAGTCAAATGAAAACTATTTGCATAAAAGAATTGAGAGCACAAGCTGGATGAAAGGAGCAAACGTTTGGGTTGAAACTAAAGCTTACGTAAAAGTCACTTACACTGTTTGTTGCTTATCATTGACACTACTTTCCCACGACCTCTGATAATATCAGGCAGTGCTTGAGGTGTGTCTAGTTATTAAACCAAAAAAATAAATATGAGGGCTTTTTTTTTCCTTTTCCCAAATAGAAGACTACACCAAAGTACAAATATTTACCTTCTAATCTTAAAGTTCATGTGATTCATAGAGATAACAAGTAATTAAAATTGATGAAAAACTATGGTATTTAAATGGATATTTAAGCCACTTATTACAGTAATTGGTACACAAGTTTATTATGAGAGTTATTTCTCTTCAGATTTTGTGGTGGTGGCAGGGCTAGGTTTGTACATATTTGAAGAGCTTTGTATTCAAAGGAAACAGTCCACAAAGCTTTGAAAGATGTATAAACCTGCTGGGCCTTAAACAGATTGTTTAATTTAGACTTTCTACTTTGCTCTCAATTTCTTGCCTTTAACTTCTCACTCTCTCAAAGTATTTTGAAATGGAGTAATGTGTTAAATGTGTAGAGAAATTAGAAATTTGGCTCCAGCAAAGATATTATTTCCAGGGGAAAAGAAAGTTGTGAAGAAAATGTTTTAGAAATGAGCATGTAATGGGAATGGGAGAAGTGAGCATTTGAGAGCTCATTACCACGTGCATTTTAATCCTGGGCTGAACAACCCTCCTCTAAGTGCAAGGCCACACTCCAGCAAAGGACGTGGTTTTCTGAGTCATCGCCCTTTTACTGAAGCATGTGGGAATTACCACAGTAAAACACATGGCTTTATGAGTCTTTATTGGGTTCTTCACATTACTGGGACTAGTTTCAAACTTTGTAACTTTCACAAGGGATGTGATGGGAGAAAGGATTTTCAGTTTAATTGATCGTATGGGTTTCACAGATGCAGTTTTGACTACTAATGGGGATAGTCCATATACAATTTGGTGAATGGTGGTTACTTCAGTGTGTGAGAAGACCTAAGAAGATATGGGAAGTATAGTTTTCCAAGTCTTTATAATATCTAGCAATTAACTTCTACCAACTACTTTTTATATTTTCGATTTGTCTTTGTTCATTTCTGGCTATATTCAAAGTTGAATTGAATACTAATTGTCTAGGTCTGTGCTGACCCATACACTAAATGACATGTGACCATTTAAATTTTAATTATTTAAATTAAATAAAATTAAAAATTCAGTTCCTTGATTGCACTAGCCATATTTCACTTGCACAGTGGCTGCAAGTGGCTAGTGAATACTATATTGGACAGTTCAGAATGAATATTTCTATTATCACAGAAAGTTCTATTGGACATTAGTAGTCTAGATTCCAAATACTGCAGATTAGTTCTCTTCCTTCCCAGAGAAACACCTGAATAAATATGTATTTCATAATTTTGTTTATTATGGAACACACTGAGTGCAATCTTGGAAGAAACATTATTGTAAAATTCTTATTAGTTGGCATGGGTTTTTAGGATTTTTAAAATATTTAATAGTGCACCAAGTTAGTTTAAATGAGTCAGCTCTTTTGCCTAAAGTGTAATTTTTAAATTTTGTTACAATATCATCATTTATTTTGAAATAGAACCCTTGCCTTATTTGGAATAAATCTAGTACTTGTAGGACTAAAATGATCTGTCCTCTAAAGAAATTCACAGGAAGGATGTCTTAGAGGCAGAGTAACTAGGAAAATTTTAAGCTAGTCATCTCTCCCCTCTTATGCCTCCCATACCTAGTAAACTTCCTGCATAGCTCAGAAGCACACAGAGATCTCATTGAACCGGGGATGGACTTAAATATGAACTTATTTGCATTCTTTTATTTCTCCATCTCCGCCTTCAATAGAGAAATAGGATTTTCGGTTAGAAAACTAACTTAAAGTAAAACATTTACTCATTTAACCAGTTAACTACTATTTTATTTTTCTCATTCTTTTCACAGCCCTATACATTGAGAGTTACCATTAAATGTTCTATCGTGATTGTAATAACCTCAGCTTTGCTTTTTAACAATATTATGCACGCACATACTAAACTTAATTTGCTCAGATATAATTTACAAGTCTGAAATCATCAGGATGGAACTCAAGGATCTCCATCAAATGACTCTGCCTTACCTCTTCAGCTGTTTTCTTCATAATGCTCCCAAACAATCCTTCATCCTAATGACACTGCTTAAATTATCTTTTTTGTCTACGACTATACTCAAGTGTCACCTGTGCCAAAGACTGAAGAATGACTACCTGGAACCATGTAAAGACAGAGGTCCTCACACTCCTTGTTTGTTCACTGTATTGTTGTTTATTCTCTGATGTCTGGTGGGTGGCAGCCTTAATTTGACACTGTTCTCTGGAAATCACTACACAGTCTCAAAGTCTGAGAACTCATGTCGGTTTCCTGGAGAGATTCTAATATCACAGGGAGTGGGATGGGCCTTGGCATTGGTGGAGGGTTGGGTTAGCTATATGCAATTGTTTGATGGGGAAGTTAGAACATAAAACATTTACCAGCCTCATAAACTTCTTTATAGATCTCATATATTGACACTAATACTTCGGTAATGTATGGAAAACACTAACTCTTGCTTTTACACTTTTTCTGCTATTTTTTTTTTTGGTAGATTAAGATATTTTTAAAGGCATACAAGATAGTAAAGAGAATAATAAACTACCATGTACTTATTACCCAGCTCTATCAGAATCTAATGATGTTTTCATTGCTGGCCTCTTGTTTGGTTTTAGAATTTTTTTTCTTGTTTTTGTTTGTCTTTTTTTAAAAAAGAAAATTGTCTTTTTTATTTTAAAGAAGAAAGACAGTTGAACTGCCCTATGAACCTTTTTTAATACCTTTTCTCTTCATCTCCAGAAATAACCCCTAGTTTTGATTTTGCATTTATCAGGTTAGGTCTCATTTGAGGCAAGGACCTTAAGGAGGTTTTTGTTGCTATTGGATATAAAAACTTTATTCCAGTACATATTCTGAGGTCTATTATCTTACACAGAATCACATGTTTCATCCTTCTTTTTATGAAAGTCTATTGGTCTCATTATTTTTCTCCTGCTTTTAAGTGATATGTTACCTGGGTATAAAATTTTACACTGACAGGTCTTTCTCTTGGCAATTTGGAGATATTACTTTATAGAGTTATGGCTTCTAATAATAGATGAAAAAGTTTCTATCGTACTTATTGCTAATTATTTTTAGAATAATCTATCTTTTCTCTCTGATAATTTATGATTTATTCTATATCCTTAATAATCTACAGTTTCACCACAATGTGACTAGCTGTGGATTTGTATTTATTTATTTATTCTACATGATATTGAGAATATATTTTTTATCTATTATTTACAAGCAGATTTGTGCAAAATTCTCAACTATTACTCATCATTCCTTCATTTTTTTCTGCAACACCTATTAGATATCCACTTGTTTCTTAGTTACTTTTATGACATTTATGTCTTTGTTTCGCTATGCTGTATTTTGAATGACTTTTTTCAATTCTATTTTCACTTTATAGATTCTTTCTTTGGTTGTGCTCCCTGTATTTTATTTTTAAATTGGGCCTTTCATTTCGGTGACTATATTTTTCAACTCTTTTTTCCTTTTTTCTATAGATCTTGTTTCTTCCTATTTTATTTCACAATTTCTTGCTTCTTTTTTCTTTCATAGTTTATAAGCTTCCATTTGTCTCTTTGAGTATCGAAAATATTTCTGTTAAAGTTTGCCAGATTGTTCCATGATGTAAATTTCTTCTGGAGTGCACACCTATTTTCATGTTGATGTTTGCTGCCTTTCTTAGCACTGAAGTTTTTATTTATTCATTTATTTATTTAATTAGTGGGTTTTGTGGTTGTGTCAATCTAACACTCTGGTAACTGGTTCAAAGCCAGATCTCATAATGTGGGTCTTGAGCTAATCTCTAAGAGCAGGGAGTATTCTTAGGTCTGTCCTTGGTCATGTGGTTTAGTTTTGTCATTTTGTCTTTTTGCCTATAGCTGTCTGTCTGTTATGGTTACATTCAGCAGATTGGAAACACTTTGTATTAGCCTTCTTTATGCTGCCCCAGTTCTAAGGCTTAATACCTGCTGGCATCAGGTCATGAGCTTGACTCCGGTCCTTGTCCCTTTTGGAGTAGATATCGATGTTCATTACCACACCAGAGCCAAAGTGGGGACATTACCTATCTCTGGATCCACAGTGGTACACCTGCTCCTTCAGTCCCACTAGCCCGGTAAGTATTATTTTGTTTCTGGCTCTCAAAAATGTTTATCTTGTATTTGAGCCCAGTTATGACTCTAATTTTCTGTTTTTATATTTTACCTATCATTGCTTTGTCTTTATAGTGGAGAACGAGGTGCCCTAAAGCATGAATTCCCTGCCATCTTGACTGAATTTTGCCCTTCTAACATCTTTTCATCTTAAATTATTGCATTTAAAAGCGTCACAAAGGGTGTTACTTAGTGAAAATATGCTCAGGGAGAGGAACTTCTCCCTTTTTTCACTCCCCAATTAAGCCACTGACTGCAGTGCAGTAAGAAAGTTATATTCCTTTAGCTCTATCTTCTGATTATCTGGGAAACCATGATAATGGGAACCCAACTCATACCAATTAATATTACTGCATTGCTTATTAGCAGTGCATATTTTAGTACTTCACAGTTTTGGTGTTGAAACTCTCATTTACATAAAAATGCAGTTATTTTTGGAACATTTTGAAGGCAAGTAATTGAGATTTTTTTTTTCTAATCCTCCCTTACCTAACATAGAGGTGAGCACACAGCTAAAGATTTTTAAATACTTTTTAAGTGAGCCATAACTTTTCTGAGGTAAGAATAACTTTAAATACCATCTCTTTCAACTTTTCATGTACAGATGAAGAAATCTGAGCTTGGATAAATCAAGTGATTTTCATAAACACACAGATAATGAACAGCAGACAGGGTTGTCTTGCTTCCTTGACTAGAGTTAAAGTTCCTGAAGATAAAAAACTAAGACACATCTTTGTATGCCAAACTACACATAATGAAATGTCTTGCTCATAATAGTTACTCCAAAATTATTAGGAGATTATGAGGTCAGAAAATTTAAGGAAATTAGTAGTAAAAGAATGTTGCGTTGTTATTATTATTTATATTATTGATGCTATTACTATCATTAACTCTATTCATCCACAAAGCATGTACCATTTTAATGACACTTAAAATTTAGAGAAAACTAAGAAAATGCTATTTTTTCCTCATGATGTCTTCAGGTATTTATTATTTTTGCATATAATTAATTTTTTTAATCTCTAAAGCTGTTGCTATAGCAACTTATTTTGCAAACTTTACAAATGCAATGTACTCCACTGTCAGCAATGAAATGTAACAGATGCTCAATATGCTCTCCCACTATAAACAACTAGAAAACTGAACAAAATATAAAAACAATGATTTTTAAGCATTGGACAACAGGAAGCACAGGACCATGATCCCTGAAAGCAAAGAAACAAAGGAAATGAGCTTTACAATTGTCCCAATTTTGTCTTACCTAGAAACAGTTTCCAGGTAACAGAGCAGAGAAAGAAATCCAAACAGCTCTGTGGTCTCCTTGAGTTGAAGAGACAGAATGGAATTTAGGAATGTGCAAGTGGTTAGAATTTAGGGGGAGAAGCCTAGAAAGATGGTAGCTGTGCAGAGAGATTCTGGAGACATGTGGAGGGATCCTCTTTTGTCTTTTTCTGAGTACTAATCTGCACATGCTTAGAGGAAACGACTGAAGCCTTATAGAAACCAGTGGTAAGCAGTAGGTTGAACAATTGCCAGAGCTCACACAGGGCTGAAATAAAGTTGCCACCAGCCAGAGAAGAAGGAAGTTGTAATGTGTGTTACATAGAGTCTTCTGAAGGGTGTTACGTTGGTGGGAGGGACAAATTAGCACTAGGCTAGAAGCTGCTCTAGAACCAACTTAAACATATTTAAAAGATAGCCAGATACAACAAATTCCGTGTAATTTAACTGGACAACTAAACAAATATGAAGCATTTCAAAGAATGTCAAAGTACAGCATTGAACAGTGTAATACAATATTTAAGATTCGATAAAAATTGACAATGCAGGAAAGAAAAGCCGTAATATGCCTAATATCAAGAACATCAAAGGGTCTCAGATTTTACCCTGCTTTCAAACTAGCAAGTTCGTCTATTACAGTTTCATAGATTCTATGGAAGACACAATACTCCTGGATCAGAGATAAAGGACTTTATTATTTATGCCACAGCAGCCTGCAACAAACTTTAAGTTCACGTTACTTCCCTTGCCTCCCCCTAGTCCCACAGGAGTTTATTCTCAACTGAATCCAAGTAGATGGTGAACATATAAGGGATCTGTGTCTTAGCTGAGGAACCCAGGGCTTAGGAAACTCCCAGTCTTATAAGGCACTGTTAGCAATCCTGCCCCATCTCTGTCTCAGTGGGAGACATTGTCTTTATAATAATGGTCAAGAAACAAATCTGCCCTCTTCCGTGGAGGCAGACACCATCTCCATCTTTCAAGGCTGTTTGCTATCCAAATATATAAATAGTAGTTAATAGATAGTAAAAAAAGATAGTAAAAAAATTTTAGTTCACATAACCCAAATATATGTTCCCCTGTATTCCCATATCAATCTTTTACACTTGTATACAATTTCTTTAATATGGAATGGTTATACTTTATTTGAAACAAATGCAGTGAAAGTGATGTAAATTATATGCTTGCATAAAACGTAAGCAGTTTTTATTAATGATCCTATTGGCTTATGTGCTAAGATACAGGATGAATGCATTCCATTAATGGTAGCTTCTATTACTGTTCTAGTGGAAATTTGGAAATGATAATATGGTGAGACAGTGACATTCATATTTAGTCAGAATAAGCAAACGCAAGTTTAAAAATTGTTATAAATATATGTAAATCCAACATAATTTACAAATAATTTAAGTATTTTCACTATGAAGATTATCTTAATGAATAATTATATCATAGAAATGTAGGAAAATTATATTGGATGTTATCTGTTACTAATTAAGATGGGCTTTCAAGATGAACATTATAATAACCCAAGTTATTATAATAAGTCTGGGTTTGTAGAATAAAAACCATAATAGATTACTCCATGAAACTTTTTTGTTATGTTCGAATTACTGATTGACGATTACTGCTCAAAGAGTTAATTAAAGTCTCACATTGATTGTGTTTCACCCACTAGCATAGTTAAAATATATAATTTATATAGATACAAACCATCCTAGGTCAAGCATGGAACTGAGTCGGAGGTAAGTTTAATAGAAGTGGAAATAACAATGGTTATTATTCACAAAAATAGAAATGTTATTTTTATCATTTTTATTTTCCTCATTTTAAATTTAAATATTTTAAAAATTAAAAAAATATCTGTTTAAACTTTTTGTACACATTCTTTATATCATTTAATGTTCACAGAACAGGTTCAAGGTGGGAGACGTAATATCCTTGTAACAGGTAATGAAATAGACTGAAAGAGATGTTCTGATTGATGGAAAATTGTATAAGTTGCCAGAGCTAAGATTTGAAGACATGTTGGTTTGATTTCAATAACCATAATCTTTGGCCTATGCCAGTCTGCTTTCCTGTATGTTAATAATTAGTTTAGAGCAGGGGTTAGCAAACTGTAGCCCATGGGTGAAACCTGGTATACCACCAGTTTTTTAAAATAAAATTTTATTGTTATACAGTCACACTTTTTCATTTATGGATTGTCTGTGGCTGCTTTTGTGCTACCGTGGAAGAGTTAAGTAGTGTCAGAGTAGAGCAATTGTGACAGAGACCATATGGCCTGCAATGCCAAAAATATTTACTAGCTGACCTTTTATAGAAAAAGTTTGCTAATCCCTGGTGTAGAATAATTAGTTACCTAAGTCTGTGGATCCATGGCAGAGTAAACATATTCTATAAAATGCTGATGAGGGGCCAGCCTGGTGGTGCAGCAGTCAAATTCACGCGTTCTGCTTCTCAGAGGCCCAGGGTTCTCTGGTTCAAATCCCGGGTGTGGACATGGCACCACTTGGCACACCATGCTGTGGTAGGTGTCCCACATGTAAAGTAGAGGAAGAGGGGCACAGATGTTCGCTCAGGGCCAATCTTCCTCAAAAAAAAAAAATGATGATAAATGTGAATCGAGTTTTCTTCATTATTCCTTGGAGCATGAAATTCACAAGAAATTACTTTGGAGAGAAAAATCCATAAGTACCTTACTGGGGACTTATGCATAAAGAATTGAAACCTTAGAAAACCTGGCAGCAGCTCCCCTTATAAAAGGGGGGGAGTGTTCTCAAATGATCTAGAGCTGGGAAAGGACTCAGGAAACCCACATTGGTGATGGTCTCCAGGGCTAAATTCTGAGTATTGGTATGCCAAGTCATGAGAAACAAAGTCACTGGCACTTGGCTGGGTGTGAAGGAAGTGTTGGCAAATGGTACTGGGCAAATCTAAAAGTTTAGCACTTGATAATCTTGGTATAAACAGCACTGATTTTGATTTCAATATTGAGTCAGAAAGCATCTGCTTATTTAGATAGAGAAATATTTCAGTAAAGGGTAAGTACTGATGACTTTTTAAAAATAACCATGAAACTGACTCAAAAATAGTCTTTCAATGGCTTCGTAAGAAACAGTATTATTTTGTCAAAATGAAAAATCTCTGAGAAAGTCTATAAATATATTTGATGCCTAAATATTCTTCAGCTGGTATATGTCTTACCTGAATAGCACAAAATCTGTGCTAAACTTAAATTTTCATCAACTTGTACACTTTGATATTAAAAACTTCAGTATTCTCCCTTCTCTGCCCCAAAGTAATGGGAAAACTAAAGGGGTACTATGAACCCTTACCATTGTATCTTATAGTAAGGAAACTTAACCCCAAATTAATTAAAATGGCACATCACATCAGAAAGTAATTAAATGACATGTTACAGTTATGCTCTTCTTAGCTCTCTACCAAAGCAAAATTAACTGAAGATGCTGGAATTCTAATTCCTTAGACCTCTAAAAGAAAGGACAGACTTTCAAAATCATGAAATAGCACAAATATTTCATTCTAACAATTCTCGTTCTTCTTTCTTGGCATTTTCTTAGTGAACCAAGAAGTCACTACCAGTTCTCTTTGTCAACTGTTCATTCATTCCTTTGCTTACATATAGAAGATCTAAGAAAGATGAGGACTGGGTGAATAGGGAAGTTTACAAACCAAAAATTATTGGAGGGTTTATAACCTTTCCCACTCTCCTGGTACCTGTCCTTCTTAGAAGATGTTTTATTTGTGCTTCCAGAAGAGGCTAGATTTCTATATGTAATAAAGAGGTAGCAGGATAATTGAGTGAGAAATAAGGATAGTTGATTAGCTGGAGGTAGAATTCAGACTGTTTTAGGCAGAGAAGAGTGAGAAAAAGAGATTAGAGTAGTTGCATTGCTGAGTGAGTCTTTAGGGGCATAGCTGAAACTATAGCTGAAACTAGCAGATTTCTTTTTACAAATTTTGCTGTGTATCTGTGGTATTAGTCTCAATACTCAGGAATCCTTCTGGGTCTGAAATTTTGTTTGGTGGTATTATCATGTTGCTTGGAGGAACAACAAAATAAGTATTGAATTACAAGCTATGGTAAATGCTAAGACTAAGTACAGAGTACTGTGACAGCATAATTTAAACGATGGTATGGAAGGTATCATTGAGGAAAAGAAATCTAAGACCCTCTGAAGGCTGAGCAGAAACTTTTCAACTGAAAGATTGAAGGGAAGCAGAAAACATTCCTGGTGTCTTTAATAAGAGCAGTTTTGGTGTAATGGCAAAGGTAGAAGCCAGATGGGAAGTCAGTGAAGATAAGTGAAGTCAGTGAAGATAAGTGTGGGTTTAGGAGATAAAGTAGTATGTACAGAAATCTCTCCCAATAAATTTGGCTTGAAGAGTGGTAAAATATTATAGCATATGGAAAGGAGTTCAAGGAGAGATGTATTTCCCTTTAATATGAGAGATTCAGAGAAGTTTTGAATGTTGATGCACAAGAACCTGAGGAAAGAGACAATATAACAGAACTAAGACTCTGAGAAGATGGGAAAAAAATACGATCCATAATAAATGGGAGTGATATCCTTATAGGAGAAGGGAAACCTCGTTCCAACAAGAGTGAAGAAAGGGAGGATTGGTGCAGATTCAGGTTAAGTTTGCAGTTTGGTAATGAAATGAGGTGAGTTCTTGTCTGATGGCGTCAAGATTCTTTACAAAGTAGAAATTGAGGCCAGTGGCTGAAAGTGAGATGAAAAGATGGGGAGAGTGAGAGGTTTGATTAGTGTAGAGAATGTATTGAAAAAGTCATTATTATGAATATTTTACCAACCATATTGAAAATTGAGAAGATTGATGGGCAGTGTTGACTACCCAATTAATACTGGTAATCGTGAATATATAGTGATGCCAATCTATGTGATTTTATCTAGCAACCCTCTGCTGCTAGGATGTAAGCTTAAATGAAATCAGTGGAGTTTTGATGAGCATATGAGAAGGATAGAGAGAGGGGGATGGAAATTGAAGATATGGGTGATGAAATGCTTTTAATGATTGTTTCTTGAATTTAAGCAGGATAAGAAGAAAGGTGACCCTGAGGATTATGGATAAAGTGGAAAGGTCAGTGCATGGAAGTTCTCAATGGTAAGTGTTACAACTGGGAACAGTAACTTAAGTAAACTGAAAAATGGAAAAGTGAGTGAGAAGGGATGTAGTGGTTAATTTTATGTGTCAACTTAGGTGTTCTGTGGGATGCCCAGATAGCTGGTAGAACATTATTTCTAGGTGTACCTGTGAGGGTGTTTCTGGAAGAGATCAGCATTTTATTCAGCAGACTGAGTAGAGAAGAGCCACTCTCAGTAAGATGGGTGGGCATTATTCAATTTGTTGAGGGCCCAAATAGACAAAGGGCAAATTTTCTCTCTCTCTTTTTGAGCTGGGACGTCTGTCCATCTTCTCCTGCCCTTGGACAATAGAGCTCCTGGCTCTTGGGCCTTCAGACCCTGGGACTTACCCCAGTGGCTCTCCATTTCTGAGGCTTTCAACCTGGTGTGGGGAGTTAAACCATCAGCTCCCCCAGTTCTCAGGCCTTTGGACTCGGACTAAATTATACCACCAGGTTTCCTAGTTCTCCAGCTGGCAGACAGCAGACTGTGGAACTTCTCAGCCTCCAAAACCGTGTGAGTTAATTCCTACAATAAATCTCTTATGTATATCTACATATATTTTATTGGTTCTGTTTATCTGGAGAATCCTGACTAACACAGAGAGGATATTGAACTGAGGACGTGGTAATTATGGTGCAGTTTTGGGTCACACTATAAAAAATGGAGGAGAAAATAAATATTATTAAAACTGAGGTTCTGGGCACTGAAAAGATTTAATAGCAAAAGCTGAAGAGGAACATAGTTGGCTGGGACTTTCCACTGTGAAGAAATCTAGGCTTTTATTTTTTCACGCTCTGGAATAATTTCATAAAATACACGTCTCACCTATAATTATTCATAGGAACAATGACTATTAAGTTACATTGCAATTAAAACATGTAATGATACACATCCTAAAATAGAGAATGTAGAGCAGTAGAAGCAGTGCACACGGTCGCCACTTTTTATATGAAAATGGAAAATTCTTCTCTTCTGCTTTTAAAGTGGGTTTAAAAGCATTGTCTATTTTTTGTTTGCTTCCTTTAAAATATATCATTTTCTTCTATTTTTTAACCCCTGTATTATTTTTTTAATTGAAATATATTTGGCGTATAACATTGTGAAAATTTAAAGTGTACAACATGTTAATTTGATACATTTATATATTGTAATATGATTGCCATTGTAGTGATAATTAGCACCTCTACCACGTTACATAATTATTCTTTCTTAGTAGTTGGAATAATTAAATTCTAGTCTCTTAGTACGTTTGATGATTATAATATTGTTTTCTGTATTCACTATACTGTGCATTAGATCCCTGGGGCTTATATATTACTCATTGTAAGTTTATAACTTTAAATAACATCTGTCGTATCCCCTGGTAACCACCATTTTACTTTCTGTTTTTATGAGTCTGGTTTTTTCAAATTTCGCATAGAAGTGATATCATATAATACTTGTCTTTCTCTATCTGACTTACCTACTTAGCATAATGCGTTCATGCTTCATCTATGTTGTCACAATTGGCAGGATGTCCTCCTTTCTCATGGCTGAGTAATATTCCATTGTGTGTGTGTGTGTGTGTGTGTGTGTGTGTGGGTATGTGTATCATATCTTCTTTATCCATTGATCCATTGATGGGTGTTTGGGTTGTTTCCATATCTTGGCTGTTGTGAATAATGCTGCAGTAAATATGGGAGTGCATGTATTTCTTTGAAATCCTATTTTTCTTTCCCTTGGGTATATACCCAGAAGTGGTATTGCTGGATCATATAGTAGATCTAATTTTAGTTTTTTGAGGAACCTGCATATTATTTAAGTAGTCGAAAACAGCAAGCAATATTTTAACTATGGCAAAAGCCCAAGGAAGGTAAGCCTCATCTTTGATGAAAATAGAAAACTGAAGATGCTTTCTGCATTCTTTGAAACATTGGTATTTTGAAGATAGTTCATATTTTAAATTTTTTACTGAGAAATTAGTAGGATTAAAACATTGTAAACTGCCCAATTTTAAGCCTTGAGCATACATAGATGCCCTATTTTCTGATTTATATATGAGGACAAATATTAAGTGATTTGCATTTACAATTCACTACTATAATGACTGAAATAGATTTCAACTATTTCTGTGTTCCAGCTTACTAATGTTTTCCTATTTGACAATATTATGATCACATGAGACATTATGATGTGCATTTCAGGGCTAACTTTTAATTTTGGATTTTTAAAAATGGGACACTGATATAGACTGAATGTGTCATAAAGCCTATGACAGATCTGAAATTAGAATTTATGGCAGATATCACTCCTCCAAGCATTTATAGCCATTTGAACTTGAGAAGCATCTTTTTTATGACCATAGATTTGTGATCTAGTATGTCTATTAGTCTTGATGAATGTGAAATATTTATCATATTTCAGAATTAAAGTGGCTAAAATGTAGTGGCAGACCCAAATGATTGTAATTATACCAAAGAGAAAAAAGGAGCATAATTATTCTTTAGATATCTGCTAATATTACAAAAACTATGCTAAGCATATGTATTTCTATTATATAATTCTCATGATGTCTCTGTTTTGCAGATGATACTGTAGAGACTCAGAGAAGTCGGTTACCTAAGTTTGCCAAACTTGTAAGCATCAAGAATTGATATTTGAGGGGTCTGCCTGGTGGTGCAGCAGTTAAGTTCTCACGTTCCACTTCAGCGGCCTGGGGTTCCTCAGTTCGGATCCCAGGTGCGGACATGGCACCGCTTGGCAAGCCATGCTGTGGCAGGCGTCCCACATATAAGGTAGAGGAAGATGGGCATGGTTGGTAGCTCAGGGCCAGTCTTCCTCAGCAAAAAGAGGAGGATTGGCAGGAGATGTTAGCTCAGGGCTAATCTTCCTCAGAAAAAAAAATTGATATTTGAACCCAAGTTTTGAGATTCCAAATCTGGTGCACGGAAATATAACTGGGAGATATATATATATATATGTCTGACTTTATATGTAAAATTGTAAAACATGATAAGGGCTATCCCTAATATGTATATTGGCCTACTTATTTGACCAAATTATTGTGAGGATGAACTACTATATAAAAACTTTATAAATGAATTTCTCATAGAGAGGCAGTGGTTAGTTAAATGCAAAAATTTTTATCATAACTTGGAAAGTTACATTTGTGGACACCTGCATCCTATATTTCAAGTCAAACTTGGTAATAATCTCTCTCCCAATGAGGTTTGAGAATGTAGTCTCTCCATTAGGTATTGACATATTTTTTTAAGCAGCTGCACAAGGATTCTCATCCAAGTAGAAAGATGATACCAGAGTTCCAGACAGGAAGCTGAATAGCAAAAGGAAGAAAAGCACTTCAGATAAGATAGGCGGGCGTGCTTTTAGGACTGAATAAGCATTATGTGGAAACAATACAGGAAAGAAGATTGTATGTGGAAACGTACTGTGCAGTATCATAATTAGCATTTGGGTATTATGAAGTGAAAAGGATACACAGATTCCAAGATGTCTGTAATGAAGCACTCCATGCTTAACTTGGCAGCTAGTAGCCACAATGATATAATAAGCCTTACTAAGAATGGAGACAGGACTACATGATTTTGGATAGTGTTTGTTAAAGCATAGCTCAAATCAGACAAATTCTTAAATTATTATCTTTTTTGTAATCATTCATTGTGTATCAAAGTACATCCTCTTTCAAGACCTTCCATAATGCGCTCCAAACCAACTCTCTAATTTTTCTCTTTAAACTTTATGAATCTGTCTTGCCAACCTTTTTGTAATTTTTCAGACATATTTTGTGCTCATGCTTTCCTCGTATCTTTTTACATAAAATATTCCTTTAATTTTTTCTTTCTTTGTCCATCATTCATGGTCCATTCGAAATCCAAATTTATCTTCTGTGTAGTCTTTTTTGATCCATCTCTAACTGAATATGCTTTCCTTTTCCTAAATCTCTCTAGGACCTTCTGTCTTTTTTTTTTTTAATCATATCTTTAGTGAGTACTTAGCATCTACAATGAGAAATTGCACACAAGGATTATAAGTAAATTAGCCCCTAGAGAGTTAAACTCTAAAATCAATGCTGAGGAATTAATGCAGAGCTAGAAGGGCACCCAAAGGAGGAGAAATAATTCCTAGTTCTAAAGGACTTGATCATAATCTGATTGATTGTATTAACATGTTGAGAGAATGAATGAGGCAAGCGTATTAAGTTAGACTTAGATGCAATAATGAAAAGAAGTCTCAGGAGAACTTTGGCAGTGTCACTCAACGGAAGTTGGAGAAAGAGAAAAGCCTTAGGTTCAACATTTACATAGTTTAGTGAGCAAGCATATTTCTAGGGTGTTTAACCATTCTGTGAAGCTGAAGGAGTTTAAGTAGTATAAAGACCCTACTGGAAAATCATCTCAGTAGTATGATTCTTCCTACCAAATGTGCCTACATTTGCATCCATTCTCTCCTTCCTTCTTGTGCTGTTCTGCTTTAATAGAAAAGTGTTTCTTCTCTTAGCTAAATCAAATCTTTGCACCCATGCTCTGGATCCTTCTTCTATTCTCATACATTGTATCCTATCCATTATTCCTTAGTCCCTCTGTCTTTTAAGTGTTCAATTGCAGAAGTCAGAAAAGTAAACATCATCTTTGAGATTTCAGTTTAGCATCATCCAAAGGAAGACTATAAGAAAAGGATTCAGGAGCAAGGAGTTTATTTAAGATTTCAAGGAATACCAGTAGGGGAACAGAGGAGTGATGCAGGGTAGGGAAAGTAGCCAGTAAAGGGTGGCATTTAAGTCTGATACCCCTGTGGGAAACCAGAGCTTGATCAGGAAAAGCTGTAAAACACATGGTTCAGAGTTATCCCACCTAGAGGAGGTACTTCCAGCATGATCATGTGAGCAGTTTTGTAGATTTGCTCCTCAGTGAAACTGGTGAAAATGATAAAAAAAAAAATCTACTGTTTTAAGTCTCTGGAAATGGTCCCAGGGGCATACAGAAAATTAAGAAACATTTACTCAAGAAAATCTACTAAAACCCAGTAAGAATGGGGAGAGTCAGTGGTATCTGAACTGGGATCCACCTTTTCCCTCTCCCCTCCTGACTCAATGAGACAGAAACTCTAGACTGTTGCTGCTAAGAGCACAGGGCTACCTCTCTCCCTAGCTCCCAGTCAGGGGGTTTTCTTCCCAAGGAGGCAAGATGTCCCATCCTGCCCCAAGCTACCTGTTGTTGACCCTAAGTTCTGGATGAGTAGTGCTGAGAAGTGGGGGCTCCCTTCTCCTATCCACTGCCATTCATGGTACAGAGACTCTATCTTGGTTATGGAGCCACTGAGAATTCTGGGGTCCCAATTGCCCTTGCTCCAGCTCATAAACTTCTGTACTGGGAAAGGTAATCTGAGAAGATATGAGGCTACTGCCTCTGCGCCCCAACTAAGCACTCAGCTCCTAAAGTGGAGGGTGTCACTCATAGAGAAGCACACTATTGTCCCTATCCCCAGCTCCAGAGCCATGGCTCAGAGAATCTTCCTGGGGAGAGAAGCAGGCCATAAAACTGATAGTTCCTTATCTATTCTTAAAGGAACTGACTTATTTCTAACCCCAGGTAGAAAAGTTTAGCCTAAGTGTGCTCTCAAAAATAGTAGAGGTAGTTGTGAGGGGGCAGTTGGGAGGAGATTGGTAGATTCATTGGACATATGGGTTAAACTGTAGGCCAGTTCATTTGCCCAAGAGAACCAAGGAAAGACACAGCAGGTTGGAGTCCACTTGAGATGAGAATAAATCACAGACACTGGCCTCCGGAACTAATCCTTTCAAAGGAATCTAAATTTGTTTATTTTAATTTGTGGAGTAGTTTATGCCCCATGGTATTGTTGAAAACAATAGAGCACTCAGCTAGAAATTAGTGGAGTTTAGCAGCTGAGTGTTCTCAGGGAAAGGGACAATCAGAGAGAACCCTGTAAAAACCACTGTCATTTCAGTGTAACCGTGAGTGTATCCAAAACTGTAACTTCTGAGTAATATCATCAGAGGCTTAACACTGTAGGGGGATGTAGACTTCACTAAAATAATCTGGACAGTTGTTTGACAAATTAACAAGCAAGTAACAATAACAAACCCCAGGCAAGGATGACCAGCACTTAATGTTGCCATAATATGTTATTTAAAATGTCCAATTTCCAACAAAAATTTTGAGTCATGCTAAGAAACGGGAAAGTAATGACCCATATACCAGAAAAAAACAGGCAACTAAAATCTGTGAAAGTGGCCAGAAGTCAGATTTAACAGACAAAGTCTTCAAAGTAGTCATTATGCATATACTCAGAGAAATAAAGGAAACCATGATTAAAGAAATTAAAGAAGATATGATGACAATGTTGCCTCAAATGGAAATAGAAATGATAAAAAAGAACCAAATGGGAGTTCTGAAGTTGAAAAGTGTAATAACTGAAATGAAAAATTCACTAGAGAGACTCAAGAGGAGATTTGAACTGGCAGAAGAAAATATGATTGATCTTGAAGATAAATTGATAGAGATTATGCAAATCCAAAGAACAGAGACAAAAAGCTTGATGAAAAGTGAACAGAAACTCAGAAAATGTGGAGGACTATTAAGTGTACAGGTAATGGGAATATGAGAAGGAAAAGAGAGAAAGGAGCAAAAAGAAATCTCACAGAAATAATGGCTTAAAACATCCAAAATTTACTGAAAAACAATAATCTATACCTCCAGGAAGCTCAATGAATTTCAATTAGGATAAACTCAGCGACATCCACAGACAGATACATCACAGTGAAAATGCTGAAAGCCAAAGGCAAGGAGAAGATCTTGAAAGCAGCAAGAGCAAACAAACTTGTCACTTACAGGAGCAGCCCTTTAAGATTAACAGCTGACTTCTCAGAAACAATGGAGGCCAGCAGGCAGCAGGGATAACATATTCCAAGTGCTCAGAGAAAAAAAAAACTATCAACCAAGAATCCTATATTCAGCAAAGCTGTCTTTCAAAAATGAAGACAAAATAAAGACATTTGGAGATAAACAAAAGCTGAGGGGAATTGTTGCTAGTAGACCCACCTTACAAGAAGCACTAAAGGAAGTTCTTCAAGCTGAAAGCTTATAACCTCAAAACTCATATTATTCCTAAGAGTAATTTGAATCCACATGGAAAAAAAAGGAACATTAGTAAAGATAATTATGTAATTGTAAAAGGTAGTATACATGCAGATTTTTCTTCTTTCTTCTGTTCATTGACTTAAAAGCAATTATATAAAACAATATGTATATAATGTGTTGTTAGGTCTATAACATATATTTGCCAATAACAGCACAGAGGTGCTGAGTGGGAGAAAATGTGTATTCAAATAAAGAAATGATACCAGATGGTAACTTGAATCCACAAATGAAGAAGTGATAAGTTAATATAACAAAAACTATAAGTATATACTTGTTCTCCTTCACTTCTTTAAAAGACATAAAGTTATACAAATTAATAACTTTGTATTGTTGGTTTTGTGATATTTATGGATGTAATGTGTATAATGATAATACCATGGGAAAAATGGAATAAAGCTATGTAGGAGTAACATTTCTGTACTTCACTGGAATTAAGTTAGTACATATCTGAAGCTGATTCTGATAAATTAAGATGTATATGGTAAGGCATAGAGCAACCACTAAGAAAATAACTCAAAAAAAGATAGTGAAAATATTAAAAAATTTAAGTGCTACCTAAGAAAGTATTCACTTAATGCAAAGTAAAGCAATAAAGGAGGAACAGAGGAAGAAAAAGATGAGACACATAGAAACAAAAACTAAAATAGCAGACAGACAAATATATTCACCCGTAAAAAGAAATGAAGTCCTGATACATGTTACAACATGGATGAACCTTGAAAACACTATTCTAAATGAAAGAAGCCGACCACAAATACCACATATTATATGACTTCATTTACACAAAATGTCCACAATAGGCAAATATAGAGAAGAAAGTAAATTAGTAGTTTCTTGGGGCTGAGATGGGGAAGGGGGCATAGGAGTGTGATAGCTAACCAGCACAGCGTTTCTTTTCGAGGTGATGAAAATGTTCTAAACTCAGTTGAGGTAATGGTTGCACATGTCTGTGAACATAATAAAAATCATTCAATTGTACATTTTAAATAGGTGAATTTTCTCTCTATATATTAGACAGCTCTGTGAATTACATCTCAATAAGTTGTATTCTTTTTTTACAAAAATTATTCTACCTGAGTGGTGAGGATGATTAGACATTTACAACCAATCCCCAAGAGTCATTTGTTGGGGGCTACCTCCCGTGATGGTGAATTCCCTGTCCCATCCAGCCTGTGCAAATGGGAAAAGGTAGGCTTTAATCCCAGAGATGGAGACACTTGAAGCTGGAATTTGTCTAGAGTGCACTGATTATGGTCAGGTCTGAAGTATGTGGAGCCCCGAGAACATTTGTTTCAGTTGACTCCTTATACCACTCAGATCTGCCCACATCTTACATTAGGTTCACTACATCTTGTGATTACTTCTTCAAGGTGATGTCTGGTTACACTTTATTAAAAAAAAAAACAAAAAACTTAAAACTAGAGGCTTAGGGGGCAAAACGATAGTTATCCTACAGTAGTTGATACTGAGGCTGCCGTGGATAATTGTCTTCTTTCTCTCCCACCTGATCTAGACTCTCTCACTCTGAGGAAGCACTGACCGCTGCTCTTGATTCCCTTCCTTGGTTGTGTTAACATGACCCTCATCAGTGACTGTCTAAGCTTCTGGTTTCCATTCTTTTCAGATTGCACTGGCTGCAAATGCCTGTTTAGAGCTAACACTGGTTGTAGAAACAACAGAAAGCACCCCAGTGAATCTCCTCATACCCAGACATTCTCATTCCTGTCCCCTATTATGTAACAGTAACCCTACCTAGCACATATTCAGGAACCCCTACGAATGCCATTGTCTATTAGCCAAGGGTTCATGTGAGTGGTAGCTGACCTTTCTGAGTTTGCTTCCTTTATGGTAATTATGTCCACTTTGGGCATGACTGATGGTTACCTGCCTCCCAAAGACCCCTGCTATTCCAGAATCCTATCATTACCAATTATATTAACTAGCTCAGTTCCATCATGGTCTTCCCTACTGTCACCCATGGTCTGCAAAGGACAGCCCAAACTGAACTTCTCACCCACAGGAGAGTCACCTTCACTAACTCATTTCTTATAATTTTATGGAACCATCCTCTGGGACTTCAAAGGGAGCATAGACAACTGGTGGGTTCTCTGGGGATATGTATGAATTTCTTCTAGCATGCCAACCTCTCACCTCTCTTCAATATTCCACAAAGCAGTCTGGCATTTCTACCTATTTATTGTAGGCCACCATAATAAATTAGGATATAAATTAGGAGATATATATAAATTAGGAGATATAATTATGTATATATTGTATATATATAAAATAAGCTACCATTTAAAAGAGATTGCATTCTTGTTTCCATGTACCCAAATTTGGGGTAACAAATTCCAAACTTGGGGTTAACTTTCAATTATCCCTGTAGCAAATTTTAGATGCAAGTTGTCAGCCTCTTGCCAAGGAACAGATGTTGTGTGGACCACCTTTCCTCCTGTTAGTTGATGTGTATTTTCAGATTACAAAATCATGCTCACTTTAGCCTCACGGTGGATATGGGTGTCCATTTAATGCACTTAGATATTTGATACAAAGATATTAATTCACATACTTCAAGTTAAATATGATTGATGTTTAAATGTTCTGCTAATTTAAAACATCTGTGAATGCATTCCTTAATTTCTCCATTTGAACTTGTAAATGAGAGTCAACTATTACACTTATAATGAAACTCTTTTTTTTCAGTGCTTAAATTATCATTTATAAATGCCCTATTTTTATAGGAAATAATAACATCCTCCAGCACGACAAGTTTTAAAAGTGCTATAACTGGCAACAAATCTCTCAGGACAGTTGATGTTTAACATATCAGTCAGCGTGTCCTTAGCTTCTCTCGGTCAGTCGGTTCCTCACATGCAGCTAGCTTGTAGATCAGCAGGCAGGGTGCCATGTCAGGCTAGTGGGCTAAGATTCCTTTTTATCTAGAAAGAAGTAACCTCCTTGTGTTCCTTCAAAGTCCTGAGCAATCTGATTTTAACATTTTGGCTTTCTTTTTGTGTCAGGTGAAATAGGAAGCTGTGCATAAGTCAGAAAATTGAATGCTGAATAGTTACGGACCCTATTATGTGAAAAAATTTAAAGAACCCCAAACTCCCCCCCTCCCAAAAAAAACCAATTTCTGCTCCAGTTGAATGTGAATATTAATTTTAGAGGAGTTGAAAGCTATGTTTTATGATGTTACCAAAACAGCATTTGCTAAAGTTAGGGATAAAACCTCACAAGAGTAATACAAATTTAAGTTTTAGAAACCAGTTCAGACTTCAAAAGTGACATTCCATAAGAGGGATTCTTCATAATAAAGAATGGTATCATTCCTTAAAGCCTATATATGACTGTCAAATCTGTAGCCATTGAACATATGATGCTTAAAGCCAATTGTTAGTTTTCTAACATTAAATGAAACAGTTAAAACTTAAAAATACCAAGATCATTTCAAGTGAAAAATATCTGTGGCATGTTTAGTTTAAAAACACAAGATTAAGGGCCAAATGAAAACTATTTTTTGTAGCTTAAGGTTATTAATACTTAACTTCACTATCTTACTCATTACATAAGAATGCAGTTGAAATAGAACAATCTAAATTGCAGATAAAAATATGACTATTATATTTGAAGTATTTAGATATGCTGACATTTAGGATAATCTTTACATATTTCTGAAAATGAATGAGGATTTTGAAAGAGCTTAAACTTCTGGTTAATTCCTCTGGTGATCTATTCAAATTTGCAGTGATCTTGACTGGTGTTAAATAAACTTCCCATAAAATGGAAGATGCATGTGAAAATCAAAGGTTTAATCAAATTTACCCATTTACCCGTTTTTGTCTTTATTTTTCATGTTAACAGCTAGCACAATAAAGCAGAAAAGGCAGTGAATTTATACAAAACCATGATCAACAGTCTTTTAAAGGGTTCATATATCTGATACATACATACAAATTAAAAATGTCTTTGACTGGCTTGACCAAAAACAAACCAACAAACAAAAATAAATTCTGTAATCTGGAATTTCATATGATACGACACCAAGGTCTACTATCAGGTATTTAAAATTTACTTTCATAGAAAAATCTATGTAACAACATCACAGAATATTTGGAAATGAAAAATAAACTATAGTAAAATAGCAATTATCATTTTTCTTTTCTCTTCTTACTTTTATAAGTGGTTTTTCATAATTACATTCATAGATTTGAACTGTTATTTCATTTAGACTCTTAGACTCAGTAGTTTTTCTATTGCTCCGTAGATTTGCAATTCTTATTATTGAGGACTGTATAATATTCTACAAAGTGAATGTTTAATAATTTACTTAACAGTTGTCCTATTATTGTATTTAATCCAAATCCTCTGATTGCTATAGGTGTGGGTAATGTAATTGTAGCAGATTCTTAAAGTAATTGCCTTTAATGACTCATGTCTTCCTGTGTTTACGTCCTTGCATAATTGTCCCTTCACATAGGACTCTGAGTTTGTCCATGTGACTTACTTTGGCACACAGAATATCAGTAAATGTAATGCAAGCAGGGGCTTGAAAAATGCCTGCATATCTGGGCTTGCTGTCTTGAAAAGCTGCCACTACGTGAAGACGTGCAGGCCAGTCTGCTGGAGACAGGTGGCCCAGCCAACTGCCGGCACAGTCTCCAGACATGTGAGTGAGGGCGTCTTAGACCATCCAGGTGCAGCTGATCCATCAGATTGCTGCCACCACATGAGTGACCCTTGTACAGATGACAGAAAAACCACCTAGTTAAGCACATACAGTTACAGATAAATAAAATGGATGTTGTTTGTGCTGCTACATTTTGGAGGTGACAATAGAAAACTCAGAAACAATTGCCTGAGCTCACCTTTCAGGCCAGAGTTAGTGGAAGAGGGAAGCCGCGGGATCATTGCTTACTCTGCACAAAGGAGTTGTCATGGCACTGGCTGAGAGCAGCAGACAGTGGAAATTTATGAGGCAGCCTCAGGAAACAAGACAAAATCCTAAACATCAAGTCTACAGGAGTTGGCAGAGAACATGAGCCAGACACAAGATCAAGGGTATGTAAATGCACTCAAGGATCAAGGAGTAAAAGGGCTTGTGCAGGGAAAAGTTGGTGATATCCCTTAAGGCAATGGATGAAGTAAGACATGAGTCTTTTTCTCTAACACTCGGGCCTTAGCTTGTAGGAAGCTTCAGCTGTTGCTATGGCTTGTTACTTTTTGGGGGTTGAGCCCTGGTGATGAGATTACAGGGTCAAAACCTAGAAACATTTATTATTTTTGCTATATGATATATAATTCTCACTTATTATTAAATCTTTCTTTTTAATTAAAAATATTCCAAACTTACAAAAACTAATGTAATAAACATCCGTGTACCCACCATGTTAATGTTTTGGCATTGGCTTCATACCAATCTTTTTTGTGTTTTGAAGTCATATCATAGATACAGTTACTCTCTATATTCTCTCTCCCTTTATTGGTCACATGAGTTACAAGCAAGAGTGATATTTAATATAATTACACTAGTTCGCTAACAGTGACTTGAGGCCCTCTGCTGGATCACGCAGAAGTCTTGGCACTCTGAATGGACTGGGAAGGCAGGAGAAGGGATTTTAGAGGAGCTCAGAGCAGCTGCTGTTAATCATAACTGGTACTGAATTATTTTAAATATATCTACGACTTTCCCAGAACACACTGCTGAAGATTGGCCTTGATTATAAATATTCTATCCCAGTCTGGATATTTTTTACTTTGTTAATGATGTATTTGGTGCATTTATTTTGATTTTGGTGTATAGAGCTTTTATATTTAATGACCTCAAATGTATTGATCATTTCCTTTATGATCCGTGCCTCTTCTATCTTGTTTAAGGAATCCTTTGTTAAACAAAATATTTCCTTCTAAAATGTATGGCAATGCTCTTCATTTTTAGATCTTTAAATCATGTAGAGTTTATATTTTTTGTGTGTAGTGGGGATTTAATTTTACCCTTTACCTTATAGATATGCTAACTCTGCCACTTATTAGCAATGTGTCCATGTCCAAGTTACCTAACCTGTCCATGCCATAGTGTCGTCATCAATGAAATGGGATTAGTAAGAGTCTTTACCTCATAAATTATTCAAAAGATTAAATAAAAAATAGGTGTAAAATATCTGTAACAGTCCCTGTAACATAATGGCCACCCTGCAATTATTAGCTAATAGATCTAGCCACTTGTTTAGCAAAATTTATTGAATAGCCCATACTTCACCTATTGATTTGACATGCCTCATGTACACATATGTGGACTCATTTCTAAGCTATTATGTTTCTTAATATGTTTATCCCTCTTTGCATCAGTATCCAAACTTTTTTTGGTTGCTAGAAAGCAATAGAAATTTAATTATTTTTACCAAACTATTGGATGTGTTTGTAACATCACACAAACATGTGTGAAATTGGGGATTAGATTTTAAATCCAGATTTTAAATCCAAGTTTTAAAAATATAAACTGGAATGCTGGCATAATTAATTTTTAATTTTTATTTCATCATTCATTATAATCAATGATCCAAAGAGATTTATGCACCCCTATGTTCATTGCAGCATTATTCACTATAGCCAAGACGTGGAAGCAACCCAAGTGGCCTTCTACAGATGAATGGATGAAGAAGATGTGGTATATATATCTAAACTTTTGATTGCCATAATTTTATGGCAACTCTTGATATCTGGTAGAGTAAATGTCCCCTCAATGTTATTCAAAATTGTCTGAGTCTTTTACCTTTGTGTATGACTTTGACATCAAAACTGTTGATTTCTATGAAATTTATTGTTGGAATTTTGATGAAAGTTGCATTGAATTTACAAGACATTTTGGGGAAAACTGTCATCTTTAGGATATTGATTCTTCTTATCAGTAAACATGTTACTCTATTGATTTAGGTCCTCTTTTAGTTATTATTTTGAAACCTATTAGTATTAACTAATTATACCAGGAGGGTAAGGATTCTTTGAATTCTAGTGTAGGCTGCTTATTCCCCACACTCCAGACCCAAGGGGCTAGGAGGCACGATTGCCATAGTTAGAATTGTTTGCATATCTCCTCCCTACTTGAAATTCTTCCGTAAGAAGACTTCCATAAGACTTTCATAAAGTCTCCTACAACTCATCAAAGGCTCAAACTCTTTAATGTGATACAATACCTTCTGTGATTCCTAAGTTTATATCTCTAGTCCAGCCTTCACTAATGCTGCAGATTTGTATAGCCACCTGCCTGCTTGCTGTTTCCATCAGATGTCTAAGTGATACTGGAATCTGAACTCACATCTTGCATACGCAACCTCCTCTGATTCTAAAAGCTTATTAAAGGGCATCATCATTCACTCAGTTGTTCAGGCTGAAAACCTGAAAGTCATTCTTGACTCTTCCCTTACTCTCACATTCCAGATCAATTCATCATTTTGGTGGTACTTCCTTTGTAATCTATCCTGAATCCGACCTTTTATGCCTACCCCCACAGCTGCCATGCTAAACCAAGTCATCATCAGTTCTAGCCTAGCTTAATGAAGAAAACTAGGAACTTTTCTTCCTCTTCCACTCTTTTTTCTCCCTTCCGATCTGTTCTCAACATAACAGCCTAAGCACTCTCAAAATAAAATCATGTGACTCGCATGCTCAGAATCCTCCTGTAGCTTTCCATTACTTAGGGGTAAAAACTGTTTATGTGCAAGGAATCCTTCAAATTCTGACCTGTCCTCCCTTTAGACCTCATTTCCTATCATTTCTTCATCTCCCTCTGGAACAACCTGCTCTGAATGCACTGGTCTGGCTATTCCCTAAATAGGTAGGCTTATTCCTGCCTCAGGACCTTTGAACTGTCCATTCTCTCTGCCTAGAATGCTCTTGGAGGCATTTACATTGTTGGTGGAGAGTTTTATTAGTGGGTAGTGAGAAATTTCACATCAATAATTTGGTGGTCAGTTTTCTGCTTTTGGTTCTTTCATTTATCGTTATACTTTAATTGTTGAGGAAATTGGGACACTTTTTCCTGTATAGCTTTCATTTAACATATTCCTCTTAATTGTGTACTTCCTATAAATTCTTAGGTAAAGATAGAAGCTGCATCAGATTCAGGTTCCATTATTTTGGTCAAGACTACTTCATAGATAGCATGGTGTGTTTCTAGTGGAAGTACAAAATATATCCTCTTGTTGTTGTTATCACCCATTAATCATCATTACCCAGATCCATTATGCCATTAAGGATGGCAAAAATGGTAATATAATAACTCCATAAACCTTTCATGAAAGAAATTTTCCCATAGGAGCAATTTGGTTACTTTGAGGTAGAGTTTTATAGGAAAGACAGATAAATGCTCGATTTTTCCCTTTATTTAGCAATTTTCAGTAGAATATGGTGGTTTTGTAGCATTTTCCAAGGGTCATTAAAACTAATTTTTAAATTCATCCACACTGTCTAATAATTGGCTAATGTAATATCATTGATTGGGAAAGGATAATCTAAGCTTAACAATAAAGGTGAAATCTTTAAAGGCAAGATCATCAGATTTGAATGTATAAAAATATAATATTTATGTTGTCAAATATTTTAAAAAATTAAAAATTTGAAGAATACAGTAAGGAATTTGTTTGCAACATACATGGCAGACAGTGGGCGAACGGCTCCTGGGCTCATTTCAGGTGGCCTCTTTTGATTCTCCCCATTTATCTTTATGAATCAGTCAGATTAAATTTTTGAAAACTTTAAAAAGAGAAATAAACGTCAATGGGAGTGCGGTTATTAAATAAAAAGTGAAAAAATAGAAGTGTCAAAAATCACCCAATCCTTATTTTCCTTCCTCCTAACATCACAGTGAAATATTCTCATTGTTCAACTATTCTTTTTCTTGGGATCTGTATTCCCTAGACAGTGTCCTGGTCTCTGTCTTAGTTTCTCCTCTTTCTAATTTTTATCTTATCAGGAGAATGTGATTGCTTCTGAGAGCATCACCTAAATACAGTGGATGTACAGCAACCCCAGAAGAAAGAGGCTGTAATTACACTTACGATATTTTGTAATGCGATCCCCGTCCCTGCTCTACCTTTCTGGCAATTTTCCTCTGAAGTCTGTTTAGGCCTTCCCTGGTTCTTTCTTCACCATAGATGTTTGGGAAGTGTGTATGTGTATGTGTGTGGGGAGTGTGTATGTATGTCTGTGTGTGTGTCTGTGTGTGTGTATTGGGAAATGCAGAGGTGTAGATAGTAAGATAAGAGGGTCTAATTTTCTTTGGTTTATTATTTTTTCCCTAACAGCCTATTAGAGTAGTGGAGTTGTACTTATAATCGGCTCAACTTGAAAACAGTCTTCTTCAGGGAGATATATAATAAACCAGAATCTTCTGGCTGGTTGATGTTGATATGTTCAAAGATATTTTGCTTCATGAGACATTTTAGGTCTAAGCACGCTCACTTTCTGACACCTATGTGTTTGTAACTGCTTTCACTTCTCTTTTCCAATGGAAGAAGAATCGGTGATCTCCTAGGTGAGGAATTTCCCCTAAAAAGCCTGACGCTTCCTTAAGTTTTACATCACAAACACACAAATTTTGGTAATCACAAACAGAACTTTGAAAGAACTAAAATTTCCGTTATCTTTTAGTGTTTATTCAGGAGAGTTTTATTATTATGATTTTTATTGATATTGCTATTTTCTGTTATTTTATTGTCAAAGAAAGAAAGGACTCTCCAGACCAAAAGTTTGCCAAAAGTCAGAATGCTTGATCTTGTTTTTGGTTCACCTGGGGAAGAATTGAATCCACTTAATTGGTAGAAAAATATCAGGAACCCATGTTAATGTACACTGCTTTTAGTCCAACCTAAGTATGCATTCATCTAGTATAGTTACATTAGACTCACATATTATCAAATCTCTCTCTTTTGACTGATTCTATGACACTTACATGAGGACAGGTACATGAAAAACTATAATCTCTAAAATGCACTGAGGGTAGTGAGCTTCCTAGCTCCCACTCCTTTGTCATTCCACTTAGAAGTTTTATGGTTGGTACCTACATCGTTTTTTCTTTTCTTTCTTTTTGTTGAAGAAGATTAGCCCTGAGCTAACATCTGCTGCCAATCCTCCTCTTTTTGCTGAGGAAGACTGGCCCTTAGCTAACAACCATGGCCGTCTTCCTCTATTTTGTATGTGCGATGTCTGCCACAGCATGGCTTGCCAGATGGTGCCTAGGTCTGCACCCAGGATCTGAACGGACCAACCCTGGGCCGCCAAAGCGGAAGTGCGAACTTAACCGCTGTGCCACTGGGCCAGCCCCAGGATCTACATTTTAACAGAATGGTTTGTGCTACCTCCATCCCCCTCCTCCTGTGTACTTTCTTACCACTCTTTTCTTGGAGAATCCATCTCAGAATGGACATAGAAATAGAAGATAGAAGTAATTACAGAGGAGATAGGTGACCATTTCTCAAGTTGCTTCAAAGAAATGAAAGAGATGACCAGGTGTATTGTTCACAGATTTTGCATTTATCTGCCCAGGAAAGATTGCAGTACTCACGAAAATAACTTCTAACATTGATTCTGGCTAGCAACTTTGCTCAGTTTCTGGCAAATATTGATTCCCAGTCCAATTTATCATATCTTGGTGTAAATTCTTTTCAAATTATTGCTTTAAATTGATTGTCAGTTCTAGTTTTTGAGGTGGGGAGAGTTTTTTATTTTTTTCAAGGTACATTGCATTTTACATTGGGATGTTCAAAGATTCTGCATCAGAGACGACTCCTGGAGAGTTCATATTTTAAAACCAGACTAGTTCTTGTTGTTTTCTGATGATATATTTTTTGAAAACTGGCTTTCCTTTATACTGTCTCAGCTTTATATTTCTTTCTTATATTTCCCCCAAGGGCCTAATTATGAATCCCTGCTAGGCCTCTTCTGAGCACTAACAGTATTTAAAGTTCGATGGGCTCTTGGTTAATGTTTTTCCCAATTGGCTGGGAAGAAGCTGTTTACTTCCCCATTGTGTCTTCCCACTTCACCTGTGTGGAATAAACCATGTTCACATTTTTTTCTTTCTTTAGTAAAACATACAAAATTTTGGGCTTTCACTGAAGCTACTTATTTGGCTAATTTTTAAATGCTTTTAGATTTAATACGCTCTTTATGTTTGTCAATATTGACCAATTAAAATTTGTAAAGCTCAGGGTAGAACTAGACATATATTCTTGATAGATGCCTACCTGCTAGAAGCTAAGGTACAGATTGTAATGACAGAAAATTTCAATGACAATAATTGGAATTCTTTTTCTTATTTCCAGTTTTTGCAGTCAGCCCCACTGTGCTCTATGCAAAGGCGGATGACGCTCAGAAACAAAAGGACTCAAACGTCTAGAAAATCCCAATGTGATTTGGTACTGAAAAGTAAGGAGTGTTGGAAATTGAAGAGTTCTGTATTGTTGGTGTGCACGCGGTGTTTTCTTGTTGAGAATGTGCAGGGAAAGGAGAAATAAATTATTCTATACAATGGGCTGGCTCTGCCAGGCATAGGTTTCATACTGAGGGAAGACTAAGAATAGCAACAACTAGTCTAGAAAGCTTCCACTGTCCCAAGCAGTTCTTTCCCACAGAGAACTGCTTTTGTCTGCTACTTTCCAACAAAGACACACGCTTTGACTGCTACGTTGCACATCTTGCTCAGAAGTGTAGTAACTTTATTATCCCATTATCCTTTTCATGTATTTGACCTGCCTGTCAAAACTGCAGTGGGAATGAGAAATACTTTGTGCACGTTCAACCTCTCATTGCACCTCTCATGGGAGAGGGGCCTCCTTCTGAGCAAAGTCACTGCTAATCTGCTCTGTCTTAGAAATAACAGACGAATTGCCTACCTTCATTGTGACTTCCGGTATTGCACAAAGCAAACTGAAGAAACAACGTAACCCCTTATTTTAAACTTTGCTATTTTTTACCACCTGCTGTCTGAGGCAGTTCCTCTATGAATCTACTGACATTTTAAATTCTACTTTGGAAATTTCCTCTCTATTTCAAAGATCCACTCTGCTCAAAATTTTATATAAAGTTATCCCCTACACACACTATCAGTATGAAAGTTCTTCTTGCTTTCTTTCCTAAGGCATTCTAAGTCACTTCAGTAACCTACTCCCTTAAGAGAAAACCACTAAATCTTGCTGCTTACACAGCAGCCCCAAATCTTACCACAGTGCTTGTCAAAGAGTGAGAAATATTTTCAGCGTAAGCTCCTGCAAGGTTTGCAGGCTTACTCTATTGTGCTTTCTAGCTAATAGGAAAGAAAAGAAAACTGCAGAAGCCCCTAGAGAACCTTCTGGCAGAAAGTAGATAACACAAAATAAAATCACTGTTTTATTTTATTAAGGACCTTTGTGAAGGTTCATTTGAAATAATTTGGTCTGTCTAACATAATTAAGTCACTAAGCAGCATCAGATAGTTGCCAGTTACCGTCTTGGATTAATAACATTTAATTCATTTATAATCACTCTAATACATGTCTAGGAAGCATACACAGAATTTTATAAAACGCAATATGATGAGTAAGGACAGCTGAATGATGAATCATAAAATAGATTAAATTGTAGTCATTCGAGCTGCTACTTGAAATTTATAGCTGCCAGCTGGCAACCAGCTTTTTTAAAAAAATAAATTAAATAAGTTCAATAAAGCTATCCAGATAGAAAATCTGGAGATGCAATATAAGAATTATTTCTTTTTAGCCTTCACCAGAAATTAGTTTTTTGAGATAGGAACACTAGAGAATGTTTAGGCAGGGTCATCACTGTGGAAGCAATACTGTGTCCAGCAAGATTCACTCTGGTAAATTCCCAACCCATAAGCTTTTAGTAATTGATATTCCTCAGCAGGACTGAACTGAGCTTGATCAGTTGGAGTAGGAGAGAGAGAAAGGTAAGGGTCAGGTTTAGATAGAAGATTTTTTCTCCAGTACAGATCTGAAGCGATTAGGGTTTGAAATGGGATTGTTAAAAAAGTTAGGAAGCATTATGGATGAATATATGATATAAACCTTAATTGTAGCCTGATTTCTATATTTGCACTTGAAATTTCAAGATTTTTTTTCCCTCTAAGATTTGGGTGGGAAAGCCCTGCGTGAGTGGAGTAAAACCTTACAGCTTTTACAATGGGAGAGAAGACAAATTAGGTCATTGCATCTTTTAATTGGCTGGATTCGGGGTTAAATCTCAAGGTAATTCCGGCGTCTGGAGATCTGTAATCTCTAAGTCTCAGAAGCTATAGGTCTGGGCCAACTTCTTGATTGTTGAACTCTGACTGATGTACTCAGCAAGATTGAAGTTGTTCACAAATTCCATCAACTTGTCTAGAATCTGCATTATGGTTATTGGTTTAAGATTGTTTCCATGTGTTTTGTAATAAACTCTTATAAACATAGCATAGATGCTACATATTTTTTCAGATTGCATAGATTTGAATTTGTTTGATTTATACCTATACATTGTTTGGTCCCCGAAACTCTGAGGCCTAAAGTCTGACAATACAACAATACAAGGGCCCGTTATTTTGCAGCATGTTGAAAGATAAGGAAATATAAAACAAAATAAAACTTTGAAAATTATTTCTTTCTTTAATAGATATCTGGAAGGTACTACTGTTTCTGGCTATATGAAAATTGGAAAGAGTCAAAGTCTTCTGGGAAGAAATAATCCTGGGAGTTAGATGTATCCTGAAGGTAGCAAATGGACACTGACAATATCAGGAAGATATATGATTGCTCCCAGTTGCAAATTTCATTTGTTCATTCAACAAATGCTAATGAGCTGTCTATGTGCTGGATACTGATTTGGTGCTGGGAATATGGCAGTGAAATAACAGAAAAAGGCTCTGCCCTTACTGGGACTGAAATTGAGGACAGATGGCACCCTGCCAAATAGTGTCATAACTGATGGAGTTGATAATGCAAAACCAAAAATGCCAATACGAATAATGGAACTGAAATTTACTTTAAATCTGCATGAACCTTGGGAAGCTTATGGGTACATAATTTACATTTGCAAGGTTTACCCAGTGTTTGCGACATCACACAAGGATCCATTTATAAGGACCCACGGGAGAAATATTCTTAGGACACTGACAGGGATACCTTGCTTCTCCCAAGAGAAGATAATCTTTTGCTTATAAACACTATAAATTTTAGTTCCCTTTTTGTATTGGCTGCTGAGAATATCAGTAACAGATTTGAGGCTGACATCTAGCAATCCAATAGGAAATGGATGTTTGTTTGTGTTACTGTCTTTACTTTACATGGAATCTATTTTTAGAAAGAAATAGGAAATTAAGCAAACATAGAAATCAATAACAGTTACAATCGTGGTTCCATTTGTAAATCCAGTTGAAGCTTTTCAAAGCACTGGTAACATAACAGTCTTCTCAGTGGATAATAAGACCTAAGCCTACCAATGCAGAGCAGTTTCCTCATTGTTTTAAAAAAGGCTTTCTTTATAAAGATCAGCCTCCAGGTCCCAGAAAAATATGTGTTCCTGTCATTGAGTAAGATCAGCTTAAAGCACAGTCTGTTGATGCAGACAGATGACAATGGCAAAAACCGTGAGATGGGTGGAAGATGACACTATTGAAGGACATCTTGAGGGAGAGTTTCAATTGAAGCAAATAAGAGCACTGGGAAACAAGCAGAAAATCAGCCAGTCATCATCTCAGACATCCCCAAACTCTGCAGATATCAGTTGGTGTCACAAACCAAGACACCTCTTTTATGCAGTCTGGAAACAAATAATCCTGGTTAGAGATATATTTGGATGAAGGTAACAAATGGAGGTTGACAATATAGAGAAGTAATATGATTGCTCTGAGATACATATTCATTTGTTCCTCCAACAAATAGCATCATAAATATCTATGACTGGCACTAGCATTTTCTTCGGAATTAAAAGGTAATGGTAGAATTTAAAAATTGTGTTGAGTTTCTTTTATGTACTTATGAATTGCAGTGTTAGGAAATAGGATTAAAAAGAATCTTTCCCATAGGATTTTGTAATCTACTCCAAGGTCAGCATGAACAGAGAGAATTTATTAGAAATTTTCTGTATTTTGTATGTTCACTATTCATTGTGTTTGAGTTAAAAAACAAATAAATTCTTTCCTACATATTTGATCCAACTCTCTCGCTCTCTCTTTTTTTTTTTTTTAAGAATTCAATTGTCATTTCAGTTATCATGACTATACCACCACTGGGCTGAAACCTCTACCTCCCCAGGTTGAGTATGTGCCTTGCACACAGGAAGTCTGTTTAATAGATGGTCTTATGATCTATGATTCTTCTCAGATGCATTCTGACAGAAGCAGCATCTGGTGGCTGAGATGGTGGTTGTACGGCCACGTCTGTCTTTTACCATCAACTGGGGTGGAAAGCAGAGGCCAGAAGATCTGTTCTACATCCTCTGGCAATTTACCAGCATCTTATAAGCAGCCCTTTGGCCAGCTCTGAGCTATGTTTACTGCCAGCTAACATAAGATTTAGAATGGGTGTAATTTTCTGCTTTTGTAGAGAGTATCAAGTGATAAATAGAGTAATCAGATCTTTGCCTGAATTGCTTACTGCAGTGAAACAAGGATTAAATATGTAGTAAAAATATCAGTTAATCTGTCCAAGAAGCTAGATATATTCATTTGCTTTCTTTGATCCAGCTCAGTTGTCTCCTTGGAAAAGAAGGCAAAAGAGAAATGATGTCCTAATTATTTATGTGTTTGTTTGAAACTACCGCCTCCCCTTAGGCTGCTGTTAAGCTGTCTCACTCCATACACTCTGTGCCACAGCAATTTAATATTTCATTAAAAAAGCATTAAGGATGGTTCCAGTGAATTTCTCCTATCCAGGCTTCACAATGATAGCACTTCAAGCGAGTGTTGATCTCTGAGTGATGCTCGTGAAAACAAAGCCAAACCAAGGGAGAGTTAGAGTGCGGCTCATATTCCCTGCATCTTGAGGTAAAGCAGAACTGGTGCTGAGTGGCACCTTCTGATTTAGTTGGAGAGAAGAGCATCTCATTTATTCTCAATGAGTTGCTGTAGTACGTGTGTCATATTTGTACTCAGTCTCTTGATACTAGATTGAACAACTGCTATAATCCTGGCTCTTTTAGAAGACTTTTCAGTGGCAACACTTCTCTGCTTCTGGGTTTAATTTTAAAACAAAATCAAAAGTTCCACCATGAGAAAATACCTTGTTACTTTTGAAACATTTGATCATTTACCTAATGAAACAATAAATATTTATTAAATACCTACAGTGTGTTTTCAAGTTATGGTGGCCTCTCTTCAAAGGAGAGGAACAATTCCAGTTATTAAGGATATGTTTTTCTTTCAATTTGCGGAGAAAATAGAAATAAAAATAAAAAATACCAGTGGAGAGCTTAAATGCTCAGAGTCAAATAAATGATTGACTCTCATATGAAATTAGGTTTGTGTGTATAAAAGGGAATTATTTCCAACTAATATAATCAAGAAATGTATACAGTAGTGGAAGTTAAGTTTAAAATAATTCAAGGATGTAATTTTCATAGTTTGAAAGTAGAAAGGATATAAAGACAGCAGAATTTTTATTTAATGGAGCAGTGGATTGAGAAGTACAAAAGAATGTTGGAAGCAGATTGTAGAAGTCACATGAATTTTAACTTCTAGGTGATTAATTTTATTATACTAATCACTCAAAGCAAGATTATAAGAATAATGTAGGATTTAAAAAGAAAATCAAAAGAAAAAGTAACTTGTCCCTGTGTCTGTCTCCCAAACAAATGATCTATTTTCATTTTTCTGTGTCCTCTCTCATTGAAGATTTTTGAACAGTGAAATGACCTGACGGAAAGTGTGTTGTAGGCCTTTCAGGAAGATTAATCTATCAATAGTAAGCAAGATGGAGAGTGAAGCAAAGTTTCTGAAACCTAGAGACCAATCATAATTCTGTTGAAGTAATCCAGGTAAGAAGTGATAAAGGCCTGAACAGAAATGGAAAGAAATGGGAAGTTGTAAGAGGCACTGAAATGGAAAAGTCACTGATTGAATATGCGACATTAGAGAAAGGTAATCATTAGAGATGACTGGAGCCTGAGTTAATAGCAACAGCTCCAGAGATAGAAGGCAGAAGAAGAATTATTAGAATAGGTATCTGGCTATGGAAAATGATTTATATGATTTTTTTGCAGCATATTGTATTTGAAAAAATGTGGTTACACAAAAATGATGCTAATATATTTAAAGATGGAAAATTGGGGTATATATGCATATCCCTAATCCTAAGATCTTTCTTAAATTCCTGTCCTTAATCATATAAAAAATAGGAACTGATGAAATCATAGATGTGATTTAAATCTGGTGTGTTGAGGAAGTAGAGGAGATTATCAGTAACTTTTTGAGAAGAGGAAAAGTATTCAGGGAGGAAAGGAATGGTCTGTGCAGTAGGTTGAGAACTCACATGAAGATTCTCAAAATTAGAGAGGAGAGCAAGAAAAAGAGAAAAAGAAAACGAAAAGAAAACAAATCCATATTCTGAGTAGTAGTATTGAGGGGAGAAGGAAGATGTGAACTGAGAAAAGGGCATCATATTTCATAACTAAAAGGTCATTGATGACACTTGACAAATCACTGAACAATAATATTTGTTAGACCATTCTCTAGAAGGTTAATTTTTCATCTGACACTTTTTTTTTTTTTAGAGAAAGGAGGGAAAGAAATGGAATGGTAGCTGGTAGGTGGTGAAATTAAGCAAGATTTGTTTCCCTCCTGCCACTACAAACTCCCCTCAAATTCTTTTAAAAAGGTGCTTACTTTTCAAAGCTAAGGAAAGGGAGCAACAGGAAAGTGAAAGGATAGATATGTGAGTATTGCAAGGATCTACAGGGACAGACGGAAAGGATTAAGTGGAGAGCGAAGCAAGAGAGGCCAGTGAGGAAACTGCTTCAGCAGACCTTGCAAGAGATGGTCGTGGCTTGAATTAGGGTTATAGTTGTGGAGGTGTTAAGTGTTGGTTGGATCCAGTCTATATTTTGAAAATAGAGCTGCCCTGACTTGATAACGACTAAGATACGAGGTCTGAGAGCAAGAGAGAACAGGAAAATGATGTTGTTTGATTGGCTTAAACAACTGGAAGAATGATGGTGCTGTTTACTGAGATGAATGAGACTGAGGAAGGTACAGGGCTTTTTTTTTTCTTTTTCCTTTTTTAATGTGTTAAGCCTGATTTTGCTCTTAGACATCCGAGTGGTGATGTTATCTAGAAAGCTAGATACGTAAGTCTTGAACTAAGAGTAAAGTTCAGAACATTTAAGCTTGATACTCATCAGTATATTAATGATGAAAATTGTGACACTGAATGAGATTGGCCAGGCAATGACTAGAGAGAGCAAAGAAGAGTGCCAAGAATGGAGGACTGAGCCGCTCCAAAGTCTAAAGATCTGAAAATAAGGAGGAATCAGCCACAAAGAGTAAGTGTAATTAGTGAAGTATGAGGATGTGGAGAGGGTGATGTCTGCAAAAACAAAGGAAAGATGTCTCAGGAAAGGTGTGATCTGCTGTGTCAAAACCTGATGGGATATGGAACAAGAGGTGCACACAGTTAGACTAGGGAGATTGCGCATCTGGTAGTATCTGAAGTAAGCAAGATCAGAATTAGTCTTGCTGCTCATTTAGGAGAAGGTGGTTAATCAACTCTGTATCTTTTTCCTGGAACTGATCTTTTAGGCGGTTGTCAGAGGCGAAGCTCGAGGTGTTTTGACGTGCAGCGATGGTTGTCTTATAAGGAGCAGTCACAGACAATGGAGGAGGTCATTAGAACAGGCAGCCCTGGAGGGGGCCTTTCCTTAAATATAGGTCCCTGTGGGGCTCCTAGACTGATTTTAGAGTCTCCATATTATGTTTTGAGTCCTAAAACTTACTTTTTCCTTTAATTTTGCTATCTGCTTTGTTAAATATAAATACTTACAAACATAATGGATTAATTAATTGTATACTTCTATTATGATAATTATTGTTATTATTTTGCAGCAAAGCAGGAAAAACAAAGTGGGTAGGATAATGAATATTTTTGCCTGATTATCAGCAAGTATGCTACTATTTAAAAATGCATTCCTTTGGCTACTTATTATTGTATATTGTTATAAAATTGCTAGTGAACAAACTCATTGACATCTCCTTATATTATTTTTGGGGCTCATTTGCCATTTCTAATATTGCCATAGTTCATATGTCACCAGTAACCTGAATTATTTACTGTTTCCACAATATACCCGGCTTTCCTACAGATTTGTGTTCCTGTCATTGTATTTCCTAGACTTTCCTCCCTCTCATCTACGTATGAACCTCCTATTGATTCTTCAGGGTCTACCTCAAATTTACCTTTCCTTATAAAGGTTTACCAAAGGGAAAATCAGGTTACCCGACCACCTCTCGTTCATACATCTCTGACAATTATTCCACATGGGCTTGCTGTTTATGTAAATGCTTTATCTTCTGTATTCCTTGGGGGGTGTCGTATTTTATACATTTTCTCTTCCACAATTTTCTATGCATGCCAGCAGTTCAACGATGAGTGAATTTAATTGACTCTTTGTGTTTGAGCTCTTTTCTGTTTCCGCAGTAAGCTGGTTGTTTCTTCCTCTTTCCACATACCTGCTATGCTTCTAGTCTTGTCTGATAAAAATAATGGCTACTGTTTGGAGGGTTTACGATATGCTGAGGATTGCCTTTTAGTGTTATACACAAATTAATTCATTTAATCCTCATAAGAAAATGAAGGAGTTATTGTTCAGATAATCCCCATCTTACAGATGAGGAAATTGAGGTGCAGAGAATGGAAGTAATTCATCTGGAGTATTGCAGTCGGGTTTTCAAACCCAGATAGTTTGACTCTAGAGCCTTTGCTCTCAAACACTGCTCTGCCTTGTCACAGTCTCTAGGGACCAGGTGCTATCTTGGGGATTACTGCTGGCAGTGGTGACAGGACTTGATAAAAAAAGGTACGTTTTTTAAGTCCAAAGAAACATATTGCTGCTGTTGTACCACTTCTTAGCACCATTGTGGGTTTATGTTCGCAGCTTCCTCCTTGTTAGCAGGGACGCATCTCAGCTTTACTCTTAGACTTACTTTTTTAAGTGTTAAAAATAATTACTTTTAAGGGCTGGCCCCATGGCCGAGTGGTTAAGTTCGCGCGCTCCGCTGCAGGCGGCCCAGTGTTTCGTTGGTTCGAATCCTGGGCGCGGACATGGCACTGCTCATCAAGCCACGCTGAGGCAGCATCCCACATGCCACAACTAGAAGGACCCACAACAAAGAATATACAACTATGTACTGGGGGGCTTTGGGGAGAAAAAGAAAAAAAAATAAAATCTTATAAAAAAAATAATTACTTTTATATGATATGACTTTCTTTAGTATGTTCCTTTTTTAGTTGGTATAAATATATGGTAGTATTATGAATACAGAGTATCATTGGAGTAAATTTTGGATATCATTTTTGTCCGTTGCCATTCTTATCAAGTGTCTGAAAACATGGAGAAGATCCTAAGATTGTAACTTCCCCAGAATCACCAATTTAGGAACAAATTTACCACCGTCATATATATTTTCTGGTTTTAATAGCATCTAATATAGTGAACTAGGCATAGTAGCTTTCAAACAATAAATGACGTTTGGCTAAGTTTAAAAGTTAATTTAGGGGCTGGCACCATGGCCTAGTCATTAAGTTTGGCACGCTCTGCTTTGGTGGCCCAGGTTCACAGGTTTGGATCCTGGTCGTGGACCTGTACCACTTGTCACCCATACTGTGGTGGTGACCCACATATGAAATAGAGGAGGATTGGCCCAAATGTTAGCTCAGATTTAATCTTCCTGAAGCAAAAAAAGAGGAATATTGGCAACAGATGTTAACTCAAGGCTAGTTTTCCTCAGTGGAAAAAAAAAAAAAAAAAAGTCTGCATCTGTACCACCGCAAATGCATCTGATCTTGGAAACTAAGCAGGGTTGGGCCTGGTTAGTACTTGGATAGGAGACTTCCTGTGAATACAGGATGCTGTAGGCTTAAAAAATCTGATGAACATAGATGCAAAAATCCTCAACAAAATATTGGCAAACTGAATTCAGCAATGCATTAAAAGGATCAGGCATCGTGACATGCACCATGATCAAGTGGGATTTATTCCAGGAATTCAAGGATAACTCAACATCCACAAATCAATCAACGTGATACACCATATTAACAAAATGAAGGATAAAAATCGTATGATCATCTCAATAGATGCAGACAAAGCACTTGACAAAATTCAACACCTTTTCAAGATAAAAGCTCCCAACGAACTGGGTATAGAGTGAACATACCTCAACATATAAAAGCCATATATGAAAAGCTCACAGCTCACATCAGCTTGTTTTAATGCTCTGCTGTCACCTTTGAAATTCTTAATAATATTTGAATAGGGAGCCCCACATTTCCATTTTGCACTAGGCCCCACAAGTTATATAACCCGTCCTGGCTGTTGTGAACAAGCCAAACCACAGCAGTTGCACAGTGGTGCTGGGATCTTGGTCCCTATCTTTATTCTTTCTCCTTACTGCTGGCCAGGTGGTACGCCCGGCAGAGTGGTTGCTATGTTCCATTTGAACTGTGTGCACTTTAGTCATTTCCTTTCCCTTTTCTGAGAACTTTAAAAGTGCCGAGAGGAGAGGGAAGCTGTATTTAACCAAAGGACTCAAAAAAATTAATTTAACTTAAAAATCTCAATATTCTTATATGTGTTTTTCTTTACCTAATATCATATCTTTGAACACATTTGAATGTATCTTTTGAAGTCACTACAAAAATGCTTTCTTTATTTAAAGAAGTCTTGAGGTCATGTTAGCTAAATATAGACCTCAGGTTTAAAACTAAATATATTTCAATTCAATATAGAGTAAATTAAATAAAAAAATTTTAGTGTGCTGTTTACATATGAAATTCAGTACTTACTCTGACATTAGGTGTTTCAATTTAATTTTCATATTGCAGTTACTTTTCTTGTGTTTTTGCTATTAGAATAGTTCATTTACCTGGCAACATTTTTACACAAATAGTGCATTTTTAAAACTATTCAATATTTACCATTTTCCCAGCTGATTGAGATATGTTTCACATATAACATTGTATAACTTTAAGGTATACAGTGTGATGATTTGATATACATATATATTGTGAAATGATTACCACAATCAGGTTAGTTAACACATCCATCACCTCACATGATCTTCTGTTTTGTTTTGTCTTGTTTTGTTTTCTGGTGTGTTGAAAACATTTAAGATCTACTCTGTTAGCAATTTTCAAGTATACAATACAGTGTTAACTACAGTCACCATGCTGTACATGAGGTCCCCAGAACTTATTTGTCTTATAACTGGAAGTTTGTACTTTTTGACCGCCTTTCCCATTTCCCCCATCTTCCAGCCCCTGGAAATGATTTTACTCGGCTTCTGAGTTAGACTTTTTTAGATTCTACATGTAAGTGAGATTATACAGTATTTGTCTTTCTCTGTCTGACTTATTTCACTTAGCATAGTGTACTCAAGGGTCATCCATGTTGTACCATATGATAAGATTTCCTTCTTTTTATGGCTGAATAATATTCCATTCTGTGTGTATATATATGTATGTTACATATATATCACACACATATATATGTGAGATATATATATATACACACACACACATATATATATATACATTTCTTTAACCATTCATCCATCCATAGACAAACACTTAGGTTGTTTCCCTCTTGGCTATTGTAAATAACACTGCAATGAACATGGGGGTGCAGATATCTCTTCAAGGTACTGATTTTGTTTCCTTTGGATATATGTCCAGAAGCGGGATTGCTAGATCATATGGTAGTTTTATTTTTAAATTTTGGAGGAACTTCTATATTGTTTTCCATGGTAGCTGTACCAATTTACATTTCCACCAACAGTGAACAAGGGTTCCCTTTTCTCCACATTCTTGCCATCACTTGTTGTCTCTTGCCTTTTTTTGTGTGTGTGAGGCAGATTGGCCCTGAACTAACATCTGTTGCCAGTCTTCCTCTTTCTGCTTGAGGAAGATTGTCACTGAGCTAACATCTGTGCCAATCTCCCTCTCTTTTATGTGGGATGCTGTCACGGCATGACTAATCTCCCTCTCTTTTATGTGGGATGTTGTCACAGCGTGACTTGACAAGTGGTGCTTGGTCTGCGCCCAGGATCCTAAACTGTGAACCCTGGGTTACCTAAGCAGAGCACACAAACTTAACCACTACGCCACTAGGCCAGCCCTGTCTCTTGTCTTTTTGATGATAGCCACTCTAACAGGTGTAAGGTGATATCTCATTGTGGTTTTGATTTGCATTTCTCTGTTGATTAGTGATGTTAAGCTTCTTTTCATGTATCTGTTGGCCATCTGTATTTCCTCTTTGGAAAAGTGTCTGCTCACTTCCTATGCCCATTTTTTAATTGAATTGCTTGGTTTTTTTGGTTATTGAATTTATCAGTTCTTTGTATATTTTGGATATTAACACTTTGCCAGATATATGGTTTGGGAATATTTTATCTCATTCTGTAGGTTGCCTTTTCATTTTGTTGATTGTTTCTTTTGCTGTGCAGAAGTTTTTTAGTTTCATGTAGGCCCACTCATTTAGTTTTGCTTTTGTTACTTGTGCTGTTGGTGTCATATCAAAAAAATCATTGTTAAGACCAATGTCTAGGAATCTTTTTTCTATGTTTTCTTCTAGGAGTCTTGCTGTTAAGGTCTTACATTTAAGTCTTAGTCCACTTTGGGTTAATTTTTTGAGAGGTGTAGCATAGGGTTCCAGTTTCATTCTTTGGCATGTAAGTATCCAGTTTTCCCAACATGATTTTTTGAAAAGACTATCCTTCCCATTGGGTGTTCTTGGTTCCCTTGTCAAATATTAGTTGACCATGTACACATGGGTTTGTTTCTTGGTTCTTGATTTTGTTCTGTTGACCTATGTGTCTGTTTTTATGCCAATACCATATTGTTTTGATTACTGTAGCTTTGTCACATAGTTTGAAATCAGGAAGTGTGATGCCTCTAGCTTTGTTCTTCTTTCTCAAGAGCACTTTGCTTATTCAGTTTCTTTTGTGGTTCCATACACATGTTATGATTGTTTCTTCTATCTGTGAAAAATACCATTGGAATTTTGATAGGGATTGTATTAACTCTGTAGATCATTTTGGGTAGTATGGACACTTAAAAATACTAATTCTTTCAATCAGTGAGCATTGACTATCTTTCCATTTATTTGTTTCTTCTTTAGTTTCTTTCATCCATGTCTTATAGCTTTCAGTGTGCAGAGATTTCACGTCCTTGGTTAAACTTAGTCCTAGGTATTTTTTATGTTTGATGATATTGTAAGTGGGAGTGATTGTTTTCGTAATCTTTCTTCCTAGTAGTTCCTGGTTCTGTATAGAAATGTACTGATTTTTGTATGTCGATATTGTGTCCTACAAGTTACTGAATTCATTTATCAGTTCTAGCAGGTTTTTTGGAGTTCTTAGTATTTTTGGTATACCATCAGGAAACCTGCAAATAGAGACAGTTTTCCTTCTTCCTCTCTGATTCGGATCCCTTTTATTTCTTTTTCTTGCCTAACTGCTCTGATTAGGACTTCCAGTACTATGTTGAAAGGAGTGGTGAGAATGTGCACCCTTGTCTGTTCCTGATCACAGAGGAAAAACTTAACTTTTCACTGTTTGGTATAATATTAGCTATGCACTATCATGTATGGCCCTATTATGTGGAGGTGTGTTCCTTCTATACCCAATTTATTTAGAATTTTTATCATGAAAGGATGTTGAATTTTGTCAAATATATTTTCTGCATCTATTGAGAGGATCACACGATTTTTATGCTTCTTTTTGTTAATGTGGTGTATCATCTGTGTATGTTGAACCATCCTTGCATCCTGGAGATAAATCCCTCTTGATCATGGTGTATGCTCTTTTTAATGTGCTGTTGAATTTGGCTTGCTAATATTTTGTTGAAAATTTTTGCGTCTATGTTCATCAGGGAATTTGGCCTGTAGTTTTCTTTTCTTGTAGTATCCTTGTCTATCTTAGGTGTCACAGTAATGCTGGCCTTGTAAAATGAATTTGGGAGTATACCCTCCTCTTTAATTGTTTGGAACAGTTTGAGAAGGATTTGCATTAATTCTTCTGTAAATGCTTGGTAGAATTCACCTGTAAAGCCATCTGGTCCTGGGCTTTTCTTTCTTGTGAGGTTTTTGATTACTGCTTTGATCTCGTCAGTCATTATTGATTTGTTCAAATTTTCTATTTCTTCATGTTTCAGTCTTGGTAGGTTGTATGTTTTTGCCAATGTATCCATTTTCTCTAGGTTATCCAATTTATTGGCATGTAATTGTTCATAGTAGCCTCTTATGATCCTTTGTATTTATGTGATATCAGTTGTATTGCCTCTTCTGTCATTTTTAATTTTATTTGAGTCCCCTCCTTTTGTTTCTTGGTTAGTCTACCTAAAGTTTGACAGTTTTGTTTATCTTTTCAAGAAACTGGCTCTTAGTCCCGCTGATTTTTTCCTAATGTATTTCTAGTCTCTATTTTGTATATATATATTTTTTTGAGGAATATGAGCCCTGAGCTAACATCCACCACCAATCCTCCTCTTTTTGCTGAGGAAGTGTGGTCCTGAGCTAACATCTATGCCTATCTTCCTCTATTTTATATGTGGGACTCCTACCATAGTATGGCTTGCCAAGCAGTGCCATGTCCACACCCAGGATCTGAACCGGCAAACCCTGGGCTGCCAAAGCAGAGCATGCGAATTTAACTGCTACGCCACCCGGCTGGCCCTCTATTTCATGTATTTTTGCTCTAATCTTTATTATTTTCTTCTTTCTGCTAATAACATTGGGTATAGTTTGATTTTCTTTTTCTAATTTCTGAAGGTGTAAAGTTAATTTTAGATCTTTCCTTTTTTCTTAATGCAGGTTTATCACTATAAATTTCCCTATTTGAACTGCTTTTGCTGCATACTATATGTTTTGGTATATTTTATTTTCATTTATGCTTGTCTCAAGGTCATCTCTGATTTCCTCTTTGACCCGTTAGTTGTTTAGGATTGCATTGTTTAATTTCCACATATTTGTGAATTTTCCAGCTTTCCTCCCGTTAATGATTTCTAGTTTCATGTCATTGTGGTTGGAAAAGATACTTGGTATGATTTCAATGATTATTTTTAAAACATTCTCAGCATTATTCTAAGTACTGGGGTTACAATGACAAACAAGAGAGACAAAGTTCCTGACCTAACCAGGAAACCAGACGAAAAGTAAAATAATTTTAATTGGTGATAGTTGCCAGAAAGTCATGAGGTAGGAGACAATAGAGGATGGGACATGGGGTAGTCAGGAAAATTCCTGAGAATTTAACATAAAGATGAAGAAGAAGAAGAAGCTTGCCCTGCAGAGGTCAGAAGGAGGAAGAGCGAAAAAGAAAAACCATTCCAGAGACAGAAAACTCCAGGTGCCAAGGCCCAGGGTGAATAAAGGGACATTTCCTTCTGTTTTTGTTATTACCATGTTCTTTATAATTTGTTCATATTGCCATAGTGCTCTTTGTGATTATACTATAATAAAATTAAGTAAATGGCTACATGGTCTCATTAATACGTTCTAAGTAGTATATGTTTATAATAATTTTTCAACCATTTAAAAATACTTTTTGTATTATTTCTTAGTATCAGTTGTACCTGACACTTGAAATCTTCAGTTCCATTTCTCTGTTTTTAACTTACAGATTTTGCAAAAAGCTTAAAAAAACTCATTTAATTGGCATTTTTTTGGCTTATGCAAGAAATTTTATTTTAGCTAAAGAATGTGCATTTTTAAAATTTCATCATTATTTTTGACATGAAAATATTTAAAAATGCAGGAGCTGCACAGTTATTTAGCTTTTTTCTCCTTTTGGGATTGTATATAGATATCATCATGTACCCTAAAAAAGATGAATATTATTTTTAAAATATTTTATACTTTCCATTCAAAGCAAGGTGAAATTATATTAAACCATTGACTTCTTACATCTTGACCTTGCGTTGGCTCTTGAAAAGAAATAAAAATAGAGGTATTCATTGCTATGAATAAACTTCTTACCTGAAGTTGAGGGAAAATAAAAGCCCTGACAAACCTGACAGAGAGTCAAAGGTCCTCATCTTTGGAGCAAAAATGAGTTCACACATCCAAGGGCAAAATGCTACAAATCTCAGAGGCAGAGAGTGCTACCGAGAGCCTTGCTGGCCCTACTGGGGTTAACCCATTCACTTCATCAGGGGTTCTCCGTCTATCTCCTTCATCTAGCATTTTAGGGCTGTGGATGCTTTCATTAATCTTAAGCTGTTAAATTTGGCACCTTCAAATGGGATCTATGTGAAAGTATTCCCTGTGGGGAAGCATTTTATTGAGCAGTGTTTGAACATTAAAGCTCGAAAGAGAAAAATAGTTGTATCCTTAGTTCATTTGTATTCAATCTCCTCTTTGTTTTTCTTTCTTGCCCAAATTAAACAAAACACATATGCGTGAGAAAAATACATTAAAATGTGTTTTCCTTCTTTTTCAATGATTTGATGGCAGGCAGAATTGTCTCCTTTAGTTTTAAAAAAATATTTGTTAAATCACTCATTCTTCCATCATTTAGTTCACCTCCCGGAAGTCTTCTCAGCTCTTCCAGCTGGAAGTAATATTTCTCTTTTTCATATTTCTATGATATATATTGTCTATAGAATGATTTCATAAATATAATTTTTTATATTATATCTTCCTGCCCTGAAAGGAAGACTCTTCTGTTTTATTATAATCTGGAGATTAGAGTGCACTGCGCTTATGTTGACGTCTCTACAGAACCTACCAGAGCACCTTGCGTCATGTATTGGACACTCCATGACTATTTCTTGAACAGTTTTTTTCTCCTTCTGCAACTAACAACATAGTTTTTTTTGTTGTTTTTAAAAATATTAGTGAATTAAATTCATTATGAATTTTAGATTTTCTTAAACCATTCTTAGGAGTTCCTTGGCAATTTCCTGTAATAATTCTTCGTTGTGTATACTTTCTCCTTTTAAAAATTAATCCTTATTTCTTAGTTCTCTATCAATCTGCTAATCAGATAACTACCTTATCAGAATCACTTAATATTTTAGTGGCAGAATTTTATTTTTTTAAAAATGTCCAATCTATTATTACTTATCTTCCTTTTCAGAGACATAGACCATGGAATCATTTCTATCTCTATTGATTAAATCAACAAAGGTTTATAGAATACCTACAGGGGCCTGCCATATATGCTGATTGCATAATTGTGAATGAGATGCTCACAGTATCTGTGGAGGAGGTGCAGCAGATGCGTTGAGCTGATATGTACCACAATGATGGTAGGTGCAAGGTATTGTGGACGCACTTGGAGGGGGCACAAAACAGTTTTAGGGGTTTAAATCATGAGTAGGAATTGGCTCGGGGAAGATAGGGAAAGAAGGAGCTCTGCATTTAGAAAGAATGTGCTCTGTTTTTGTTTGTTTATTTTGATGTCTTGCTCTGATCTGGTTGTTGGTTTTGACCTTGGTTATTAGGGGTGTTTTCGGATCACTTGATCACATTTCCTGAATGCAGCTTCCCATCATTTCTTCGTCATTAACCATTTCTTCCTCTGGGTCAAAATTAAACAGAGAAAATCACTTCCCTTTGTGGTTTTCTCAGTCTCTCAAGAATGATTTTTTTTCTCGAAAGCATGTTAGAAATATAATGCCAAATTTCTCAGTTTCTAGATCAGCCAATGGATCAGCTTAAAAGCAATGGAGCAAGAGACAAAGGTTTAAATAGATTATTTAACATTATAAATGTAATCCTGATGGGAACTACAAATTATAACTAACACATATTTTGAGCTAGGTGGGAAAAAGACAAGGTTTAGGAGGAAACTTGTAAATTATTCTCTTTTAAAAGAAGAAGTTTAATAGAGGAAATGGAAAAGAGAAACTGAAAAGTGGTTATATTTATTTACTTTAGACTTTTCTGTATGGTTTGACTTTTTTCTCCTACGTGAAGATATTGCTTTAGAAAATAGATGCTAAATGCATAGAACAAAAGGGAAAATATCAAAATACTACTGGGTGAGCATTCAGGAATGACTCCCTTTCCCCCTTCGGTATTATTTTTTTCCCCAAATTTTCTATATACATTGCTTTTATAAACTAAAAATCTGTAAAATAAATTTCATCTTTAAAAAAAGGGTAACACCTGGTATAACACAATGTGTTTCAAATAGACGTGGAAGTTACCGCAAAAAACCTAGATATACTCTTTACAGAACCAAATTGCTCTTTATGTTAAGAGCAACTGTTGATAATGGTTTTCACTCTTTTAAGTTGTGACCCAAGTTCTGCGCACCACAGATAATATGACAATTTCAAAAAATTAAGCTGCAGAGACAAATGCCCTGTTACTACATAAAAAATCACTTGATAGAAGTAAATGAGTCACCCAACCGTGCTGCACAAATTTATAGCGATTATCTGCAGAGAAATAGAGTTAGCACTGACATTAAATGTACCGTTCGATTCCTTTATTATAAATTCTGTGTTCTGCTCAAATTCTTTAACCACTGCCATATGGTTTTCATTATGTTTATTGTCATTTGTTATGCCCAATAAGTTAAAAACGTTATTGTATATCAATTTACTGATGTGAGTGCCTGAAAACCTTTGTGCTCTCAACACCATCATTGATCAGATATCACTTGTTTTTTACTCTCAGATCTCAGAACATATTAAACTGATTCTGGATGTATCTGGTACATGCGAAAGGGCCTGACCCCAATTTTTTTCTTAAAGGCCTTTTAGCCTCAGTTTTAAGAGCAGTTTTGTTTCTTACGATATTGTGGTGCTCTTGACTAGGAATCCTCCTTTGTCATTTATTTGGCTGGAAAGCAGGACTAAAACAGCATTTCAGATAATCTGTAGAGATTTTGTGGCTGCTGTTCTTGATTTAATCAATGTCAATAAAAGTGATTTAGAAACATCTTATTTGGAAAATGAGTTGTTGTACAGGTGGTCATAAATTAAAGTGAGTTTTAAAAATATGCCAGTAAAAAAGAACGAATGCTTGCGTCCCATCCTAGAGTCTGTGACATGTGGTTTTAAGATGCCTCTATATTGTGGGATAAGCATTGTCTGAAGAGTGACAAAATGCAGATAAATTTGCAAGATGATCTTATGATTTTTTCCTATTTTTAATTTGTTTTGCGATATCAATTCAATTATCTAATACATAATTGAAAATAAAATGTGCTATTCTAAGCTCCAAAAATCTAAAATAATATATAAATATTTTAAAATTTAACCATCATGAGGTGTAAAACATAAAGAAAGTTAACAATATAACTAAATTACTATTAAATACTTTCTAAACATGAATTTGGTGAATTTGAGTGTTAGTAGTTTTCTAAGCATTATTTCTTATGAGGAAGTGATATTTTATCGTACATATCCATGAAACAGACAGAAATAATAAACTTTTATACAAACAAATATTTATTTTTCATACTATATGAAAATTAGGACTATTGAAAAGCATTCTGTCAATCTAAACTCTGAAGTCAGGCAAACTTGATTTTGAAACCAAGTTTTACATAAATTTACTACCTATTGAGGGACGTTACTTCCCTCATCTGAAGTGAGGGTTAAATGAGATTATGGATGTATTCGAAAAGATCCTGGCACATAGTAATAAAAGAAAAAAGCTGTCAATTATCTCATAAATTGATTTACACTAATGAGTATCTAAGTATCTTAACTCATCTACTTTCCTGAATTAGCTGATTGACAGATAAAAATAATATGATATACCAAGAAAATAGTTAAAGTTTCCTTATTTGTAAATGATAAACCAAGAATTGCCACCTGCTGTTTTGAAGTTACTGAATTTGATTCCTTTTAGCTATTTTTTCCTGTGGATTTCAGTTGCCTTTAGGGCAGTGCTTCTAAGACTTTAATGTGCATGTGAATCCTGAGGAGATATTGTGAAAATCCAGATTCTAGGTGAGTAGGTCTGGGGTAGGGACTGAGATTCTGAATTTCTAAAAGCTTACTGTTGATGCCCAAACTGTTGGACCATGGTGTGCATGTGTGTGTGCGCACACGTGTGAGTGTGTTGAGGGGCAGTTGGAGTAGCAAAGTGACAGGTCATAGATGCTACATAATACATCCTCCTGCTTTTTCCTATCATGTGCTGCCATAGCATCCTGAATGTACATTCTCAAAATTATTTGTTTGTTGGTATTACAATCTTTTTAATCTTGTACTTCCTTTAATATGTCGCAAGCTCCATGAAAGTATGTCTTCTTTATTCACCACTCTGTCCCCAGCACAGCACAGTGCCTGGAACTTGGCAACAAATGCTTGTTTGCTTAACGTTGGTGAACTACATGCTAAAGGTGAAGTCCATGGCTTAAAAAATAATAGGAGGCCACAGACTAAAAGCTTCTGCATAGCAGCTAGGTTACAAAATAGTTTTGCAAAATGGACTACTTCTCTACACTCATGGGCTTGATTTAATCTCCTGCCCCAGAAATGTTTGTATCTGTGTGTACGTCTAGTGGCCATGGTCAGAGCTGCTATTTGAAAAATACGTTTTATCATTCTGGTAATTATATACAATATAACTAAATTTAATACCTTGTAAATTTACTTTGATCTTGTTTCAAGAAGCAGCATTCGAAAGGAGTAACTGAAAACAGTGTCAAATGAGGGCTAGGTCACTAAGTTTCTCTAGCACCAAGATGCTGCCACCTAGTAGAGTTTTGAGAAGGTATAATACTGTATTGTGTACTGGAAATTTGCTAAGACAGTATATCCTAAGCATTCTCACCACACCAAAAAAAAAAAAAAAGATAACTATGTAAAGTGATGGATATGTGAATTAACTTGGTTGTGGTAATCATTTAACAATGCATACACATATCAAACCATCCTGTTATACACTTTAAATATATACAATTTTTACTTGTCAATTATACCTCAATAAAGATAAAAAAAAGAAGTAGGAATGGCTGCAGGAGAAGATGGCGGGATGCCGTTGATTCAGACATCGTTAGGCACTATGTGACTATGTGATGTTAAAGAATACAGGTGAACACTTTTCACTCTCCTGGCTCTGTTGTTCAACCTGTATATTTTTCATAGGACTAAGTTCAGTACACTTACAGTGACATTAAATTTTAAGTCACCACTGTGGTCATTTATCATCCTTGTAGGGTCAAGTGAAGGCAGCGATTCGTTACATGGACCATTTTACTTCAACATCATCATCTTTTTACAGGAACTCATTAATGCATTCATCTTTGTTTCTTTGTGGTCCTCACCATGGTATCCCATCAGAATGAGGCTTCTCCTCCTTTAACTACATCTTCAGTTTTTAATAAAAATATTGTAATGAAGAGTCAGAAATATAAATGCATGCTCATGCATTAATTAACAGTCATAGAGAAGGAGAATCACAATGTCTTAACTTCAGAGAGTGAATGGAATCATAAGAATCAGAGGCCAGGATCAATTTGACGTTTTTCACCTCATACCCATACAGTCTTCTGCGTGTACACGAACCTGATTCAGAACATAGAATAGTGCCTTTGTTAAAAATTCATTATTCTTTTATGTCTGAAGAATAATGTGGGGCAAAAAAGATAAATATATTGAAATAACACTTATCAAGAAGTATAATTTCACAAGGGTTCCAGTACAAAATTTTCATGTTTGTTTTCACCGAAACTGGGAAAAGTGATATATGATTATTGCAGTCTATTGTGCTCTCTGCCCTTGTTATATGAAACCCCTCAGTCACAACTCTAAAATCCTATATGCTTACCATAAATCTCTCTCAAGCTTTGGCTATGCATTTAAAGACATTAATAGACTTTATTTTTTAGAGCAGTTTTAGATTTTCAGAAGAATTGGGCTGGAAGTGCAGAGAGTTCCCAGGCATTTTTTCTTCTCTCCCCCAGCCTCCAATTTCTCTTATTATTAATATCTTGCATTAGTTACAATTTTTGTACAACAATTGGTAAGTCAATTCCTTACAACTGTTGAACCAGTATTGACACATTATTGGTAATGTAAAGGACTAAAATTTTTTTCAAGAAGGTTATTCTTGTTTTTAATTTAACAGCTTTATTGATGGATAACTGATACACAAAGCACTGCCTATATTTCAAGTGTACAAGTTAACAGGCTTGACATGTGTACACACCAGTGAAACCTTAATCACAATCAAGATAATGATCACCCCAAAAGTCCCCAGTGCTCTCTCTAATCCCTCCTACCTACCCGTCCTACCTCCATCCCCATGCACCCACTGATCTGATTTGTCATAATAGATTAGTTTGCATTTTCTGGAATTTTATATAAATGGAATCATAGAGTAAGTATTCTATTTGTCTGGCTTCTTTCACTCAGCAAAATTATTTTGAGATTCATCCATGTTGTTGTGTGCATCAGTAGTTCATGCCTTCCTAAATGGAGTAGAAGTCCATTTAATGAAGAGAAAGCTTACATTTTGAAGTGGATACTATCCAGGCATTCATTTCTTGGCAGGATGTATGGAAAAATAAAATTATGAACTATTTCTATGAAATTTATGAAAATTATGAGCTATGAAATTATGTGTTGTTATGGAGGGTATAGAAGTTGGTGGTGAATATAAAATTTTTCCCTTCAGGTACTTCACAAGCTAACTTTTAAATGTCATTTTATATATAGATATTCAAGTGTGCATTCATTTTAGTTGAAAATAGCGTATGCAATATTCATATGAGCTAACATTAGCCTATCAGGTCTAGTTAACTCTCATGTCCTTAGCAGGTCCTACAGGAAACAGTGAATTAGTGGGGCCTGAGATTGGAAACAGAAACGCTGATTTATGTCTCCTGGAGTCTTCTTCTTGTGCAATCCTTCATAAAAGCTTAATTTGTTTATTATGCCTGGAGAGATGTGCATAGAAAGACAGAAATTTCAAATTGTTTTAATCTATTATATCAGAATGTTGTTTTGAAACACTTCTGTTTTTGCTGTTTTCCCTGTCCCTGGCCACTTTTGCAGCATCAGTTCACACTCCAGAAACTGAATATGTGTGACTCTGGTGAGCTCCAGGCAAACACACATGTCCACAGTCAACACTTCTTGCCTTCTGCCACTTTGGATTAATCTTTGAGCTAAGGAGTCTGGAACAGGGAGGAAAACGTATACAGAATCATAGTGGTATTGTTTTCAGTAAAATCTCAAATATTACAAATATTAACATGGAATTAATAGTGACAGGAAAGTATAAAGGAACAAAATATGAAATTTAAGTATATATTTCTTAAAATCCACATCATGGCCGTTATGAAATATAATAGAGTGGTTTACAAATTTGCATGTAAATAGAAATATCCTTTAATTTTTATGTCAAAATTTTCAATTTATCTTTTGTTTATTTGACAATTACATTAGGAAGCAAATATATGTAGATACACACAAGTATGTACAAATATGTATACTGTTACATATTAATATATTAATACAATTTTTAAGTTTATTTGAAATTTCTAGGCAGGAACTGAAAAACTCTTTTGACTTTGGGAAGTTTGCTTTATGTTGTTATTATTTTTGTTGATCTGCTTCTTATCTCAGGTGTCTGAACAGAATGCCAGATTTAGGGAATTGATTGCATTTCAAATATTAAAGATGAAGAAACCCAGAAACTCAGAGGTTTTTACTATTCCTTTTATTGCTTTTAGATAGACAGGGAGTATGGAAGGTTAGATATCCTTAGTTAATCTTAGGGAATTAAATCTATCTGAGTAAAACCAATTGGAAAGGATTTTTTATCTCAGGCTATGGGCCTTTGTTCTGCAATAACTGCAGCCATTTAAAGTAAATTGTCCATTAAAGTACCACTCTGGCTTTTGACAAATTGCATCAAACTGTTTTCTTCCTCTGGGGAAACACAAACCTGAGAACGGTGGTTTTATTTTTTCTGCTTGACATATGGGTTGCCTGAACCAGCGGGCTCAAATGCTTTTAGGTGCTCTATAAGACAACCCAAAGAGGTTATATATGGTCCAGTAGAGCCCCAGTGAAGACACTGAGTACTAGGAGCTTATCTTGTGTGATGACAAATAATTGGTCATGCTCTTCTATCGTTTATCATTTGGAAGAAAGTTTTCACTTTTTAATCATGTAATATACGAACAATGTAACAGAACTGACAAAGGCTATAAGTCCTATTTTTGGCTAAAAAGCCATCAAACCATATGGAAATAATTCATGGGACTGGCAAGGTGCCAATTCGAAGCACTCCTGTCGTTAGCAGCTACTACTTTTCAGTTGAAGAAAGTTCAAGTTGCTAATTATAACAGTAAAAAATCAATTTTGATGTCAATATTCTTTCAACAATTAAAACAGTAGTGGTCAAAGATTCAAAGATAACTATACAACTGTGGATTTGATGTTAATAGAATGAAATATTTTATTGTTTTTTAAACAGCTTATTTTAGCTATGTGAAAACAATATCTGAATTATTATTAGTAGTAGTAAAAATAGTTGTAATATTCTACTTTCACAGTATATAATAAGAAAAGAAAAATAAACACTGCCTGTGTTTCTAAAACAAAGCTATTCACTTTAGCTTTGATTATTGATATGTTGTGGTCATGTAATTTATTGGTAAAAAATACTTGATTGTGAACTAAAAATTCTAACTCACCAACATGAAAAGATGGGCTTTATGTTAAAAAAACTGAAACTTGCTTAAATGCTTTGATTTTAGGGCCCATTTTCTGATCTATGACATTTTGCAGAGAGTATAAAATTCATTGTGTCTTACTGGATCAATAGTCTGGAAAGTTGTGAGTAGTGTGTCAATCTCCTTGACTCTCACAACTTTGACACTTTCGAAGATAATTGGTCTCTTAATTTGTAGATTATCCCTGACTTTGGGTTTGTCTGATGTTTCCTATTGATTAGATTCTAGTTGTGCACATTTAGAAGGAATATCACAGAAATGAGTTGATTCTTATCAGGAGGCAGATGATTTTGATTTGTCTGATTATTCATAAAGTTAATTTTGATTATGTATTTAAAGTCATGTCTGCCAGACTTCTCCACTGTAAAATTACTCACTTTACTCTTGTCATGAGTAAGAAGTTTGTGGAGAGGTACTTTGAGACTGTGTAAACATTCCATTCTTTTTTTTTCTTTAAGATTGGCACCTCAGCTAACATCTGTTGCCAATCTTCTTTTTAATTTCTTTTTCCTTCTTCTTCTCCCCAAAGCCCCCCAGTACTTAGCTGTATATTCTAATTGTAGGTCCTTCTAGTTGTGGCATGAGGGACGCTGCCTCAGCATGTCTTGATGAGCGGTGCCATGTCCGTGCTCAAGATCCCAACCGGCAAAACCCTGGGCTGCCAAAGCAGAGCATGTGACCTTCACCACTCAGCCACAGGACTGACCCCCCAACATTCCATTCTTTGCAAAGCTTTAGAATTATTCATTCGTTTGTTTAGATTAGTAAATTTACTTATTTTGATGCCCAAATTATCCCTCATTTAGCCAAAGGGAAACTCTTCAGGCTGGCTTCTGTTTCCTTTTGACATGTCCGAATTTTATTTCCTTCTGGTACAATAAGATTTTCCAGGCCCATTTTCTGCTTTCCTTGAACCAGTCAGCTATTTCTCCAAAGATCAATTTATTTTGGTGAAGAATGCTGTTTAGAAACCAAACTATGATAGCACTTATCAATAAGGTGCACTTATTTCTGTTGGGGTGCCACTGTTCCCAGACCTGCTAAGGAGACAGAGCTGAAGAATATTTGTATGTACATACATGCAAACCTGCATACATTTACATTTATATTAATTCCGTATTTATTTAACGCACACTGGTATCTATATTTCTTTCTCTGTCTCTTTGTCTGTCTTTGTCTCTCTTTCTCTGTATATATTAAAATACTTGAGTTAACATCAATACCTTCAATTCTGTTGCAACACTGAGGATTCATCCTTGTTTTTTCCCTTTCCATATGCTCTTCTCTAAGTGTGAGAAACGTGACTCCCACTAGCTTTGATGTGTGTACTTATTTGGTCAATCGCTCTATATGTAACCAGTCTCCTATTGCCACCACTGCTCCCACCTCTGCATAGATGCCTCCCTCATCCTGCTCAGGCTCAAATATGGGGTGCCACGTCTCTCCTCTGCAAGGATGCTCCATTAACTACTCATGCTCCAACAGCTCAGGTGGGGCCGCCTTCTCTCCTCCACAGGGACATTCTCTCACGCAAGTTGGTGTCTGGCGTTCTGCAGTATGCCCTGGTGACTTCCCCTCACCCTCATGACAGTCTGTTTCCTCTTTTCCTCTGATATACCACACATAACTTCCTGGATTTCCTCTATCTTTGTTTCCTTTGCAATTTTCTCTTTTCTCACCTGCTCTCTAAATGTTCAAGTTCCCCAGAGCTTATTTCTTGCTGTCTCCATGATGTCAATCAGTCATTAGATTTCAAGTGTCTTCTCCATGTCAGTAACTCCCAAATCAGTAACTGCTGAGTTCAAAGCTGATACACATAACTACCTACTTGGATCTGCTCTTGGATCTCATGCATTTAAATATCAGATGGGCAAATGAGAACTCTTGATTCTTCTTGTCCCACTCTTCTTCTCCCAATAAATGACACCACTATTGTGCAAGCCAGAATATAGGAATAGTCCTTGATTTATCTGTTTTCCTTATCCACAAACATGCAATATATTAGAAAATCCAGCTGGTATTTTCTTCAAAGTGTTTCCCATATCTGTTGATTTCTGTTAACCTCCATGGCTGCCACCTTAGTCCAAACCATACTCATATCTCATGTAGACTATTTTAATAGCCTCCTATTTTTTCCTACTTCTGTTCTTCCTTTTATAATCTATAACCTACTCTTCTGTAATCTATAGTATATTCTTCTAAAGAAGGTAGAATCGTCTTTTTTTTTTTATAAAGATTTTATTTTTTTCCTTTTTCTCCCCAAAGCCCCCCAGTACATAGTTGTATATTCTTCGTTGTGGATCCTTCTAGTTGTGGCATGTGGGATGCCGCCTCAGCGTGGTTTGATGAGCAGTGCCATGTCCGCGCCCAGGATTCGAACCAACGAAACACTGGGCTGCCTGCAGCAGAGCGCGCGAACTTAACCACTCGGCCACGGGGCCGGCCCCTAGAATCGTCTTTTAAAATTAAATCAGACCATGTCATCTCTCAACAGAAATCCTCTCGGTTTTCTACTGTACTTATGGTGAAATGCAGACATCTTGCCTGCTTTGTAATGCTCCCTCTGTGGTCTGGCTGCAGCTTAGCTCTGTCATACAATCTTTTACCACTTTTTCCCTCCAGTTTACTAAGATCTATCTTGTCATTCTCATCCTACAACAGGCCACATTTTTCCCAACTCAGGCATTTGGATTTGCTGTCTAGAACACACTTTCTCCAAATCTTCATTTATCTGACTCCTTCTCATTTGGATCTAACTGAAATATCTCCATATCAGAGAGATGAAACTAATTGACCAGTTTCTGTGAAAACTTCTCAGATTTCTTTGTGAAGTTGTAAGTTCAGCAAGGCACTCAGTGACCATTTGTAAGTGGCTAAGAGAGGTCTTAGAAGGTAGTTTGGAGTCTGTCTCACAGAGGTGGCTCATAGGATGCAGCTGAGAATCCATGAATCATGAGAGGGTTTAAGAGTGTTGAGAGGATCCGTGGAACAGAGGAAATCAGGAGCTTGAAGATAGAGAACTTCTGATGGATGTGTAGGGTCTGGACCTTACGGCCTAGACTGTAGACTTCAGCAATGGTCACAAGTCCTCAGTAGAATCAGGTAAAACCATCTACAGATTGAGAGGCATTAAGGTCAGACAGCCAGGAACCAAAGCCCACCCCCTTAGAGACTAATGAAACAACTGGAGGAGAACCCCCAGATATGGAGTCCTTTCTCAATAGCCAGGAAAACCTACAAACATCTCCTTACATATGTCCCTAGGTATTATGGGGGAAGGGGTTGGTGGTGAGGGAAGCACTGAGAGACTCATCCACTTGCTGAAAAAATATAACTGGAAGAGATTTAGTTTATGTCTATTTGGGACGTTTAATAAATCTAAGCCCACCCAAGTTTCCCAGTGGACTGAGGGTAGATAGGCCATATGAGCATGTGCGTGCGTGTGTGTATAGCACATCTAAGTGCTGTATGCAAATTATTTTGACTGCACAGTCATAAATAGTTGACAACACTAAGGAACTTATGTGTATTTGTATGCATGGATTTATAAACTTTCAAGGACTAAAAATAGATCAATACTGCCTGAAGGTAAGGATTTATCTGTTAGAGCAGTTGTTCTCATCTTTGGCTGCTCATTTTATTCACCTTGGGGATCTTTTAAAAAAGCTTGAAGTCTGTGTCTACCCCCCGGAGATTTGGGGCACCATGATTTTTTGAAATCTTCCCAGGTGCTTCTAATGTGCAGCCAAGGTTGAGAGGTTGAGAAGCAGTGTTTTAGACTAAGATAATCTCTTTCTAGATACATTTCCAGTCACATACCACCATTTCCTATCTGTTCGTATCTCCTGATTTGAGTGAGATTTTGCAAGGACTCTTAATTCCTGGCTTAACCAGACAACTTCTGACACAAAAACTTTCCAAAGGGTATAGGTAGAAAACACATTTCTGGAAAATGAATTCTTTTACACTAGTTAGCTGGATTAGAAAATTTATCAGTTTGAGGTCTCTTTAGGCTCCATTGTCTTCAGTGGAGTCTGGAAACAAGTGAAGTGGCCTCTTTGGACTCTTTTCCCCAAGGCTCATACCAGCACCTTGGCCTTTTAGATATGACTCCCGTCACCTTGAGAGATGTGGAAAAATCAACTTAGTAAGGCTTCTTCTCCCCAAAGGCTTAAAGAAGAGTTGACCTTTACCATATTTTCTCTTATCATCCTTGTGGTCAGGATCAGTCCAAAGTTTCCCAATTTGATATACTTGGCAGAATTGTCTGCTTATTCTTATTAAAGCAAGCAAATAATAATAACAACAACAAAAATCAGATCCTTGGGCCCCATCCTACCTAGTTTAAGAAACACAACTGGTCAGCATAAGATTAACGGGGCTCTGGAGAGCATCGTGGTGAAGCCTACTAACCCGGCAGTCTTTTGAAATATGCCATGATTTCCTCCGCAAAGACATCTTTATAATAAGTTTCATGAGGGTATATATTGAGTTTAATAAACTTTTGTTAGCTCTGCTAACCATTTCTCAGTTTGTTTCTTTTGCAGCTGCTAAAATGGGAGATTGAAATCAGCAAGTTTCTGACTGTGAGTAAGCTAAAAGAGGCTTTTGAATAATTTTTTTCCACCTACTTAGCAAATTTCTCTTGTGACAATTGGATGTTATTTGGGGTTCCATCCCAGGAGGAAGAAGCACAAGCAAATTTTAGTCATTTTTGAGGATAGATATTCTCTGTGTATATATTTGTAGCTGTTATTTTTTTTCTTTTTTGAGGTTTCTGATTGATCCTTGGCATGTGGCCCCTTGTGTATTGCTTTGCTGAAAACAGCCTAAAAAGAAGTTTCCAAGAGTTATATGGAGCTTCTCTTTAGTTACAATTCTACTTTTTTCCTCACTTGAGTATCAGTCTTTAGAGAACTAGCATAACAAAGGAATTGATACAAATACATACAAAAATATCTATGAGAAGATCACTGAATTAGATTTGTGAAAGCGTGTTTAGAGTAATTTTCTACTGAAAAATTTAATCAAATTTATTAATCACATCTCTGCTTACCGGTGTTAAATAAAAATTTAAAAGGTAGCAATCAATAAACAGAGATAAAAGCTTCTCAAGAATAAATGAAAGGAAGTAATAAAAAGACTCACTAAGCTGAAGTGCCTCCTATCAACAGCAGCTGATAAAATATTAAAAGATTTGCCTTGTGTAATGTCTCTGGAGAGCCGTCTTGCTGATGTACTAGACCATGATTGACAATTTTGAGACCTTGCTGGAAGCCACAAAAGCATATCTATAATATTATGCTCAACTGCATAGGTCTTTCTTCCTAAATGGGGCTGGAAATAACATACCACCAAATGATTGGCTTTAAAGAAATGGAATATTCTTCTCAGTTCTAGCTGAAGTTTAATTTGCTTAGAATTAGATATTATGTGATATCTGGAATTCAAAAAACAGAGCATTGTACCTGAAGACATGTGAAACTTGGAGGATTCAAGACATCACCAGAGGAAATTTTATGAGTGGGGGTGATTTCAATGTCAGAATAAATAATTAGTAATATTTACTGACACATTTCTTGTGCCTGGTACTAAGCTAAGTGATTTATGTGCATTATCTTTATTAAGCCTCACAAAAAAGTAGGACACATAACGATATTTCCATTTTTCTTGAGATAAGGGATTGAAACTCAAAAAAATTAAGGAACTTGCCCAAGATCATAGTAAATAAGTAGCTTAACTTGAGTTTGAACCCAGATCAACCTAACTCCACGTGGCATGATGAGCTGAAATTGACTGTGACGCTGGCGACACTCTCGGCATCTACTCACAAGAATATTTGGATAACCTCAAGCTGAAAATATTGGATGGAGGGGGCACCTGCTAGAGGGTAGGAAGAGCAGAAAACACAGGACAGCGTTCTTTATTTCCTTGTCTAGTTCCAGGAAGTTGGTCTAATAATGGGGAGGATGAAAGTAGACAGAACCTGAAGATTCTTTGAAATTTGTGTACAATTAGTGTGACTTCAGAGACCAGGCCACACAGAGTTTGGGAGGGGAGCGTTTCCCTTGTTTATTCGGGCATCGCAGCATGGTTTGTCAGTGCAGGGAGAACTGGAGTGTCCTGTGTGAACTGGGAGTGTCCGGGCGTTGAGTATACCTGGCGAAGTGTTGGTTATTCCCTTCACAGCGGGAAGGAGGAGACCTGACAGCACAGTACCTCCTTCCAGAGACTTTCAACAGTAGACATTATACGGGATCTGGAACACGAGAAACTGAAACGAAGGCAGAACGTTATCCCTAGGCACATGGGAGACAGTCCGGAGGAAGTCAGGAAAACTGGAGGAGATTTTTGGGTGTGGGGTGGCTGGTTTCTATTTCAGAAAGTAGTGATTAAAAAGCAATCAGTCTCTGGGTATAGGCATGAACATGATTTTGTGGCCTTAATAAATGATACCTGGAGAATTTAGAGTTATTTATGAGTATGAATATTTATGCAACATAACAAAATGAAAATCCTTAAACAATCACAAATTGAGCATTTATTTATTTCTGCATAAGTGGCAACAATTAACAAAAGCAGTGTCAAGTTAATGTTTAATTGGAGAAAGCTATGGTTTATGTATTAGGGAACTTCTAAAATTGTCTTCTCAAGTCTCGCATTTGATAAGAGGCTGTGCTTTCCATTTTACTTTAAAAGGTGAGGACTAATTGAACAGATTATCCTAAACATTTTATGAGTGATAAGAGAGCCCTGCCTAAGACTAAGATTACATGTAACAGAAAAGAGGAAAGAGAACATTCAGGGTATTTAAGAAGGGCAATATAATTCACAGGGAAATCTCAGAAAATAGGGGACACTGAAAGGTAACTTTAAAATGTATCTTGATAGTGGAGAAATCTTATGGTCACCACCTTAAAACTAAGTAATCAAATCTAGCACCATTGATAGCATTATGTGCTTGATGCTGTGCCTCCTGATTTGGTGCAATACAGGCTGTCATGTGTCACTGATGAAATATTCATACAAAAAATTGTATCCTGAGTCAAAGCGAGATTTTATAAAAAATTTCATTTCAAGAAAATAGAGATAGACTACAATAACCAACACTATAAGCAAACAATTGGAAAAATAATAGTTTGCACTTGATAAAAGTAATCCACATATTGGGACCCAGAAAATGGAGGCCGCCCAGTGGTCTGGCCCACATCACAAATGGAAACCTATGTCAGCCTGCACTGAGGGGAAACACCTCACTGTCAAGGAAACCTAACATACATCAATCACAATCCTCCCACTTAGCTTTAGCTGGTTTATTTTATCTAGAAAATAAGGAAATCCCCTGCTTCTAGCCAATCATGCTGTTTCTGTGTTTCCACTTCCAACACTCTATGAAACTCATCCCTGCCCAAAATCTCTTCATAAGAGTGGCCACTGTCTGTGAGGCACTGTACTCCCGTAATCCCTAGATTGTTTTCCTTTGAATGAAGGACATCAAACTTGTTAGTAAATTGTTTTATTTTTGTCATGTGACACATTCTTCAAAAAGATAATGGCTTTAAAAAAATGATATGTGCATCTATGTCTGTGTTGTATGCAGGGGTTGTTCTCAAATTAGAAAAAAAAAGACCCAGGATATAGTGGCAAATGCAATGCTTGAAAGTTGATTCAATCCTGGTTTGACAAAAACAGCTATGAAGAAATTTTTGGGACAATTAGAGAATTTTGAATATGGACTGAATTGAACAGATGTTGGGATTTAAGTTAGCATTTTCTGATGGAGTCGTTTAATATAATATCCTTATTTATAGGATATGCATGTTAAATTGTTTAGAGAGATTTTGGTATCTGAAATTTACTTTTAAATGCATAAAAAATAATAGCCAGAAAGATTAAGGAATATTGCAAAATGTCAACATTTTAAAATCTGGTTTTAGATATTTAGGCAATTATTATATATTCTTTAGCTTTTCTGTATTTGAAATTTTTTTATAATGAAACTTAGGAAAAATGGTAATTTAATTAAATTTACCACGTGGTTTTGTCCTGGACCTGATTAAGTATCTGCAAAATGGTAACTCCTACCAAAGGACCGTAAGCTTCATTACACGGTAAATTCCCTGAGTACAAGGATTCTGTTTCAGTTATTTTTATATCCATTATCTAGAAAATTTCCAGGCACCCAGTAATCTGACTAAATGAATGCTTGATAACATGCTTGTAGCACCTTAAAACATTACATAAAACTAAGTTTTACTTTCTTCCCTTAAATCTGCAGCAATCATAGGGGCTGGCCCCGTGGCCGAGTGGTTGAGTGCGTGCGCTCCGCTGCAGGTGGCCCAGTGTTTCGTTAGTTCGAATCCTGGGCGCGGACACAGCACTGCTCATCAAACCATGCTGAAGCAGCGTCCCACATGCCACAACTAGAAGGACCCACAACGAAGAATATACAGCTATGTACCTGGGGGCTTTGGGGAGAAAAAGGAAAAAAAATAAAATCTTTAAAAAAAAATGTAAAAAAAATAAACTACAGCAATCGTAGATTTGGCTGTTTCTCATTTCAGTTCTGTTTGGTTTTTGCTTTATGTATTCTGAAGTTCTTTTATTGGGTTCATGCACATTTAGTGTTGTTATATCTTCCCGTTGAATTGACCCCTTCATCATTACAAAATGTCCGTATTTATCTCTGGTAATATTCTTTGTTCTGAAATCTAATTTGTCGTGTATTACTATATCCATTCCCGCTTTCTTTTGGTGAGTTTTGGCGTGATATATATTTTTCCATCCTGTTACTTTGAAATGTATCTGTGACTTAATATTTAATATTAGACATAATGTAGTTGGCTCTTGCTTTTTTATCTACTCAATTTATGTCTTAATTGGAATAGTTAGACCATTTATATATTATGTATTATCAATATTTTGAGGTTTAAATTTACTGTCGTGTTACTTGTTTTCTATTTGTCCTATCTATTCTGTGTTTCTATCTGCTCTCTTTTGGGTTATTGGAGTAATTTTGTGCCTCATGTTATCTCTATTATTGGCTTAGTGTCTATATCTCCTTGTTTTATTTCCTTAGTGGTTGCTGTAGGGTTTACCATATACATCTTTAGCATATCTAAGTTTTCCTTCAAAAGACTTCGACCACTTCATGAATGTAAGAGCCTTAAACCTTATGTTTCCATTTCTTTCCTCATTGTAATTGGTGCTCTTTTTGTTACACATTCTACTTCTGCATATATTATAAACCACACATAAATTTTAACACTTTTGACTTACATGCAATTTTCCTTTAAAGAAGTTAAAAACAAAAAGCGATCTTTTATAATTACCAACATGTTTACTGTGTCTTGTGCTTTTCATTTCTTTGTATAAATCTTACTTTCCGTCTGTAATCATTTTTCTTCTTCCAAAGAATTTTCATTGGCATTTCTTGTGGTGTTACTCTGCTGGCAAAGAATTCCCTCAGCTTTTGTTTTTCTGAAACAACTTTTATTTTGCATTTTTGGAGAAGGATTTTTTTTTTCTGGATATAGAATTCTATGTTGACAATTCCTTTTTATTTCAGCATATAATGATGTAATTCATGATCTTCTGACTTTCATAGTTTCTAATTAGAAGTCTGTATTAATTCTTACCTTTATTCTTCTGTGTATAATATTTCCTTTACACAAGAAATACAGCAAGTGAAAAGAACTGGAATACAGGACACATTATTTTTTCTCTGCTTCATTGTTATGCCTTCAAGTTCAATGATCTTTTCTTTTTCAATGTTTAATCTTCTGTTAATCTCATCTAGGAACAATTTCATTTCAGACATTGTATTTTTCATCTTTAGAATTTCCATTTGGTTATTTTTTCTAGTTTCTATTTCTTTCCTTACAATATTCATCTATTCGTTTACCTCCTTGCATGTATGGAATATATTTAAGATAGCTTTGTTGAATGCCTTTGCTAATGCAACCATCTCAGTCATTACTGCGTCTGTTTCTATTGGCTGATTTTTCTGTTTTTGGATATGCATAGTAATTTTTTATTGTATGTTGGACATTATAAATTGCCTTGTTGTCTTCTTTAAAGAGTGTTTTACTTTGTTTGGACAGACGTTTAAGTTATTGTAGGTCATTTTAGTCCCTTCAAAGCCAGTTCTTTAGATCTGCTAGAGCAGGTCCAGACTAGGCTCACTCTAGGGATAGTGGAAACTTACCAGTAAATCTTGACCGTGTTAGGTCATCATGAATGTGTCAAATTGAAGTCTATTTCTTCAACTCAACTAGGTTGCCAGGGTTTGTTTAGGTTTCTGCTCCATGTTTTCATGGCCTGGAAGTTGCCCCCAGGCAGAAAGTCATGCTAAGTTTATGGTTCATCTGATTTATTTTCCTTGTCTCAGGGATCACAGTTCTAGCTGCCTCTTTATTAGTCTCTGAAAACAGTTTTTAAATAATTGTTAAGTTTCCTAGTTTTTTACAGAGGAGGTTTTACCTAAGTTGTTACTCCTCTCAAGGCTGAAGCAACAGTTAGTACATCTTTTTTGAGGAAATTTTTGTTGAGCAAAGGCCTTTTACTGAGAAAAGGACATTGTATTTGCACATATGTGAAATATACCAATTTTAATCTCATGGCAATGAAAAAGATATATTGGTAAATCCAAGTAATGTATTAAATAATAGGTTCATAGATATTGAAGAACTTTAAGGAGTCATTTGATCTTCGTTGCCTGGATAATTGGCACTGGTGAATGTATCATTAAGGTTAAGTTGACTAGAACTAGAATTGGTCTGATATATCACAGTAATTCATATGAGCATATTATTATTGATATGGTCAAGATATTTTTACTCTATAGAAATATCTCTATTTTAATTTAATTCACCTCCACTTATTTGGACACTGTTAACCTCCTTTTCTCCATTAATGGGCAGAAGAGCTGAGTGAATCTCTCATGTATAAAATATTCAATGACAGAAAGAATTTGTGTATGACAATAGAAAAGGACAAGAGAAATATCACAGTATTGGTTGAAGATGTGGTTTTATACTTCCTAAGTAGCTATATAGGGACATATTTTAGTGTTATCAGGAAAGCCATACGAAAGTTAGAAAGACTTTAAACTTACTTTATAATGGTATACATTCTTCATTTTAGAGGCTTATAGGACATTTTTCCGTTCTTTCGTATGTATGTATATTTAAAATAATGTAATAAATTGATAATATCAAAGCTATCTTACTACTCACTGTTGTGGTTAGCATAAATAATCCTGGTCATATCAATATAAAACTGTGAATATACAGTAATGCATATTATAATTACAAATAAACTACAGTAAGTACATGCCTTTTCAATGTTTCTACCTAAAACTTTTTCATTTGTTTTGAAGTAATTGTACATTTTTATGGTATTTGGGTATGTGTAACATATTTTATATTCCATTATGACTATTATATGTTGTGGCAAAAAGTTTATTTCTTCAGAACCAAATAATAAACTCCATGAAAATTGGTTTGTTTTATTTTTATCATTTGGTAGAAATAATTTTATGTCTGAATTTAATTCAAATTTGTATTTGTGTATTAGTCAAAGCATTCTATTTATTTAAATGTTTCATAGATTGTTTCCAACTGAAGGTCAGATTTTAAAATGTTATGTAGATATGTATTTAAATATTCAGAAATACTACTTTTTAAGTGTAAAATGCAGAATTATCACTGTAAATATATAAAAATACTTTGATATATCAGAATAGAATTTCAAAATAAACTTTGTTTCTATTGAGCCTTTGAGGAAAAACAAATTCACTTAGCAAGAATGGTGGGAAAGGACGTGTCAAAGAAAAACAAGAAATTGCATAATTTGACTAGATGTGATAGACTATACAGCAATAAAACATTTTCACTGAGAAAACTCACAAAAGTATAGAAAGTTTCTTTAGACTGTAAGGAAAAGTAGGCTTACTAAGTCTCAATTTTTGTAAAAGGTCAGTTTATGATTTTGCTGTATGGCTACAAAGTATTCAATAGCAAGGATCACAGAAATTACAAATAAGCTTCACACATCGGTTATGAATATTCTTAATTGTTTCCTCTATTTCCAGATAATGAAAAATTACAAGTATCACAGAGGATTTGCTGCGACTTTAACGACTAACCACATCCAAATAGTTTAACCATGAAGCTACAAATAGTCATCTAAATACACAAACCTGGAACTACCAAAATTGTATAAATAATTACTCATTCTGTCTTTTATCATCCTCTTGAAATTGTTCCCTTTCCTCTTTTGGTTCCTTTTAGTTACATACTTGCAGATAAAAATAAATTCTTATTGTCACATGCTCAAAAATTGAGATGAAAAATGCAATCTCCCTCCTCTTTTTTCTAAATCCTGAGTGACCAAAGAACAGGTACAACATTATTAGCAAGTTTTCTAAAGGTTGCTTCTTCTCTTTATGTATGGTCTTCATCCTGCCTCTGTCTTTTCATCATTTTATATTGTCAAAAGATGTCTCGTACAGTGCCCTGTCCACCAAGGTGTCCAATAAATGTCTCACTAACTGAATATATCACTTGTATTTAGCTTCCTGGAATTAACTTCTTAGTCATTTTTCATATTTAATTTTTTTAATCTTGAGTTATTTGGTACAATCATATATCATTGTTCATTAAATTGTCTCCATGTTATAAGGGAAATCTGATATGGAAAAATAATTAACAATTATTATGCATCATTGCAAGGAAAAGGGCACACTATCTTTGGAAACTGTGCAGGTTTCAATAGCAAATTCATTGAGTGTCAATAAAAAAGGAATTAGCTTTCCAAATTTTCAAAAGCTATTTATATAAAAATTTCAAAGCTCTTTGGAAACAAGAGAAAAAGAAAGAGCAAATCTGCTGGAAAGAGGGTTGATGAACCTATGGTGCCTGTAATTTTTTTTTTTTATTAATGTTATGATAGATTACAACCTTGTGAGATTTCAGTTGTACATTTTTGTTAGTCATGTTGTGGGTACACCACTTCCCCCTTTGTGCCCTCCCCCCAACCCCCCTTTTCCCTGGTAACCACCGATCTGATCTCCTTATCAATATACTAACTTCCACCTATGAGTGGAGTCATATAGAGTTCGTCTTTCTCTGACTGGCTTATTTCGCTTAACATAATACCCTCGAGGTCCATCCACGTTGTTGTGAATGGGCCAATTTTGTCTTTTTTTATGGCTGAGTAGTATTCCATTGTGTATATATACCATATCTTCTTTATCCAATCATCAGTTTCTGGGCATGTAGGCTGGTTCCACATCTTGGCTATTGTAAATAATGCTGCGATGAACATAGGGGTGCAACGGACTCTTGAGATTTCTGGTATCAGGTTCTTAGGATAGATACCCAGTAATGGGATGGCTGGGTCATAGGGTATTTCTATTTTTAACTTTTTGAGAAATCTCCATACTGTTTTCCATAGTGGCTGTACCAGTTTGCATTCCCACCAACAGTGTATGAGGGTTCCTTTTTCTCCACAACCTCTCCAACATTTGTCGCTCTTGGTTTTGGATGTTTTTGCCAATCTAACGGGTATAAGGTGATATCTTAGTGTAGTTTTGATTTGCATTTCCCTGATGATTAGCGATGATGAACATCTTTTCATGTGTCTATTGGCCATATTCATATCTTCTTTTGAGAAATGTCTGTTCATGTCCTCTGCCCATTTTTTGATCGGGTTGTTTGTTTTTTTTGTTGTTAAGCCGTGTGAGTTCTTTGTATATTATGGAGATTAACCCTTTGTCGGATAAGTGGCTTGTAAATATTTTTTCCCAATAAGTGAGCTGTTTTTTTGTTTCAATCCTGTTTTCCCTTGCCTTGAAGAAGCTCTTTAGTCTGGTGAAGTCCCATTTGTTTATTCTTTCTATTGTTTCCCTCAACTGAGGAGTTATAGTGTCCGAAAAGATTCTTTTGAAACTGATGTCAAAGAGTGTACTGCCTATATTCTCTTCCAAAAGACTTATTGTCTCAGGCCTAATCTTTAGGTCTTTGATCCATTTTGAGTTTATTTTGGTGTGTGGTGAAGAAGAATGGTCAATTTTCAATCTTTTGCATGTGGCTGTCCAGTTTTCCCAGCACCATTTGTTGAAGAGACTTTCTTTTCTCCATTGTAGGCCCTCTGCTCGCTTGGCGAAGATTAGCTGTCCATAGATGTGTGGTTTTATCTCTGGGCTTTCAATTCTGTTCCATTGATCTGTGGAACTGTTTTTGTACCAGTACCATGCTGTTTTGATCACTGTAGCTTTGTAGTATGTTTTGAAATCGGGGATTGTGATTCCGCCGGCTTTGTTTTTCTTGCTCAGGATTGCTTTAGCAATTCGCGGTCTTTTGTTGCCCCATATGAATTTTAGGATTGTTTGTTCAATTTCTGTGAAGAATGTTCTTGGGATTCTGATTGGGATAGCATTGAATCTCTATATTGCTTTAGGTAGTATGGACATTTTAACTATGTTTATTCTTCCAATCCATGTGCATGGAATGTCTTTCCATCTCTTTATGTCGTCATCAATTTCTTTCAAGAAAGTCTTGTAGTTTTCATTGTATAGATCCTTCACTTCCTTGGTTAAGTTTATCCCAAGGTATTTTATTCTTTTCGTTGCGATTGTGAATGGGATTGAGTTTTTGAGTTCTTTTTCTGTTAGTTCATTGTTAGTGTATAGAAATGCTACTGATTTATGCACGTTAATTTTATACCCTGCTACTTTGCTGTAGTTGTTGATTATTTCTAATAGTTTTTCTATGGATTCTTTGGGGTTTTCTATATATAAGATCATGTCATCTGCAAACAGCGAGAGTTTTACTTCTTCGTTACCTATTTGGATTCCTTTTATTTCTTTTTCCTGCTGAATTGCTCTGGCCAGCACCTCCAGTACTATGTTGAATAGGAGTGGTGAAAGTGGGCACCCTTGTCTTGTTCCTGTTCTCAGAGGGATGGCTTTCAGTTTTTGTCCATTGAGTATGATGTTGGCTGTGGGTCTGTCATATATGGCCTTTATTATGTTGAGGTACTTTCCTTCTATACCCATTTTATTGAGGGCTTTTATCATAAATGGGTGTTGGATCTTGTCAAATGCTTTCTCTGCATCTATTGAGATGATCATGTGGTTTTTGTTTTTCATTTTGTTGATGTAGTGTATCACGTTGATTGACTTGCGGATGTTGAGCCATCCCTGTGTCCCTGGTATAAATCCCACTTGATCATGGTGTATAATCTTTTTGATGTATTGCTGTATTCGGTTTGCCAAAATTTTGTTGAGGATTTTTGCATCTATGTTCATCAGTGATATCGGCCTGTAGTTCTCCTTCTTTGTGTTGTCCTTGTCAGGTTTGGGGATCAGAGTGATGTTGGCTTCATAGAATGTGTTAGGGAGTACTCCATCTTTCTCAATTTTCTGGAACAGTTTGAGGAGAATAGGTATTAAGTCTTCTTTGAATGTTTGGTAGAATTCTCCAGAGAAGCCGTCTGGTCCTGGACTCTTATTTTTGGGGAGGTTTTTGATTACCGTTTCTATTTCCTTACTTGTGATTGGCCTATTCAGATTCTCCATTTCTTCCTGATTCAGTTTGGGGAGATTGTAGGAGTCTAGGAATTTGTCCATTTCTTCCAGGTTGTTCAATTTGTTGGCATATAGTTTTTCATAGTATTCTCTTATGATCTCTTGTATTTCATTGGTATCTGTTGTGATTTCTCCTCTCTCATTCCTAATTTTATTAATTTGCGATTTCTCTCTTCTTTTCTTGGTGAGTCTGGCTAGGGGTTTGTCAATTTTGTTAATTCTTTCGAAGAACCAACTCTTTGTTTCATTGATCCTTTCTATTGTCTTTTTTGTTTCAATATCGTTTATTTCTGCTCTTATTTTTATTATTTCCCTCCTTCTACTGACTCTGGGCTTTGTTTGTTCTTCTTTTTCTAGTTCTGTTAGGTGTCGTTTGAGGTTGCTTATGTGAGCTTTTTCTTGTTTAGTGAGGTGAGCCTGTATTGCGATGAATTTCCCTCTTAGGACTGCTTTTGCTGCATCCCAAATGATTTGGTATGTCGTGTTCTCATTTTCATTTATCTCCAGATAAAATTTGATTTCTTCTTTAATTTCTTCAATGATCCATTGTTTGTTCAGAAGCGTGTTGTTTAGTCTCCACATTTTTGCACCTTTCTCTGCTTTTTTCTTGTAGTTGATTTCTAGTTTAATAGCATTATGATCAGAAAAGATGCTTGATATTATTTCAACTCTCTTGTATTTATTGATGTTTGCTTTGGTTCCCAAAATATGGTCAATCCTTGAGAATGTTCCATGTGCACTTGAGAAGAATGTGTAACCTGCTGTTTTTGGATGAAGTGTTCTATATATATCTATTAAGTCCATCTGGTCTAATTTTTCATTTAATTCTATTATTTCCTTGTTGATTTTCTGTCTGGATGTTCTGTCCATTGGTGTTAATGGTGTGTTGAGGTCCCCTACTATTATTGTATTGTTGTTGATGTCTTCTTTTAGTTCTATTAAGAGTTGCTTTACAAATTTTGGTGCTCCTGTGTTGGGTGTGTATATATTTATAAGTGTTAGGTCTTCTTGGTGGAGAGTCCCTTTTATCATTATATACTGTCCCTCTTTGTCTTTCTTTATCTGTTTTGCTTTGAAATCTACCTTGTCTGATATTAGTATAGCGACACCTGCTTTCTTTTGTTCATTATTAGCTTGGAGTATTGTTCTCCATCCCTTCACTCTGAGTCTGTGTTTGTCTTTGGGGCTGAGGTGTGTTTCCTGGAGGCAGCATATTGTTGGATCTTGTTCTTTGATCCATCCTGCCACTCTGTGTCTTTTGATTGGGGAGTTCAATCCATTTACATTTAGAGTGATTATTGAGATGTGGGGGCCTACCACTACCATTTTGTGTCTTGTTTTCCGGTTTTCTTCAATTTCCTTTGTTTCTCGTCCCATGGTTTAATCTGTTCTGATGAAGAGCTGCTGCTCTCTGTTGTTGTCCTTCTACTTATCTCCTCTGCTCTTGGTTTTGTAGCCCCTTTCCTTTTTTGGATTTTTCAGGAATGAGGGTTTTCCTGAGGATTTCCTGAAGAGGAGGTTTTGTGGCAATGAACTCCCTTAATTTTTGTTTATCTGGGAAAGTTTTTATTTCTCCATCGTATTTGAAGGATATTTTCGCTGGGTAGAGAATTCTCGGCTGTAGATTTTTGTCCTTCAGATTTTTGAATATATCATTCCACTCTCTTCTAGCCTGTAAAGTTTCTGCTGAGAAATCTGCTGATAGCCTGATGGGGGTTCCTTTGTAGGTTAGTTTCTTTTGCCTGGCTGTCCTTAGTATTTTCTCCTTGTTGTTGACTTTTGCTAGCTTCACTACTATATGCCGTGGAGTTGGTCTCCTTGCATTGATAAAGTTTGGAGATCTATTGGCTTCTGTCACCTGAAGATCCATCTCTCTCACCAGATTTGGGAAGTTCTCAGCCATTATTTCTTTGAATCGGCTTTCTGCCCCTTTCTCCTTCTCTTATCCCTCTGGTATACCTATAATCCTTACGTTGCATCTCCTAATTGTGTCTGATAATTCTCAGAGAGTTTCTTCATTTCTTTTTAGTCTTGCTTCTCTCTCCTCCTCTGCCTGCAGCAATTCTATATTGCCATCTTCCAAATTGCTAATTCTTTCCTCCATATTATCGGCCCTACTGTTCAGAGCATCTACATTTTTCTTAATCTCCTCTATTGTGTTCTTCATTTCCAATATTTCTGTTTGGTTCTTCTTTATCGTATCAAACTCTTTTGTGACATAGCTCCTGAACTCGTTGAGTTGTCGGTCAGAATTCTCTCTTAACTCATTGAGTATTTTAATGATGGCTGTTTTGAAGTCATCATCATTTAGGTTATATATCTCATTTTCTTTGGGATTGTTTTCTGTGTATTTGTTATTTTCCTTCTGTTCTGGAGATTTAATGTATTTTTTCATATTGCTTGATGTTGTTGATTTGTGCCTCCACATGGAGATAGAGTTTAGTTGCTCCTTTCACTTGTTTCAGCTGCTGCGGTGGGGGAGCAGCTGTTTATACTGCACCAACCAGGAACCCTGTCCACAGTTGCTAACTGGGCCTGGGCCCCTCCTCATAGTCACAGTGGTCCTTTGGATTCCCTCCTCTGCCGTGGGGGCTGTCACAGGGGGGCTTCAGGCTGCTGGTGCCTACTGTTGCAGCCCACCTAGACGTGCTCCCTCCTTGGGGTCTGCAACGGTGTTATGGGCTTTTCCAGCGGCCAGGGGTGGGATCACTTACATTTGTCGCTCCATTGCTGTCGGCACCCACAAAATCTCACTTGTCCACTATGGGTCGCAGGAGAGCTATTGGCATCTTCTACAGTCTGTGGTTAGTTCACCTTGCTATGTTGCTTTTGTCCTGGGGTCTTCCAGCCTTGTGGCTGCTGGCTGGGTCCTTTCTACTGGTGCTGTGCAGAGGCTTTCCCTGAGGCTGCTGTGAGCCTGTAGGGTTTCTCCCTAGGCTACGGAGCTGGGTCACTGGAACTCCCCCCAGCCCCAGTCCTGTTCCCCAGGAACTCGGGGAGCCCTTTTCCCTGTCTTGGGGGGATAGCTGGAGATCCTGATTTCAGTGATAGCTGGTCAGCTGCTACCCTGCCTAATATTCTCCTCTCTGGGACCCTCCTGGTATTGTGGATGCTGGGCGTGGCCCCTCCGCTAATAGCAGACAGAGTTTTGTCTGCTGCCCGGGCAGAACTCTGGATCTTCCCCTCTGGGGCGCGGAGCGGGCCTCTGGAGCTTCACCCAGCCCCAGTCCTCTCCAAGATCTCCGGCAATCCCTAGCCCCACGGGGCGGGCAACGGCAGCTGGAGGTCGCCCCTCCCTCTGGGATTCTCTCCGGGACTTTCCCGGAGTTGAATGCTGGGCGTTGCCCCTCTGCTAAAGGCAGACAGAGAGTTCTGTCTGCTGCCCAGGCAGAACTCTGGAGCTTCCCCTCCGGGATGCAGAGCCGGCCTCTGGAACTTCCCCCAGCCCCAGTCCTCTCCGAGATCTCTGGCAATCCCTAGTCCCACGGGGTGGGCAATGGCAGCTGGGGGTCGCCCCGCCCTCTGGGATTCTCTCTGGGACTTTCCTGGAGCCGTGAATGCTGGGCATGGCCCCTCTGCTAATGGCAGACAGAGAGTTTTGTCTGCTGCCCGGGCGGAACTCCGGAGCTTCCCCTCCGGGGCGTGGAGTCGGCCTTTGGAGCTTCACCCAGCCCCAGTCCGCTCGGAGATCTCCGGCAATCCCTAGCCCCACCGTGCCGGCAGTGGCAGCTGGGAGACCTCCGTACCCTCAGCGACTCTCTCTGGGACCCTCCGGGCACTGCGAACACCAGGCGGGATCTCCCCGCCAATGGCGGGGAGAGACTCTCCCCACAGGCCCAGGTGTGCAACTCCAAAGTTTCCCTCTGTGTTTAGGAGTAATTGCGGGGGGTTTAGGTAGGGTTCTGGTCACCTGTTTCCACCGTCGCTCCTCTGTTGTGTGCTCGCTCCTGCCCTAGATGTGTGTTGATCTTCTGGGTGCATCTGTTGGAAGAAAGTCGCTTGCGGGTACTAGGCTGTTCGGTCGGGGTTGGAGAGTTTTCACCTATTTCCACATCCTCCCGGAGGAAAGTCTGTCCGCCTTCCGATGTATAGTCACGTGGGTATCTCAGACGTCCTGAGATGCTGTCTGGATAGCCTTTGTTAAGCGATAAGTGTCCAAATAATTGTAGACTCGAAGGGGGAGAGACAAAGAGGACTACTCACGGCGCCATCTTCGATCCCCTCTCCTGGTGCCTGTAATTTTTAAAAAGGAGACCATACCTACTGATAGTGCAATTTGGAAAATAATTTTTTAACAGACATTTCATATTTTCAGTTTCTTTTTTTCTTTTTTGCTGAGGAAGATTAGCCCTGAGCTAACGTCTGTGGCAGTCTTCCTCTACTTTGCATGTGGGTCACTGCCACAGCATGGCTGGTGAATGCTGTGCCCAGGATCTGAACCCGTGAACCTGGGCCACTGAAGCAGAGCATGCCAAACCTAACCACTACACCATGGGGCCAGCCCCCCAAACTTTCTATAATCAATTTTCAGTGATTGTTTCAGCTTACCTCAGCAAAGTGTTAGTTGATAGAATTTCCTCTTTACAGTTTGAAATTATTAGATCTCCGCTTGTAAATTCTGTTTTTTAAATATCTTTCTACAACTTGCTTTAAAAAATATACATATATATATATATGTGTGTGTCTTTTAGAGCAGTTTTAGGTTCACAGAAAAACTGAACAGAAAGTACACAGTTCCTACATACCCCTGCCCTCACACCTGCACAGCCTCCCCAACCATCAACATGACATGCCAGAATGATGCATTGATTCCATTCAATGAATCTACATTGACATTTCATTATCACTCAAAGTCCATAATTTACATTACAGTTTATTCTTGGTGTTGTATATTCTGTGGGTTTTGGTAAATGTATAATGACATGTATCTGTCATTATAGTATCAAACAGAATATTTTCACTGCCCCTAAATCCTTTGTGTTCCACCTAGTCATCTTTCCTGTGCCCCCAGCCCCCAAAGCCCTGGTGACCATTGATCTTTTCCAGAATGTCATATAGTTGGAATCATACACTATGTACACTTTCAGATTGGCTTCTTTCATGTAGTAATATGCATTTAGGGTTCATGTAGTAATATGACTTTTCATGGCTCAGTAGCTCATTTCTTTTTAGTGCTGAGTAATATTCCACTGTCTAGATATACCACAGTTTATCCATTTGCCTATTGAAGGGCATCTTGTTTGCTTACAAGTTTTGACAATTAGGTATAAAGCTTCTATAGTCATCCATGTGCAGATTTTTGTGTGGACATAAATTTTCCACTCCTTTGTTAAACACCATGGAGCATAATTGCTGAATAGTATTGTAAGAGTATGTTTAGCTTTGTAAGAAATGGCCAAACTGTCTTTCAAGTTGGCTGTACCATTTTGCATTCCCACCATAAACTTTACTTTTAAAAATATAAATATAAGAAATATCTAGGGAACAAGAGGTAACGCTATAAAATATGTGATCTTCCAGTAGAGATTCTCCTTGGAACTCCAGGTTCATATAGCTGATATTCTCACTTACATGTCTCATGTATACCTAAGAGCAACATAGCCAAAACAGAGCTATTGCTATCCCCACACTTCTACCACATAGCTGGTCCTCACACATTTTCACTATCTCAATAAATCTACTCATCCACCCAGATTTCTACTTTGCTCTCACCACTTACATTTTGTCCATAAGCAAATACAGTTATCACTTTAAAATATATCTTATGCCTGTCCACTTTTCTTTGCTAATATTCACTATATTAAGTTCTATTATTCATCATATGACATTTTCTTTTTCATTAACAAGCAAATGCCATGAGGGCAGAAATTTCACTTTTCCTGTTTATAGTTTTATTTCCAATGTTTCATACACAGTACCAGCAACGTGGTGGCCATTCAATAAATATTTACTTAATAAACAAATTAAATGATCAATGTAATAGACATTGTCGAATGCTCACATAACATTCAGTGGAATCTCCTCATCCTCCATTCCTTTCATACAGAACCCTCGTTTTGCTCAGCTAATCCGCCCTCCTTCTCAAGGCCCTGTGCCTCATGTAACCGGTCATCATAACCCCATTCCTTTTGCCGGTAATGCCTTTTTGAATAGGCATGTGACATTTTTCTGGATGATAAGATGTGAGGTTATGTGTATTGATTGGCTTCTAAGAATTATTTCCTTAGTCTTGGTAAGAAACATAGGAATAGACACCTGTCATATTCCCTACATAATGTCCTATCTGCATGGGACATTTGAGCCATGGAAGCTAATCTGTGGCCATGAGGGAAACTAGCAGAGAAAACGCTGTGAGAATGTTCGAGGGATTGATAGAAAGAACATGGGTACCAGAAATGTTGAGTTAATGAAACTTGAGTTGCTGATGTTGGTTTATTTTGTTATGTGGAGTATGTTATCTTCATCATTGTTAGCAAGTTGAGTTAGAATTCTGGCTACCTGGTACCTAAGACATCACAGTAGAAACACTTACATTAAAAAAATTAATAAGAGATGTAAGCAAATATAATCTAAAGTATATTTTTGTTATATTAATATTCATCCAATAATTTTAAATAAATGATACTGAGTCAAATTCTGAGAGATTTATTTATAATTTTTTTGTTTTATAATCTGAATGAATTTCTAGCACAAAAATAGATTAAATGCTTGAATTATTGGTTTTCTTTGTAATTCTTCTTTCTCTTATTATTTGTCTTTTAAAGTTAAAAAAATTTCTTCATTTTATTTAAATATTTTTACCTGCCTGGTGAGTGACTCTGAGGATTCATATATGTCTTTTTTAACGACACCTTTGGGCCTATTTTCAGGGACAATTAAGACCTTTGGAAGTTTGAAAATTTTGCCATCTTCTGAGTTATTTGAAGCCTTTGCACTGACTCATGGTTTAGTGTATGTACTGACTGATTGAAGCATTTGCATTTATTGCCACTCCAAAACTATCATATTCTATGGTCGTTCTGTCATGTACTTAGAGACAGACATTCCCCAAATGAATTTCTCACTGATTTTATCATTATCACTGAGTATGTTCCACAAAAGTGAATTATGGCCTAAAATTTATGTTCCCATACTCTTTTATGCCAATTTGTATTACCTCAAATATTCCAAAAAGTCCATCTCTTAAAGAGTCATTTCAAATTAACCAAAATACATATGTTTCTAAGCATGAGAAAAGAAAAATAGATGGCAAAGTCATGAAATGCTTTGGAATAAGAGTGGTCATGATCAACAGCATGTTATTTTACCCTATAATTTAGATTATGCTAAATAATTTTTATTGGGTGATCTGTGTTTGTTAAATTCAGCAGACACTATGACAACCTATAACTCTTTGTTATACCAGGGAAAAGAAAAAAATATCGAAATCATCAATTCACAAAACCACTCCCACAGAATTAGATGAAACACCTATTTGCTTTCTTGGAAAGCTGATTGAAATAATTTGTAGTAATTTAATCACTTACTGCTAAAATTACATATAGAATAGATGGACAGTATAAAGAAATAAAATGGCCTTAGAGAATGTCTTTTGGGTCAATGGCACCATATGCGACTAGCACGAGAGGTTATTTTTAGAGCCTTTAAAGTGGCTCTTTGGGACTAAGTAGGGTAATGAAGGCATCAGAGAATCAAAGTGTAAAGTTCACTAATTCATTTATTCAACAAGTACTTTCAAAGTGCTATGTGATAAACATTGTTTTCAACTCTGCAGAATATAGGAAAACGTTTTTGCATTCATCACTCACAAAACCAAAAGTATAGTGGAAGAAAAAGGACAGGAAATGTCATATATAGAAAAATTGTTGTATGCTAGATTGTGGTAAATGCTATGGAATCAAAAGAGCAGGGTGGATCGTGAGTGTGGGATACAGGATATGTTCATTGAATTGCAGTTTAAAATAGGATGATCAGAGTAGACCTACTTTGAAAATGACATTGATCAGCTTGTATCAGATATTTCATTATATTTCAGAATAATCCAACGTTGAAAGGTTGGCTGATTCATCTTCCAGGAAAATGCACCATGGGAAAATGAGCATTTTAATACCTTATATGTGTATGACAGTGTTTACACACACACACGTAATTATCTAAAATCTATTATTTTATTGAGTTGCTGCTGTTAGCCCCTTTTACGTGTGGCATATCTTAGACTAAGAGAGGTTAAGTGACTTGCCTGCAGTCACTTAACTAGTTCTTTCAGCTCTAAATTCCTTCTTGAAGTCATGTTAGTTAGCTCACTCTTAAGTTGTCCAGCTCTCCTAATCTATTTTTTTAGCCTATTTGAGGGTCACTGTGAGAAATCACAATTTATAACTTCCAGACTTAGTTCGATTTTCTGTATGATTCAGAATGAATTATGATTCATAATAGGAAGAGTCAAGTTGTCATCATTATTATTACTCTGACTATAGAGATTCACTTTTATATAACCACTAATATCTTTAACATTTAATGTGGGATTATATTAATAAGCTTTAGCATAGATAATCCATTTAATTGGTACTGTCGAATGTTGGTGTAGGTACAGAAGCAAGGTGAATTTCATTTGATTAAATTGTACAGGATGCCCCAAGCAGAGTCAAATGTCAGATGTGATAACAATCTCCTATTTCTGACTTGCTGTCTTACGGATATTATTTAATAGCTTGTCAAAAGTCATTCAAGTAAACTGATTTAAAGAATGGCATTCAGTACAGATTATTCATGTAGAAAGCAACATTTAATTCAGAATAATAAGCATTTTGTTTTGTTACATGTGAAGACTCTACGTAAATTCTACTACAAAGTCTTATTAAAAAAATTCAGTTATGATTATTAGGTATTTAGCATAATTTTCTGAAATACATGAAATAGAGTTAAAAAGTGTCTTGAAGATTATAATTATATGACATCACACAATTATCATGTAGGATCTGACAGCCAGAAAATATATATTTTGTTTGTAAATTGTAATGCAAGAAAGAAAAGATGTGAAATTTATTTTCCATAAACAGTTTGTAAGGAAGATTTTTCTAACTAAACTTTTCCCAACATATATTTGGTAATCATGTCATATATGTGATGCAGGACATAAAAACTAAGAATCAGAGTCTCTATCTCATATTGATGAGAAGTACTGGTCAAAAATTATCGGTGAGAGCAATGCATTGAGTATGAGATAAAATACCTGCCAAGATAGTGTAAGAGAAGAACTCGGAAAGGAGGAATCTGACCCTACAGAACTTTGAAACAATGTCAAATGTTTAATATTTTCCTTAAAAGCAGAGAAAAATCATTGACCAGGAGTTTGACATAATCAGACTTGAATTCCACAAGCTCTCTCTCTCTGCAGTGTTAGAAATAAATTTAACAGCTATGCGAGCAGCAGAGGGAGGACACTTAGACAAGAGGTTAGCAAACCACGGGTCTGGGGGCCAAAGCCAGCCTGCTGCCTGATTCTTTTACAGCCCATAAGTTAAAAACTGCTTTTGCATTTTTAAATGTTTGAAAGAAAATCGAAAGAAAAATAAAATTTCATGTCACATGAAAATTGTATAAAGTTCAAATTCCAGTGTCCATAAATAAGGTTTTATTGGAACGCAGCCATGCTCATTCATTTATGTGCTGTCTGTGGCTGCTGTTGTCACTACAAACTCAGACTCAGTAGTTGCAACAGAGACCACAAAGCTCCGAAAGAGTAAAATATTTATTATATGGCTCTTTACAGGAAAAGCTTACTGACTCCTGATTTCAGCTATTTCAGTGGTCTGGGCTGGAGCTGGTGGTAGTTTACAAAGATGAAAACAAATAGGTGAATCCAAGAGGTATAATCGTACTTCCGTTTCATAATGCACTGGGTATGGAAATAAAGGGAAGTGTGATGTCAAAGATGGCTCCTAAACTTCAGAGTTTCATGTGCATGTTGACAGCATTCACTGAGTTAATGTTGGAAGACAATTTTATTGGATAGGGAGGGGTAATTAAGGAACTCAGTTTTGAATATGCTGAGTTTCAGGTGTCTTTGAGGTTTATAAGTAGATGGATCAAGTAGACAGTTGAATATATATGAGGCTCAGATGAGTGATTCAGGTTGGAGACATAAAAATGTGAGTAATCAATGGGCCATAGAGAGCAGTTAAACTCATTATGTGGATGAGGCATCCAAGGATGAGAGTGCAAAATGATGTCAGAAGACGTCCTAGCACCAAATCTTAAGGAATTGCAATATTTATTGCTCGGGTAAATTAGGATGGGCCTATGAAGAAGATAGAAAAGAGGAGCAAGAAAGGAAAGAGGAAAACCAAGAGATGTATTATCGTGGAAAACAAAGAAAGAATTTCAAGAAACAAGGAGTGCTCAACCATGTACATGCTGTGAAGAACCAAGAAAGATGACTGACCAAATCTCATTGATACAGCCAACTTTAGCCATGCTGCTTTAAAAAATAGATATTCATTTCTGTTATCTATAATAAATATTCTGAATAGTTATCAGGCCAAATAAGTCAATAAATTTTTTAAAACCCTGATAGTTTGGATTACACATGTATTTAAAACTTCTGATAATTAAAAAGCAAATACCAAATCAAAGAAAATGAAAAATTGGGAAAAATGTTGGCAATACATATGATAAAGATTTATGATACAAAGTTATTACGAATCAATAATTAAATGCTAATTCTGCAACAGAAAAATGGGACAAAAATTGAACAGGCAGTTCAGAAAAATGGCAATCCATATGATTGATAAAAGAGAGAAATACTCAGCAAAAGAGCATCTCATTTCTGTGCCTCTAGGGTTGAAGACAAGACCCTGTGAGGTGGTGACTCCCTCTCATCTAGAAGATATGCTTCTATCTTCTGGCTCCCAAACCAATGCTAGTTAATTATTTGTACATTCAGGTTTTATAGACTGATTGAAATTTAGAAACAGTGATAACATCTGTCTGAAAGAGAAAAATTTTGAGTGATCATAACTTATTTCAGTAAAAATTATTGAATAGCCTCAAAAGCATTGGGATATAGACTGATGAAGTGGAATTAAGGGAAAGCAAGTCTATCTCTTATTTACCAACCAGAAGGAATGTGCAGGTTTAATACTATACAAAATATAGATGAATCCTTAAATAGAGGCCTAAATGGAAATGGGTGGCCTGGGAGGTGCGAGCCCTGCATGGTTCTAGACTTGCAAATAACATCTCTGCGTTTGTTTCCTCATAAACAGAAAGCTGTTGGAAGGAATAAATGTGTTATTTTAATGGAGGAAAATCATTACATGTTTATGTTTTTTCTCTGGGATCAAACTGTATGTTGTTCAATAAGATATTTACACATTACTAATTTTTAGCACTCTTTTCTGACGGGCATGGAAATATACGCAGAATATAAGCAATGACATTTAAAATGCACTATCTTTATCAGTAGAAGTTTATGCTATTTCAGTAATGTCAGGATGATGAATAGCATATAATTCAGAGAAGAATGGCCTGGAGCAGATATACAGAATTTACATAGGATGGATTCATCTGGCAATAAATCAAATGAAAATTTCAGTTTTATGGTCTCAACATTTCAAGAAGCTAATCCTAATTTACAATTTATTTGCATGATTGGAGCATTTTGAACCTTTCATTTAACCTCAAATTATGTCATCTTAACCTAAATGACCATCATTTTTGTATTATTAGGAAGTTAAAGTTTTCCATTGCTGAAAGGTATCTTTGAGATTGAGATAAATGTACTTTTCCAAAAGAAACAGTTTGCTATAATTCCACTGTCCTGTTTCCCTCCCTATTCATTTAATATTTTTAAACATAGTTCAAACATTTGATGCATTCCTTTGAAAGTGTGCTTAAGTCTTATTTACATATGCACGTCCACTATAATTAATGAAATCCTAAATCCCTAGGGTACTGGGTTACTGTCCTCGTTTTCTTTTACATTTTCCTATAACACTTAGTATAGTTCAGTGGTTTTCAACCCTGGCTGAGCATCAGAATGATCTGTGAAGCTTTTAAATATAGTGAGAGAGGCCAGCAGCTCCATCCTTTCCCACTGGGTCTCAAGCTGAGTCTGAATCTCCTGGGGTGGGCCCTGTCATTTTTATTTTGAAAAATCTTCACAGATGATAGTGGGGCTGAATTAATTAAGACTCTTTAGATTATAAATAAAAAAAACTCCTCTTAAGCTATCTTTTAAAAGGAGAATTCATTTTAAGGATACAGAAATCTCTCACAGAAACTGAACAGGGACATGACTAGGCCCCAGAGATGGACTAGAGGCCAGGATCTGTGAGCACAGACGAGTGCCCCACAGGGGGCTTTCTGGCAGTCTGCTCTCTGATCCCTTTTTGTCTCTGCACATCAGCTTCGTTTATCTCTACCCTTGCGGGCAAGCATCCTTGTTTCCCAGCTTCTGAGTTTACATTTTCTCCTTTCAAGAAAGCAGTCATACTGATTCTTGAATCTCTTAGTTCTGATTCTAAATTACTCAGGGGAAGGGTTCATTTGCTGAGTTTGAGTCAGGTTCCAAACCTTAGCCCCTGGCCATATCATACAATCATTATTGCTCCCACCATGGAGGGTGTGAGGGTGAGGGGGGTTGGGACGATGGGAAGCAGCTGGGCGGACAAATCTACAAGGTCCACTGTAAAGCCGTGGTTAGAGTTCAGGATCACCGGATAATTAGTGTAAACAACAGACATTTGCAAACTTACAACAGGTGTTTCACTGGGCTGGGAATGCAAAATTAAGCAGGATAGATGTGGTCCCTACTTACAACATCCAGAAAATATTCTGTTTAATACTTGATGACGTTTTAGAAAATTATATTCAATTATACATTGAGTGACTGAAGAACTAGTGAAACCAGATGCTGAGAAGAGATGTTTTGAGGTTTTGACAGGCTGGGTTCTCTTTGTAAGAATACAGTAATCTTATCCTTTTTTATTCTACTCTCAGTGACGAGCAGATGATGACGACAGTGTGGAGTGTGTGGGTGTGTGTATGAAAGAGAGAGAGAGAGACAGAGACAAAGAGACAGAGAGAGAGACAGAGACAAAGAGACAGAGAGAGAGACAGAGAGAGAAGAGGAGATAAAAGGGAGGGGGAAAGAGGAAAGGGAAAAAGAAGTAATGGGGTTTTATGTGCATTGCTAAATTCTGCAGCTTTCCTAGTACCTCTTTATTTTCTTATTCGTTCTCATGGCAATGTAGGCTCTTTCCTGCATTTTAGTTGCTCGCTCCCCAAGGCTGTGCTTAGTGCCATAAGCTCTAAGGATCCTGAAAGTCAATAACCTTTGTCAGTACCAGTGGCCGCTGATGCCTGGAGATTTAAGAAATTATTGACTTCACACTGTCATCATCTGTTCTTCATTTTGCTGAGTATACACACTGATTCCCTATTGTCCAGACTGTATAATCTAAGACACTCCACACTTACTACTTTAGGTGACATTAAAACAATTTTACCTATGGTGCAAAGGTTTTCCTAGGTGTAGAGACTGCCAAATACAAGGCGTAGTGCCTGACGAGTTAGCAAAAAGCAACATTGCTAAATCAGAAAAATTTATTTTTGGTGTGTTCTAAAATTGCCTTTCAGTATAGTCTCATTCCTGAGATTTCAATTTCAGATATCATTTCTATTGGATTTGAACTAATAATTGATTAGACTGGAATTGTGTGTGACATCTTTCTGGGCTATCTTTAATAATCTAAAACACAAACCTCTATGTGTAAACTCTAACTTGGAGGAAGGGATGTGTGTGTGTGTGTGAGCATTTGTACACACCTGCAAGGGCCTTCACACCAGCCCTTGGTTGATATCATGTTAGTTAAGGTGAACAGGCATTGCCTTTTTAGACTGTGTGTTGGGAGTGAGTGTGAGCAGCATGAAGGTCTTTTATACCACGTCCATGAAAGACTCCTCCTAATTGGTGTGGAAATGACTACCTTTCCCTGTAGTTGGGTGACTCATACTATTAAATTAATGTAGATAATTCATGAAGGCATTATCGGTTAAATAAGATCTCAGATCTCAGAAACAAAATAAAGTACTTTAAAAGGTGGTAACTTTTTTTTTTAGGAAGATTAGCCCTGAGCTAACTTCTGCCGCCAATCCTCCTCTTTTTGCTGGGGAAGACTGGCCCTGAGCTAACATCCGTGCCCATCTTCCTCTACTTTATATGTGTGATGTGACCCCTACCACAGCATGGCTTGCCAAGTGGTGCCATGTCCACACCCGGGGTCTGAACCAGCGAACCCCGGGCCGCTGAGAAGTGGAATGTGCGAACTTAACCGCTGCACAACTGGGCCGGCCCAAGAAGGTAACTTTTAAAACTGGAATTTTGAAATTAATGATATTTATCCTGTTGCTAGTTTGAATCAAATTATATGAATATAAATACATAGATATTCATTCTAACCAGTTTAATAATATGGACACATATATTCCAGTAAGCTGTGTTTTATATTGACATGGAACACTTTCAAGAGTAATCATTAAATCATGTAATTAATCATTACAAATTAAATATATTTAAATTTCTTTAATGCATCCATTATTCAATCATTCTGTCAAGGAAGTCCTCTTTTTCCTTTTGTATATATTCCCTTCTCCTCAGCTCACATCCCGATATCCGGTAAGAGACTCTATTAGTCTGCTTGGGCTGCCATAACAAAATACCACAGCTTGGGCAGCTTCAATCACAGCAATTTGTTTCTCACAGTTCTGGAGGCTGGGAAGTCCAAGATCAGGGTGCCAGCCAGGTCGTTTCATTCTGAGGCCTCTTCTCTTGACTTAGGCAGCTACTATCTCCCTGTGTGCTCACATGACCTCTTCTTTGTGTGCTTGTGGAGAGAGAGCAAGTGCGCTCTCTGGTGTGTCTTCTCATAAGGACACTAATCCTACCAGATCAAGGCCCCTGCTTATGACCCCGTGTAACTTAATTCCTTCCTTAGAGGCCTCATCTCCAAATACAGTCACACTGGAGTTAGGTTTCAACATATGAACAGTTTTTTAGGGTGTGGGTAGGAGCTGACCCAAATATTCAGTCCATAACAGGGACCAAGCCCAGGAAAATTGGTAATGACTACATTGCCATTGCTGTTATCTTATTTCAGACTCTTTTTGTTTCTTGCTTGAATAATGGCAAAATCTCTAGTAATCTCCAATCTTATTTCTCCATTCTATCCTTCTGGTAAGTTTGTTGGGTTGATTGTAATATTTAAACTGATGATGCTATGTCTGTGCCTAACAACTTTTATGGCTCTTTAGAATAAAGTATACCTTGCGTGGCATGGCACATAAGGCCCTCTATCATCTCTCTCTTCTTGCTGAACTCTACAGCATAATACATAGAATGCCCCTCATGCTACATATGACTCATTTCTGTTATCTGCAAATAACTCCTCAAAGTACCAGGGTTTTGTTCCTTTGTATTTCCTCTTCCTAGGAGACACTCACTGGAAAACATATCAATAGGGTCTCAGCCCAAGAGCCGCATCCATTAGGAAGTCTTGCTTTTTTCTTGTTCCTATAGAGTTTACCCAGAAAAAACTGCTACCAACCTGAAATAAAATATATGGAAAAAAAGACCCAAAATACCTCTAACAACTTTTAAGCCACAGAAGAAATTATTATTGCAAAAGACCTAGAATAAATGAACAACATAAACATTCTATATTCAGATACATGGAGAATAGTTAAAGTAATGTGTGAGTGAAAATTCGTAGCCTTAAATGCTTATCTTAATAAAGAATAAGCTCACTTTACTCAAAATTATGCAAATTAGTTTGAAAACCTGGTTGGAATGGATGAATCTTTAGGGAAATATAAACTGTCTATGCCAAAAGAGATATAAAATCTAGACAGAACACTTTCCATATTAAAAAAATGAGAGAAAAAGAGAAATACTATTTCTGAAATAATACTGGCTCAAGATGTTTTTAAAGGATCATTCAAAAACAAAAATGAAAACAAAAAAAGAAAGAATATTTAAAGAACATTTCCAAATTCTTTTCATGAATACCAAGGCCTGTGAAGATAGTACCACATAAGAAAATCAGAAACCGAGCTAATTTTTTGAATGTTGCTACAAAAATGAAAAGAAAATTAGCGTGCATGAAAGAATGGTAAACATTCAACAAGTCAAGTTTATTCTGTAATGAAAAGATGATCCAGTATTAGGAAATGATCAATCATCTCCATAGGTACCAGCAGTACATTTGATTACATTTAATGAAATTGGAATAAATGGACACATTTAATTATGATACAATATACAGGTGGTCCAATCTAAAAACCACAATTACACTTAATGCAAAACAATGGATATACTCCAGTATGTCAAATGTAAAAATAATGTTTATTTGTAATATCTAAGAAAATAATAGAATTTAGCAAGATGCTGAGTATAACACTAGTGTTAAGAAATCAGTTTTATCCTATATAAACCATAGACAGAAACTATACTTGAAAAGACCTCAATAACAATAACAATATGCTAAATGAAATACCCAATCGTAACATATCTTATCAGTTACGGAATACAGGTGGCTTGTCATGTCATTTTTTATGGGTTATTTCTTTTTCACTTCTAAACATGGAAAAATTCAAATATCTAAAATGAAGTAGAGAGAATAGTATAATGAACTTCTACCTTTCACCTAGCTTTAATAACAATTTAGGACCAATCTTCTTTCATCCAAATGAAAACCCATTCCCCATACTTCGCTAGATTTCTTTTGGGTTAAATCCCAGATATCATACAATTTTATGTAAATATTTCAGTGTGTATTTCTAAAAAATACACAAACAATGTGAGCTAATTATAATATTATTATGTGTAAAATATAGTTAATAATTCTTTAATATCATCAATGTTCAAATCCTCGTGCTTACACACACACCTCTCTCTCCCTGCCTCCTTTTCTCAATTTATTTATTAGAAAAACAGTTTTGCTTGTCCTGTAGCTCCTATTGTTTGAATTTTGTGGATCATGTCCTGGAGTGTCATATAATATATTCCTATAGATTTGTGAATTAGTGGTTAGATCTAGTGACCTGTACAATTCAAGTTTGTATATTTACCCTTTAGTAAAATACTTCAAAGATCACCATCTTTGTATACTTCCATCAGGAAGCATATATGTCTAGTTGTCTCTTTTTGTAATGTTGGTAGTCACTGATGATCATTGCTTAGATCCATTTTTTTCAGTATCAGCCACAAAATGGGGATATTCCAATTTTGTCAATCCATTCTGATTAGATAGGTGAAGCGCGATCTATTGAATAACAGAAATACTTGTATTATTGGCTAAATTTTCAATATTTTTTATAGCTTTCATTTTTTGTTGTGATGAAAGATACATCCTTAACTTCGTTTTTCTAAAAAGTCTGTTGTTATTTAGCACTTTGGTACTCTTCTCAGCCATAATTGCTTGACATGCTTTAACAACACACTAAAAAATATTCAACTGAATCATGCAATTTTGCTATTGACTTAGATTGAATTATTCCAACCTAAGACTCTGAGGCAGAAATTTTTATGCAGGAGGTTTCTTAGGAGGTGTTCTTGGGACCACTAGCTGTGTGGAAGTAGGAGAAGTAGAACTGGGCAGAAAAGATGCTAAATTGTGATGCAAAAAAATACATGGGAGTCAATTATATGAAGAACGCTGGAGCTGGATGATTTTTAGAGTTGTCCTGGAAAAGTGGAAGGGGTCTAGATCTCAGTACCCTGCTGGGACCAATCATTGGATATAGGAAGAATGAAGGCAATGAAGCTATCTGTGGTTGCGCGCAATTCCTGGAGAGGGAATCAGATGTGAGATGTCAGCAGGCAATACTCCTGGCGACTGAGGGAAGATGGTTCAGGCCTGAAGGGCAGTTTTGGTGGGGCATAACAGCATCTAGTACAGTCTATTCTGTGCTGCTCAGATCCACTTCTTTCATGTAATAAGGTCAGCCTATCTAGATACACCTTCTCTAGGATACAGGGGATGCTTACAAGAAGTAGGCCAGTGGAAAGGACTCAACTTCCGACAACTGTGTACACGTATGAATTTTCAGCAGGTCTTGAGGATACAACTGATGCTCATTACCTCCTTCATCTATGACTCATTCTAAATTCCCTAACCCTCAGCTAGGACCTCTTCTGGTCCAGGTGACTTATAAGAGGGAGTGACACAGATGTTCACACCTGAGGGGTTTGAGTTCATGTTTACTATGGCCTTTTCAGGCTGGGGCTGCTGCACTTGTCTATTTGCTGCCCCAAATAGGCAGAGTGGGAGTACTAAGAAACACCCCAGTGGATTCCAGGAAGATAAATATATTATTTCCTGCCTCCAGTATGTAATACCATCCCCATCTCCTCTTGAAAATCAAGGTTAATTCACCAGCTACTATGGTGACTCCTTTCCTTGCTTGCTATTCTCTTGGCACAAGGAACCTGAAGTAACCTATCAGCAGCCATCACATAACATGAATCTTGCCATTTTCTGTGGTAGAAACAACCCCTCTCTGGGAACCAGAATCTCTAGACCAACATCACCAAGAATGAAAAGCACAAATTCCCTAAGTAAGTAACTAGGTATGGTAAGCAAGGCCACTTCCACCCCTTGGTTATCCTGTCTGACCCTTGTATTCTATTTATGGGAGTTATAGCACCATACAATGGTCTTTGAGGATGGAGAGACCTTGTATCTATTATTAATTATAGTATTTTAGATACCCATAAAGGCTTGTCTCAAAAATTATAAAAGCAAAATTTTGTTTGCAAAAGTTTGCAAAGTAAGTGATTAAATGTTTATTTGATTCTATTTTTTAAGTAAGTCCATATAAATAATTTTCTCAAAAACTTTCTTAACCATATATAGCAACATTCTTGGTATTAAATTAAATTGGTATAAATTATTACCTTTCTGAGTTGTTTTTTCAGGCTTTTGAACCAGAGCAGAAAATTGTTATTAACAATTTGTAATCAACTAAATGGCTTACTTGCTAGTGTTACTGAAATGCTGTATGTCAACAAATTTTTCCCAACCCATTTTATGAAACAGTTTGTGCAGGGAGCATAAAGTATGAAAAATTAAGCAAATATGAATGCAGTTAATATAAACATATATTAAAGATTAACAATTTTATTGTGGAGATGAAATATTGTGCAACTGGATTATAATAATAAAGAAAGGCTCTTTCAGCTATGTACTCCTAATTATTTTACCAGTTAACTCAGTAGGTAGCACTTCACATGTCTAAAATAATTATCTAAGCAAGTGATAAATGTAGAGGATAGATGGTTGTAGTTAAGGTGTGTAGTTCTTTTTTGTAAAATAAATGCCATAAACAGAAATAATTCTTTATGACTACATGGTGTTTTTGAGATTTAAGGGTAAAATAAAATATTGGGAATATAACTATATAAGACTTTCTGTTTTTAAAGACATTTTTCTCCTTGTATATGTCCAAGGAAACATTTTAAATTATTATAATTTGGGTCAGCCAATAAATAATATCCCAAAACATTGAATAAAATGAAATTACTCATCAAAGCATATGATGGAATCATTTTTCAGGTGAGCTGACATTGGAAATAGACCACAGAATTACACATGATTTTTCACAATTTAAAAAGCATGAACACATGATAAATTTGGCTAAATACAATTGTCATTCTGGGTATCATGAAATTGTAATGTAACAGGAGACTTCATCACATGTAAAAATGCATTATTTAAGAGAGAGAAAAAAAGCCAACTGAGTCTCATGCCCATTCCGCTGTGAGTAAGTTGGTCACCTTGGTCCACCCTCTGAAACTAAAGTTTATAGGGGACCATATAACATTCCATGTACTTATGTAATTTCTGGAATATATTATAGAGCCACATTGTGTTATAATTACATTTGTAGATGTGAAATTCTTGGTTTTGCTTATTCTACCAATATTTTGGTTTCTTACCCTTTTTATCTTCTTTATAATATTCAACCTACTCTCTTTTGGATTTGGAATGATTTTCCTGTATTAAATGGCTTTAATTTAGTTAGTGTGCTATAATTTATGAAGCAAGAGACTAGAATAAATATAATGATCACTGGAAATTCCACGAGGTAGATACACTGCAGGTAGAAAATTGAGTTGATTCTGTGGCTACTTTCTGTAAACTGTGAGGACCAATAAAACAAGGGTAAGATAATGTACAAGAACTTATGATTTAGTACCAAATCAACTGTGGGTCTTGATGGAGGAGGTACAAGCAAGGAATTTGAACACGTTACTGTGCCAGAATTTTCTTCTTGGTGCTTCATTAGTTATAAAGGTGTCTATATATAACATAATAGCTGCAGTTTAGCAATATTCCTACATAGCTAACCCATTACATATCCAAATTGCCATTTTAGCAATATTTTCACAGGACGTAATTTATAGTTTGACTATTTCATGATATAATGCACTCATATTTTTTTACAGAAACAGAACATTTCTAACTGCAAGCATACGAAGTCCCTTTTATTGCTTTAAACAATCAAAGAAAATTTTGTTTTATTTCCCTCATTGGACATCCTCCAATGTCCTTAACTTTGACACGCTTCCAATGTTCTTGGCATGCTGAGAACACTAAAGCCAAGCTTTTTATCACTGACATGTATCTTGGGTTCGTGTGACTCAAAAAAAAATTTTCCTTTGAAATCAAAATGTCACAATAAGATTGGTTAAAATTACAAGATTTTTATTTTAAGGCAGCTCATTTTCATCAAAACCTTCGGCCATCATTTTTCGTTTTACTTTTTCTGGGTTCGCTCTACTGAAATATAATAGAAATCTTGACATTTATCTGTACAGATTTCAAATGCACCTATATTATAGTTCTGTGAAAAAATTATTCCCTTTCAGAGGCTTAAGCTTTTTACACTTTTCACTTTCTTAATTTTTTTAAAAAAATTTTATGAAGTGCCCTTTTTTCAGTGTCAGTAGAGCAAATATTTTCTCCCATTCAGTGAATTGTCTGTACACTTCATTGATAGTATGCTTTGAAGTGTAAAAGTTTTTAATTTTGATAAAGTCCTATTTAACTGTTTTTTTCTCTTGTAGCTTTTGCTTTTCATATCATATCTTAGAATGTCATATTACTGCTGGATTCAAAGTCATCAAAATCTACTCCTATGTTTTCTTCTTTGAGTTTTATAATTTTAGCATTTACAGTTAGGTCTCTGATCCTTTTTGAGTTAATTTTTATATATCGAGTGAGGTAGGGGACCATCTTCATTCTTTTGCATGTGGATATCCAGTTGTCACAGAACCATTTGTTGAAAACAATATTCTTTAGTCATTGAATGGTCTTGGCATCCTTCTTGAATCTATTGACCATAAATATGAAGGATTTTTTTTTAAATATTAGCTCTGAGCTAACATCTGCTGCCGATATTCCTCTTTTTTTTCTCTTCTCCCCAAATCCCCCCAGTAGGTAGTTGTATATATTCTAGTTGTAGCTTTTTCTAGTTGAGCTATGTGGTATGCTGCCTCAGCATGGCTTGATGAGTGGTTCTAGTTCCACACCCAGGATCCGAACTGGGAAAACCCTGGGCTACCAAAGCAGAGCACATGAACTTAACCACTCTGCCATGGGGCTGGCCCCAATATGAAAGTTTTTCCTTTTGGTTTCTCAATTCTATTCCATCAACCTGTATGTCTATCCTTATGCCAGTACCACATAGTATTGATTGCTGTAACTTTGTAGTAAGTTTTGAAAATGGAAAGTGAATTCACCAACCTTTTTCTTCTTTTTCAAGACTTTTGGCGTTTTTCTGAGTCACACATTGCTGTTTATTTGCATATGTTGTAATCCATTTTCTTGATGACTGGACACTTTGGATAATATATTGAAGCAGCTCTGGACACTGATTCCCCTCCCCCCTCCTCGGGGCTGGTTGTTTGCTTGTTTATTTGTTTAGTGACTAGCTGGGCTATTTTGGTGACATCTATTTCCCCTGCAGTGCACAGTCTTTGATGTTATTCCTCAGGGGTGCAGTCTTCAGGAGACACAGTCATTCCAGGATGACAGTGTTTTAGTAGGACTCTCTTTGTCTCTTTTCCTGATTAAACACAGCTCTTAGACTCCACTACTGCTCTAGTGTTTTTGACAATGCCCTAGAATGTAAATTGCTCCATAGTCTGATCTAATTAAATTCAAGCCCCGTTACAGGGGTAGTTTTGGAGGCCAATGTGTGAGGTTTGCGCTGATGCCAGGAAAGTTCTTCATAGTTATCTGTATGGTCTGCTTTTCTCTGATAAACTAGGGCTTACTTATTACTCTTGTGATGCCACTAGGCTTCTCTTAATTACTTAATACCAAAACCTTCATTATTTTGAGAGCAACATTATCCTGGAAGTTTGCCGCACTCTGTTTCAAATAAAGTCAGTTCCACTGGGGATAACGTCACAGCTCTCTCTTCTTAAGGCCTGCCTCTCCTCTGAGCAAATCTCTGAGCCATGGCTCCAGGTCTGGGGGTGGAAGAGTGGCCTATTTTCTTCTGAGTGACACTCCTGCTTTAAAAGTAGAATACTGGGCAGAGGCAGTAGCCTCTGGTCTTTTCAGCTTGTGTCTCCTGTCATAGAACTATCACTTTAAGAATGAGCTTGGGTGAGAGTAGATTGGGGCCCAGTTTTTCTCACATGTCATACCTGAGGTTGATCCTGTACCCTATGAGTGGGGACTGGGTAGGAGAAGAAAGCCTCTGGCATCTTGGCCACACTCACCTGGGATTTAGTTTTTGCAACTCATAGCTGGCAGAGATGAGAAATCTTGGCAGCCTGTTCCTCCAAGAAAGATACTATAACACATGATTGGGAACTGGAGGGAGAGAGACTCTTGTATTCTTGGCTGTAGCCATCTTAAATGGAGTTTCCAACATGCAGAGTTGAGAGGGGAAGGAAGAAATGGGTCATAGTTCAAATATCATACACTTTCACCATTCTTATTGAATTCGAATAGATTTTTAAAAAATAAATGTTTGTTATTTGCCATATGCCCTTAGGACAATTTCCAAAAACTTCATTTTTTAAAAAATATTTTCTACCAGTTATGCTTGTTTTGTTACGGAATGTGTTCATGGAGCTCTCACATTACTATTTCAGAAGTAGAATTCCCCCTTAATTGCTTACGTAATTGTTTTCATAGGATCCTAGGGAGATTCTTTCTCCCTGAGGAATCAGATTGACAGGGCTTTGTAACAGCTTTTTTTGCCACTTAGCACTTTTCTCCACTAACATTCTTAGTTCTTTCCCAATGCCTGGAGTTAACAGATAATGTAATATTTAAAAATATATATAAATTAGCAAGAACAAAATAAATCATTAAAAAAACCTAGGAGTCAAGAGTGACATCAGCATCATGGTGGAGTTAGCTCTTCCTATAAACTATCTCCTCCAAGATACAATGAGAAGGACATTCATTAATGAACAGAGGACATCCACACAACACAACAGACATCTGAAAGATCTACACAGCCATACATCTGAAGGTGGGGGTGCTGGACCCGCCTAGGGAGGCAGTGGAAGGAGTAAGCAGATCTCCTCTCTCTCCCCAGCAGCAACAATCTAGGGCTTGGCCAGTGCATGACTTTGCAAGGAGAAGGGGAAAAAGGCAGCCCTCTGTGGGAACACTTTCACTCTTGGAATTGTCTCCCAGCCCACAGGAGCACTCCACACTGAGGCAACTAAGCCACCGTGGGAGCACCCTCCTCAAGCTGAGCAGCCCAGGCAGACAGCCAGTGACTGCAGAGTAGGAGCATGGGTGGGAAAGAAGGTGCTCCCTTCCCCTTGATCCTGCCTGATGCATCAGCTCGGCCAGTCAGCCAGTGCAAGGGATCCCCCCAGAAGGCCTGCACCTGTGTATGTGAAGCAGTGGCAGCTAGATGCAGAGAGCATTACTGGCATAACTTCCAATGGACAGGTACAACTGCTGGGGGTCATGGCAGGCTTGGAAAACACAGTTCCGATCCCCTCCACCCCAGTGGTGGTAGGTGGAATCTGCAATGAGATGCTACCACTCTGCAATGACAAAAGCCCAACCCATCAAACAGCATGAAGAAAGATATTAACACTTGAGAACAGAAGGAAGAAGATAAGTACCCAGAAGCCAATCCTGAAGTCACAGAAATTTACAGTCAAAAGGACAGAGAATTCAAACTAGTCATCATAAAGAAACTCAATGAGTTACAAGAAAACTCAGAAAGACAGTTCAATAAATTCAGGAATAAAATTAATGAGCAGAGGGAATTACTCACAAAAGAGAATGAAACTATAAAAAAATCAAAATGTTAGAGATGAAAAACACAATAAATGAGACAAAGAAAAATCTGGAATCCTTAAAAAACAGAGCTGATGTTATGGAGGAAATAATTAGTAATTTAGAGGACAGAAATATAGAAATGCTTGAGATGAAGGAGAAGAGAGAACTAAGACTAAGAAGAAATGAAGAAATTCTCCAAGAAATATCTGAATCAATTAGGAAATGCAACATAAGGATTATAGATATTCCAGAGGGAGAAGTGGGGGAGAAAGGAGCAGAGATCTTGTTCAAAGAAATAGTAGCTAAGAACTTCCCAAACTTGGGGAAGGAGCTGGAATTACATGGAAATGAAGCTAATAGAACTCCTAATTACATCAATGTAAAAAGACCTCCACAGATTAGTGGATACCAGGGGAAAGGAGGGGTGGGGGGTAGGCGCAAAGTGTGAAGTGGTGCACCTACAACACGACTGACAAACATTAATGTACAACTGAAATTTCACAAGATTGTAACCTATCATTAACTCAATAAAAAAAAAGACCTTCTCCAAGGTGTATATTAGTAAAACTGACAAAAGTCAATGACAAAGAAAAAATATTAAAGGCAGAAGAAAATAACCTACAAAGGAACCCCTATCAGGCTTTCATTGGATTTCTCAGCAGAAACCTTACAGGCTAAGGGAGAGTGGAATGACATATTCAAAATTCTGAAAGACAAAAACCTTCAGCTAAGAATACTCTAACCAGTAAAACTATCCTTCAGGTACAATGGAGAAAGGAAAATATTCTCAGATAAACAAAAGCTGAGGGAGATGAGCACTAGAAGACACCCCCTATAAGAAATGATCAAGAAGGCCCTCATACCTGAAAAAAAGAGAAAAGTTCACAAAGCGTTGAGCAAAGAGATAAATGGGCAGACAAAATCAGAATATTGCAGCTCTCTGTAAGAACCGGTTAGCAAACACTTAATTATAACAGTAAACATTAAGGGAAGGAAAGCATCAAAAATAACTATAATCTGTTTATTTTAATCACAAACACACAACACAAAATGGAATATGTTGTGACAGCAATAACTTAGAGAAGAGGAAAAGGATGGGACATGAGTAGACTAAGGAGATAAGACACTATCAGAAAATGGGCTATCTCATCATCTGATAAAAATCAGAGCAGAAACAAATGAAATAGAGACTAAAAAAAAAAACAGTAGAAAGGATTAATGAAACTAAGAGCTGGCTCTTTGACAAGATATAAAAAATTGACAAACCCTTAGCCAGACTCACCAGGAAAAATAGAGAGAAGGTTCAAATAAATAAAATTAGAAAGAAAAGAGAGGACATTACAACAGATATTGCACAAATACAAAGGATTATAAGAGAATACTATGAAAAACTATATGCCCACAAATTGGATAACCTAGAAAAAAGGGATAAATTCTTAGACTCATACAACTTCCCAAAACTGAATCAGGAAGAAATAGAGAATCTGAATAGACCAATCACAAGTAAAGAGACTGAAATTGTAATAAAAAACCTTCCAAAAAACAAAGTCCAGGACCAGACATCTTCTCTGGAGAATTCTACCAAACATTCAAGGAAGATTTAATACCTATCCTTCTCAAATTATTCTAAAACATTGAAGAAGACAGAACACTTCCTAACTCATTCTATGAGGCCAACATTACTCCGATACAAAAACCAGACAAGGACAACACAAATAAGGAAAATTACAGGGTAGTATCCCTGATGAACAGGGATGCAAAAATCCTCAGCAAAATATTGACAAGCCGAATATAGTAATACATTAAAAGGATCATACACCACGATCAAGTGAGATTTATTCCAGGGATGCAGGGATGGTTTAACATCTGCAAGTCAATCAATGTGATACACCACATTAACAAAATGAGGAATAAGAATCACATGATCGTCTCAATAGACACAGAGAAAGCAACTGACAAGAGCCAGCATCCATTTATGATAAAACCTCACAATAAAATGGATATAGAAGGAACGTACCTCAACATAATAAAGGCCATATATGACAAACCCTCAGCCACCATCATACTTAATGGTGAAAGACTGAAAGCCATCCATCTGAGAATAGAGACAAGATAAGGGTGCCCACTCTCACCACTGCTATTCAACATAGTATTGGAGGTTTTGGCCAGATCAATTAGGCAAGAAAAATAATCCAATTTGGAAAGGAAGAAATGAAACTCTCATTGTTTGCAGATGACATGATTCTATGTATAGAAAACCCTAAAGAATCCACCTGAAAACTATTAAAATTAATCAACTACAGCAGAGTTTCAGGGTACAAGATAAACTTACAAAAATCAGTTGCATTTTTATACACTAACCATGAACTAGCAGAAAGAGAAATAAAGAACATGATCCCATTTACAATTGTGACAAAAAGAATAAAATATCTAGGAATAAACTTAACCAAAGAGATGAAAGACTTGTATACTGAAAACTGTAAGACATTTTCAAAAGAAATTGAAGAAGACATAAAGAAATGGAAAGATATTTCATGCTCATGGGTCAGAAGAATCAACATAGTTAAAATGACCATACTACCTAAAGCAATCTACAGATTCAATACAATACAAATCAGAATCCCGATGACATTCTTCATGGAAACAGAACCAAGAATCCTAAAATTTGTGTGGACTAACAAAAGACCTCACATAGCCAAAGTAATCAGAAAAAGGAAAAAAGAATAAAGCTGGAGGCATCACAATCCCTGAATTCAAAATACACTACAAAGGTATAGTAATCAAAACAGCATGGTTGTGGCACAGAAACAGACACACAGATCAATGGAACACAAGTGAAAGCCCAGAAACAAATCATCCATCTATGGACAGTTAATCTTTGACAAAGGAGGCAAGAACATACAATAGAGTAAGGAAAATCTCTTCAATAAATGGTGTTGGGAAAATTGGACAGCCATATGCAGAAGAATGAGAGTAGATGATTATCTTACACCATACACAAAAATTAACTCTAAATGGATTAAAAACTTGAATGTAAGAGCTGAAACCATAAAACTCCTCGAAGAAAATATAGGCAGTAGACTATTTGACATTCATCTTAGCAGCATCTTTTCAAATACCGTGTCTACTCGGGCAAGGGAAGCAAAAGAAAAAGTTAACAAATGGGACTACATCAGACTAAAAAGCTTCTGCAAAGCAAAGGAAACCATGAACAAAATGAAAAGACAATCAACCAACTGGGAGAAAATATTTCCAAATCACTTATCCGACAAAGGGTTGATCTCCAAAATATATAAAGAACTCATATAATTCAATAACAAAAAAAAACCTGATCAAAAAATGGACAGAGGATATGAATACATATTTTCCCAAAGAAGATATACAGATGGCCAACAGACACATGAAATGATGTACAGCACTACTAATTATTAGGGAAATGCAAATCAAAACTACAATGAGATATCACCTTACACCTGTTAGAATGGCTATAATCACCAAGACAAAAAAATTACAAATGTTGGAGAGGATGTGGTGAAAGGTAACCCTCATATATTGCTGGTGGGAATGCAAACTGGTGCAGCCACTATGGAGAACTGTATGGAGATTTCTCTAAAAGTTAAAAATAGAAATACCATATGATCCAGCTATTCCACTACTGGGTATTTATCCAAAGAATTTGAAACCAATGATCCAAAGAGACATATGCACTCCTATGTTCATTACAGCATTTTTCACAATAGCCAAGATGTGGAAGCAACACAAATTCTCTTCTATGGATGAATGGATAAAGAAGATGTGGTATATATATACAATGAAATACTACTCAGCCATAAAAAAAGACAAAATTGTCCCATTTGCAACAACATGTATGGTCCTTGAGGGCATTATGTTAAATGAAATAAGCCAGATAGAGAAAGACAAATACTGCATGATTTCACTCACATGTGGAAGATAATAAATACATGGATAAAGAGAACAGATTAGTGGTTACCAGAAAGGAAGGCAGTTTAGGGGTGTGGGTGAAAGGGGTAAAGGGGTATATATGTATGGTGATGGACAAGAATTAGACTACTGGTGGTGAGTGTGATTAAGTCTATTCGGAAATTGATATATAATAATGTACACCCAAAATTACACAATGTTATAAGCCATTATGATCTCAATAAAATTACTGGAAGAAAAATTGTTCTCTGGGGTGGCCCTGTGGCTGAGTCATTAAGTTTGTGCACTTCTCTCCGGTGGCCTGGGGTTTGTAGATTTAGATCCTGGGCAAGGACCTACACACCACTCATGAAACCATGCTGTGGTGGCATCCCACATACGAGAACTAGAATGACTTACAAAAAAAAAAAAAGAGGAAGATTGGCAACAGATGTTAGCTCAGGGCCAATTTTTCTTACACACACACAAAAAATTTTAGCGTTAAAAAAAAATTGTTCTCTTTGAGATCAGCTGCTTATGTACAAATCTTACCATTTATTAGTTGATTTTAAAACAATTAAAATGCTGCTTTTTAGATGGAGATAATAAAATACCTTATCTCACTCAGAAGATATGAGAAATATTTTAAACATATGAATTCATAAATATTTTCTAATATGGAAAGAAAAACCACTTAGCCCTATATTTCATTCTATTTTATGCATACAGTTTTATGAATATTTTAATGGATGATCTAGAAAATTAATAATCAAGCTCTTTAGTTTTTAATGTCAGAAGCAGAATCAAATAATTTCCTCTTTACATTGTCAGTATATACTCACAACTACCAAATATAGTGGTGTTTTCTCAGTGTTTATTTCAGATTGGATTCCTGGGAAATAGACTCTGAAATGGAAATTTGTGTACTCTACTTTTCTGGGTTGTTCTCTGCGGAGCAATGGTTAGAGAGTGAGGAAGGCAAGACTGGGCAGAGGGAGAAGTTGAATTGCTATGCAATTGCTATAGAGGCCTCAGCCAATTGTGTTAGACGATCTGAAGCTAGAGTCAAAGTTTGCACTCACTCATAAGCAAGTCATTGGATGTGAGATGCCTTTGGAGAAGGGACATAACCTTGGGCAAGGTAACTCTCTTTGGCCAAGGACAATCCCTGGGGAGGCACTTAGGTGTGAGCCACATGTAGGCAACCCTCTCAGCAGCTGGGGGAATTAGTGCCTTGATGCTAAGAGCTGGGCAGCATACGGCAGCATCTGCTCTTGACCGCCTTTGTACTGCTCAGATCTATATATTAACTTCAATCCATCTGGGAACACTCCTCCATTATTCTGGTTGGTTTCTTTTCCTAGGGAAACTTATGAACAGATTACTGGGAGTAACTACAGCCCTTGTCAGTACCATGTGGTTTATGGGTCATGGTGACACTCATCATTGTCTTCCTCTACTACCTTCTATAAGCTAACACCTCTGCTGGTCTAACATGTCTTACTTGATGGTGTAATGCATATCCTCATCCTTGAAAGTTCTGAGCAGTCATACACTTGTGTTGTGTTAATATCCTCTAGTGAAAACTCTACATGTGGAAAGTATCTGCCACTGAGAATACCTCTTGGTTGAGTTTGTGGTAGCCCATTGCCATCCTCCAGGATCCATCTGGGTTTTACTGGAGACAGATGCATGAATTCAATGGGGGAGAAAATGGGGACCAACACCACTGCATCCTTTTAGCTCTTTAAGAGTTGCATTGATTTCTGCTGTTTCCCCCAGGTAGTCATATTGTTTTTGGTTTGCTAACTTGACAGGGGCAGTTTCACAAGCTGCATATTGGCCTTCTGCACTATAATAGAACTTCCCCCACAGGCCAGGTTTCAATGTGAGTGTTCTGCCAAGCACCAAGTATATCTATTGCAATCACACATTTGTGAATTGATTACATGGCCACTGGGTGTGTCTATGCACCCTGTGGTTACACTCTGGTACTGATCAGAGTCAGAATTACATTTATTACATGTTCCCCATTGTAACTGAAAGTTTGGGTCCCTGGGTGTTCATGTCAGCTTGGACCCAATGTCCAGCAGTCCTCAACATCTTTAGGTATTACTCTTAGTATACTTACCCCTTGAAGAAGATTGGAGAAATACCTACCAAATATACTTTTTATAGTTTTATAGGATTTCTCCTACTGCGCTCTTGGAAGTTAGCTCAGATACAGAAATTAGGCAAGGAATCAGGACTTTTTATTTTGGTGGTTGCTCTGACCCTTCTGATCATCCTTTCCTGCATTTCTTTTGGTTGTAAAGAGTGAGAAATATACTTGTTGGCTTCTATTTATATTGCCTCTAGAGATGCCATGTTCTCTTAACTGTCTCCATAAGCTCTGGACCAGTCATGTCCCTGCTTCCTTGTTGCCATTCAAACCTTGCTGCTATTTTGGAAATTACACCCACCTTGTTTCTGTCTGTTAAGCGCTGCCACCTGATCTCTGTTATTTCAGGATTCTATCCTCCCCATTGCTTTCAAGCACAGCAGTTATTAGGTAGGTAACACATCACATAGACTCATCACTTGTCCAAAAATGCAGCTCCCACTAACCTTCTTGAGAGTACTAGTGCCCCTCTCACCAGCACACTCTTGCTTGATAAACGGAGTATTCTTTTGACTTTCTCGAACATGACTGTCTTGTAGGCTTTCCAGTCTTGTGTAGTTTATCCTCTTCTCTGAGTCTTTTCATCACTTCTTCTACCATCTCCAATGAACATCCTGCATTTCTACTTCACTTAATGTGGACCATCACTTTCTCCAAGTTTTCAAGATCCTTCCTAGTAGCATGCCAGCACCATTTACCAGGCTCTTTTTCAGAGTGTTTAATCTTTTATTATGCAAAAGTGCTGCCATATCAATAGACTCTTCTTTATCTGGCTTATAGAGCTTTATGGTCTATACTCTTTTATCCAGCACTCTCAGGATGCAGTCCCCCTACTGCCTTCCTTTGGTGCCTGCTGGCTGGATCCTGTAGCTCCTTCAAAACATCAAAACGTAACCCCTTTCCTCCCGTAGGAGGTCTAACACTTCCCTGGCTTGGTTAATTTGTGGTTTGATCCTCTTCTTTCTGTGGTGACCAGGAGAAGAAGATTGGAGGAGATTCTGAAAAGGTGTAGAATTGGAGATGAGATCTTTTTCTCTGCTGCTTCAGAAGTCCTCTAGCTTTCACACTTTGCTCTATATTGACGATTATTCATCCTTCGCCATCCCTTGACTTCCTTCACAGCCTCCACTACACTCAGTAGTCACTATCTTCTGACAACATTAATTGTATTATAGAAAGAAAATTAGTAGTTCAAGCATTTAAAGTTTTAGCCGGTCCCTCATACAGCTAACACATAGGCAGATGACAAGAGCTAAAGGGCCGAAACAGTTGTATATCCAATCTAAAACTTGATTACTACTGGTACAATTTGAATGTCAATTGAATTTACCTTAATTAGAAATGATCAGTTATTTATTTCACTGAAATAGACATTTATCTTAGATATGGTATTGCCTTTTGGGGCTATAGTGCTTCAGCTAGTAGCACCATTTGGGTTACTTTAACAGAATACCATAGACTGAGTAGACTATAAACAACAGAAATTTATTTTTCACAGTTCTAAAGTCTGGGTAGTCTAAGATCAGGGCACAGGAAGTTTCGATGTCTGGTGGAGGCTGTCCTCTTGGTTCATAGATGGCAGTCTTTTTTTTTTTTGAGGAAGATTAGCCCTGAGCTATCTACTGCCACTCCTCTTCTTTTTGCTGAGGAAGACTGGCCCTCAGCTAACATCAATGCCCATCTTCTTCTACTTTATACGTAGGACACCTGCCACAGCGTGGCTTTTGCCAAGTGGTGTCATGTCCGCACCTGGGATCCGAACAGGCGAACCCCGGGGGGCTGAGAAGCAGAACGTGTGAACTTAACTGCTGCGCCACTGGGCCAGCCCTGATGGCAGTCTTTTTGGTGTGTCGTTACATGGTAGAAGGGGCAAGGAAGCTCTCTGGGATCTCTTTTATAAGGGCACTAATCCTATTCATGTGGGCTCTGCCCTCATGACCCAATCACCTCCAAAATCTCTACCTCCAAATACCAACACGTTGGAGATTAGGTTTCAATGTATGAATTTTAGGGGGACACAGACATTCAGTCTATAGCAAGCAGAGAAACGTGTATGGGTGCTGAGTTGTGAAAGGGGTAGACTGTAACATCTAGTGTGTATTGGCTCTCCTTCCCACGTTGGCACTTGTATCCTCTTTTTCACTGGGGGTGGAAGCTTGCAAATTATGCTTTCCAGAGTTGCTTATCACCTGACTTCCTGTTAGCTTTTGCCAGTGAGAAAGTCTAGATGAGAGATTGAAAGGCAGAAAGAAGGCAGGAGCTATTTATATTCTGCTTCTATCAGTGATTGCCAGCAATAGCAGCAGGTGACTGAAAATAGATCCATGTTCCCTCAGGATCAGGGGCAATTTCAACTCCCTCAACAAGATTGAGGACTTCTGAATTGGCAGCAGTCCAGTTTTAAATGCAGCAGGAGCAAAGACATCGCTTCTAGCATTTCAGTGACACACGCAAGCTCATAGCTTCCAGCACAAAGGAGGAAGCAGATTTTAGATCTCTTTTTCCCTTTTCCTCCTCCAGTCCTTTATGCATTTTCTTTCCCCTTTTTCCTTTTACTCCTTCAGTCCCTTATCCAGTTCCTTGCATCAAGTGTCTCTTCCTTGACATATCTAGAAAGATTTATCTTTTCTTGATAGGATACTAACCAATTCAACAAGAAAGCATTAATCCAGAGCAGGAAGCACACGGAACATGCTAACACATATGGAGACTGTGTGCACATTGCAAAAAGGCAACTAATCTAGGTGAATGAGTTGCAAAAAACAAACATGATCTTTGGGTAGAATTAAAAGGAATGCCCTTTTCTCCAGAGAAACATGTTTATTGCATGGAGCCTCGGTTGGATTTCCTCCTGCTCCCCTACTCAGATATTTTAATGGTATTAACTACACAAAATAATCTGATGATCCTAAATAAAAAAAAATCTGTAAATCTGGCGTCTATTCTCTTGGTGTTAATTTTTGATGGCCTAGCCCCTTGGTTTTAGTGATCCACTTTCTCGGGGACCAGGAAACAAAGCCTTGATTTTAATGAGCCATTCTCTAAGGGGCAAGGATGAGGGTAGGAGGTTATATAGGAGAATCTCACGTAAAACAGACAGGGAAAATATAGATTCAGAGAAAATAAAAATAAATTCACCTATACAAAAAAAGTCAGGAGAGGAGAAAAAAGGTGTACAAAGCAGACTGAACAACAAAAAAATAAAATGTACAAGGTAGATTGAATAAAAAACACAAAATACAATGTTAGAAATTAATGCAAATATGGCCATCAACACTTGATATAAATGGACTAACCCTCCAAATAGAAGGTAAAAATTGCCAAATTGATTGAGAAAGAAAACAAAGTTTTGCATAATTTACTAAAATCATACCTAGAGTATTGTATAGACAGAGAAAAATTGAAAGTCAAAGATTAGGAAAAAAATACAAGAAAAAGATAAAAAGAAGTTTATATACCTATAGATTTTTTGGAAAGAAAAAAATATTGCTAGAAATTAAAAAAGTTCAGTCTATGTTTTTGAAAGATTCAAATATCCAAGAATATATAACAACCATAAAGTAGTATGCACTTAATAATATAGCCTGAAAATTTGCAAAGCAAAAATCCACAGAATTAAACAGAAGAAATTACCAACTTCTCAGAAGAGATGTTTTAACACACTTCTCTCACTAGTTTATGCATTATTCAGACTCAAAATCAATGAGTATAAAAAAATTAAGAAAACCATGAAAATAATCCATTATATGCATGTTATGCCATATATCTATCTCTATATCTCTGTATCTACATCTACACTGACCTACCATGTATGTCTGTCTGTCTGTCTATCTATCAATCTATCCATCTATACATCTAATGATCCATCTTTATCACTGTACCCTAGAAGTGGAGAATACATATTCGTTCCAGACAAACATGTAACATTTAAAAATTGACTATCTAGGGGCTGGCCCGGAGGCATAGTGGTTGGATTTGTGCACTCCACTTCAACAGCTCGGGGCTCACAGGTTCAGATCCTGGGCACAGGCCTGGCACTGCTCGTCAAGCCATGCTGTGGAGGCGCCCCACATAAAATAGAGGAAGATTGGCACAAATGTTGGCTCAGGGACAGTCTTCCTCAAGCAAAGAGAGGAAGATTGGCAATGGATGTTAGCTCAGGGCCAATCTTCTTCACACACACACACACACAAACGAAAATGACTATCTATTGGGCCCTAAAACACTCTCAGAAAATTTGAGACCAATTTGGTGGCCACAATGCAATTAAGTTACAATTAAATAATAAAAAAGATAACTAAAAATCCCAAGCTTGGAAAGGTAAATCCACCTTTCTTTATTACACGTGCCAAATAATAAATTGTGATGAAAATTAGAAATAATTAGTACTGAATAATAATGAAAATACTTTTATCAGGATTTGTGGTCTACAGAAAAAGGAATATTTAAAGAGAAAGTACAATGTCAAATGCTGACATTAGAAAAGAAGAAAAGCAGGAAATGGATTAGTTAATCATAAATTCTCCGATACCCACACAAAAACAAATCTGAATAAAGAACTGGCCTAACCAGAACCCACCCTCCAGTTATAACAATTATGTAACTAAAACTCTCTTTATACAATTTATGATAAATACAAGAATCCAGAGGAATCATTCTTTTTCTCCATCTCATTATTTCAAATAGAAAAGATTTAGAAAATAGAATATTAAAAATAGATATTTTACTGATATAACTTCTTTCTTCATTTACTGCATGTTTTTTATAATTTAAAAAATGTTATTTTTGGAGGGAAAGAGAATGACCTAGAGTTCAGCACTCAGCTTTTCCTCCAGGTAGCTGAAGTAAAACGTTTCTTTTGAAGCTAAGATATTTAACAAACAGGAGACGAAGTATGAGACTAAAATCTGCTATTCTTACCTGAACCACTTATAAGAAGTTATCTTTAAAAGCAAGCATGGTTAAATATGATTCTTTTTCTGCTGAATCACTTATAAAATTTAAGATATTCGTTAAAAATATTTATCTTGTCTTGAAGTCAATGAATCAATGAAGAAAAGATAATTTTCATCCATATAAAGACAAGTTATAGTCTCTTCTTCATTCACACATGAAGTATGATAATATAAAAATCTATTTTTTCTCTGAGATCTTCTCAAGCTTGGTTAGACTATTTAATTTACAAAGTGATGGGAATATAAGTTTATTATAACAAAATTTATAACCTTAGTGAGGAAGAATTTTTCATTCCCAATAGACAAATAGACATGCATTTGTCAATGTCAAAGATAGACTTAAAGGAAATTAAGTAAGGTAAGTCTTTTGAATTTGTGTTGTTTTCATAAGCAGTAGATTAAATGGAAAAATGAAGTCTGTATTGTTTCTGATCTATCAGTTCTATGGCAAGTAGAATATGAAGACAATTGCAGTCAGTATGTATATATAACATAAAGTATTGTCGATGAATATAATCCATAACCAATCTATAAATGAAAATTTGGGAGAGTTTATTCTGAGCAGAAATCTGAGGACCATGGCCCAGGGCCTTTCTTCCCAAAGGAAGAAAGGGCACCGAAGAAGTGGGGTGCACAGAGTGGTTATATACCCCCAAACAGGATGTTTCACATATGATTGAAATGTCCCTTTTACAATAGTCATGAGACTGCTCTGTCGGCACAGTGATTGAAGTACACAGCAGGTAGGTCTGCAGTCTCAGTGAACACAGCAGGGTGGCAGGTCTGCTGTCTGGAGCTGAGTGGTCACAGGTGAGCTCAGCAATCAGTTTCTAGCCTAAAGAAAGATGCTTAATCCTTAAGGAAATGCCAATGTTGGGAGGGGGAGGGAAGTTGCACCTTTATCTCAAGGGCCTTTGTTCTTGCCATAGGGAATATCTAAAGCAGATATACAATGCCTGCTCAACAGCCACAGTCAGGCCCTTTTGGAAAAAACAAAGTCAGGCCGAATTAGGTTTATACCAAATGTCTCCCTCATATTCTCCAATATATCCTATTGCTTGCCATTTTTATTTGTCAGTAGCTAGCCTCCAAAGAAGGCCTCTAATGATTCTAACTTCTGTCATTACACCTCCTTGTGTAGTCTCTGCCCAAGTTTTATCAGGGTTGTTCTGTGTGACCAATAGAATACAGAAACAGTGATGGTATGTCACTTTCAAGATTAGGTTATAAAAGATATCATTACTTTCTTCTTTCTCTCTGCACTTGTTCTGGAGAATGCCAGCTCATGAAGAGCTTTATGGAATGACTCACACTGTGAGGAACCGCAGCTTCCTGCCAAAACCACATGAATGTGCTCGGAATGGATCCTTTAGCACAGTGATGTCTTTAGAGACCATATCCCTGGCTGACAGCTTGACTGCAACCTCATAAGAGACGCTGAGTCTGAGCAACCCAGGAAAGCATGATCCTTAATTCCTGCACCTCAAACACTATGTGAGGTAATAAGTATTTGTTATTTTAATCTACTAAATTTGGAGGCAATTTTTGCCCAACAATAAAAACCAAAGCAGATTTAGTATGAGAAGTTGAGTCTTGCCATAACAAAAACCTAAAATATGGGAGTGATTTGGAATCAGGGAGTGAATGGAATTTGGAAAAGCTGTAAGGATTTTGAGAAGCCTATTAAAGCATTAAATTCCTTGAACATGCTGTTTATAGAATTTTGAACTCTGAGGAGGCTGCTGGTGAGATCTTAAAGTGAAGAAAAATATTTCTGGATATTAGAAGAAAGAGGATCTTTGTTATGTAGTGGCAATAAAATTTATCAACCTCATTGCCTGTAGTGATGTGCAAATTAGGCAATGTGCCCAATGAGTTAGGTTACATAGCTAAGGAAACTTATAACTACAGACTTGAAAATGCCACCTGCTCTCTTCTTGCTGATTATAGTAAAATGCAAGAGGAGAAAGATGAGCTAATGAAAATATTATTAAATAAAAAAAGCTGGGACTTGCTGATTTTGAAGATCACCAACCTATTCAGATGGTAAAGAAAGCTAAGATTAAGAAATGGTTTCCAAGCAAAGATCAAATCCAAGGAACTTTTAGGAAAGCATGGTCTAAAGATGAAACCAAAAGTATGATTGTAAAATAATTTTTTGAGGTCCAGCTCATACAAAAGGCCCTGTAAATAATTAAGGGTGTTCCTTAGATTTCATCGATCACACAATAGGTCTTCTGGGAAGTTTAAGGTCATCATTCCTCAGCCATCTCAGCAGAAGCCCAAAGAAGAGAAGGGCTTATCTCAAATAGACTTGTGTTCCTGGCTTTTGTCTAATGGAGTAAATTACAATAAGATTCACAGAAGATTCACAATGTTTTTAATGAAATTATGTCAGCAGAAACATTGCTAGCTTGTATTGGAAGGATTGAAACACTGCCAGCTTGGTTGAAAGAGACAGTTTAAAATGAAAAGAGACTTTTGGACCTCTAAACTTTTACAAACAGGAAGCAGGTTGATAAAAACTTCTCAGCTGAAAACACATGCTATCTTTTATATATAACTGAAAAGGTGAATTGAAGTATGGAAGCAAGAACCATGTGGGCAGAACCAAGAGACATGGGAAGTAATTTCCAGGCAAGAGTAGGACTAAGTTCTAGTTAAGTAACTTCCAACATTTGCTTGTATGAATTTCAGAATTGCTTTGCACCAATAACCACCTATGAGGAAGAATTTCCATAGTATTTATCATTTACCTATCTCGACATGGTATGTTGAATGTGTGAGACAGATAACTAACTTTCTCTTTAGCGTGAAAACCTTCAGATCAAGAGGAATCTTACTCAAGTAGCTATACATAAGGAACAACACCTGAGGAATCTCATTCACCCTCAGATCTGATTTAGATGATAAAATTCTAGACTGTGAACTGATTGTCATGGGTCATGGGTGGAGTTATTTAAGGGTCTTGAGAAGGTGTTCATATAGTTTGCATGTGGAATGGATATGAATCATTGAAAACCACAGGATAAACTATAAAAGACAGCCTTCAAGATGGCACCCTATGATTTCCACCATCTGGCATTCACATCTTTGTAGTCTCCCTTTCCCACCCACTCTCTACAATGATTAGTCTGTGTGACCAACAGAATTACATAAAAAGTTATGTTACGTCATTTCTGAGATTTAGGTATACAAGATGTTAAGGCTTTCATCTTGGGTTCTCTCTTGTTCTCTTTCTTTTGTATCATTCTTTCTGAGGAGAGCCAAGTCATCAGCCCTAGAGACAGTAGACCTATGCATAACCCTATGGGAGGGAACTGAGTCTCCTGTCATTAGCCATGTGAGTGTGCTTGGAATAGATGCTCCAGCCCTAATAGTGTTTTCAGACTGTGTCCAGCTGACAGCTTGAATACAATTTCATTAAGGACTGTAAGTCAGAAACACGCAGCTAAGTCATGCCTGGATTCCTGATCCTTAGAAACTATGTGAGATAATATACTTTTGTTGTTTTAAGCTGGTAACTTTTGGGGTGATTTGTTATGCAACAATAGATAACTAATATACCCAGCTTTCCTCCTGTTACTTTAGTTCAAATTCTATCAGTGGTTTCAAATATTTATTTCCACGTGGAGTTGAAAAGCATGCCACGTTATGTTTAGTTGTTGTATCTCCTTGGGATATAGCACAAAAAGACCAGCCAGGGTTCCACTCTGATGTACACAGTGTCACTGGGAGTTGGAATCGACTCACAGGCAGCACTGACAACTCCTTGGGATACTCTTGTCTGTGACTTTTTCTCAGACTTTGTTTATGATGGCATTGGCTGTTTTAAGGAGTACTGATTAGGTGTTTTGTAGAATGCCCCTCTATTGGGATTTGTTTGTTATTTTTCTGATGACTAAACTGGGTTTATAGGTTTTTAGGGGGGATACCATAGAAGTAAAGAGCTATTTTTATTATATAGAGAATATATATAATCAACAGGATTTATTACTGTTGATATTGATTTTGAACATCTGACTGAGCTAGTGTTTTTCAGCTTTCTTCACTGTGGAGCTACTCTTTTTTCCACCTACTTTTCATACTGTAGTCATGGGAAGAAAGTCATTATGTGTAGCTCACACTTGAGTGGGGGAGTTATGCTCAACCTCCTTGAAGAGGAAGTATCTATGTAATTATTTGGAGTTGTCTTACATGGGAGATTTGTCTCTTGTTCCCCATTTATTTATTAATTCAATTACTTATGCATATTATTATAGAACCACAGATATTTAGTTTATGCTTTGAATTATAAACCAATAAGTCTTTATTTTCTTGTTTAAATTTTTTCAGCTTTGGCCATTGGAAGCACTTTATTGGCTCCTGTGTCCCTTTAACATAGCTCCCATCAATTTGTTTTTTAAATACTTCTCTACTTTCTTGCACTATAAGATGTTCCAAGTTCATCTTGTATATTTTTTCCCACTCCTAGCATCAGGCATAATATCCTTTTTTATCCTTTAAGGTCTGTGGGATCAATAGTGCTGGCACCTCTTTTGTTTTAATATTGGTAATTTTGTCTTCTTTCATTTTTTCTTGATTAGCCTGGCTAGAGGTTTATCAATTTAATTGATCTTATCCAAGAACCAACGTTTGGTTGTGATAATTTACTCTATTGTTTTTATGTTTTCAATTCTATTGATTACTGCTTTAACTTTAATATTTCTTTATTTCTGTTTGCTTTAATCTCAAACTGCTCTTTTTTCTCATTTCCTTAGGTAGAAACTTATTGATTTTAGATCTTCTTTTCTAATGTATATATTTGGTGCTATAAATTTCCCACTAAATACTACTTTCAATGCATTCCACAAATTTTAATCAGTTGTATTTTATTTAGCTTTAATTCAAAAATTTTTTAAGTTTCACATGAGACTTTTTCATTGATCCATGTTTTGCTTAGAGGTGTATTGTTTAATGTCAAAATATTTGGGAGGTTTTCCAGCTTTATTTCTGTTATCTATTTTTTATTAATTTCTAATTCATTTTCACTGTGATCAAATCATACTTTGCATGATTTTCTGTCCTTTTAAACTGGTAAAAAGATTATCCCTGAGCTAACATCTGCTACCAATCCTCCTCTTTTTTTTTTGCTGAGGAAGACTCATCCTGAGCTAACATCCATGCCCATCTTCCTCTACTTTATATGTGGGACGCCTATCATAGCATGACTTGCCAAGCAATGCCATGTCCGCACCTGGCATCTGAGACAGTGAACCCTGGGCCGCCAAAGTGGAACATGTGAACTTATCCACTGTGCCGCTGGGCCAGCCCCATATTCACCATAGTTTTAAGGTTAAGTTTTAATACTCCTAGTGGAAAAAGCAAAGAAGAATGACTGGCAAAGTCATTCTATCTGTCTAATGTAAAATTACTAGTTTGTCCAAACTTAAAACTCCCAGTACAGTTTATTTTTTTGCCTATAATGTAATCTATTTTGGAGAATGTTTGATGTGAGTTTAAGAAAGGTGTGTATCCTTCTGTTGTTTAATGGCGTATTCTATAAATGTTAATGAGATTGAGTTGATAGTTTTATTCAGGTCATCTATATCTCTACTGATTTTCTGCCTGCTTGATTTATCTGTTACTGAAAGAGGGTTGCTGACTATAATGGGTCTCCAACTATAATGGTGAATTGTCTATTTCTCCTTGCAATTCTATCAGTTTTTGTTTCAAGTATTTTGACACTCTTTTTTTTAGGTATAGACACATTGATTGTTATGTCTTTATGGAGAATTGACTTCTTTGTCATTGTGAAATACCTCTTTGTCCCTGATAATGTTCCTTTTTCTGAAGTCTTTTTGCCTAAAATAAAAATAGCTACTTCATCTTTCTTTTGATTATTGTTAGCATGATTTATCTTTCCTCATCCCTTTACTTTTACTCTGTCAGAGTCCTTATATTTAAAGTAGGTTTCTGTAGACAACATATAGTTGGGTCTTTTTCAATTTTAATCCACTCTGACAATCTCTGTCTTTTCATTGGCAAATTTAGACCATTTGCATTTAAGGCGATTATTGATAGAATTGTGTTAATATCTACTATACGTGTAACTATTTTATATTTATTGTATTTGTTCTTCATTTCTTTTTTCCTCTATGTCTTTTTCTGCCTTTTCTAGTTTTAATTTAACATTTTATATAATTCCATTTTACTCTCCCATCTTCTGTACTGTCTAGAAATCACTGTAATTTACTGTCTCCATTATTTTGCCTTTCTGGAAGGTCATATAGTCGGACTCATACAGTATGCAACTTTTTCAAAGTGGCTTATTTCACTTAGCAATATGCATTTAAGTTTCCCTCATGTCTTTTCATGGATTGATAGCTTATTTCTTTTTTATTCAATTGAGTGGATTATCCCAATTTATTTATCCATTCATCTATTGAAGAAGCTCTTGGTTGCTTCCAAGTTTTGGCAATTACGAATAAAGCTGCTGTAAACATCCATGTGTAGGTTTTTGTGTGGAGATAAATTTTCAGCTAATTTGGGTAACTATCAGGGAGCATGATTGCTGGATCATACAGTAAGATTATGTTTAGTATTTTTAAGAAACTGCCAAACTATCTTCCTAAGTGGCTGCAACATTTTGTACTGTTGCTCTACATCTTTGACAGCATTTGATACTGTCAGTGTTTTGGATTTTAGCCGTACTAATAAGTGTGTAGTGGTATCTCATTTTTCTTCTAATTCACAATTCCTTAATGACATATGATGTGGAGTAGCTTTTCATATGCTTATTTTCCATTTGTATATCTTCAGGTGAGGTGTCTTTTCTAATCTTTCCCCCACTTTTTAATTTGGTTGTTTTTTTATTGTTGACTTTTGGGTGTTCCTTGTATATTTTGTATGCATGTCCTTTATCAGATATTTGTTTCGCCAATTTCCTCTCACTCTGTGGCTTATTTTTTCACTGTCTTAACAATGTACTTTTTAGAGAGAAGTTTTAATTTTAATGAAATCCAACATATAGTTTTTTTCATGGATCATGCTTTTGCTATTATATCTAAAAACATTTTGTCAAACCCGTAATAACCTAGACTTTTCCCTATGTTATCTTCTAGACATTTTCTAGTTTGTGTTTTACATTGAGGTCTATGATCTATGTTGAGTCAATTTCTGTGAAAGGTGTTAGGTCATTGACCGGATTCATTTTTTGCTCATGGATAACAGTTGTTCAAGCACCATTTGTTGAAAAGACTATCCTTTTCTTATTGCCATTGCTTTTGCCACTTATTCAAAGATCAGTCAATTATATATGTGTGGATCTCTTTCTGGGTTATCTCTTCTGTCCTGTTGATCTATTTATCTACTCTTTCACCAATACTTCACTGCCTTGATTATTGTAGCTTTATAGTAAGTCTTGAAGTCACATCATGTCTGTCTTCTGACCGTTCTTTTTCTTTAATATTGTGTTGTCCATTCTAGATCTTTTGCCTTTCCATATAAACTTTAGAATCAGTCTGTTGATATCCACAAAGTGACTTGCTAGGATTTTGACTGGGAATGCATCAAATCTCAAGATCAAGTTGGAAGATTTGTAACCATATTATTTCTCTTTGAAAAGCTTCTTTTAACAAATCTTACAGTATAGGTCTACTAGTGACAAATTCTCTCAATTTTGTGTTTGTTTGAAAAAGTATTTCTCTTTCACTTTTGAAGAGAATTTAATTTGGTCAGACTTCTAGGTTAGTGGACTTTTTCTTTCAATACTTGAAATATTTCACTCTTCTTTCTTCTTGCTTGAATGGTTTCTGAGACAAGTCTGACCTAATTCTTATTCTTGTTCTTCTGTAAGTAAGGTGGTGTTTTCCTTTCGCTCCTTTCAAGTTTTTCTCTTTGTGTTTGATTTTCTGCAGTTTGAACATGATATGCTTACCTATAGATTTTTTTCATATGTATCTTGCTTGGTTCTCTGAGCTTCTGGGATCTTTGGTTGGGTGTCAGTCATTAATTCTGGAAAATTATTGTCAGCCATTATTAACTTCAAATATTTCTCCTGTAATTCTTCTTTTCTTCTCTTTCTGGCATCTCCATTATGTTATACTGCTGTAATTGTTTTTTTTTTCTTTACTCCTTTTTCTCATTGTATTTTAATTTGGGAAGTTTATATTGACATATCTTCAAGTCCATTGATTCTTTCCTTAGCCATGTTCAGTCTACTGATGAGTTCATCAAAGGAATTCTTCATTTCTGTTATAATATTTTTAATTTCTACCATTTTTGATACAGTTTTAGAACTTTTATATTTCTGCCTACATTGGGCAATGTATGTGATTTTTTCATGCTTTCACTTTTTGTGTTAGAGTCCTTAATGTATTAATCATAGTTATTTTAAGTTTCCTGTCTGATGAGTATAAAGTGTGTCATATCTCAGTCTGATTCTAATGCTTGCTTGCTTTGTCTCTTCAGATTGTGTTTTCTCTTTCTTTATTCATGTCTTGTAATTTACAGTTGAAAGCCAAGTATGATGTATTGGGTAATTAGAACTGAGGTAAAGGCCTTTAATGTGAAATTTTATGTTAATCTTGCTAGGAATTGCATTGTGTTTAATGGTTTCTGTACCTGTGGTTACCAGAGGCTTCAATTTCCTCTAGTATCTTTGTTTTTTTTCTTCTGTTGTCTTTGGGTTTCCCTAGATAGGCATAAGAATTGGCTCACATGATTATGGATGCTGACCAGTCCCATGATCTATAGTTGGCAAACTGGAGACCCCAGAGAGCCAATGGTGTAGTTGTAGTCTGAAAACCTGCAGGCTTGAGACCCAAGAAAAGCCAGTGTTTCACACAGGCGGGAATAAAACCTATGTCCTAACTCAAGTCAGTCAGGCAGGGGGAATTCTCTTTTACTTGTGGGAGAGTCAGCCTTTTGTTCTCTTCAGGCCTTCAACTAATTGGATGAGGCCTGCCCACATTATGGAGGCGAATCTGCTTTACTCAGTCTACTGATTCAATGTTAATCTCATTCAGAAACACCCTTACAGACACATTCAGAATAACGTTTGACCAACTGTCATGATAACTCTTGGTCAGGTCAAGTTGCTACATAAAATTATCCATCAAACCACTAACTACTATGTGTCATCCATTCTTTCCCTATATAATTGGGAATATTTATTGTGAATAACACAATTGCATTGAACCATTGATTATTAAGCGTCCATGGTTCAGATAACTTGTCTTTTAAGTTCATAAGACAATGAATCAAAAGTTGCCATATTAATCTGAAATAGAGACTATCACTCCTCACCTAGGGATTCTGGACCCTGAACATGATTGTATTATTGGGCTAACCTTTGGGATTATCTCCTTTGGGAAGGAGTGCAATGCATGATGTGTGTGGGTAGAAGAGTGAGGTAATATATGGTCACTGGAGGGGTGGACTACAGTTGGCATTACCACAGTTCATCAATATCTGGCTCTTCTCTACTTCTGGCTACTTAGGAGAATTACATCACCCTGTTCACTTGAGACATGACCCTATCACTTGCTTTGACCAGTCAAATGCGAACACGAGTTTCATTTATGGGGAAATCAATTAACTGAGACTGTCTTTCCACAATCACCATGGCAAGTAAAGTGAAGATGAGAGTCGAACAGCAGCAATTTGTTGCAAATATTGAGATATAGAGGAAAGCTATCCAAAATTAATTTTTTTCATTATTAATATCAGTAAAAGTATAATATCTCGTGTATTATTCCAAAACTGATTGACACTTAAAAATAATAATTTCCTCTAATATTTACAGACTTGAATAGTTTAGAGGCTATTTTTAAAGAGTAACTTTATTTATACAGAGCTAAAAGAAGGGAATAAATTAAAAATCAAAAGTAAATAATTAGATTTAAAAGTTACCAGACTAACTCTTATCTAAAACTTGAAGTGGACTTTAGCTCAAATTAAATTTGGTTGAATCAGTAGGTTGATAATAAATTTCTCTCCCAGTTGTTAGATCTTCTATGAATAGACTTTCAAGTACCAGTAATTTGTAATTTTTCTATTTTTTCTCAGAGAATCAATATATAATCTCAGTAATTAGATGTTCAGTTCTCAGAATGAGCAATCTCTAAATAACCCTTGCTTTCTTTGAATGTTATTAAAGATGATAAACTTTTTTAAAAATTTCAAAATTATTAGTTTTGCTCAATTTTCTAGTTCTGTGCCATCAATAATAAAAACATAAAAATTTAAAAGTAAATCTGTGACTATGTGATATCATAATTTACGTTTTTTTCAAATTGCCCTCATTGAGAGCCATTTTTTTGGCCTGCTAAGTTTTCAACAAGGAGGTATTGTATACATTTATTTGTTTGTGTGTGTGTGACTCTGTGTGTGCTGCAAACTACTCTTTTAATGCTCCAGGAAACAAGATTTAAATTGATTTTGTCCTATTCATTTGGCTCTAATATAGATTCTTTTAAAAATTTTTATTTTTTTTCCTATAATAATGTCTTCTGCTTCATATAAAAGTAGATACTTAGGAATGAAATTAATTTAGTATTTAAAATATGCATTTCTGATTCATGCAGTTTTAAATAGGAATGACTCAAACAATATTAGAGCAAAAGTAAAATGTCATTAATTTAGGAAACTAAGATAATTTTTTCTTTATAATCGTTAGTTACCTCAGTGCTATAAGCTGGATACTTTCCATAGATTGGAAATATTTAATCATAAGTGAGGCCACTGACAGGATGTTAGGAGCCCTTGTATTTCTTCATTTGCACTCATGACACTTAATGTGGCCAAACTATGCCAGACTTATTGTTCCCTCCAATAAACTACTTTTATATAAAAAAAACAAGAGAAGTAGTCTAGGCAATGATTGAGAGCCTGGATTTTGGAACATATCCCAACACATTCTGTGAAGCCATCATTACCCTTATTCTAAAACCAGATGAACACATCACAAGACTTCCAATACTATGTTAAATACAAGTGGTGAATGTGGGCCTCGTTGCCTTGTTCTTGATTTTAGAGGAAAAGCTTTTACCTTTTCACCATTAACTATGATTTTAGCTGTGGGCTTTTAACAGATGGCTTTTATTATGTACAGAGATGTTTTCCTTCTATTCCTAGTTTGCTGAGAGTTTTTGTCATGAAATGGTGTTGAATTTTGTCAAATACTTTTTCTACGGCTCTTGATAAAATCATGTGACTGTTACCCTTCATTCTGTTGTCGGGTGTATCACATGAACTGATTTTTGCATATTGAACCATCCATCCATCTCAGGGATAAATATCACTCAATTGCGGTATATAATCCTTTTAATGTGTTGTTGAGTTTGGTTTGCTAATATCTTGTTGAGGATTTTTGCATCTGTATAAATTAGGGATATTGGCCTGTGGTGTCTTTGCCTGGTTTTGGTATCAGGATAATGCTGGCCTCATTAAATGAGTTTTGAAGTGTTTTCTCTTCCTCAATATTTTGGAGGAGTTTGAGAAGGATTGGCATTAATTCTTTTTAAATACTTGGTAGAATTCACAAATGAAGCCATGTGGGCATTTTTTGGAGGGGTTTAATGATGTCCTAAAGAGCAATTAGAGAATAAAAAGAAATAAAAGGCATCCAACTCAGAAAGGAAGATTACCCTTGTTTGCAGGTGGCCTAATATTATATATAGAAAACCTCAAAGTCTCCATAAAAAACAATTAGAACTAATTAAAAAATTTAGTAATTTGCAGGATACAAAAATCAACATACACAAATCAGTTGCATTTCTTTATACTAACAGTGAGCTATCTGTTGAAATAATCTAAATTCCTATCAACAGATAAATGGATAAAGAAAATGTTGTAGATACATACAATACATTCAGCCATAAAAAAGAAGGAAATCCTGCAATATGCAACAACGTGGATGGATCTTAGGGACATTATGTTAAGTGAAATAAGCCAGATACAGACAAGTAGTGTATGATTCCACTTACATGAAGTATCTAAAATAGATTCATAAAATCAAAGACTAGAATTGTGGTTTCTAGGGACTGGGGAGGAGGAAGAAATGGGGAGTTATTAATCTACAGGCATAAAGTTTCAATTAAGTAAGATGAGTAAATTCTAGAGATCTACTATACTTCATTTTACCTATAATCAACAATAATGTATTGTACATTTGAAAGTTTTTAAGAGCATAGATTTCACGTTGTGTTCTTATCACAATAAAATGAAATCATAAGAAAATAAAATTAGAAACTAATATCCCTTAAAAATATAGATGAAAAAACCCTCAACAAAATGCTACTAAACCAAATTTAATAGCACATTAAAATGATTATATGCCATAACCAAGTGGATTTATCCCCAGAATGCAAGGATGATTCAGCATAAGAAAATAAACTAATGTAGTAATCCTATTACTAGAATGATTATCTCAATTGATGTAGCAATGGCATTTGAAAAAAATCTAATACACTTTCATAAAAAAACCAAACCAAACAACTCTAAGAGAAGTAGGAATAGAAGGAAAATTCCTCAACACGATAAAGGACTCTTATGAAAATACCATAACTAACATCACACTCAGTGATGAAAGCTGAAAGCGTTTCCCTCAAGATTAGCAAGACAAGGAGGCCTGCTTTCACCACTACTATTTGACATTGTACTGAAACTCTAGACAGAGAAATTAGACAAGAAAAAAGCACTTAAAAGGCATTCAAATTGGAAACGCAGAAGTAAACTCACTATTCACATGTGACATGATCCAAAAATAGAAAATCCTGAAGAATTCACAAGAAGGCTATTAAACCTAATGCATGACCTATGCAAAATTGCAGGGTACCAGATCAAAACACACCAATCAGTTGTGTTTCTATACACCAGTAATGAACAATCAGAAAAAGAAATTAAGAAAAAAATTCTATTGACAATAACATCTCAAAGAATAACATACTGAGGATAAATTTAACCCGGGAGGTGAATGAAATGAATCCTAATAATTATAAAATATTGCTGAAGGATGTTAAAGGAGACTTGATTAAGTGGAAAGGCATTTCATTTTCTTGGATAGGAAGACAATATTGTTGAGATGTCAATTTTACTCAAAATAATCTACAGAATCAACACAATTGTTATCACAGTTTCAATGGCCTTTTTTTGCAGAAATGAAAAAACTGATCCTCAAATTCAAATGAAACTGTAAGAGGCCTCAAATAGCCAATACAATCTTGAAAAAGAACAGTGTTGGAGGACAGATACTTCCTGATTTCAAAACTTACTACAAAGCTACTGCAATCAAAACCGTGTGATACTGGTATGAGGATAGACATAGATCGCGGAATAGAACCGATAGTTCAGAAATAACCCCATATATCCATGGCCAATTCATTTTTGACAAGGGTGCCAAGTACTTTTAATGGCATCTTTCCGAGAAGCACATGAAAAGATGGTCAACATCATTATTCATTAAGGAAATGCAAATCAAAACCACATGAGATACCACTTCACGCCTACTAGAATGAATATCATTAAAAAAAGAGAGAAAGAGAAATAGTAAGTGTTTGCAAAGATGTGAGGAAATTGAAACTCTCCTTACACTGCTGATGGGAATGTCAAATGATGCAGCTGTTATGGAAAATACATTGGTGATTAGAATTACCATAAGACACAGCACTTCTACCCCATGTCTTTACCCAAAGCTATTGGAAGCAAGGACTTGAACAGATAGTTGCACATCAGTGTTCACTGCAGCATTATTCACAATAGCCAAAAGATGGATACAACTCAAGTGTTCATCAACATATGAATGAACACATAAAATGTAGTATATATATATAAAAAATAGAATAATTTTCATCCAAAAAAGGAATGAAGTTCTTATACATGCTACAACATGGATGAACCTTGAAAACATTATGCTAAATGAAATAAATCAAGCCCAAAATGACAAATGTTGTATGATTTCATTTATGTAAATATCTAGAATAGGAAAATTCACAGGAAAAGAAAGTAGATTAGAGGTTACCAGTGGCTGGGAGAAGGGGGATGTGGAATTATTGTTTAATGGTTACAGAGTTTCTGTTTGGGGTGATAGAAATGTTTTAGAAATAGAAAGTGGTGATGGTTGTACAATCTTGTGAATGTAATTAATGTCATTGAATTGTACACTTAAAAATTATTAAAATAGTAAACTTTATGTTATATCTATATTATCACAATCAAAAACATAATATAATATACCTAAACCACTGAATTGTACACTCTAAATGGGTGAATTGTAGAGTATGTGTATTATAACCCAATGAAGCCTAAAAAAAAACTCCGGACTTCAGCATAAAAAAGAAATGGTTCAACTCCATTTCATCACTTAGCTCTAAGACTTTGGAAAATTTACCTAGCCACTATAAAGCTCCAGTGTCTTCCTCTGTAGAATGGGGATAAATTACAGCATATTTCCAGAGTTATGAGAAATAATTAGGTAATGATTATAAAATAACAAACACAGTGACTGGCTCATGGTTAGAAATAAATACCCATTAACTCCTGAGTGTGGTAGTCATAATGATGGTGATGAAGATGGCTGAGGTTGGGTGGGGTAGCAAAAGAGGGTAAGATAGAGGATGATGCTGATCAGGATATGAACCAAGTTGTGGATTAGGATGGTCTACTTACAGTCAGAAGATCTGAGTAGGAACCCTAGTCCTACAGAGTCTAACTGAGTAGCTGGTATGTTTCTTAACTGTCTCATTTTCTTAGCTGAAAACTGGAAAACAACAATAGGTACCTCACAGGATTGTGTTCCCACAGTACTGTTGGTAAGCCTATTATCAGTGTTCTGTATCTGTGATAATTAACATTTACTGAGGTTGTACTATGAGTATTATGAGACAGGTACACAAGTCTTTTTGAGTTTTGCAGAGGAAGAAATTTAAACACAGAGAGTTTTAAAACCTTATCCATGAAAACCCAGCTAGAAATTGCAGATCTAGCATTTAAACCCAAGCCATGTGGTTCCAAAGCCTTCTGGCTTAACTGTTACCAGAAGTTCAGTCTCTGATCCTGATGCCAATCCAAATAATGAGAACAGAGTCTTGGGTGAAAAAGGAAAGGCTTTACTTTGCCAGGAAGAGGGAACAAAGCGAGGGCCAGTGCCCCAAAAGTTGCTTGCTACCCATTAGGAAATGGGTAGGGGTTTTTATTTGGGGTTTTAAGTAGGGAAGGGGTGCTGTGGACTTCTTGGTCAGCATTTTCCCATTGGCCTGTGTCTGGGGCTGCTTCCAGCAGAGGAGACAAAGGATTTCTCAGATAAGTGTCCTTGGCTGTTTATCTCCACAGCGGAAGGTAGACTGCTGTCAAGAAGCCAAGGAGTTGGACCCCGGAAGCTTTGGTTTCTTGATGTTCTCTGGACATTAGTTTCTCTGTAAAAGAACTTCAGGGTCCTGTGATCAGCCACAACTTTAGTGGGAGCCCAGCATGAGCTCATCTGGACTTTAACAATTTGTAACTTCTATTTGACTCTATAGCTCAGGGAGTCAGAGGTTAAAGAAAGAAATATTTACATATGAGTGTAACTAAAGAACCAGGTACCTGGGAATGCGTGCCTTTAGTTTTAACCCGTACATGCTGGGTTAACTGTAGGGGAACCAAATCAAGGCTGATATTAACTAAGAGCTGGTAACATAACCACTTGCTTAATTACTAGGCAATGATTTCCTAACAAAACACAGAAACACAACTCTGAAATAGCAACACTGAATTACCCTCCTCTGCTATTGTAAACTGAGAAGTTTTCTTAAAATATAAAATCTGTGGTTGCTTTAAGCAGCTAACAACAAACACAAAGGATTTCTTTCCATTTATTATTTCTTTTTTTGGAGAGGCAGCAGAGGAATTGATTGCCTACCTTTCCTGTTCCTTTGTTCTCATTAGGAAAATCATTTTAGCTCCAAAAACAAAATCTCTTAGAATAGTTTCCAAGGCAACTTGTAATAAACCAATATTGTACTTTTAGAGGATTATAATAAGAGGCTATTAATCAGTATGACTTCTTTTGTGCATTTACTTCATTACTTATTTTTAGATGGTATTTATTTTCATAGATGATTCTTCTCATGATTTTAATGGCTGAATCTACTCAACACCGGATTATATAAGTAAAAGGTAAAAACAAACCATCTTTGTGTCTTGACTGCTCAAAATCTAGATTATAGTTAGGTAAACACAAGTATCTCACATAAAAAGGATTGAAAGATGAAAGGAAATGCTTCCTCTTATTAATTCTCTTATTCTGAAAACTGCTATCTGAAGCCCTCTTAGTTTTTGCATGTCTTCCTTTGATACTAAGGGGCTTTTAAAAGGAGGTGAGGTGCGCCTATACAAATTGCTGCATGCTAAAATTACTGTCATCTGAAGACTGAATTTAATTTTTGTTTCAGAGTTTTATGTTAAGATGCCTCATAAAATAACTTTTTACTTGTTATTTTTTTTACCTGTTTAATCTTTTATTTCAAGTTACAATGTCTTCAAATATTGTTAAGTTAAAAGCAAAGATGGAAAAGAATAAGATTTAAAGGATATTTAAAAAGAATGGATTTATAAAAAATGAGCCAATAAAGAATAAATAAAACTCTAAAAGATGGAATTCAAACAAAATCTTTAAAGAATATACTAATCTTGTATGAGTTCTACAGATTGCTTGTTGGTAAACTGTTTTTCCAACAGCATTACTCACCCTTTAAAAAAATAAATCTCCTCAAGATACATGACTAAGTTATATGTACAGGAATTGGGCCATGACAATATTGCTTTTTAATTTGTGAAAAATGGGGAAAATCTATTCTGTGTAAATGTCAGATATATTGACTATGTACTACCCAATTCATTAATTTAAAAAATATTATTATTCATTTTTGGGCACCTACTGTTTACTAAATTTCATCTGAATGCATGGTGATGTTGAATACAGTCCTTCATTCTTCTCTTTGCTAGACCTTTTATAACACTAACCTATAGATATTAGTTTACAAGACCCTGAAGGCAGGGCCCTTAAAATTATCTTCTTATAGTAACAATTTGGAACAATTCTGGGTGTATAGAAGAAGCTAAAATATATTTATCAAATGACTAAACAGTTAATTTAGGTAATTTAGTATTTCATTTTTTAGAAGAGGATAGATAGTCCTGGAAGAAGAGTGCCCTAGATTTTGGAAGTCCAGTGGGAAGCTCTTATATATAAATTGTGAGTTGAATATAATACTGAGAGTTTGTGTATGTTTCACACAATTCAATATTAAACTCTGCTGTTAATTCATTTTTTAAAGAGTTTCTAATTTATTGTCTTTTTAATAATACTTGAGAGTTTTATAGAGGAATAGATTTAAAGTTTTGTTTTTATCTTTACTGTCAAGATTTTAGATGCTCTTATAACTTTATCAGAAAAATGATAGGAAAGCTAACATTTTAGAGAACAAGAGCATTTTGAATTTTGAGAGCCCAGATTCAATGACAAAAGCTTAATTACTACTTTGTTAAGCAGCTCTGAGATTAAAACTCATATTTATACTAAAACTTTTTCGAGTCCGCTATGGCTTAAAAACCTTTTTGTTCAGGGGCTGGCCCCGTGGCCGAGTGGTTAAGTTCGCGCGCTCCGCTGCAGGCGGCCCAGTGTTTCGTTGGTTCGAATCCTGGGCGCGGACATGGCACTGCTCATCAGACCACGCTGAGGCAGTGTCCCACATGCCACAACTAGAAGAACCCACAACGAGAAATATACAACTATGTACCGGGGGGCTTTGGGGAGAAAAAGGAAAAAAATAAAAAAATCTTTAAAAAAAAAAAAACCTTTTTGTTCAGATCAAGAATGTGAATATATGCCATATTTTTACATGAGGATGTGTAAAATTATTTGTCTTTATATTCAGTTCTACTCAAAAACTACATATTATTTTTCCAACTGTGCACACAAAATGTATCTTTAAACTAGTTATAAAAGTAATGGATGCTTATGTGTAGAAAACATGAAAAATAAAGAAAGAAAATGAAAATATCTTATAGTGATGTTATCCAAAGATACTTAATCATATGATTTTTATGTTTTTCCTCTCAGGCTTTTTCCCTTTGTCTCTTGCTGAGTGTCTTCCTTTCTGTTTCTCTTTTTTTCCTTTTTTTGTCTGTCTTTTTCTCTGTCTTTGTATGTGAGTCCCTCTTTGCCTCTCTCCGACTCCTATCTCAGTCTCTTGATTTTTCTGTGTTACTTTCTCAGCTGTTACCTTTCTGTTCTTCAATTAAAATGTGCCCAGTTTTCACATTTATTACTTGGTTTTATAATGTACCAAATTACTGTAACTGTTGAAGACTGAGGTAAACAATAACGAGTCACCTGTCTTCTGGAAACATTCTGGAATGTATCACGTAACTGAAAAATTCTCTCCGCTGGAGCAAGGGTCTCTAAGGGCAGGAACTATTTTTAAGACGTTTCATTTTTAACAATCTGTGACAAATTGACGAAATCTCATGCTCTATTTCAGTCAGTTTTACTAAAGAATTTTGAATGAGATAAAGTGAAAGCTGATTATTGAAGTGATGACTCCAGTCATGGGTGTAGTTGGAGATTAATGAAGGAATGTTATAAGGAATACAGTGGCACTAAGAGAACCAAATATGGAGGTAAGAGTAGGGATAAAGGAAAGAGAGTAAATCTATTAATGAGAAATTGATAGTAAAATTCTCAAGGTGGTGAGAGAAAAGTCACCTGAAGAAAGAAGTTCAATTTGTAAGAGATAATGGAAAAAGGAAGAGAAAATAAAACCAAGAAAGGAAAAATGAGAAAATAAAGCAGATAGAACAGGGAATGGATAAGGATTGTTTGTTGAGTGAAGGAATGATGGAGATTTCCAAAATCCACTTCTATACCAAGGGACTGTTTTTTCTTGTTCATTTTTGTTTGTGCAAGTGTTTAAAGAATAAACTTTAGTTTCTAGGTTATTATAGGAATCAATGTATATGCATATGCATATTTTCCTCTTCACTAGATAACTTTGAATAAACATATTTGGATTCTAAAAAACTATATGAACTATTTCTTAAATATAAATTTTTAGCCTAAATTCCAGGCCCATTGAAATAGATTTTCTGGGAGAATTCTATATGATTAAGAAGAGACCAGACTTGATGTTGTTTTCATTTTATTCATACTGTAAGGCTGTGTCCTCCAATAAGGCAGCCACTAGACGCATGTAGCTATTAAACATGTGGAATGCCACGAGTCCAAATTGAGATGTGCTATAAGGATAAAACACACACTAAATTTTGAAGTTAGTACAAAAAAGGAAAAGAATGTGAAATATCTAGAGATATTTTTAAAAGGATATTACTAAAATATAAAAATCATGTAAAATATAGTAATTTATAAGAAAATTTCTATAAAATAGTAAATTTATGTCTATTTTATGATTATAGGTTGAAATGATATTTTGGATATAGTGGGTCAAAAGAAATATAGTATTAAACTTAATTTTACCTGTTCCTTCTTGTTTTTTTTAAATGAGGCTCTAGAAACTGTAAAATTAGATATGTGGCTCACATATTGCTAGGTGACAGTGCCCATCATTTTTAAAATGTACACATTTCTGTGCCTGAAATTGAAGCTCTTTCACTTAAAGAAAAAGAAATAAAAAAGGAAATAAAACAATGATAATATCAACCAAAACATTTCAATAATCTATACTTCATTAAACCCTATTCCTAGGCCAGGATGATTGTACACTCTCTTCCTGCTCTCATGCGCTCCTGTTACATTTTCTTGCTGTTAATTTCATTGCTGCCACTTTTGAGAGAGATGGATTATAAACTTTTATTGGTGAAAGGGCGAGCAAGTGAATGAGCTGGTGATTTCAGTGGCGGTTGCAGTTGTTACGTGAGGGGGAAACGTTTAAGACAAAGTAAAACTAGGTTGAAGAGTGTCTTAGTCCGCTCGGGCGACCATGACAGAATATCATAGAGGCTGAAACAGCAGAAACATGTTTTCTCTCAATTCTGGAGCCTAGAAGTCCAAGATCAAGGGTCCAGCTGATCTTGTTTCTGGGAGGACTGTCTTCCTGATTTACAAGTGGCCTCCTTCTCACTATGTCCTCATATGGCCTTTCTTCCTGTGTGTGCATGGAGAGAGAGAGCAAGTTCTGTGGTGTCATCCCTTATAAGGACACTAATCTTATCAGGATCCCATTCTTATGACTTTACTTAACCTTAATTACTTCCTTAGAGGCTCCATCTCCAAATACCGTCACATTGGGGGTTAGGGCATCAACATATGAATTTGGGGGAGACACAAGCATTCAGTCCATAATAGCTAGTAAATAGAAAGTTTGGTTTTCTCTTTAGTCTCAAATCATAATATCAGTTCAGTAATTTTTATGTCTATTCCAGTATAGTATTTAAAAACCATGAGCTTCCTTCAGAATTGTGGCATCTTTTCTCTCTGCCTGCCTTGCTCTTCTTGCCTCTCCTCTGGTTCACTGGCTGTAGTGAGGGAGTGTGGATGGAAGAGAAGCAAGGGACAGGAATGGCCCAGCCAGTGCCCTCTGTCAGGGGGTCAGTAAACTTTTTCTGTACAGGGCTGGTTAGCTTTGTCAGTCATACAGTCTCTGTTGCAACTGTTCACCTCTGCCATAGTAATACAAAAGCAGCCACAGGCAATAAATAAATGAAAAATCATGGCTGTGTTCCAATAAAATTTTTATTTACAAAAGCAGGCAAAGGGACACAATTTGCCAATCTCTTCCCTAGAGCCTAAGTTAAAACAAAAAAAAGGCATCCCATTTTTGTTATCCTGTTATTTGGTCAGATGTAGTGACACTGGAGAAGCTGTCTGCTTTGTGCGATGGGATCCGAGGACAAGTACGTTTACTCTAAAGGTGTCTTTCTCACTGAGTGGATCTTCAGCATCTACTGCATATTAGAAATCTCTGGGAAACTTAAAAAATCTGATGCCAAGGCCACACCAAGATGAATTAAATCAGAAGATTGGGTGGTGCTTTGGTACCCATTACTAATAATTTCTAAAGATCCAACAAGTAGGGGCTGGTCCCATGGCCGAGTGGTTAAGTTCGTGCACTCCGCTGCAGGCAGCCCAGTGTTTTGTTGGTTCGAATCCTGGGTGCGGACATGACACTGCTCATCTAAACCACGCTGAGGCAGTGTCCCACATGCCACAACTAGAAGGACCCACAACGAAGAATATACAACTATGTACCGGGGGGCTTTGGGGAGAAATAAAATCTTTAAAAAAAAAAAAAGATCCAACAAGCAGTCAAGATTAGAAACCACTGCTCTGGCTGCATCTTGTTGAAGAGTCAGACACACACAGGCATGTTAGCATCTTGACCATGTAAAAGCCAGTTAAGAGTACCTGGATTCCTCTGCAGTATTCTTTCGGGTTTTAAATAATCTGACTTTTTGGCCCCTATTTTGGTTCTGTTCCATGAATTTGTCAGGGCGCTTCATTGACAACCTGTGTTTTGAATCTCAGCTTTGACCTGAAAATATTTCTAATGCAACACATGGAGTATTTCTGTTCGATTCACGCTCTACTAAAGCAAAGAAGTGCTTTGCACTCATGCCTTGTTGCTGCCCATACTTTACTAGGAGAACAGGCCAGAATATTCTGGGAGCTCTAACCCTTAGTCAGCTCTGTGTGTGTGTGTGTGTATGTGTGTATGTGTGTAGAATAGTTGTGTAATGACTGAGGACAGGATCTGAAATGGCTCTCCATTCTGTGTCTGTTTCACCTGCTTACCCACTCTGATGACAGCACTCCCTGGAGACTAGAGAGAAATAGGACAGGGGTCAGTTTCTGGTTCCCAGGGCAGTGCTCTGCCAGGGTGCTCTCCATGCTCTGCTACTATAATCCCCCTCCCCCCCCCAGATATTTATCAGTCCTTTCTCAACATTTCCTCCTGTGTTGTTGTTGTTATTTTTAGGTGCAGATGTTTGTAGATAGCTTTAGCCTCATGAGAAGGACTCAACAAAATAGAATTTCAAGTCTCCCCTTTGGCAGAGGGTGAAGAAAAATGGGCAGCTTGATAACCAACCAGGTTTGTTTAGACTATTTGGACTCCTAGATGGTTTGAACAGTTGGTTCTGGAGTATTTCATGCCACAATATTTACAGTAATGTCATCCATAGAAGCACGGATATCACCCTGATTGTTCACTTCTGACACCAGGGGTTTCTGGAGAACATGTTAAGGTCAGTCTGAACCCTGTCCTCAGTCATAAAGTGGTGTATTATATTTTTTCATGAAACTAAGGTATTCTTCTTTCTAGTCAAGGCAATTACAAATCCAGGACATGAAAAAGCTTCCAGGACTAAGCCTATATAAATAAAGGCAAACTCCATGTGAAGAGGTTGGTGCTTCCTATGATCAATTTCACTGTTTCCTTGATATGGCTTGATCGAATCCCATGACTCCTACACGTTCTGAAAAATCACTACTTTTTACTTCATCCTTCTATGACCCACACTTTATTATAATTCTCAATACTGTTTCTCTGGTCTCAACTTTATATTTTGTCTTGGACTCTGAATACAGGTAAACAAAGCAGAAAATGTTTGAGTTATATGACATAACTGAGTTTTAGGATGGACTATGGTTATTTGAAATTCCACAAAGTTATAGAATATAATCAGTTTCTTTTCAGTAGATTGCCATCTCATCTTCATCCTAAATCGAGGAATAAATTTAAGATTGCTTTTTTCCTGTATAAATTAAAATGTTTTCTCCTTTTCATTTTGTATGTTTGTGCTTTTTGTCTTTTTCTCTTCCTTAGGAGAGCTACCGGATTATCTACTTTATGATTTGCTTTTGTTGTAAACAGCCAACACTTGGTTTTATGGATTATTTCTGTACTTTTTCTGTCTTCCTTTTTATTAATATTTGCATTTATCTTTATTAATTTTTTCACCTAATATTCTTAGGTTCATTTTGTTGTTTTCTTTCTAATTTCTTGAAGTGAATGTTTAATGTTCATTTTTCTTTTTTGAAATGTAAATATTTAAAACAAAATTTTCCTCTGCACTGCTCTAGTTGAATCCCAATGTTTCAGTAATGTTATCTGCAACTTCTGTTTTCATTTCTCCTTTGAATTTATGTAGGCACAACATTTTAAAAAATTACCTTATGTTAGACAACATCTGAAATTCTAATAAATCATCAACAGAATAGACTCTATTCTATGATTATAACTGTCAAGTTATAAATAATATAGCCAGTCATTTTCGTAGCAAAGTCAGTTTATTTGGAGATAGCAGAGAATTGCAATTCGGGACAAGCAAGCTGAAGAGACAAAGACAAGATTAACTTTGATTAGATTTTAGGAAGAAGTTGAGGAGAGCTATTTTGAAGGAAAGGTCATTTGAGGAAGATGAGAGTTCAGGGTGGTGATGGCTTCTCATTGGTTGAGCTGCAGCATTTCTCATTGGCTGGGCTGTTGCTAGGCAAGGAGGTGATTTTCCTTCCTCTTTGCTGAGGTAGTACAGAAGATCCTTCCTGTGGAGTTTGCAAACAACAGAAGATGGATAGCGTGTGAGAGCTCCCCCTTCTGGTCCTCCTGGTTCCTTTTTAAATAATGTTTCCTTTGTTTACTTTCGCATACGTAATAAAACTAGCAAACAGCAGAAAAAAATCCCCAAGCAAACGAATCAAAATGCAGTCAGAGGCACATAGAGTCTCTCACACACACTGACACGTGTGGGCACAGAGATACACACACACACAAGCAGACACATTCACTCCAACCAAGGACTTAAAAGTAATATATAGATAAAATATTTCAAATTCTTCTAATCATCCAACTGGAAATACCTTTAAATCTCTTGAAAATGAAAAAGTATATGAATTTAGTATAAAAGAAAAAAATTTAGTATCAAAAGTCTTTAATGCTGACTATATGACTTGTTCCCAATCAGTGTTTTGTAAATGTAAGAAAAAACTTACAGTTGAATATGTCAAAATTACGAGTGCCTCTGAATGGTTAACAAGGAAAGGAACAGATAGTGGGAGTCAGAGAAATGTAACGCATTTTAATAACTAATATACTGGTTATTAAAGTTGAAAAAAATCCTGTTTAAAGGAAAGGCTAACTAAACAAAGATATAACCTACATGAAGCTATTCTGGGATGGTGATAAATTCAAATGAATAATATTTTTGGAAGTTAAAAAAAAGCACTATGACATTAGGGAAAGAAAATAAATAGTAAATAACAACTAGATTTAAGAAGCCCATTCAGAAAAATATTTAGAAGTAATGTAGAAGGATGTTAGTTTTTCTCAATTCAATAGACAGAGATATTAATTAAGAGTAATATAAAATGTTAGACGAGAATGAAACTAGAAAACCAGTGGGAATGAGAAATAAATGTTTTAAGAGTTCCTGCCAGTATTGAGCTATGTGAGTTAATGAGTTTTACAGAGTATCTTAAACATCATTATGCAATAATCTCCAGGCCAATTCAAGCTGATCCATTACACAAAGAAAAGTAATATGAGCTACCCTCCAGTGCCTGTTTACCAAAAGACATTTAAAAAAAAGGCAATATAACGAAGATACTCTTAGACATTATAAAGCAAGAATAAATGCCATGAGAAAAATGAGAAAAAGAAAAATATGAATTATGAGAAGAAAATACATTTCTACTTATGAAACCCTGATTTATCTTGGAATTAACAAAAATTTTCTTATTTCTATAAATGATAGAACATTACATTAATTCTTATGATGTCCAATAGAAAACTAGATAAAATACTTAAAATTCCTATTATTTTGTCCTTCTACCACAAAAATTAGGAGCCCTTCAATAAACCACTTTATCTGGAATAGCACTTTTTTTTCTGGATAACTCAGTTTTCTGGAAACCATGAAAAATTTCCAAATACTTAATGCTTATAACATCTTGAAAAAGTTAAAATTATATATAGAAAATAATGTCTATCCATATATTTATATCTCTCTATCTAATCATTTATCACCTATTTACCTATCGATCTCCATGTCTCATATCTAAATGAAATTTGCAATGTATAGAATCATTTATTTAAAAATTTTATCATAGTTGAGTAGTTTTTGAAGTTAAAAGTGCATTTTTATTTCTTGTATTCAATAACAGGCAGGATTATTTTTAAATGGTAAACTTCACAGTGGATAGTTCAATATTTTTCACCAGTTTTTTTCTTTTTGCCTTACGAATTTTAAAAAGTCTACTTTTGGACATCTCTGAAACTACATATTTTTAAAATATCAACAGTTTCTTCTGAATTCAAAAAGAAAAAAAATTCCATAGGTAAATTTTAAAATCCCTTGATATTTATAAAAATACATTTTCGAAGTTCATAGTTGTTGAAGGATAATGAACAAGTTGCGCACACACACTGCTTTTAGAAAAGCCTCTACGGTTTTTATTTCTCTTCCATATTTAGTGCTGGTCTTTAGCAATTGATCATCCTTTTGGCCTTCTGTATGATGACTTAAGGACCAGGCTGTCCCTTAGGATTTAGAGTCCTCTGCTAGGTCCTCCACATCTGGTTGGCAGAGAGAGAACTTGTAGATTATGCAGGTAGTTGTCATGGGTAAGGCCTGCAAGTGTGTCACGTTTCTTCTGCCCACATTTATTTGTCAGAACTTAATCACATAGATATACTAACTCCAAGGTGTGGTGTGTGTGTGTGCGCGCAAGCGTACTGTGCCTGGGAGGTGTTTACTGTGGGCACAGGAGGAAAACAAAATAAGTTATAGACACAGTAGGTTGAACTATATTCTGTAGAGGAGAGTTTTTAAAATTGCTACACAAATCAATGATTTTCTCATTTAAAAATTTTAATACTGTTGGAAAATGTACTAGAAGAACACATACACTTTATAAATCCTCAAAAATGGAAATAACAAGAAATATTTTAGATCTATATGAAAAGTTACAGAATAGTTAAGAAGATCTAAGTAATTCTACTCACACTGTGACCTTGAGAAAACTCAATATCTGAAAGGCACTATCTCTCCCTATTTTAATCTGTAATTTTAACAAATTTCCAATAGTATACCAATGTGAATTTTTGCTTAGCAAAATTGATTCTAAATTCACGTTAAAATAAATAGATTTCCAGAAAATTGTTTAAAATTGTATAAGAATAAAAAGTAATGGGTACTATTTCTACTAAGTATTAAAAATAGCTAACTTTGCTTAATAAAAATAGATTTATCCAGTAATTTCACTCTTAGAAACTTATCATATAAATACAGCATATAAAGCTTTTACAGCCAGTACTTTAATAGAACTGATCCTTCAAATTACATGCCCTATCTTTTAGAATAGATTACCTCTGCACTCAACTATTATGAATGTGCTGTGACAAGCACTTACTGGTATCACATGCTATTTATATTTATTGCAACAGTGTTTATTATACCAAAAAGTCAGAAAAAAACCAAAATATCAAACGATGCTGGAATAAAAAAAATAGGTGTAATAAACAGCAATGATAAAAAAATAGGTAGCATGGTGTAATCTCCAAGATAAATTTTTTTTCCAGATGCAAAGAAATATGTTTTCCAGATGCAAAGAAACATTATGCTGCCATTTTTTATAAAAAGTCTTTTTATTTTGACATAATTATAGATTCAAAGGAAGATACAAAGGACAGAAAGGCCCCATGTACCTTTCGCCCAATTTCCCCCAATGGTTATATCTCAGGTTATTATAGTTCAATAATATCAAAATCAGGAATTTGACAGTGGTACAATGACATTGGTGTGTATAGTTCTATGTCATTTTATCCCTTGAGTAGATTTTGATAAGCGCCACTGCAGCAGACGTACAGAACTCTTCCATCACTCTGACGTTCTCCCTCCTGCTACACCTTTATAGCCATTCTCCGTCACCCCAACCCCTGGAAACCACTAATCTATGTTCCCCACTAACCCCTGGTGTCCATTAATCTGTTTTCCAGCTCTGTAGTATTGACATTTCAAGAGTATTATATAAATGAAAGTATATTGTATTGTGAGTTTTTGAGATTGTTTTTTTTCATTCAGCATAATATTCTTGAAATCCATCCAAGGTGTTGTGTGTATCAATAGCTTGTTCCTCTATATTGCCGAGTAGTATTCCATGGTATGGATGTACTGTGGTGTGTTTAACCATTCACTCATCAAGGGACATTTTCACTGTTTACGCTTTGGGGCCACAATTTTTTTAAAAAGCCACTATGAGCAATCATGGGCAGATTTTTGTGAGGGCGTAAGTTTTCATTTCTTCGGCATAAATGCCCAGAAGTACAGTTGCTGGGTTGTACAGTAAGTGTGTGTTTAGTCTTTTTTTTTAAAGAAATTGCCAAACTAGTTTTCCAGAATTTTTGTATCATTCTACATTTCCACTAGCAGTGTATGAAAAATCAAATTTTTTGCATCCTTGTAGCACTGGTTATCACTATTTTTATCATTAATATTAACTATATCACTTAAATTAAATATTTTTACATAGGTTACTATTTTTATAATTAAAAAATTATCACATTATTTTGGCTGTTCTGGTAAGTGTGTAGTGATATCATCTTGGTCTTTATGGCTAGTGACATTGAACATCTTTCCATGTGTTTGTTTATCATCAATACATGTTCATCTGTGAAACACCTCTTCATATCTTTTGCATATTTTTGAATTCTATTGTTTTTACAGTTGATTTTAAGAATTCTTTATGTATTCTAATATGAGTCCTTTGTCAGATATATGGCTTTGCAAATATTTTTTCTGGATTTGTAGCTTGTCTTTCCCTCCTCTTAACAGAGTCTTGCATGAAATGAAAGTTTTAATATTGATGAAATCCAGTTTATCAAATTCTTTTTAAGGATTGTGCTTTTGTGTCATTTCTAAAAACTCTTCACCAAGTCTTTGGTCCCAGAGATTTTCTGTCATGTTATCTTATAAAAGTTTTTTTGTTTTACATTTAAATCTATGATTTATTTTGAGCTGATTTTTGTACAAGGTGTGAGACCTAGGGTTTTTTTTTTTTTTGCTTGTGGATATCCAATTGCTTCAGCACCGTTTGTTGAAAAGACTGTCTTTGCTCCCTTAAATTGCTTTTGTACCTTGTGGGAATAAGTTGGCTATATTTTTGTAGTGTTATTTCTGGGTTCTCTGTTTGTTCCATTGATCCATGTGTCTGTCCCTCTGACAATACCTTGCAGTCCTCGTTACTGTGACAATAGGACTTGAAATCGGTAGAGTAGTTCCTCCTACTTTTTAAGAATAGTTTTAGCTATTCTAGTTCCTTTGATTTTCCTATCATACGTATGTCAATTGAGGGAAAAATTGACTTCTATACTACGTAGAGTCTTCCAGTCTATGACCACAGAATATTTCTCTGTTTATCTAGAACTTTTTGATTTCTTTTGAGTTCTGCTGTTTTCAGCATTCAAGCATTGTGCTTGTTTGGTTAGATTAACATATGAGCATTACATGTTTTAGGACTGATTGTAAATTTTATTGTATTTTTAATTTAAGTTTTCATGTGTTCATTGCTAATGTATAGAAACGTAATTTTTTTGCACGTGTATATTGTGTTCTGCCACCTTGGTGAACTCTCTCACTAGTTCTAGGATTTTTTTTGGTGGATTTCTTGGGATTTTCTAGGTATACCATCATGTCATCTGGATATAGGGGCAGTTTTATTTCTTTCTTTCCAAAATGTATGCCTTTTGTCTCCTTTTATTGCCTTATTACACTGGCTAGAAACTTCAGTACTATGTTGAATAGTAGTGGTGAGCGTGGACATCCTCACATTGTTTCTGATCTTAGGGGGAAAGCCTTTCATCTTTCACCATTAAACACAGTGTTAGCTAAGGGATGTTTGCACGTGCTCTTTTTCAAGTTGAAGAAATTCTTTTCTATTTCTAGTTTCTGTGTCCATATTCATGAGGGATATTAGTCTGTAATTTTCTTCTTTTGTACTGTTTTTGTCATATTTTAGTATCTGTGTAATACTGGCTACAAAGGATGAATTGAGAAGTGTTCCCTTTTTTTCCTATTTTCTGGATGAATTTGTGTAGAATTAGTATTAATTCTTCTTTAATCATTTGGTAGAATTCTCAAGTTAAAGCATCTGGGGCTAGGAATTTCTTTAAATAATAATTTAAGTGTACTTAATAGTTATAAGGCTACAAATAAAATAAAATTTTCTATTTCATATTTCATGAATTGTGGTAGTTTATACTTTTTGAAGAATTGGTCTATTGCATTTTTATCAAATTTATGTTTGTAGAATTGTTGATAGCATTCCCTTATTATCCTTTTGATATCTGCAGAGTCTGAGGTGATATCCCTGGTTTTATTCCTGATATTAGTAATGTGTGTCTTATTTCTGTTTTCTTAGTCAGTTTTTATAGAAATTTGTCAATTTTATTAATCTTTTCAAAGAACCAGCTCTATTTTTTATTGATTTGCTGTATTGTCTGTCTGTTTCAGATTTAAATATCTGCTCTTATTAGTTCCTCTCTTTTACTTGCTTTGGGTTTATTTTGCTTTTCTTTTTCTAGGCTCTTGAGGTGAGAGATTATGTTACTGATTTGAGATTTTTTCTTTTTTCTAATGCAAGAGTTTAATGCTATAAATTTTCCTCCAACACTGCTTTAGCTGCTTCTCACAAATTATGATACATTTTATTTTTATTTTCATTTAATTAAAGGCATTGTTTTATTTCCCTTGAGAGTTCTTCTTTAATCCATGGATTATTAAGAAGTTAGTTGTTTAGTTTCTGTGTATTTGGGGATTTTCCTGTTATCTTTCTGTTATTGGTTTCTAATTTAATTCCGTTGTGGTCAGAAAGCATATCTATATAATTTTAAATTTGTTTGTTTTGTTTTATGGCCAAGAATATAGTCATTTTTGGTATATCTTTTATGCAGGGAAAAAAAGAGTGTGTTTCCTGTTGTTTTGGAGTAAACTGTGTTATAAATGTTGATTAGATCCTATTGGTTGACAGTGTTGAGTTTTTGTATATCCTTGCTGATTTTCTATCTCTTTGCTCTACAATTTTTTGAGAAAAGGGTGTTGAAGTGAAGTCTCATTTACAATCATACTTTTTTCTATTTCTCCTTTCAGATCTATCAATTTTGCTTCATGTATTTTGCAGCTCTGTTGTTTAGTACATACACATTTAGCTTTTCCATATCTTCTTAGTAGATTGGCCCTTTTAACAGCATAAATGTCACTCTCTGTCATTAATAATTTTCTTTGCTCTGAAACCTATTTTATCTGATATTAATATAGGCGTTCCATATTTCTTTTGATTAATGTTTTGCATAGTATAACTTTTTCCATCCCTTTATTTTCCACCTGAGTACATCATTATATTTAAAGTAAGTTTCTTTTAAATGACGAATTATTGGGTCAATTTTTTGGTCCAGTCTGCCAACATCTTCTAATTCGTGTATTTAGATGATTGATATTTAATGTAATTATTGATGTCTCAGGGCTTGAGTCTGCCACTGTATTTTTTGTTTCCTGAGATTGTTGTTACTGGGATTTTTTTGTTCCTTCTTTCGTTTGTTTCACAGAGGAGCAAAAAAAAGTTTTCTTGCGTTTCTGTAGGTTACACAAACATTTTGAAGAATTCCATTTTGATTTATCTATAGTGGTTTTGAGTGTCTCTCTTTATGTAGCATCTTTAGTGGTTGCTCTAGGTATAACATGATATACCTATACATAACTTATTAAAGTCTACTTGTGTCAACATTTTACCAGTTAGAGTGAAGTACAGGAACCTACTGCCCAGTACATCCTTCCCCCACTTATAATATAGTTGTCTTAAATATTTCCTCTAATATGTTTAAAAGAATATTAGACATGTTAATAAGTTTTGTTTCAGTCATCAAACATAACTCAAGAAGAGAAAGGCTATTGTATTTTCCCATATTTTCACTCTTAACATTTTCTTTCTTCCTTTCTGTTGTTTCAAATTTCCCACTTTTACCATTTCATTTCTGTTTGGAGGACTTCTTTTAGTTATTCTTTTCGAGTAGGCCTGCCAGCACCAAATTCTCTTAGTTTTCATTCACTTGAGAATGTCTTGATTTCTCCTTTATTTTGAAATGTTACATTTTCTGCATATAGAATTCTAGATTGACAGGTTTTTTTCGGCACTTGAATTATGTTGTGTCATTTCCTTCCAGCCAACATAGTTCTTAATGAGACATCCACTGTCATTTGAATTGTTTTTCCCCATAGGTAATATGTTGATTTCTTTGTCTGCTTTAACAATTTTTTCTTTGTCTTTAGATTTCAGAAGTTTGACTACAATGTGTCTTGGCATAGATTTCTTTGGGATTGTCCTGTTTGGGGTTTGCTCATATTCTTGAAATTGTTTATGTGGGATGTTTTTGGCCAAATTTTGGAAATATTCAGCCATTATTTTTCAAATTCTTTTCTGTCTCATCCTTTTTTTCCTTTGCTTCTTGGACACCAATGATACCAATATTGAATCTTTTATTATAGCCCCACGTATTTCTGAGACTCTGTTCTTTTTGTTGCTTTATGTTTTCTCTGTTTTGCAGATTGGACAAATTCTATTATTCTTTAAGGTCACTGCTTTGTTCCTCTGTCCTCTTCTTTCTGCTATTGAACTCACGCTATTTTATATTGTTATCACATTTTTAGTTCCAAAGTTTCCATTTGATTCTTCTTTATATTTTCCATTTCTTTGTTGAGACTTTCTGTTTCTGTGCAGAGGCTTTCTATTTTTTTGTTTGTTATGTTTTTAATTTCCCATTGAAGCATTTTTATGATGGTTGCTTTGAAATCTTTGATATTTCTAATATTGTCTCATCTTAATATTAGCATCTTTTGGTTGTCTTTTTCTCAGTTAGTTTTAGATCTTCCTGGTTCTTAGTATGATGAGTACTTTTCCATTAAACCATGAGCATTTTGAGTATTATGTTGTAAATTCTAGATATAACTTAAAGCTTGTCTTAGCAGATGTCTTTTGACACTCCTCTTCTGGGTGAAGGAAGTAATAACTTGTTACTTCCTGTCGGAATGAAAGTTCTGGCTCTCACTGAGTCTTCTCTGACACCACACTTGGCAACAGGGGAAGTCTAAACTCTCTGCTCAGCTTCTGCTGGTGTAGATGGTGGTGAGGCCACAATTTTTCTGTGGTATTTGGCTGGAGTAGAGTGATTACCTAAAAATTTTCTGTCTTGCTAAATTGCTTCTTTCCTTGTCCTCTGCGTAGAGAAAACAGGCTTTTTTCAGGGATATTTTTGTCTGTTCCTGTTGAAGTTTCTAGTTCCCTGGCTTTTACATTATCCAGTCTGGATAATGAAAGCCCAGTGAACTCCCCACCATGTTATTCCTTGGGTCCCAAGTTACCTATTTGATCTGCCTTCTTTTCTCTGTTTTTCCAAATCTTCTTATGTTTGTTTTATATGTAATATCTAGGACTTTTAGCTGTACTTAGTGGGAAGAATAAGGAAAGATATCTCTATTCCATTCCATTATCTCAGAAGCATAAGTCCTACCATTTGTCCTACCAACTATTTATAAAAGTAGGTTTTATACGCACATACACACATATGCATGCATATAAACAAACAATTTTGTCACAAATTTATATTTTCATAGATTATCCCTGGAAGGACACTCAAGAAACTAGTAGCAAAAATTATTATTGAGGAAGGTTTAAAAAATACTATGCAATATTTAGAACATTCTTCACATTTTAAATATATCTTTATTAAAATATATAAAAATACGTATTTTTTAGGCAAAACATTTGAAAAGCACTTTGCAAAGAAATGTCCAAATGGACAGTAAACATGTTGTACAGTAATTTGTTCTGTCATTTAGGAAAACTGTTTGGCCATAATCTACTGGAGAGGAGCACATGCATGACCTATGATCCAGAAATTCCATTTCTAGGTATATGCCCAACAGAAATGCAGATATATTTAAGTGACACGTGCAAGACTGTGAGTAACAGTCCCAGTGATAATTGCAAAATATTGACAACTGCCAAGAATAGAATGTATGAATAAATTGTCATCTGTTTTATCAGTTAGAATACTATAGAGCAATAAGAGTGAATGAATTACAGCTACATACAACATTATGGATGAACATCATAATGTGAAGTTCAAAGAAAAAATTTCAAAGTTATGTGTATGTTTCCAAATAAAACATGTTAGAAAAAATAAGCCAATCTAATACAGGGTGTTAAAAGTAGGATAGCGATTACCCTTCAGGCAGCAATGAGTAAAAGTGTGCATGAGAGCTACTTCTGGAATGTTGTCAATGTTCTATTTCTTGATCAGAGTGATGGTTGCATGGGTGAATTCAATTTGCTAGAAGTCATCAAGCTGTAGGCATGTAATTAGGAGCTTTTCAACATATATTATACTTCAAAAATTTCAGAGAGAAAAAATGGCTCATCAGACTTAAAATATGAAAATTTAAGTATGGTAGGATAAAATTATTTATTCCATTCTAAGGATGGATAACTGAGGGAAGTACTGAAAACCATCAGTTTTTTCTATGATTCAGTTCATCAGTTAATGATTAGTGGAACTTTCCACAGATTCTATTAAAGATTTACTTCCAGTCTGCATTTCAGTATTTCTTTGAATTTTCTTTGATATTTGGAAGAATATTATGAGAGTTTGTACTTTCTACTGTTCACTGAATGCCATTTTGAAACTGTAGAAAACAAATACTTTTTATTCCTTTTTTTCTGAGGAAGATTTGCCCTGAGCTAACATCTGCTGCCAATCTTCCTCTTTTTGCTTGAGGAAGATTCACCTTGAGCTAGCACCTGTGCCAATCTTCCTCTATTTTGTATGTGGGTCACTGCCATAGCACAGCCACTGATGAATGGTATAGGTCCATCCATGGGAACTGAACCTGACCCACCAAGGCAGATCATGCCAAACTTAAACACTAGGCCATGGGGCTGACCCCAACAAGTACATTTTAATATTTAATTTTTTATTATGACAAACCAAAGTTATTAACTGAATTAAAATTAGGTTTATATATTTCCAGCATTTTTTAACAAAATAAATTTATTTTTCACAATTCATTTGTTTTGGCCTAGAAAGTATGTATTTAATTGATATCTCATTTGTTACTGTCATTCAATAGAGACATCTATAAATAAAATGCATAAATTTTTTTAATTATAGAAAGTTATTTTGTTGTCATTGGTGGTGGGAAATGTAACACTTTCTTTGTCCCAATATTCTCTTTGAATTCTACATAGTAAACATTGAAAGTTTAGACTTTAGCTGACAGAACAAAAATAGATTTCAGACAGTTTGTTTTCTTGGTTCATGGGTAAAATTTCTATGTAGACTATGCATGATCAAGCATTATTGATACATTCTCTCTGTTAGATAACACAAAGATAAACAGCAGGAATTTGCCATCATTTCTATTTCTTATCAGTTCCTCTCAGAAAGGAAAACAAAAGTTTTTCTGCTGCTATCCAAGAGAACATTTTATAAAAAGTTGAAGTTCACAAATCTGAATCAAGTTGACATGCAGAGTTATCTTTTTGTCTGTACGCTTTTTTTTTTTTGGTTAGGAAGATTGGCTGTGAAGTAACATCTATGCCAATCTTCCTCTATTTTGTATGTGGGATGCTGCCATAGCATGGCTTGATGAGCAGTATGTAGGTCCACACCTGGGATCTGAACCAACCATCCCTCGACCGCCAAAGTGGAGCATGTGAATTTAACCACTACACCACTGGGCCAGACTCCATATGTTTTTTTTTTTTAATTGCAGTATAATTGACCCAAAATATCCCATTAGTTTTCAGGTGTATATCATAGTGATTTGTTCTTTATGTTAGAAACTGATCACCATGATAATATAGTTAGCATGTGTTACCATATAAAGCTATGACAATATTGTTGACTATCTTCCCTATGCTGTACATTATATCCTCATGACTTATTTATTTTATTACTAGAAGTTTGTACCTCTTAATTCTCTTCACCTAATTCACCTGTCCCCAACCCCTCCCTCATCTGGTAACCACCAGTTTCTTTCCTGCATCTATGAGTTCATTTCTATTTTGTATTGTTTATTCATTTACTTTGTTTTTTAGATTCCACATATAAGTGAAATTATATGATACTTGTCTTTCTCTGTTCTGACTTATTTCCATGTTGTCACAAATGGAAAAGTTTTGTTCCTTTTTATAGCTGAGTAATATTACATTGTATATATGTGCCACATCTTCTTTTTCCACTCATCCATCAATGGGCACTTAGGTTGCTTCCATATCTTGGCTATTTTAAATAATGCTGCAATGCATATAGGGGTGTACAATAGTATGATACTGGCATGAAAACAGAAACATAGATCAGTGAAATAGAATAAAGACCCCAGAAAAAATCTCATGCATTTATGGCTCTTAATCTATGACAAACGAGGCAAGAATATACAATGTGGAAAAGACAGTCTCTTCAATAAATGGTGTTGGGAAAATGGGACAGCTACACATGAAAGAATGAAACTGGACCACTATCTTACACCATACACAAAAATAAATTCAAAATGGATTAATGACTTGAATGTAAGACTTGAAACCATAAAACACCTAGAAGAAAACATAAACAGTCAACTCTTTGACATCAGTCTTAGCAATATTTGTTTGAAACAGTCTCCTCAGGCAAGGGCAATAAAATAAAAAAATAAACAAATGAGATTACATCAAACTTAAAAGCTTTTGCACAGTTAAGGAAACCATCAACAAAATGAAAAGATGACCTACTGAATGGGGGAAGATATTTGCAAATCATACATCAATAAAGCATTAATATCCAAAATATATGAAGAATTTACACAACTTAATACAAAAATATAAGCAACTCGATTGAAAAATGGGCTGCACTTGAATAGATATTTTTCCAAAAAAGACATACAGGTGGCCAGCAGGCACATGAAAAGATGCTAAATATCACCAATCATCAGGGAAATGAAATCACAAACCACAATGAATTACCACCTCACACCTGTCAGAGTGGCCATTATAGAAAAGACAAAAAAATACCAAGTGTTGGTGAGGATGTGAAGAAAAGTGAACCCTGTGCACTGTCAGTGAGAATGCAAATTGGTGCAGCCACTATGGAAAACAGTATGGGAGTTCCTCAAAAAATCAAGAATAGAACTACCATTGATCCAGTAATTCTACTTCTGGATATCGATCTGAAGGAAATGAAAACAGTAATTTGAAGAGATTGTCCCTATACTTTTATTACAAAAAAAAAAAAAAACAAAGATTCCTTCATGATATCAAACTGTTAAAACTATGTATTGACAATCATTGCTTTTTTATCAATAAATGAATTTATTCTTTATAGATGCCATTCATTTTTCTTAAAATTTTTATGCATTACTCTAATAGTTGTTTAATTGTACTTAAATCATGGTGGCTTTAAGCAAAAAAGAGCTATACCCAAGAGATAGACACATTTAAGCAGCAAAATATAGACCTTGATAAGTCTTGCATACAGTTGCTTTCATTATTATAAATAGTTGCTCAATGCTATACAGCTGTACACACTTAGTAAAGACTGATAACACTTACACTTGACATAAAAGGGAAGATTGCATCTGATGACTTTCCTCTAGTTAGGCCTGAATTATTTGACACCTCTTCATCCCTCTGCACTCATGTTCTTTCTCACACAATTTCATTACATCCTCTACATCTGGCTTTTCTTCTCTTTCCCCAAATTGACCTAGTTAGTTCCCATCTTTGGTCCTTTCACTTGTTGAGTCTCTGCCTGGAATGCTTCTCTGGACCTTTACATCATTCACCTTTCAGTTCAAAATTTAACCATTGTCTCTCAAATAGTCTTTCTCAGACCACTCAACCTAATTTATTCACATTTTGTTTCCTCAAAATCTTATCCATTTAATTATCTGCATAGTAGTTTTTACTATCTGATATTTTCTTTTTAAAATTATTGTTATTAACTGTTCCTGAAATTAAAAAAAAGCAACAGGTCAGAGGGCAAATCACAAGGATCAGAGATCTGACCCGTATGAAATGTTACTAGAAATTCAATGGATGCAGGCAATTGTACAACAAAGAAAAATTATGAAGAAGCTTGAAACCCATAATCTCCATATGTATTTTTTCCTACATTGGGCACATTTGGACTGAGATTTAACATATGAGGTTCAAAGTGATACATGTAGAGCATCCCTTGTACAAAAGGAGCTATTTTGGTCATGAAACATCTCCATTTTATACTCTGATAATTACATATGAGATATGATATTTTCCAGCAGTCTATACCCCATAAATCTATTAATTCCAGATTTCTATTCCATAAGCAATTTAGACCAGGTATGTCCTACAACAGGCATTCCACAGATAAAGACTCTTTCTCTCTGTTGATAAATACTACTAGGATGCCTAATTACATGTTTTTAATATATTTGACTTGGTCTTTTTTTTTTTTTTAACTCTCCACAGGTGTCTCCATGGGAATATTGATGCACCAGGCCAGCCACCAACCATTTTCTTCCAACTTCCAATATACTCTCCATGACCCAACATGAGCTCATTTTACTGTGTGCTTTCTCAGAGTAGGCACTTTCATGACTTCACTTCTATATGTCCAGTGCTTAAAACTCTACCTGACAGTACATTCCACCAGGCCGGTCCCTCTAAAATTTCTTAATAAATACATGAAATAAATAAAAATCACAAGAAAATGTAATGATCACTTCCTGTTTTACATGTAAGGAGCTTGGAAGTTGCCATTCCATCCTAACAACAAGTGAAAAGCTGAGCAGGCTGAATAATAAACACCTCTTCTTGGATCAATGAGAGAGTAAGACAAAAAGCAAACTTCTGTTCCCAAGATTGAAGAGGTAGACAGGTGAATACAGGGTGTCATGGATTACTGGATCAGAGATTCACTAGCAGAACCTGCCTCAAGAACCATTGCCAGAGTAGGAAAACATAAGCTGTAACTGATGAATTGCTGGAGGCTCAGTGTGGAAAACTCTGCGAGTTAAAAGCTCCAGATATACAGTTTGGGAAGAAAGAAATAAAACTGTCTTTCTTTGCAAATAACACCATTGCCTATGTAGAAAATCCAAAAGAATCAACAAAAGAACTCCTGGAACTAATAAATGATTATAGCAAGGTTGCAGGATACAAAGTTAATACACAAAAGACAATTGCTTTCCTATATACCAGCAATGAACAAGTAGAATTTTAAATTAAAAATACAACATTATTTTCATGATATCCTCAAAAATGAAATATTTTGGTATAAATCTAACAAAATTTGTACAAAATATATATGACAAAAACTACAAAACTCTGATGAACACAATCAAAGAAGAACTAAATAAATAGATATTCCGTGTTCATGGAAAGGAAGATTCAATATTGTCAAGATGCCAGTCCTTTGCGACACCATCTATAGATTCAACGCAATCCTACTCAAAATCCTAGGAAATTATTTTGTGGATTTCAAGAAACTAATTCTAAAATTTATATGGAGAGGCAAAAGACTAAGAATAGCTAATACGATATTGAAGGAGAAGAACAAAGTTGGAGGACTGATACTACCCAACTTCAAGGCTTACTATAAAGCCACAGTAATCAAGACACTGTGGTATTTGCAAAAGAATAAACAAATAGGTCAATGGAACAGATTAAAGAGCCCAGAAACAGACCTACATAAATATAGTTGACTAATCTTTGACAAAAGAGCAAAGGCAAATACAATGGAATAAAGATAGTCTTTTCAACAAAAGGTGATGGAACAACTGGACATCAACAAGCAAAAAATGAATTTAGTGACAGACTTTACACCTTTACAAAATAGATTGTAGATGTAAATGTAAAATGCAAAACTATAAGACTCCTAGAAGATAACATAAGAGAAAACTTAGATGACATTGGGTATAGCAATAACTTTTTAAATACAACACCAAAGGCCAGATCCATTAAAGAAATAATTGATAAGCTGGACTTCATTAAAATCAAAACTTCTGCTCTGCAAAAGACAAAGTCAAGAGAATGGGAAGATGAGCCACAGACTGGGAGAAAATATTTGCAAAAGACAACTGATAAAGCACTGTTATCCAAAATATACAAAGAACTCTTAAAATGCAACAATAAGAAAACAAACAACCATATTAAAAGATGGGCCAAAGAGCTTAGGAGACAGTACATCAAAGAACGTGTACAAACAACAAATAAACATTTGAAAAGATGCTCCATATCACATGCCATCAGAGAAATATAAATTAAAACAAGATGCCACTGCACATCTATTAGAATGGCCAAAATCTGGAATACTGACAACACCAAATGCTGATGAGGATGTGGAGGAATAGATACTCTTATTCCTGGCTGGTGGGAATGCAAAATGGTACTGCTACTTTGGAAGACAGTTAGGTGGTTTCCTACAAAACTAAACATACTCTTATCATACAATCCAGGAATTTCACTCTTAGATATTTACCCAAAGGAGTTGAAAACTTATGTCTACACAAAAACCTGTACCTGTATCATTTATTATGCCAAAATTTTGAAGCAACCAAGATGACCTTCAGTAGGTGAATGGAAAAACAAACTGTGGGACATTCAGACAGTGGAATATTATTCAGCACTAAAGAGAAATGAGATATGAAGCTGTGAAAAGACATGGAGGAATCTTAAATGCATAGTACTTGGTGAAAAGAAGCCAATCTGAATAGACTACACACTGTATGATTTCAACTATATGACATTTTGGCAAAGCAAAACTATAGAGACAGTAAAACCATCAGTGGTTGCCAGAGGTTGGAGGTAAGGGGAAGGATGAATAGGCAGAGCACAAAGGATTTTTAGGGCAGTAAAAGTACTCCGTGTAAGGGGCTGGCCCCGTGGCTGAGTGGTTAAGTTCGCGTGCTCCGCTGCAGGCGGCCCACTGTTTCGTTGGTTCGAGTCCTGGGCGCAGACATGGCACTGCTCATCAAACCACGCTGAGGCAGCGTCCCACATACCACAACTAGAAGAACCCACAATGAAGAATATACAGCTATGTACCAGGGGGCTTTGGGGAGAAAAAGGAAAAAATTAAAATCTTTAAAAAAAAAAATACTCCATGTGATACTATAATGACGGCTATATGTCATTATAAATTTATCCAAACCCATAGAATGTACAACACCAAGAGTGAACTCTAATGTAAACTATGGACTTTGGGTGATAATGATGTGTCAATGTAGGTTCATTAAGCATAACTCTGGTAGGGATGTCGATAATGGGGGAAGCTTTGCCTCTGTGGGGTTCAGGGGCTGTATATGAAATCTTAGTATCTTCCTCTTAATTTTGCTGTGAGTCTAAAACTGCTGAAAAATAAAAAAGTCTTTAAAAAATTGTAATGATCATTCACGAGGGGCAAAATGAAAATCCCATTTAATAATAAAATATAGAATTACCAGAATTACACAACAATACAATAGTAGTGAAGAGATCTTAACACTGATCTGTCAATGCTTGGCAAATTTTTTAAAATCTACAAATACAAATAGTCAGTATATAAACAGATAATGTAATCGACAAGGTTGTTCTAGTATATACACACTCTCACACACAAAGACACAGATACGTGTCAAATCATTGGTGTGCTGGGGCTAGCTCATAGCTTATAAGAGCCAATTGTTAAATTTAATTTTGTGAGTCAGTTGTTAAATATAGCCATTATTAAAATATATATATATACCAATAATTAAATAAATCATTTTAAAAACAAAGGTTATAAAAACTGAAAACATCACTTTCTAGTTTAGTACATTTTACTATTATCTACGCTTTTTTGAATTTATATTTATTGTATCTTTAGGGTAGAAATACTATATAATGGTTACTACTCATCTCTTTCCAACTTCACGTTCAATGATATTACTTTGTTAGTTTGAAACTGGCCCCAATGGAAGTATTTATACCACAAATATTGACAAATGCTACAAATTAGGCTCTTCCATTCTATTAGGAGAGCTAATCGTTAAACACCAGCACACCATTGTATCAAACTATATAATAACCTCAACAGAAAAAAAATAGAGCAGCTAAATAGAAAAATGGACCAAAAAACAGAGACGCAATTTAGGAAAAAAAAAAAAAAGAACTGATTATAAAATGCTAATGTAACAGAGAGTGGTAACATATCTAGTAATTTTAATTTTCTCCTTTTCCCTTAGTAACAGAACGTTAATTTTGTTTGGGGCAGTTTCTTAGTCTGTTATGGCTACTGTAACTCAATACCAGAGTCTGGGTAGCTTGTAAAGAACAGAAATTTATTTCTCACAGTTCTTCAGGCCAGGAGTCTGAGGTCAGGGTGCTAGCATGGTTGGGTGAGGGCCCTCTTCAGGGTCTCAGACTTCTCCTTGTAGCCTCACATGGTGGAAGGAGTGAGGGATCTCTGTGGGATCTCTTCTAAGAGTACTAATCCCATTCGTGAGAGCTCCACTCTCACAACCTAACTATCTCCCAAAGGCCTCAGCAAGTAATACCATCACCTCTGATCCCCCCAAATTCATGTCCTTCTTGAATCCAAATACATTCATTCCATCCCAACAGCCCCAAAAGTCTTAACTTGTTCCAGCATCAACTTAAAAATCTAAAGTCCAAAGTCTCATCTAAATATCACCTAAATCAGGTATTAGTGAGACTCAAAGTATGATTCATTCTGAGGCAAATTCCCCTTCAGCTGTGAATCTGTGAAATTAAACAAGTTATGTGCTGTCACAATATGATGGTGAGGCAGGCATAGGAAGACATTCCCCCTCGAAAAACGAGAAGTAAGAGAGAAGGAAGTGGTGATAGGTCCCAAGCAAGTCCCAAACCCAACAAGACAAACAACATTAAATCTTAAGGCTTGAGAGTAATCTTTAACTTGATGCTCTGCCCTCTGGGGAAGAGGTACTACCTTCCAGACCTACTAGGGTGGGATTCTGCCTTCTGGACATGCTAGGGCATTCTAGCTCTCATGGTTTTGCTGGGCAAAGCCGCTGCAGAGGCTCTCCTGGTTTGGAATCACAGGCCAGTGGCTCTACTGGTCTGGGATTTGGGGAGTAGACCCAGTCACATGGCTCTGCTGGGCAGGGGTCCAGACCCACTCAATGTGGCTCCAATGGCTATGGGTGGCACTGCCCCCATGACTTTGGCTGGGGGTTGTCTGGTCTGTTGAAACTCAGGCAGTGACCCCTCCTTTTGAAACCAAAGAGGCAGTTCTGATGATTTCTGAATCACCTTTGGAGTCCTTCTTCCCTTGTCTTGAAGAATATTGCATGTTTGTGGGTGAATAACTCTACGGTACCTTCCAGTAAAATCTAAGAAGTCTGCCACCCTTCCCCATTCCTTCCTGTCTCCTCCCCCTTCAGTTCAAATTGGCTGTTTTGTTGTTGGGGTGGCTGATTAAATCTATGGTTTACACCCATACTAATCTCCTTATCAAAGGATTACTTGGTCATACCCTTTGTGTTCATTTCAGAACATGCTTTCTCATTATTTGCAATATGGATAGGATAAGAATTTCCCACATTTTTAAGTTCTGCTTTCATTTTGATTAGTAATTTCCTGTTTAAGTCATTTCTCTTCTCACATTTTACTATAAGTATTCAAGAGAAGTTGACCTTTACTTTGAACACTTTGCTTAGAAATAGCTTCAGCCAAATATCTAATTCCGTTTCTCACAAGTTCTACCTTTCATGAAACACTAGGACATGAACACAATTCAGCCACGTTCTTTGCTATGTTATAACAAAGATCACCTTTCCTGGGTTTCCAATAACATGTTCCTCATTTCCACCTGAGACCTCACTAGAATGGCCTTTACTATCCATATTTCTATCAACATACTGTTCACAGTCACTTAGGTGATCTAAGAAGATTGAGGCTATCTCTGCAGATCTCCTTTTCTTCTGAGTCCTCACCCAGATTGCCTTTAAGGATCTGTTCACAGCCATATAGGATTTTTCCAGCATGCACCCCAAAACTCTTCCAGCCTTTGCACATTGCCAGTTCCCAAGCTGCGTCCACATTTTTAGGTATTTGTTACTGCAGCACCCCCACTTCTAGGTACCAGTCTTTGTCTTGGTCCATTTGGGCTGTTAAGACAAAATACCATAGACTGGGTAGCTTATAAACAGCAGAAATTTATTGCTCACAGTTCTGGAGGCTGGAAGTCTGAGATCAGATAGTGATGGACCCAGTTAGATGTGTTTCCCAGGCTCCCTTGCAGTTAGCCATAGGACAGCTCTTGCCAATTAGACATAAGCAGATGTTTGGCATTTGGAGAAAGCTTCACTTTCCTCAGACAGGTGCCAGGCATGCTTTTATCTTTCTGCCTGAAGGAGTGCCTGAAAGAGGAACTTGATGCATGAAGCTATCTATTTCCTAACTTGTCATGGAAATAAAATTAACCTTTAAATTCTTCATTTGTTTATTTAACTGTACTGCGAGTTATCTGTTATGTGCTGTCAAATTTAAATCTCTAATATACGTACTTTAAGAAACAGATGCAGTGAAACTCAACTGAAGTGCTTAAAGACCTGGAAAATAACAAGAAGGGAAAATAATCTTGAGAAAATTATAAAAGAAAAAACACCAGAAAATATTCATCATTTATGAGTATGTGTACAAAAAGCATTGTCATAATTCTCCTGTGTTTTTGTAAGGAGTGTAAGTTGGCCAAAACTACTTAAAAATATTTAAGATGAGAAAATGTGGATCCATAGTTTCACTTATAAGAATTAATCCTCAAGCAATACTTGCATGAGTGTTCATCCATTATATATTTGTAACAACAAGTATTTTGTAGTAAAAAATTTGCAAAAGAAATGGATGGAAGAAAATGTTTTTATGCATATAAAACTTCTATTTTCTTATAAAATATAAAATAATAGTAAATAATACTAACAACTGAAAAACAACTGAACATATTTATCATTCATCTGTTAGGCATTGTGCTAAGAACTTTACATGTATTATCTCACTGAACTTTTATTAAAATCCTATGTCAGACAACACTATTTGCATTTTATATATTAGGAAATTGGGCTTTTGAGAGATTTACATAATTTTGTTCCAAATGACACAGCCAGTATGTGGTAGAATTTGAACACGGTGATTATGATTGCAAAGTTCAGTCTATTGGCTATGTTAACAAAATTTTAGATAGATTTAGATAAATAGATATTGTATATATATTTTTTAGTGAAAATCATTTTATAGTTTCTATACCATGATCCAAAAATATAAACTGATACAGAAAGAGAAAGAGGGAGAGACAGAGACAGACAGACAGACAGATAGACTGACAGACATAGATAACTTGAAAGACATTTAGAAGAAAAAATATGAACTATTAATAAAGGTTATCCTTTATGGGTGATTTTAATGGAGACTTATACTTAGAACAATATAATGGGTTAGAATTCTTGGGATTTGTGCTTCTATTAATTTATGTTCAAGGAAAACAACCAAGAATATTAAAGTTTGCTGAAATGGCATCATTACTGTAGAGATTAAGAAATAATGCATTTATAGTAATTTAGGACTTTAATACCTTCACTCAGGCATATTCTCCCCGTGTTCATATTGTGGATGCTGCTATGTGGGAGATGGAAGTTCCTACTTTGCTCCTGAAGGTGAAAGGCTTATATTTTCTGCAGAATCAGCGCTCAGTGACCAGCGATTCCTGCTCACATAACACAAGAGATTGCTTTAAGTCCTATTGTGCTTTACAAGCACCATAGCAAATACCAAGCTCATCTTTGTTCAGTAAATGTTTTATTTCCTCAATTAGATTGTAAGTTCCTTATAGGCATGCTGCTGAGCACAAAATATATAACAAAAGAACAGACCAAGTTTTTGTTTATTTTGCTTATAATTTTTTTGTTTCTCCCTTCTCCATATAATTAAAATATTATTGCTTCTTGGTGAAAATTTGGGAGAATATAAATAATGTCATCTTAAAAATCTATGATCTTCTTACCCAGAAATAAAATTAACATTATGCTTTATTTTCCAACTTCTAAAATATTTTAAAAATTTGGTTGCAGTCATAGTGCATCCTGAATTTTTATCATTTAACATTATTTTGGTATGCTATTAGAAATTTTTCATAAGCATAATTTAAATTTTGCATAATCTACTAAAATAGTGTGATATACTTTGAATTGCTTTTTCAATTATTCACCCTTTTAAATAAGAAGAGTGATTTTTTGTTTGTTTGTTTTTGGATGTCTGTGTCTGATTATTTTCCTAGATAAGCTCTTTTACAGTTAAATTTAGTTCTAAGGTTATAATTACTTTAAACCCAGGAAACTGCCCATTTCACAGGATACTACTCAAAACCAGTTTTTGTTATTTGAAAAGAGAATACTCTGCTATTGTGATAGGTTAAATTCTGCTTCATTATTATTATAATTTGAATAATTTGTATTTTAATGATAGGGTACACATTTTTTCTTTGGCTTTTTTCAATATTGTCTACCTCATAGCTAGATTCAAATTTTAGTAGCTTTGTGCTTAAGGTATATGATGACTGTAACCATTGTTTTGATTTCCATAAGCATAGTCATCAGCGTCATCATGATATAAAAAGTCTGAGACCCCAATCCCTGCATGATAGTATTTGGCTTTTCTGTTTCATTCTAAACTAATTTAATCACATTCTCTGCTGAACATTTTGTAGACTGATCTGCTCAGGATCAGTGTTAAATTCCCCTTTTAAAAAAGCTATGGGTGGAAACCTTGAAGAAGGTATTCTTTTCCTTTTCTAGCATACATAATTAGTTATTAAGCAATTTTGTCACAGCTTATTTAATACTTGTACTAGTCAGGGTTCTCCAGAGAAAAAGAACCTGTAGGATGTTTGCTTGTTTGTTTATTTTATTTATTTTTTTCTAAAGATCATCCCTGACCTAACATCTGTTGCCAATCTTCTTTTTTTTTCTTTTTTGTTCTTCTTCCCAAAGACCCTCAGTACATAGTTGTATATTCTACTTGTAGGTCCTTCTAGTTCTGCTGTGTGGGACGCCACCTCAGCATGGCTTGACGCTCATCTAGTATCCAAACCAGCAGAAACCCCAAGCTGCCGGAGCAGAACATGCGAACTCAACCACTCGGCCATGGGGCCAGGCTCACTTGTCTGTTTATTATAAGGAATTGGTTCACAGAGTAATGGAAGCTAATATGTCTCAAGATCTATGGGTGAGTCAGCAAGCTGGAGTCCCAGGAGAGCCCATGGTGTAGCTCCCCGCTGAAGGCCTGCAGGCTCAAGGCACAGGAAGGACTGATCTTTCAGTTCAGGTCCAAAGGCAGGAAAAAACCAACATTCCAGTACAAAGGTAGTCAGGCAGGAGGAATTCTCTCTTATCCAGGGCGGGGTCAGCCTTTTTATTCTATTCAGGCCTCAACTGATTAGATGAAGCCCACCCATGTCAGGGAGAGCAATCTGCTTTACTCAGTCTGTCAATTTCAATGTTAATCTCATCCAAATATACCCTTAGAATAGAAACATCTAGAATAATATTTGACCAAAATATCTGAGCACTTCGTGGCCCAGTCAAGTTAACACAGAAAATTAACCATGACAATACTCATATTTATTGAGTGATTACAGTGTGACAGTTACTTTTCTCAGGATTTTACATGTATTAACTTATTGAATACTTGTAACAAAGCTAAAGTTTCTATTACTTTTTTCCCTAGTTTGGAATGAGGAGCAGGTAAATAGTTTTCCTAAGAGCAAAAAGCTGAAAAAAGATGGCATTAGGATTTCAACTACAGGCTGTTTTGGTGACAGAACTGGCATTCCTTTTCCCAATTCAGTGTTGCCTCTCTAGATTGGACAATTCGGATTATAAATGCAGTCATCAAAAATTATCATTTCTATCTGGACACTTTGTAGGGTGAAAGGGTGTGCTAACGATTATGTGAGGACAACAGGCACACATTGGGATTATAACCTGGAGGTTTGTTCACCCACAAATAAAGTTTTAGCAAAAGAACTATTGCATAAGTATGTAAGATTGCAGGTGCATTTTTAGTCCCTTTTCCTACTACTTTTAATGAGAGTAAGAATAAAGACTTGCATTTGCCCCAGAATGCAGAGATGGCATGGCTGACTAAAAAAAAAAATAAATGAATTCAGGGCACACTGATCAGTTACAGAAGGACCCGCAGGGCCAAGCAAACAGATCACAGTCATTCCCAAGGCTAGCAAGTAAAGCAGAGAGCTGGCACTTTGTAGCACGTATTAGAAATTGGCTCTGCATTGAAAATCAGCTGGTAAAGATTCAGTGCTTAAGATGTTCTTACAGAATTCAACACATAAAGGCTAAGAACTTCACAGTAAGGGCGTTGAAGCAAATAAGTGAATTCCAATCCTGATGATCTGAACAAATAAAAGAATATTAAATCCACTAAAGAGAATCAGCAAAAATGAGCAACATCTATAACAGAAACCAGAACAGAAAAGATACCTTTCCCTTGAAAAGGTTGCTGGGTTTGCTTTTCAGTTGCTTTGTAGAAAACCTAAGATACGGCTGTCAGAACCACAGTCTGTATCTCTTATAATTTTGTTTATTCATTTTAGAAGTACCATATTAGTTATATGTTGTGCTACAAATTACTCCAAAATTTAGCAGCTTAACACGGCAAACATTATTTCATAATTCCTGTGAATCATGAGTTTAGGAGCAGCTTAAACAAGGAATTCTGGCTCAAGGTTTCTCATGACTTTGCCATCAAACTGTGAGCTGAGCCTACATTCTCATTTGAAGACTTGACTAGAGTAGAATTTGCTTCCAAAGTCACTTACAAGATTTTTGGCAGACCTCAGTTTTCTGTGGGCTATTGGACTGAGGATGTCAATTCATTATTGGATGTTGGCCTCTCCATGTGGATCTTTCTGTAGGAAACTTCACAACGTGGCAGCTGGCTTCATGCAGAGCAAGCGATCTAAAAGAGAGTGAGTAGGAATGCCCCCTAAATGTTTATAACTTAATTTCAGAAGTGATATCTTATTACTTATATCTTTTTTATTAGAAGTGAGTCACTAAATCCAGCCCACACGCAAGAGGAGGGAATTATACAAAAGACTGAATACAAGGAGGTGGCGATGATTGGGGGCCATCTCAGATGCGGGCTTCCACAATCTGCACTCTGGCCCCCAGTGGTTCACCTCCCTCCCACATATGAAATACACTTCTTCCCAAGGCCACCCTAAGGCTCATCCCATAATCCTGTGCTTTAAATCAGGTCCTGGTGAGGATGAGGATCCTCAGGTGTAGTGTCTTCAGTATAGCTCTCTGAGCACAGTTCCTTTTGACTGTGAAGCTGAACAGGTGAGTTATCTGCTCCCCACACACCTACCATACAATGGTGGGGCAGATACAGAGAACCACTGTAGACATTCTTGTACAAAATGTGAGAAATGGGGGACTCACATGAATCACTGGTCCATAGAATTTATGAAATCCATACAGAATAATTTTGGAAGTTGCTTGAATGGTGTGAAGTCTTGGGAATAATTCCCCACGGCTCTGAGCTCCACCTTCTGGGCTCTTTTGAGTCATGTTTCCTTTTTCAGGAAACTTAGCACATGTTCACCACTGAGCAGTTCTCGCAGCGTACTTCAAGTTTCCCGTATTCAATGGAATCTGTCCTCTAACTCCATCCAGTTGTTAAAACTTCATTCCTTTCCAGTTAATGCCCTAACTTTGACAAAAGAGACGCTACAAGTTTAGGAGTTCAATTTGCTTGTTTTGGTTTTCAGAAATATTGGATTAGACATGGGTTTTCAGAAATATTGGCCCTATAGGCTTTGCCTCCCTTATTCAAGGCCTTGAACTAGGAATTTAAAGCCCTGAGCTCGTCATTTTCTTTCCTCAAGCGCTCCTTGCAGTTAGAAGCAACGAACCAACTACTTACATTATTCTGTTTATGTTCACTAAAATATTCTAGGAGAGAAAATAAATAATAATCCAGAGCCTTGCCTTTCCTAGATATTTGATTACAAACATCTTAGCCTGATAATTTGAGTAACTGTTTTGTCATGGCAGTGTTCCTCTGGAATCACTCTCAGTGCCAAATTCTGTATCCATCAGAGTTCACTCAGAGAAGTGGAACCAACAGCAGGTAACAGAGGACCTTCCTTGGACCACTATAATTCCCCAACCCAAGCTTCCAGGTCTACACATCTTTCCCAAATCACATGAGCCATGTGAGGAACTTTGTGTCCTGTTGTTAAACTCACATCATCAATGCTGACTCTCTCTGCTCTCATGGTTAGTGAATTAATGTCATTTATGATAGTAAATGATTCCTTGATCAACAATACCTAGATCCATCTGACAGGTTTCCAGAACGCCGAACCTTAGAGAGAGGAGGATGGAGTTTGATCTGCTTCCAGGCTCACTCTTGCCAATAAGACTTCCAGTTTTCTTATATAAATAGATCCACTCCCTTCAGATCCCTGAGTATTAATAACAAGCCATAATGCAGTCATGCTATGTTGAGAATTTTTTTTTCACAAAGTGTTTACTTAACTTTGTGTAAATTAAGCTTCTCAAGGCTTCTCAATCTAGTGTCCAGAAAAACCTAAGGATCCACTGAAGATCCTTAATTTGTTAATAATATTCATGCTTTGATATAGTAATTTACTTATATGCATATGTATAATATATATACGCATTTATACATATAAATTGTGTGTGTGTGTGACCACGTATTTCCTTGGGAGAGTTAGTTCATACTTTTATCACATTCTCAAAAGCATCTGTGAGCCCAAAAATGATTAAAAACCACTGATTTAGAGAATTCTGTCTTGGCTGAGCTTATGTTACAAATACAAATTGTGTAAACTTATGGATATTAACTAGATGACATGAAGTCTGAATTGTAAATGGGTGGCAGCAACAAATTAGAGTATTGCAAGGAGACTGGGCAGCAACTGTTTGAAATTGTGGAACACAATTGATGAGCCACATGAAGGGGAGAAAGGACTCACAGACATTTGTCCTGGTGCACACTCCTCTGGGAGACAAGCTAGGGTTTTCCCACTTATATTTGAATTGATTTCTTTCTTTCTCCCTAAAATGCAAATATAATCTAAAATTTAGAGAGAAAGAAAAATGGTACATTAGGTTGAAGAGGAATTACTGGTTTGTAAACATGTTTTTAAAACTACTAAATAAAATGGGAAAAAGTGGTGCAGAAGTCTTAAAGAAGAGTTAGACATTATCTGCCTAATAATTTTTATGCCTTGATGAATGAAAAAAAATTTAAACAGATGATAGGTTGACTTGAGCTCCAGTGTAGCTTTTCGTTATGTTTATGGGCAAAATTCCCCTCAAGCAGTAAAGGTGTAGATGCAGGCCACTGAGCTGCAGGATTAGATCTTGATCTATAAGATGGTAGTTGTCTTTTTGAAGCTGACTCTGAAAACATCAAGCAAATACTGTACTGGGCATTGATATTTTGTTTTCTTTTAATTTCCATGAGATAGTAGGCCAATATATTCAGTTATCAGGAATGAAAGAGTTTTTCAATGTTTTTATTATTTATATATTTCTAGTCAAAAATCTGAATCATTCATGTTTTTTCTGACTAATGGAATTTCCCCCCGACTCTCCTCAATTTTGAAGTTATTGTCAGAGAACTCGAATTTCATGTTGAAATGTCAGTTAGTTTACGTGCTAGTTTAAGATTACCAAAAAACAGAGTTTGAACTTTTAATATTTTTATTGTTTCTTTCTTTCTGTATATTAGGCATTTAATACTATCAAAAATATCAAAATATATTTGAAAGTGAAATAATAGAAAAGAAATCCAATTTCTAAAAAAAATACACCCATAGCTGTGTATGTTCTTGTTTATTAATGAAGTGTAGTTAACATGTAAGAATATCAACAAATTTTTTTTAAAGATTGGCACCTGAGCTAACAACTGTTGCCAATCTTCCTTTTTTTTTCTTTTTTTTTTTTTTTGCTGCTGCTTCTTTTCCCCCAAAGCTCCGTCCAGTACATAGTTGTCTATTCTAGTTGCGAGTGCCTCTGGTTCTGCTGTGTGGGACACCGCCTCAGCACGGCCTGATGAGCGGTGCCGTGTCCGTGCCTGGATCCGAACCTGCGAAGCCCTGGGCCATTGAAGCAGAGCACGTGAACCTAACCACTCAGCCATGGGGCCGGCCCAAAAATCAACAGATTTTAATTGTACATTTGATGAGCCGTGTCAAATCAAGATGTAGAACATTCCCATCATCTCAGAAATGTATGTTTTTTTTTCCTTTCTATTCAATCTCCTAAAATCACCCCAAATTAGTCACTGTTCAGACTTTTAGCACCTTAGCTTAGTTTGCTGGTTTTAGAAATTCATATCAATGTAATTATATACCTTGAACTCTATTTCTGGATTCTTAAACTCAGCACAAGGTTTTTCAGATTTATCCTATTGTTGCATGAGTCAGTAGTTCATTCATTTTTATATCCAAGAAGTATTCCATTATATGAATATACCTCAAATGTTTTATCTATTCATCTCTTGATGGATATTTGGGTTGTTTTCAGATTTTTAAAAATCAATTTTACTGAGGTATAGTTTGCATAAATTAAAATGAGCAGATTTTAAAGTTACAATTTGATGAATTTTGATGCGTTTATATACCTGTGGAATTACAGTCTCAATCAAGATAAAAACTACTTCTATAATCATTGGAAGCTTCTCCCAAACCGTTGCCTTCAATGCCCTGGCCTCTGTAACCACTGATCTGATTTTTATCAGATAACTTCAATTTTCCTATTCTGGAACTACATGTAAATGGAATCATAAAATATTTTTCATCTGGCTTCTTACACTCAGCAATGTTTTGATTTTTTGAAAAATTCATCCGTGATAATTTTTTTTTGAATCTTCTATGGTGTTGCACAAATCAGTAGTTTATATCATTTATTATTGAGTAGTATCACAATGTTAAGAATATACCAAAATCTTCATATTCATTCTCTTATCAGTGGGCTTTTGTGTTGTTTCCAGTTGTTATGAATAAAAATGCTATGAATATTAGTTGACAAATCTTTTTCTGAGCATCTACATTCTGTACTCATGGGTAAATATTTATTAGTTGCCATTGCTGGGTCATAGTATAGATATATGTTTAATTGTATAACAATTTTCCGAAGTAGTTGTACTGTTTTACACCCTCACCTGAAATATATGAGAATTATAGTTGCTCCGCATCCTTGTCAGTACTAGGTAGAGTCATTCCTTTTTATTTCAACCACTTTAGTGGATATGAAGTGCTTTTTCACTGTGTTTTTTGTTTGTATTTCCTTGATGACTAATGGCAACTAGTGAACACTTGTGAAGTGCCAGGCACTCTTCTAAACAATTTTTTGTGTGTTTTATTTTCAGAATAACTCTGTAAAGTAAGTACTGAAAGGACTGATAATCTGAGAGAGCTACTTCACTTTTTGAAAATGAAAGAAAAATCTTTTTTTTTCCCAGCGATTTGGTATGATGCCCTAAGTATGGTTTTTATCATGTTTTTCCTGTTTGGTGTTCCTAGTTCTGGTAGAACATATAGATTGAAGTCTTTTATTGATATTACAAATTCTCAACCATGACCCTTCAAATATTTCTTCTCCCTCATTCTCTCTGTCCTCTTCTCTTAACATTTCATTTATACTTTATGTTATGCTTTTCCACCATATCCTGTGTATTTCTTACACTTTTTTCTGTATTTCTCTTTTTTGACTCTGTGCTTTAGTCAGTATACTTATGCCTATTCTTGTTCACTAATTCTCTCTTTAGCTATGCCTATTTTACTGTTAAATCATGAACTGTTTTCTTAACTTTAATATTTTCCTAATTCTTGAATTTTTCTATGCAGTCAATCCTCTGGCTACCGTCCCACATGCAAAGATGGTCATCTCCATCCCCATCCCCCTGTCTTAGTGTATTTTGAATTTTCATGTAGAGAGATTTGATCTTAGCCATATTCCTTTTTTCTAACATATATATGAGTTGATCTTTTGTCCTAATAACCAAAAATTATTATTTTATCTTTAAAATCCAAATGTTTCTCCACCATTTGTCTTGGTGTTCAACATTCTTGGTTAATTTTCTCTGGTGCAAAATGTGCCCTTTCAACATCGGATTCTCTTTTTGTTTTTTTTTTTTGTGGAAGATTATTCCTGAGCTAACATCTGCTGCCAATCCTTCTCTTTTTGCTGAGGAAGACTGGCCCTGAGCTAACATCCATGCCCATCTTCCTCTACTTTATATGTGGGACGTCTCCCACAGATGGCTTGACAAGCAGTGTGTAGGTCCACACCCGGGATCCAAACTGGCAAACCCCGGGCTGTCAAAGTAGAACATGTGAACTTAACTGCTGTGCCACCAGGCTGGCCCCCAATATGAGATTCTTGTCTATGATTTCAGGAAATGTTTATTGAACTGTGTTACTAAACATTTGTTCTCTCCAATTGTTTTGATATTTTTCTTTGGGAAGTCCAGATATTAATATATTGCCTATTTTTTCTGTGCTCATCAATCAATTTCTTACTAGGAGTTTTTAATATTTATTTTTGTTTCAGGTCGCTCACTACTTCCTTGTTTCTGTCCTTTATTTTCCCTACTTAACTATTCACTGGGTCTATAACCACCTGTGTTCCTTAAAATTGTGTCTTTATTTCTGTAAATGTTTTAGTTTTCTAAGAAACTGAGTTTTGTTCGGTTTACTAAGTCCTATCATCTGCTTCTAAGTTCAATTTTCCTGTCCCAGCTTTTTGCATAAGGGGATAAGGCAAGGAAATCGCCCCTGGGAACTGCAGAGTCAACTGTTCTCCTTAAATACGGTGCCTATATGAGGCAAACTACTTCTGACTTTATGAACTCAATCATGTTCTAGGGAGCTTCCAGGGCTCTCTAGTTCTTCCATTGGCTGCAGTCACCAAAATTCTTAGACCCGTATTGTAAGCTATGTGCCTTGTTTTAGAAGATATCTATTCCTCATAGTTTATGAGGTCTACCACCTTTTGTCACCTTTCTGTCACTGGGTTATTTCTACACTTTCTCTCTACAGCTTCACATGTGCTCACATCCTGTGCAAGTGCCACATGAGGTGCAAGCTCTCTTTTGCGTCTGATTTTGGATATCTGCCATTCAATATCTCCATGTCTTTCCCCATGCTACCCTGTCACTTCCATTGCTGCTTCCGGATGTCTCCGAAATTCGCTGTTGTTTCTGTTAGCGTTTGGAATTTGAGGATTTCCTCTTAGCTTGTACGTGTTTCAAGTCTGAGTGTTTTTATCCTCTCTTTGTTTTTTTTCTGAGAAAGAGTTTTTTGTTTGTGTGTGCATGTGTGTTTGTCGTTGTTAACTGTGTTGTCCTATGCACTAAGAAGGAACATCAATATTTTGAATGGGAGATTTCAAAACTAAGCTGCTACTTTGTTGATATCAATGGTAACTTTTAAAACCTTGTCTATTTTTAGGCCAAGAATTTGTGGGGGAAAGTTGGGGAGAATGATATGAATTATCTGGAAGTTTTAATTAGGTTGTATTCAATAGGATGCTTTCTTACCACATCTACTGGGTCTTCCTCCCGGCATCGGGTGGCACGTCAGCCCTCACCTTTCGTGTCCCCTTTTTACATATGCATACATTTTTATTGCTCTCACAGTTCTTTTGAGTGGAAATTTATTTATCTGCTTTCAAGTGACTTGGGTCAGTGGCTACACAGCTGCTTCTTGATCAACTTTTTTTCTCAACTCTGCAACTTCTTCAGTCCAGAGTTCTAGTTTATACAACTAGGTCTCAGAAAATTAAGAAGGAAGTATCCTATTTTATTTCTTCCTTCCTGGCTACTATGCAGGCTCCAACGAGAAACCTAGAGGATGCGTCACATCTACGTGCAGCAGGCCGGCTCTCCCGGACCTTGCATTTCCTACAAGTTTCTGTTGTTTGGACGCTTTAGAGCTCCGCCAATTGTACACTCTGCATGAAGATTGTAAATGTATTTATACATCCAGTTCTGATATTTTCCACTGGCGGCTTTCAAAATATTCCCTAGTGGTCAGTAATTCATTTATTAAGTCTCTGGCTCTCACTCTCTCTCATGGATTCTAGTGAGGGCAGAGGAGGAGAAACAGGATTATCTAGCTATTTTTGACTTCGAGTTGTTTGAGCTTTACTAAATGAATATACATTAATTATACACTACAAAATTACTACAAAAAAAGGTTCTTGTCACATTTTCAGAACCATCATGATTTTTCAAAAAGGATTGAGATAAGTTAAATAAGTATGCCAGTTAAAATGTTAAACTATTTAATACAAAACAAAAGAAAGTATGTGAAAGGGTGCTTTATTTCATATATATTTTTTACTTATTGGTACAGTTCTTGGAAGCCTAATAAATTACTTATTATCTGATGATAGATTTCATTTACATTTTTTAGAGAAAATTAAAAAGACTAAAAAGACCAGGGTAGCAGAAAAAAGAAAAAAAAGAAAGAAAGAAAAGAAAAACGACAAAAGGTAGAATGCAATAGACAATAGAGAAACCAAAATGAGAAGGAATAGCATATTTCATCACAACATCCATCATGTTCTCCCTGTCTGTGCCAGTCATGCAGACTTTTTGCATTCTTTTGAACATGTCATATTTTCTTGCCAGAGAGCCTTTGTCCACATTGTTTTCTCTGCCTAAAGCATTTTCACCATTCTGTTAATCTTACTCTCCAAACCTCAACTCAGTATCATACCCTTAAGGAAACATCTCCTGGAGGTTCTCCTGTTTTATGCGCTCATCTTTCTTTACAGCATCCTTTTATGGTAATTATCATGTTCATGTTTTTTAATTGTGTAATTGATTGTTAACCATGCCAGACTCTAAAATTCATGAGTATATGAGCTATGTCTTGTTTTGCTCGGCATCATATTTTTGATATCTTCCTTAGAAGATACTTACATACTTAATAAAAAGGATTGAATTAATAAATAAGGACAAATGGGCATCCATAAACTGATTCCAGTGCCAATATAACTGCATAATTTTGAAGAATTTTCCAAGCTTCTACTGAGGTGCTGGCTATAAAGATGAATATAAACTTGGAAATATTTTCCTCATAAGTGTAGCAGGTGACAAGGAACAGCTTAGAAGAAATTACTCCTTACTGTATAAGCTTCCTCTAATAAATATCTGCAATTCTCTGAGGCTTTGCTACTCTGAGAATGCACGAAGAAGGGAAGGGATATTCCAAAGTGATCTAGAATGTTGGGAAACTTATGGCGCACTGGATATGTATGGAGAAGAACTTGAGGGCATCAGTAACAGGCTTACCTTTGATTTGTTGAGCTGAAAGCGTTTTAAATCCTTCTTAAGTCTTTTCTTAGCTCTAGGAGAAAAAGAAACTATTTCTAGTGGTCTAGGGGCTTGGGACACAAGGTAAGAAACTTATTTTACCAAGAATGGGACATTATTTGTGATAAAGTGGTACAAACCACCAAGTCAAAAGACAAACTTCATGAAAATAGAAGGGTCTAAGTGACTTTTGTCAGGCATCTGAGGCATACCATGGCTTATTGTAATCTGGGGTTCATTTCAGGGGTATGTTCCACTTTGATTCTTTCCCCTTTGCAGAAAATAGAGCTTTGGAAATGAGAAAAAGAAATGATAAGGGCTTCTTCTCCTCATCAGACTTGAGTAAATTCTAAGAGATGAGAAGTAAAATTTTACAGCTAAGAGTCAGAGTGGTTTCTCCAGTAGATGATATGCTTGATGTTTGAAGCAGAATTGGGCATTGGAAAATTTTCAAACATACTCAAGTTGCCTTTCACAGCAGGGAAGAAAAAAGAGCTAACCCAATGGTTGTTAGGCTGTTTTGATTTCTATTCTTATAGTTAATAGTTAATGAGCGTGCGTGGCTTGATTATGACCAGTAAGTAACGAAAACTCCTTTTAAGGGGGATCGTTTGGTAATAGAAAGTGCATACCCTTTGAATTTGGAACATTTGGTTGGATCTAGACTTTACCATTGACTAGTTAAGTAGCCTTAGGAAAATCACCCAACCACTCAAACCTTCATTTTCTTTGTCTATAACTAGGACTGTAAATGCTTATCTACTAATAGGACTGTTCATATAATGAAAAAAAATACTCTATAGACATTATAAACTGTGAGCTCTAAAATTATGTTATAAATCTATGGCAGTAGAAAAGTCAGTTTATGCCTGAATTAAGTACTCCGTCAGCTTGATAATAGAAATGGACACAAATTAGTGACTATTTCTTCTATCTTTATATGTTAACTGGTTATATACATATGCTCTTTATGTAAGTATTTTAGAAATACAGACTTCTATGGGGCTGGCCCTGTGTAAGTTTGGCACGCTCTGCTTCGGTGGCCCAGGTTCAGTTCCTGGGCGCGGGCCTACACCACTTGTCGGCAGTCATGCCGTGGCGGTGACCCACATACAAAATAGAGGAAGATTGGCACAGATGTTAGCTCACGGCAAATCTTCCTCAGGGGAAAAAAAAATTACAGGCTTCTAAAGTGTTATGTAATAACACCCCTCTCATATTTTTGCTGCTGTCATCATTTCACACTTTGAATACTTAACAACATGGTATCAAATGATTACAACTGTAAAGGCCATAAAATCAAATTCATAATCAAAGATTTTGTGATGCCTGATTTTCTTTCTTTGTCTTCTCTTTGTATAATCTACTCACTGGCCATTGGCATGAAATACTACACATTTTTCAGTAGAGGAAAGGAGTGAACTTTTGTTCACTTTCAAGAACTAGGATATATTGATAGTTCTGTCAACGGGAATATGACTACTTAAGTTTGGAATACTTAAGAAGTATGAAAAAGGCAAAATAGATTAATTCTACCATTTATGTTATAGCAGCAGCATTTGTGAGAGTCATCATTAACTATTTATAAATTTATTTTTTATTAGCTCTGTATGTTTCTTTGTCTACAATTTAAATACAGGGATTGAAAGCTAACCAGTGTAGGATAATATATGTGGTAAAGATTAAATAATTTTTCTATATTCCATAATTCATTTCTGTTCTTCAAATATATTATCCTAGTAAATAGGTATTTATTTAATAGGGGAATGAAGAGAAAATTTTATTTAGATTTCAGCTAAATAATTTGAATATACTGAAGATTTTCAAAGTGATTATTAACAGCAAATGTTGAATTTAAAGTGGTAAAATTAGAACATATTTTGGAAAATTTTACAGAAACGAAAATAAATCATTTCTCCAAACTAATTTGGCATGTGTTTTGAAAATAAAAAAGGTTCAATCTGAATGATCAGGATATTAAGATTGTGAATTGGCATTTCTATTACGAGATCCAATTTCTGTTACATAAAATCAGGCACAGCATCAACTGTGATTGCTTGCTTCAGGAAACGGTATCTGAGCTGTAATTGATGCAGCACTGTAGTAGAAAAGGACTGGACTAGAAATCAGAAAACCTATGGTCTAGTCCAAGTTTAGGCACTTTGTAGCTTAACTGAACTTGAACACATCAGTTGCCTTCTAAATCTAAGCTATCTTAAAAGTAAAATACGAATAATTAAAACAACTACAGAGATTTATAAAAATTAAATAATGTGGCTATGTAAAAATTTTTAAAAGTAAAAAGCAATGCAAGATTGTTTTTTCTCACTCAGTTTTCCTTTTCTTTACTCTTGCTGTCATTCTAGCTAGCAATGCCTTCTCCATTCTCTTTAAGTGTCAAATATACACACTGTCTGTGATGCTGACTTAAAGAACTATGAATTCCCCTAAGTATTTCTTTAATCTGCATTTAATCACGAAGGCCCACTTCCCAAGTTTGTGTGAAGCACCTCGGAAGGGGATACGTGTACTCTACCATTGTTACTTTCCCATAATACCAAACTCTAAGGGTCGAGAGTGAGGGAGACATATCCATTTTGATCACTGTTGTTTGTACCTAGCCAGGTGGCTGATAGACGCTTAAAAATATTTCTTGATTGCATAACAAATAACTGGAATACAATTTCATTGATTGAAATAGAGAGTGCGATGTTGTAGAGGGGAAAATCATTCTCAGGGGTAAAAGAATTGAGGTTACATTCCTGGCTAGCTTTGTTTTTATCTATGTAACCTTGGGTATGTCACTTAAACTCTGGATTTCTTCTTCTTGTGTGTAAAATAAAGGGCTTAATCGACAAATTCTAACATTGTGATTGTGTACATTTCTTAGAAATGTTTACATCCTTTAGAAATGACAGTAAAATGATTCAGACAAATGCCTTTAACATTTTCTGCTTTTCTCCCAAAATATCATAAATACAGTTCTAGCATTTTTGGTAAAAACTAAGAATTTTTAAAATTTCTTTAGTAGCTTTTCAGAAGCCCACTATTGTTTCCTGGGAGTGCTGAATTTTCCTCTATTATTTGTCTAAAACTACAATTTTCCTAATTTCAACCCCCCACTTTCACACAGTCTCCTCTCCTTTCCTCACTGCATGATACTCATGCAGTTTAACCTAAGTCCACTTTACTTTCAAGCTGATATGTGCCCAGTATATACTCGTGAGGGCAGTGCTCTTTGAGACATTGGACCAAGGGGCAGCGCTGACTCTCTGTATCTTGTGAACTCTGTATCTTGCCCCCAGGTGAAGTGTGGCCTCCCTAATACTGAGTTTCACATCCCTTTAAATGAAAGCAATAAATTCATACATTCTCCCCAACCTCCACCCTCTACTGTGATAGAAACTTGAATTGCTAAAAACCTAAAGCCAATAATTACTGACGTTTCTCAAGTCTGGTTGGACCCTATTATGCTTGGGGAGCATTACAAGCAGCTTTGCATCCCGTGCAGAACTAGGGCAGGAGGAAGTCCATCAATCCATCAATGTGTGCTCTTAACCCTTCTTCAGTGTTTCTGAACCCTTAACTGTGGAAATAAGGAGTTGGCACGCACATGGTCTCCCATTAATGCCACTCATACAAAGCAGTGCAGCCCACGTGGCATATTTGGGACAGAGTGTTAAAGACAAATGTGTCAGCAAAAAGGCAGTTTCTGAGTGTAGTCTTTTACTTGAATAATTATCACATTTTTTCCCTCCTGGATTAATTACGAAGATCCCACAAATAATTGATTTCCTGACTACTGTCTTCCTTTCTCCATGTGGCTCAATTGGAGATGGAGATAGAATTTATGATTCCTAACTCACTTCCTTATTTACATTTAAGTGGACACAAAGTGCTCATGGCTTTTGAGCTTTTGTCGTGTTTTGTTTTATTTCCTTTTTAAATAATTTTTATAATCAAGATATGTCAGAATACAGAGAGGGTAAATCCCAAGACACAGCATTTCTTTTCAGATGTTAAAAGAAAATAAGTTTCAAGCATCTAATATGATTTCTTCCCTAGGCTTATGGTCTTATTTCTTCCTGTTTCATACCTTATGCCCAAAGTCTCTTTAATTCTTAGTCTCTTTAATTACCCTTAGGGATTTTAGTTTTAATTTCTAATTTTCCAGCTGGGAACACAGACCATAAACAAATACATAATATATTAGTGATGACAAATATTAAATACTGGCCTCTTCAAAATATGCCTGACATAATTCGTTAATAAGACAAAGTGAGTTCATTACTTTCTGTGGTAAGAGGGAGCATTACCTAGATACAGTCTTAGTGTCTCAGGGGAGAGAGGCCAGAGTTGTGAAATGTATGAAGTTTCAATATTAGGGTTTGACTAGGATTGGGTAAAGATCATGGCATAGTAGTTTAGGCCTAGTGGATGCAGCAAAGTGAGAGTTTTGAGGAAAGGGTTTAGAAGACTCTAGGAGGGAAAATAATCATTCGAAATTATTGCTTGAAAAGCTTAATAATCTGATGTTCAATGAAATATGTCTTTCAGGAAGTTCTTGAAATGAATAATAAAGTTATTTGTAAGTTTTCTGTTCCCGGGCAACAATTTCCCATAAAAATTTTTGCATAAAAAAGGACAAAAGCATAACCACTATGTCTACTTGGCTGTGTTGATGAAGGTGGTGGAAAACTCAAAGTCGTATTAATATAGATGGTAAGCTGTCTGAGTGTACTGAAAACGGTTTCAATTCCCACACATCTTATGGAGGAAAATAAGGTGGGAGTGGCGGAGATGGGAAGTGTGAGCTGCAATTTTAAATAGGATATTCGTGGAAGGCCTCACTGAAGATTCGAGCAACACACGAAGGAAGGAAAGTGATTGCTTCTCTATGGTGAATTATCTTCACAAAACTGCTAAGGCAATTTATTGATGGCTGTGGGGCTGTCAGATGACTGTAAAGCCACGCAGATGCTTCCATTTGCGCAATATAAACGCTCTCTCTCTGCTATATAGTCTTTCTGCATTTTAAAACAGAAATTTGAAACCTGATATTTGAAATGTCAGGCAGTAAACAGCTGTCCATAAAATCTGATAAGTGCCTCCATTTACTTTTAGTTTGGCTATTATTTCAGCATTATGTTCTATTTTCTTTAAAAAGAAAAAAAGAAAGCATTTAATACTTTTGTGGAAAGCCCATTTCTTTTAAAGTGCAAATAAAATTGTGGTGTTATTAAGCCCACTTTTTGTCATTCCAATTTCTTTTCTCTTCGCCACGTTTGAAATGTTTTATTTTTCTCCATTTTTGGACTAGTATAGGAACATGTTTCTCTAGTACAGGAACAAAGTTTCTGGAAAATGTTAAACATTTGCTTTCTATTTTCCAATTCAATGAAAAGGAAATATGATTGATCTTCTCTTAGTAACTCATAGAAATTTTATGAAGGAAAACTTGTAGAACATATTTCTTTAACTTATTTTACTATCGTAAAATTTCTCTTGTTTTTCATAGCTTATCTGCAATGTAGTCCAGAAACGTGAGCTCATATCCCAGGGTCTGGGATTCAGACTTGGACAGATATTAATACATGGAGGGGTCAAGAAATTCAACATGTTTTATATTCCAGTCTGAACTAGGGACTGATATTTCATTCTAATAAGACACACACTATATGGAAATATATAAACTAGTAGATTAACTTAATTTTTAATAGGAAATGGAATGGCAACTAGGTTAACATTGGAATGGGACTGGTCAATACATGTTCCTTATTAAAAATGACAGATGTCAGGGGCGGCCCGGTGGTGCAGTGGTTAAGTTCGCATGTTCCACTTCTTGGCAGCCCAGGGTTCACCGGTTTGGATCCCTGGTGCGGACATGGCACTGCTTGGCAAAAACCATGCTGTGGTGGGCATCCCACGTATAAAAAATAGAGGAAGATGGGCAAGATGGGCATGGGTGTTAGCTCAGGACCAGTCTTCCTCAGCAAAAAGAGGAGGATTGGCAGTAGTTAGCTCAGGGCTAATCTTCTTTAAAAAAAAAAAATTACAGATGTCTATAGCAATAACCTGATTCCTATCTTAAGTCTTCAAATTTCCTGACCACTTTTGATGTTTGTCTTTCTGAAATCAAATCCTAAATGTAAAATAATACAAAACTTTCAGGATATGTTTTGCACCAAAAACTATCTTTGAGATGTCCCAGAGACGCCGTGGAAAATCACAGATTTGTTTTTACACGTTATAAGAAGAGAGGTGCTAGAAATAAGTTTATTTGATGTGTTGCTATAATGAGTTGCATGGGAAGCACTGTCAAATCAGAAGAGATAGTTATCATCTCTCTAGGTTAAGTTTGTAAGGATAAAGTGTTATTAATAGAAATAGTTCAGAAATTGTATGCTATGTGGTAAGTTCCTAAAGATCTGTCAATGCCTAACTATCCGTGATATGTTTCTACTTATCAGACTCCTGGGGGCTGCATTGCTTGATATCAGACATCAACAATATAGTAATATCAGCCACAATTTCAGTTATTTTTTAAAATATTAACTTGCTTGCTACATTACTTCTTTAATTGGAATTTTGCATCTTCTAGGCCAGTGTTCACAATTGGAGATTTATGTCACGTACCTATTGAACTTTATCAATATACGTGTGTTTGTGCCCTGCTTCAGACTTATTGAATCTTGGTAACTGACATTCTTAATGTATTCTTGGTATAGTCTAACTATATGCTTGGTATATTTATGGTATATTATGTCTCAGGATTATTATATGTTATGTCCAAAGATTTTTTTTCTCTGTTTGATTATGTTCAACCATTTTTATATATTAGATGTAATATCCACTCCTCTTCAAAAATAGAGGTAATCATTATATTTATAGATATTTTTGTCTAAAATGCTTTGTATTGATTTTGTCTTGTTTCGCATGCCACGGAAACAACCAGATTTCATTGTCAGTTGTACTATTCTTCATATAAACTCTCATCAGATCTTTCCCTTTTAAAAATTATCAGTAATAAGTTAACCAGCGTCATCTTAAGTCTTTTGTAATCTACCAATACTTTTTTGGTTTACTCTGATGCTCCGCTGAAAGCGCCTGCCATCAGCTACAAGCCATGCACTTCATCTTAAAGAAGGACTGTCTCCGAGCTCCATGGAAAAGGACTATATCAGGTACTTTTGGGTACCAGCTTCTGAAGGTATCATTTAAACACATTTGAGACTTATACCAGTGAACTGAGTCAGGAATTCCAGAATTCTACTTGAAAAGTAGATGGATTCATGAGGCTGCTAAACTCAAAATGGTGAACAAGAATTATGTAGGAATTAGTGAGCTGACGAGGATGACTGTGATTTTTATTTGGAATATTATTCTTCTAATGTTCTAGTTATTATATATATAAGGAAACTCTCTTTTCTCTTAAGCTATCTATAATTCACAATTTAATAGGCTAAGCTTTTGTAAATAGCAATGAGACATCTGTATGTATCTTATTTTCCCTGCCTAATCCTTGCAGAATTGAAAACTCTTCTTTTCATGGCATTATAATTATTTGAATAGGTTCAATAAAAAGCTATACTCCTTGTGACCAGGGCATAGTTGGAATTTTGGTTATGCTTAAGGTTGACATTAAGGAGCCACTGCTTATGAAGACCTCTTGGGAAAACTGGCCTAGTTCCTGGTTTATAGAGTTCAGAGCTGTGGTAGGCAGAAAATGCCATCCACCCCCAAAGATGTTTCATGTCCGGATCCTTGAATCTTGTGAATGTCTTATTTTACACTGCAGAAGAGACCTTTTACATATGATGAAGATTGAAGATCTTGAGATGGGGAGATTATTCTGGATTATCTAGGTAGGTCTGATCTAATTACATGAGTCCTCAAGAGTGGAACAATCTTTGCAGGCTGTGGTCAGAAACAGAAGAGATGGAAGAAAGCAGAGAGAGTCAAAGCATGCATAGGTCTTGGCCTGCTCTTGCCAGCTTTGAAGATGAAGGATCCTTATCCTTTTAGGTGTGAAAAGTCAGCTAAAGGGACCAGACGTCTAGCGTAGTGGTTCTGAAACATTACCATTTTTCAGATATCAGAGGGCTTGTTAAAACACACATCAGAATTTCTGATTCAGTAGGTCTTGGTGGAGCCAAACAATTTGCATTTCTAACAAGTTCCTTGGTAATCCTGGTGCTGCTAGTCTAGGACCTTAATCTTAGAACTACTGTTGCGAAGAATAGCACTCGTGCCGGGTTCAGCAATCTGACTGAGACTATGTTCAGATAACCTTCGCAATATCCGCTAGGGCAATATTGGCGCATGTAGCATATTTGCCTGTATCACCCCTCAGAGAAACGAAAGGATTGTCAGTGGCTACAGTCTTTACTGAGTTACTTCTAAAATATCACAACCATATGTTTTCAAAACGATCAAAGTATGCATGTACATTGAACTTTATTACAAGGGAGTTTTGTTTTTACATAATGGATTCCTTATTTCAAGTTTTATAGTACTTTATTTTTCTTCATGAAAACAAACACTACCAATATTTTCTAGTTGATTTTTTGATATTGAAAGCAAAATGAAGGACTGCAGTGCTTATTATGTGGCACCAATGATGGATAGAGTTTTATTTCAGTATACTCAGAAAAATTGGCTTAAAGATATTAGAGTCTGTGTAAAACCATAAACAGAGTGAACATCAGCTGTGCATTTAGGATTGTAAACTTTTACATTCTATTCCATAAACTGAGGTTTATTATCTCTCAAAAGTGGATAATAGTTCTATGAAGTAGAATTATACATATTTTAAAATTTAGGAAAGATCCAGCTATTTATTCCAGAAAAAAAGAAAAAAAAGACTTGATTCATATAGAAAAATCCTGTAGCTTCTCTTTCTGGTTCATTTTGAAACCACTCATAATTTATATTATAATAAAGCCTTTATGATTATTTCATTTAGTGTTCTATGAGAGAAGATCAAGGAATGTGACATGTTTGTTTCTATAATAGTTGCTTACTCTGATTTTTGAAGAAGATTAACAATTAATTTTAAAATTCTTTGGATATTAATCTTTAAAATTTTTATATTTTTAAGGACGATGTTTTTCTTGAAAGTTTTTTATTGTAGTTTATAATATCTAATTATAAGATTGTTGATTACACACAAAAGTGAAAAAATGATCACTGTGGCAGCATTTATAAGAAAAATTTTTACTATTGGAAGAAATCAAGATTTTTTTATAGTCGAAAGATGTAAATTTCACCAAATACCCTTGTTTTATTTTCCTCATAAAATTATAATTCACAATGGATAATATACCCTGACCCTGAAATGCTTCTCTTAAATGCAATATTAAATTTTCATTAATTCAAAGGTATTAAATGAGTAGCTACCATATGCCAGAATCTGTGCTAGGAGCTAGGTCCACAATGGTGAAGACACATAATCCTTGTCCTCAAGAAATTTATAATTTTTGAAGGGGAAAAATAAAGAAATAATAAATGTATGAATAGCTACACAAGGACTTTCAATTTCATATCTGACATGTAAAGAGTTTGGAAGTTGTCACTCTTGTCCTTATAACAAGCAACAGGCTGAACAAACTGAAAATCAGTTTTTCTAAGGCCCATCAGAGAACTGAGATGTCATGGCAAACTGCCAGTCCAAAATCTGCAGATGCAGGCAAATCCACAGACGCTGCTGGAGCCATAAAGTGGTAGGTACATTTAAGTGGCTAATTTTGACAAATTGCTGAGGCTAAGTGTAGATTATTGTGAGAGTGAGAAACTACGGAGGGCTGCAGTCCTATGAGTGACCCACGCATTTGTGCGTTTGTATCTTCAGGAGCTCCACTAGGTTCTCACAGTGAAGAGCCAGGAAGTATGAAACAGGGGAAGATTAACCATTGAGGAATATGGCCAGGGAAATTTCTGTAACAAGGACCTACACAACATGGGAAACGGTCTTACCAGGGTCTTCTCCCCCAGGGCATATCTCTCACTCAGGTCCCTGAAGCCTTCTTTCACCAAAAGAGGATGGAGAAGAAGAGCAGGGTCAAAGGATCACTAAAAGATATATTTATCCATAACATTGTAGAACGCTTCCCCTCCTCCACACCTTACCACCACGCTAACAGGGCTCCGCTGTAATCATGTTGACAATGGCTGAAAGAGCGGAAAGACAGATCCTCTCTGAAGAGTACTGAAGGAAGCCCCACGCCGATAGTGTAGATAAAAACAAGGCTGTTAGAGGAAAGTGAAGCTACAGCCACAGCAAACATTAAACAAAGCCAAACTCCTAGCCAAACTGACATAAAATGTCACACTAAAGACTCATTTACTTCAGTTCTTATTACCTAATACATCATTTTTGATTTTAAGCAAAAAAATTACAAAGCATGTTAAAGGCAAGAAAAAAAAAACACAGTCTGAAGAGACAAACCAAACATAAGAACTGGGTTTAGATATGAGAAAGAGGTTGGAATTGTTAGGGAATTTAAAATAGGTATGACTGTGGCCAGCCCTGATGACCTAGTGGTTAAGTTCTGCATGCTCTACTTCAGTGGCCCAGATTCAGTTCCACTTGTCTGTCAGTGGGTATGCTGTGGTGGCAGCTCACATGTGAAAATAGGAACATTGGCAACAGATGTTAGCTCAGGGCAAATCTCAGCAGAAAAATAAAAATAAATAAGTATGACTAATATGTTAAGGGCTCTAATGAGAAAAGCAAAAAGCATTGAAGAACAATGATTATTGTAAACAGAGAGGTAAAAACTGTAAGAAAGAATAAAAAAGAAATGCTAGAAATCAAAACCACTATAATGGAAATGAAGAATGCCTCCAATGGGCTCATTGACAGATTGAACATGGCTAGGGACAGAATCAGTGAGCTTGACAATAGGTCAGTGGAAACTTCCCAAACTGAAATGCAAAGAGAAAGAAGAATGAGACAAACAAACAAAAAGCAGAACATTCAACGATTGTGGGACAATTACAAAAGGTATAACATACATGCAATTGGAATGGCAGAGGAGATGGAGACAGTAGAGGACATACTTGAAGTAATAATGGCTGAGAATTTTCCAAAATTTATGACAGACACTAAACCACAGATCCAAGAAGCTCAGAGTAAAGCAGGTAGGATAGATATTAAATATTAAAAATTCTACACATAGCATATTCAAAATTCAGAAAATCAAAGACAAAGATAAAATCTTGAAAGAAACCGGCAAGGAAAACAGACTCTATCTATAGAAGAATAAAGATAATAATTACAGTAGACTTCTCATCAGAAACCATGCAAACAAGAAGAGAGTGGAGTGAAATATTTAAAGTGTTGAAAGAAAAAAACCCGACCCATCTAGGATTCTATATCCAATGAAATCATTCTTCAAAACGGAAGATGGAAAAAAGACTTTCTGAAACAGACAAAACATGAGGGACTCCATTACTGGCAGAACTACCATGTAAGATATGTGGAAAAAAGTTCTTTCACTGCATGGGATATCCATGGAAAATATCATGAAATAATTAGAATTAAGCTGAGATATAAAGAATGGAAAAGATTTTGCTTTTGTGAATGTGTGTGTGGGGGAATTTTAGGTAGAGGAAACAGTATCTACTGAGTTCCTGAGAGAAATGAGAGTGATAGCCAGTGTATGGACAGCACATATCTTGAGGAGTTTATAGATATATATATATATTTTTTTTTTTTTGGCAAGGAAGATTGACCCTAAGCTAACATCTGTGCCTTCTTCCTCTATTTTGTATGTGAGACACTGCTACAACATAGCTTGACGAGTGGTGTGTAGGTCCATGCCTGGGATCTGAGCCCACGAACGTGGGGCCACTGAAGCGGAGAGCATGCACTTAACCACCATGACACTGGCAGGCCCCTGAGGAGTTTATAATCTTGAAAGGTTTTATGCAAGAGGGTAAAATTAATAGAAACTACCATATTTACATTGCTATTCTTGTTACTTGTAAATTCTTTACATTAATAACAAAGCAACTACGAAAAAAATCCCATTTACAATAGCATCCAAAAGAAGAAAATACTTAGGAATAAACTTACCAAGTAGATAAAAGACTTGTACACTAAACTACAAACATCAATGAAAGAAATTAAAGGAGACACAACTAAATGGAAAGACATCTGTATTCATGGATTGGAAAATTTAGAATAGTCCAGTAGTCCAGTAGTTTAGAATAGAAATTGTTAAATAGTCCATACCACTCAAAGCGATCTAGATATTCAATGCTATTTCCATCAAAACCCCAATGGAATTTCTTAAAGGAATTGTAAAAAATAATCCTAAAATGCATATGGAACCACAAAAGACCCTAAATAGCCAAATTAATCCTGAGAAAGAAGAACAGAGCTGGAAGCATCACGTTTCCTGGTTTCAAATTATGTTACAAAACTAGAGAAATTTAAGAAGTATGATACTGACATAAAAACAGACATATAGATCAATGGAACAGAATAGAGAGTCCAGAAATAAATCCACACATCTATGGGCATCTGATCTTTAAGAAGAGTGTCAAGAATATTTAATGGGGAATGGATAGTCTCTTCAACAACCGGTGCTGGGAAAACTCGATATCCACGTGAAAAGAATGAAGTTGGACCCCTATCTTACACCATACACCAAAGTCAAGTTAAAATGGATTAAAGACTTAAACATCAGAGCCACAACTAAAAGTTCTAGAAGAAAACATAGGGAAAAGCTTCATGACATTGGTCTTGGCAATGATTTTATGGCATGTGACACCAAAAACACAAGCAACAGAAACAAAAATAGACAAGCAGGACTACATCAAACCAGAAACCTTCTTAGCAGCAAAGGAAACAATCAACAGAGTGAAAAGGAAACCTACAGAATGAGAGAAAATATTTGCAAACCACATCTGATAAGATGTTAATATCTAAAATATATAAGGAACTCCTACAATTCAATAGCACAAAACCAAATAACCCAATTAAGAAATGGACAAAGGACTTAAACAGATATTTCTCCAAAGAAGACGTACAAATGGCCAAAGGTATGTGAAAAAGTGCTCAACATCATTAATCAGAGAAATGTGAATCAAAACCACAATGAGATATTACCTCACATCTGTTAGAATGACTACTATAATTAAAAAACAAAAAAGGATAACACATTTTGATGAGGATGTGGAGAAAAGGAAACCCTTGTACACTGTTAGTGGGAATGAAAATTGGTGTAGCCACTATGGAAAACAAGATGAAGATTCCTCAAAAAACAGAAATAGAACTACCATATGATCCTACTCCTGTGTATATATATCCAAAAGAGTTAAAACCAGGATCTCATAGAGATATCGGCACTCCCATGGTCGTTATAACATTATTCACAATAGTCAAGATAGGGAAACAACTCAAATGTCCATTGACAGAAAAATGGATAAAGCAAATGTGATATATACATACAACAGAATGTCATTCAACCTTAAAAAGAAGGAAATCCTGCCATTTGTAACAAATGGATGGACCTGGAATACATTAGGCTTAGTGAAATAAGTTGGTCACAGAAAGACAAATACTGCATGATTCCACTTATGTGAGGTATCTAAAATAGTCAAACTCCTAGAAGCTGAAATAGAATGGTGGTTGTCAGAAACTTAGTTTAGGAGAAAATGAGGAGTTGTTTAATGGGTGTAAAGTAACAGTTATACAAGATGAATAAGTTTTAGCGATCTGCTGTACAATATAGTGCTTATAGTGAACAATACGGTATCATGCCCTTAACAATTTGTTAAGATGTTAGATGTTCTGGTCACACACACATACACACAGGAGGAAAGGAAGAGTATACAGGAACAGATTCAAGTAGGTTATACTAGACAAGATGGTGGGAGTTGTGTTTGTTTGTTTGTTTTAATCAAAGAAATAGGAAACAAGGTCATCAGCAGAAAGTGAGGAAGAAGAAAGATAGAGGTTTGAAAAGAGACTAAAAGATAGGAATGTAGTTGAAGATGGGGGAGAGTGAGTAAAAGAGAGAAATCTAAACGTATCATGGAGAAGCACTTTCTTGAAGTTAGTGTGATGGCACCGTGTGTGTCTGTGTTTGTGTGTGTGTGTGTGTGTGTGTGTGTTGATATAATGGATGCCTATTGAGGCGTATAGTAGAGGACAATATTTGAGTGGTCCTCTGCTATCTATTTGGGGCCTGTAAGCATTTGAAAGCAGGAACAATGTTTTATTTGTATTCCATATTTTGTCTCTACACTGAAGGGACTAATGACGTTTTTCTGCAAGACACATCACATATGAATTATAGTAACACAAACCAATAAAGATCAAAACTTAAAATAATAATATGAGAAAATATAGCACACGACACAAAGAAGCATGTTACGTCAGTATTTCCAATTGCACAGAATATAGATTCTTGGTGCAAGTAGCGAGGACTGAGCTGAAGTAGCTAAGAAAGGTACCATGGCACAGATGAGGTGTGTTCTGGGATATGAAATACACATAGACTTTCACTAATTAGAAACAACAGAGGATGTCATGTGATGTACACTAGATGAACACAGGTACTAAAGTCGTACCTGACACATAGTAGGTACTCAATGATTTGAGTAAATTACAAGTGAGTTATGTGACATTAAGTAGACTCTTGATCTTTAAATGCAAATTTCCTCTAAGATATTAGTGGGGAATATAGTTGAAAAACTATTTGGGCAAGATTATAAAAGACATTAAGGAAGATAATGAATGTAGACATTTTTCCCATAGGCAGTGGGGAATTGACTCATGAACAGAGAAATCATTTGAGGGTGATTTGGAAAGAAATAGTAAGCAGTACTATGTTGGGATAATTCAAAGGAGAGAAGCTGGTGTTGGAGAGTATAGTTAGGAGATTATCACAATATTCCATAAATAAGTACATGTGATCTTTGTCTTAAGAGAAGGGACAATACATGGATGGATATTGAACATTTACAGTATGTGATACATTATGTTGTGTGTTTCTGGAAGATTGTGGTCATTCACACACAGCACACACTAGTTTATATTTGAACATAACAGAACGGATGCCACAATGTTACTTGGTTAGATCTTGAATCACTTTTAGGTTATTTCCAGATAAGCTAAAATGCATATTACAAACACCTAATTTTTCTGGATATAGAAGTTATAAGCCTAATTCTAATTTATTAGATATTTAGCATTTTATTCTTATAACTGGACATGGGCTAGGTTAAAAGGAATTACCCAATGTTTAATTAAATCTAAGCATTGTAGTTAATAATTTTGTAGCTAACTCAGGATGCAGTGGTTAATGTGATTTAATTTGTTGGCATTAAAGTCCTAATTAAAGACAGGAGTACAGCCTTTTGTAACATAGTAAATGAATTTTATCTGGTGTGGTCCATATGGTATACAGCTTGTGCTGAAATTTTCATAATCCAGTCATGGGAGATTTTAACAACAATAATTAGAGCACAAAGGTTTGTTGGCCGAAAAGCTATTGTAAAGATTTATACATTTTCCTAGTTAGGTTAGTTTAAAGTTAAGTGTGAATGAATGGATACTTTGAAGCAGCTTTGCAAACATATTAATAAATTTGACTGATTGGTACCATCATAAATGAAAATTCATATAAAAATTATTGAACGTGTCTTTTATGCAGAATTCTCTGAAATAGGGAGAAGGTAACATATATACAGCAAATTGTGCTTTATAACATACAAGATGGGAAAAGATGATGAGTAATTTGAGTTATTGAAAATATATCAAATTTGACATAGAATTGTAATTATTAATGCACATATCAACTTCTTGAAAATAGGGATTTTTGCCTAATTTATTTTTTGTGGATCCAGGAGTACTTTTCATATACTTTAACTTAATTACTTAATAATTATTGATGAATTTATATTGAATATGGAGATTGTTTAGATCAAATTTATAGTAGTTAAGTGAACATGCATTTATCATTATATTTTGTAGTACAACTCATCAAAAATTTACCTCAGAGTTTGTGTTTTTTAGGGCCTTCCCAGTCCATAAAATCATTTTACCTGTATCTTCTTGGGCTTTTTAATTTTGCTTGTGAGAGCAGGGTACTTAATCCACTTGGGGCTTATTTTCATATATGATGTGAGTTAGTGATAATAAAATCCTATTTTTTTATCAAGTGAGTCAAATTTCCCAAAATAATTTATTGAAATTCTATTATTTTCATATTTATTTGTGATGGTAGCTCTATATAAATTGTACTGATTTGTGGGTTCTATTTGGTCTATTTGTAACAGTTCCTTATTGTTTTAATTACAAAACCTTCAGATAACTTCATATCTGTTAGGGTGCATTTTCCTCGGCTTCTCTTATGTGTGTTCTTTTTAATTGATTTGCTCACTATGGGCATTTATTTTCCCAAGTAAATTTTAGGACCCCTTAATATAATTTCATATTTGGTTTATTTAATTAATTTGTTTAATTTGTAAATTAAATTTATTTATTTAAATTATTTTGGAGAGAATGTTATCTTTACAGTATTGATTTTTCATAACTCTGTGAACATGGTATATGTCTGCATTTATGTAGGAATTTTTTTATGTTCTTTAGTAGAGTATTAAAATTATACATAAGTTCTAATATACTTTTGTGAGGTTGATCCATATATTTATTTGTTTTTTGCTACTGTGTTATAATTGGTTGTTTTTCATATTGAAGAATACTATCAATTTTTAAGTTCTCCTTAGATCCAACAACCTTTCCTCTTTGTATTAGTAGCTGTAGCAGTTTTGTTTGTATTTGTATCATAGAATGTAAACTTTGTGACACCTTCCTCCTGTATGGCTTTAAATCATTTTATATTTTTGTAAATGCTACAATAGCCCTCTGACTCCTCGTTGATATGCGTCACCCATAAAGTTTCTTGAGAGCAAAACTTCAATACTGAGCCTGTTGTTAATTTCTTTTATGAAAATGTTTGCATTCTTGTTGAGGGGAGAAATCCTCGTTATAGTGAAAGATGCAGAATTTGCAAGGTGGCAAATGTTATTAGCTTCCATATGTTGCTGCTGAAGTGCAGATACACCATATAATAGCAAAAAAAATCAGAAAATTTTCCTCTTCCTAGCTATGCCTACGTGGAGTGTGTAGCATCCTTCCTTTTGGAGACTTACCCTTTTGAAAGATGTTACATCATCCTGGTGAGACACTCCAAGAATCCAGACTTCCAGATTTGAGGGGAAAAATTACCAAGATCAGGCCGATTGTGGTTTCTTTTTTTCAACAGTGTTTGTCAGAGAATTGGGCATGTAATCTAAACAGTGCCACTGAGGTTTTAGGAAACAAGGAAAGGAAAAAATAAAAACCCTAAACCTGCTAAACTATGAGATGTGACATTGGGGCCTCTGGTGGTCATCTTGTCTGTCTGAATGGTGGAAGCCCTTCTGAAGAGCTCATGAAAGGAGCCCTGCCCAGGAGGAAGTAAAGTCAGGTCAATAGGAAGAGAGAGGCCTGAATTCGCGCGCCTTCTTAAAATTCTCAAGCTGGGCACTATGTTTTCTTTTGTTAGAACTAGTTTGAGGTGTATTGATATCATTTGCAGTCAAAAGTTTCCTAATACTTAATCTGATACTGACAAGCTCTAACGTGTGAAATTTTTTGGGTCATTAGATGTGTGTGAATATTCCTCCACTAACAATTGGGAATTTGGCAATTGTTGTTTGACAGTAAAGCAGCTGGTTAAATTATCTGTGTGTGTGTGTGTGTGTGTGTGTGTATGAATATGTTTGTGTTGGGGGCTAGCACATATGCCTACAGGGTTTGGAAGTTTAGAGAATTAAGTAGAAAAATGTCAAGACTATGGAATTGTGTTGGCTCATTCCTGTGGCATTTAATGTTGCCTTGAAAGAAGTAGAGACATAACTTTACTGAGAATCACAGACCTTGGAGGGTAGTGCAGACCATTGTGACAACTTAGGCTTTTGCTTTGAGTGAAATGGAGAACTACTGAATAGTTTTGAACTATAGAATGAGATGATCTGAATGATTACTTTAAAGCTCACTCCAGCTTTTGATTAGAAAATAGACATCAGAAACACAAGGAAAGACCAATTAGGAATCTATTCGAATGATCTAGCTGAGAAATGGTGGACCTGCAGGTTAATGGCAGTGGATGCAGTAAGAAGCTGTCAGTTTCAGATAAATGGCTTAGTCTATACATACTATGAAAGTTGATTAGCTAATTGGAAATCCCGTATTGATCATCCAGAGAAACCGAATAACAGATAACCTAACATTCCTCTAAACACTGACCCCTTCCAGTTCCCTGGGGACCCCTGCCTCCCCTTTTCAGCTCACTCAGTAGGAAGAGTGTCAGGTTGAGATATTTCAGAGCATTTGCTCCCCAGAGGGCAGAATACTTAAATATATTTCTCCAGGTTCCATTCTACGTGATTTCCTATTGTCGTTCCAGCCAATATATGTGCAAGTGTCCAGCGATGCTTCTACAGTAAGGTTGTGTATTGTAAATGTGGACCAAAGGAGATGACAGGTATGTTGTGCGTGTTTAAACATGTATTTACTTAAACCTAAAAAAATTTTGATGTGTATTGCTAGCTTGGTACCCTATAATTTAAACACTAAATGTTTTTAAGAACTATATACACCTTTGAGTCTGTTAGACAAACTATTAAAGGAAACTTTGTTTTTAGCCATGCAGAACTATATATTGCTCTCTCTTGAGAATTGTATCATCAAGCTCATTAAGTGGTGCATCTGAGAAGAATAAGAGTGCTAATTATGTTTATAATGAAAAATAATAATATATAAATAAAATGTGTTGATGTTACACTAATGCATATTAAAAACATTAAGAAGGGTCTATGCTGTGCTTTTTATAGCAATCTTGTTAATTTGTACCAACATTTTAATTTTCACCTATAATCTAGTGAGGAAGACATTTTAATGATGTAAAGTGAGACAGATACAGAAAGGAGTTAGACAATATTGTATTTCTTATGTTTAAGAACTATTGCAGGATTTATGTATTTTAATGAAAAAATTATTAATTGATTAAAAACCAATTTGCCAAGATGTTTCTCCGTATTAGTGTCTAATTTATAATTTATATTTTCCTAGATTAAGCAGTTTTGAAAGCTAATGTTTTCTTCTGTATAGGACTAGTTTTTAGCAAACAACCATATGTAAAACCTTGCAAACACTGGATTCCATAAGAACCCCACTGAGAGTTTTTCTCAAAAATAGACAAGCTTATTCTAAAATTGATTAGAAAATATGAAGGATTTAGAAAAGCCATAGCAATTTAGAAAATGAAGAGCAAAGTTGAAGGACTTACACTGCCTGATTTCAAGATTTACCATAAAGCTACAGTATTTAAGATATTATGGTATTACTTAAGTATAGACATATATATTGGTGGCATAAGATAGAGAGTTCAGAAATAAACCTACACGTATATGGTTACTTCAGTTTTGATAAAGATGCCAAAGAAATTCAGAGGGGGAAATGACAGTCTTTAAAAAAAAGTGGTGATAGGTAAGTTGAATATCCATGTGGGAAAAAATTGAACCTAAAAACTTAGTATACGCCATTTATAATACTTATTTCAGAATTGCTCATTGACTTAAACGTATAAAGTAAAACTGTAAAGCTTCTAGAGGAGAGAAAAGGAAAAAAATCTTGTGACCTTGTGTGAGGTAATGATTTCTTTAACTGAACACAAAAATCATGAATCATGAAATCAAAAAAATAATAAATGAGACTTCAAAATTAAAATTATGATGCTCTTTAATAATCACTGTAAGAAAATAAAAAGGCAAGCCATATGAAGGCAGGAAATATTTTCAAAGTGCATATTTGGTAAGGGACTTGTACACAGATATAAAACGAACACTTATAACTCAATAATAACAAGAAAATAATCTAATGAAAAATAAGGTAAAGATTATGTTCTTGCTGTCAGTGAGTTTTGAAAATATTTTCTTCCATTCTATGGCTTGCTTATGATTTATCTACTGCAACGTGCTAAATTACCCAAGACTTAGCAACTGAAAGAAAGAAACATTTATTGCCCCCCCAGTGTCTGTAGGCCAAGAACCTGGGAGGAGTTAGCCAGATTTATCTACTGCACAGTCTCTCGTAAGACTGCAATCAAAGCGCAAACAAAGGCTGCAGACATCTGCAGGCTCAACTCAGAGTGGATCAGCTTCCAATTCCACTCGCATGGCTGCTGGGAGGCCTCAGAACATCTACTTGAGGTCTCAGCTGCATGGACCTCTCTCCACAGGGCTGCCTCAAGAGATGGCAGGTGAGGGCCCCAGAGAGAAATCTTTTTATAACCTAGTTTCACAATGACATCCCATCACTTCTGTCTCATTCTGTTCATTAGAAGTGAGTCAGTAAGTTCAGTGCATACACAAGGTGAGGATATTACACAAGGCTGTGAATTCCAGGAGGCAAAGAATGTTGGGGTCGTCACAGAGGCACTGATCACATTACACCTTCTGGTCCCCAGTGATTCATATCTTTCCTGCAAGTAAAATACTCGAGATCTCAAAAATAGTTTTGTTGTTTTTTGGTAGATGGGTTATTTTGATTGAGGTATAGTTGACATATAATATTATATTAGTTTCAGGGGTACAACATAATGATTCCATGTTGGTATATATGAAGAAATCATCACCACAGTAAGTCTAGTTAGCATCCATACATAGTTACAAAATTTTTTTCTTGTTTTGAGGACTTTTAAGATTTACTCTCTTAGCAACTTTCAATACAGTATTCAATACAGTATTATTAACTGTAGTCACCATCTTATTCATTACATCCTCATGACATTCATTTTATAACTGGAATTTTGTACCTTTTGACCTCCTTCACCCATTTTGCCCACCCTCACACCTCTGCCTCTGGCAACCACAAATCTGTTCTCTGTGTCTATGAGTTTTTTCTTTTCTTTTCAGATTCCACGTATAAGTGAGATCATATGGTATGTATCTTTCCGTGATTTATTTCACTTAACACAATGCCCTCAAGGTCCATCCATGTTGTCACAAATGGCAATATTTCATTATTTTTTTATGGCTGAATAATATTCCATTATATATATATATATGTATATATATATATTCTCTTTATTCATCCATCGATGGACACAGGTTGTTCCTATATCTTGGTTATTATAAATAATGCTAAAATGAAAATGGGGATGCGTATATCTTTTTGAGTTAGTGTTTTTATTTTCTTTAGATAAATATCCAGAAGTGGAACTGCTGGATCCTATGATAGTTCTATATTTAATTTTTTGAGGAAACTCGATACCGTTTTCTATAGTGGCTACACCAATTTACATTCCCACCAACAGTGTGCAAGTGTTCCCTCTTTTCCATGTCCTCATCAAGACACGTTATTTCTTGTCTTTTGATAATAGCTATCATAACAGGTGTGAGGTGACATCTCATTGTGGTTTTGATTTGCATTTCTCTAATGGTTAGTGATGTTGAGCACCTTTTCATGTACATTTTGGCCATCTGTATGTCTTCTTTGGAAAAATATGTATTCAGATCTTCCACCCAGTTTTTAATCTGATTGTTTATTTTTTTGCTATTGAGTTGTAGGAGTTCTTTACGTATTTTGGATATTAACCCCTCACCAGATATATGATTTGCAAATATTTTCTTTCATTTTGTAGGTCATCTTTTCATTTTGTGGATGGTTTCTTTCGCTGTACAGAAACTTTTTAGTTTGATGTAGTCCCACGTTTATTTTTGCTTATGTTGCCTTTGCTTTTGGTGTCTTATGATGATCATGTGATTTTTATCCTTCATTTCGTTAATGTGGTGTATTACATTGATTGATGCGCAGATATTGAACCATCCTTGCATCCCTGGAATAAATCCCACTCGATAGTGGTGTATAATCCTTTTCATGTATTGTTGAATTTGGTTTGCTAGGATTTTGTTGAGGATTTTTGCATCTATGTTTATCAGAGATATTGGCCTGACAATTTTATATTATTATGGTGCCTTTATGTTTACTGGACTCCATTTATAAGTTTAGTTTAAAGAAACCTTCATAACTTAGTTAAGGAAATTGGTTTGAGTAGGAAGTTTTTAATGTCCCCTCATTCTTGAAAATATATTAGCACATATACAAATATATACTTTTAAGGAGAAATGCTTTTTTATTTTGCTAAACATCTTTCATTTTCTTTCTAAGTAAAAAACGAGAATTTTTATAATATATACCTTTCATCTCTTAAGTAGATTCCTCTTTAAAATTGCTCCATATAGTCTTTACTTATATTTTCCATTAATTCTAGTCTGAATCAAATTGCCATCTCTAACGTTTGAGAAATTTGGAACTGATATAATTTTGAGGTATATTTTTCAAACTTGCAAGAAATTATGTTTAAGAATACCAGTGGACACTTATTTGTTTACCATTTCATTTTTTTTTTTTTACTTTGGATTAAAAATTAACTATTTTTTACTTTCAAAGGATTACAAGAAATTTATTTTGTTCTCCCTATGCTTTTTGAAAAATTAATGAAGTTTCAATAATTTTTGCAAACTCTTTCCAATTCAAAACAATTTTATTCTCTGATATATATCCTATCTCTCTCCTTGGAGAGCTCTTTATCCCATTACTGAATCAGCTCAATGTCCAGAATCTCATCATCTAAATCAGCTCCATACATGGATGAAGCCCTTTAGGTGTGTTTCCTAAGTACATATCCTCAATTATAGTTCCTTTCAAACTATGGAACCAGGAAACCAAAAAGACATGTTATGGGCCCTCAATATATATAACATAAATGGTGAGACAGGCATAGGATAATTGCTATAGACATTCCAGTTTAAGAAGGAGGGAAATGAGAGGCAAAATGCAGTCACTTGTTCCTAAGAATTCTAAAATCTATCCAAATATTGGAAACTCCTTGATTATGTCTCAAAGCCCAGAGATAATTCTCGTTGGCATTCATGTCTGCTCTCTGGGCTCTTGGTTTCACCCTATGAGTCATTTTTTCTTTTGCATGAAAAGTAGCACCTTTTTTGCAGTAAAGCAGATGCAGTAGCCTGCTTCCTGCAAGTAGAATTCTGGAGGTTAGAGGCCTCTTCTTTTTTGGTAGTTTCTTAATTTTAGCATCATGAGAGTCTAGAGAGGCTGAAGATTCTTCAAACCGTCAAGTCCTGCCTCTTTTTAAAGTCCTTCTTTCACTTTCTCTCTTTTCTCTTGACTTTCACTATTAGCAGCATGAAGAAACCAGGCCACACCTTCGAACTTTTCTTGGACATCTCTTTAAGGAGATCACCCAGTTGGTTAGGCACATCTTCTACATTCTACACAATCAAGTTTAGTGTTGCTAATCTTTCTGCCATTAAATAACAAGGATTTCCCTTCTTCTGGTTTTCAAAAGAGACTTTTTCTCACTTTCCTATAAGCCCTCACCCACAGCATATTCAAAGTACAAAATTCCACAAATAGCATTTTCAGGGAACTTTAAGTTTCTAGTCACTAACCCTCTCCTCAAAGTCTACTGCTCTATTTCAAAGCCATTCTCACATTTTAGGTTTTTGTAATGGCAATCTCCACATCCAGGCACCAGAATAGATTAGAAATCTATTGTTGCCTAACAAATTACTCCAAAACATAGTGGTTGAAAACAGCAAACATTCATTATTTTGTAGTTTCTGTCGGTCCAGAAGCCAGGCACAGATTTGCTGGATATTTCTGCCTAATGGGTCTCTCAGGAGACTGCAGTCAAGGTGTCAGCTGGGACTACAGTTGTCTCATATTTCAACAAGGGAGGGATTCACTTCCAAGCTTTCTCTCCTGATTCTTGGCAAGCCTCAGGAGGTCTGCTTGTGACATAGTAGTGATATGGACCTCTCCACAGGGCTGCCCCATGATGTGCCAACTGCTTTCTCCCTGAGTGGGCAATCCAAGACAGAGCAAGAGAGAGTGCTAAAGACAAAGGCTACAGTCTTTTTATGACCTAATATCAGAAGTGACCTCTCTTTACTTCTGCTATATTCTTGTCACTAGAAATAAGTCAATATGCCCAGCCCACATTCAAGAATAAGGTATTACACAAGGGCCTGAACACCAGCAGGCAGGGATCTCTGGGGTTGGGGCAGTGGGGAGGATGGGGAGGGGAGCATTTCAAGGCTGAATACTACAATAGTTTGGTATAAATACATACTAGTAGTGATTTGGAATTGTCTGTAATATTGTGTTAAATATTTCCCTCAATTTCAATGTTTTTACAAAAGTATACTTCATGTCTTAAAGGCGAAACCAGAAAACTTGAATGGATGGAAAATTTCCTCAATGTATCTTTTAAGACATACTTTAGCAGATTCTAATTAGATGTAGGTGAAGTTGCCTTTTTGCATACTTCCTAGCTCTTGTTTTGCGTATGTATGCACTGTGAAAAAGAAGACCATTACTTAAACATGTGTTTTTTATTGATTTTCCAATATAGGAATTTCATAAGACTTGACTTGTGCTCTCATGCTGCCCCATCTTTTCACATTATGTCCTGACAATGTTTATGTTTATATACTAAAGTTCTTGATGTTTAAGAATTTAGACCATGCTACTGTAGTTCAGAGAATACATGCTATATCAGTCAGGGTCCAGCAAAAAAAGACCCAGAGATTTAATGCAGGCAGCTGTTTTCATAGGTGAAGTCTAAAAGAGGATAAGAGAGATGCTAAGGGAGCCCAGAGAATCAAAACTGCATAAACCCCCACCACCCTTTGATCAGGGAAACCAAAGGGAAGAGGTGAATTTACCTAAACCTGGTGAAGGGGACATCTTGCAGCTGGTGCTCAGACCTCTGATGAGGGGCTGGGGTTTGATGTCATTTAGACAGAAGAGGAGAGGTGGATACAACTTGATTCTTCTCAAACTTTCATTCCTGAGTGCATGTTTCTGGGCTGTTATTCATATTCCAGAGGGAGTGACACATGGGTGCTGGGTGTGTCAAAAGAAGTTGGATTCTGGACCTAGCCATCCTAACCAGAGAGAGATCAACCAAACCAGGCAGCTGGAAGCTCTTCCCCTCATTTCCAGCTTTCTAATCTTCCACAAGTGACTACCATTAGGAGAGATTAACTCTGAGCTGACAAAGGAGCTGATTAAATACCGTTTGCAGTTCTAACTCCAACATCACTGAGCAGAGTTTACAGGAGTAAGATTAAAACGAAGAGACTAAACACAAGTAAGGGCTCCCTAAGAGAATGTTGTAATGCTTTTGGGTTACTAAAAACCTGACCACATATAAAGTTCTGTGAGCTCTTAAAAATATCATAAATATTTATTTTCAGGTTGATATTAAGAGTCTTGATTCATGGAGTACTGGTACAACAAAGTTGTTGCGGGTCGGGTTCCAAATAAGCAGGTACTGAGAAAGAATTGGGCTGCAAGATATTTATTAGAGATTAACGTCCATAATGAGAAAGGAGAGGAAGAAAGAGAGAGGAGAGCAGTGCTTTTCATACTTCAACATCTATCAGAAATTGTTGATATCCACTTCCAGAATATCTGATTCAGTACTTCTAAGATCGGCTGAGAATTTGCATTTCTAAAAAGATCCCAGTTGCTGCTGCTGCTGCTGCTGGTTTGGGCTTTGTGTCGAAAAATTACTGTAATGTCATCCTCAAACTCAAGAAAAGCCCTGGCCAGGCTGGCAGGGAGCTCTCAGGAGAGGCTGCACATCAGCTGATACCCTGGATGAGGCCCTTGTCCTCTCATCTCTCTCAGTCACGGGATGCAGGTTGCCCTGGGAAGGGTGTGGAGTTGGGTGAGGCCAGCTCTCTGCGGCTGAGGCAGGCTCTGAAGAAGTTACGGGCTGGAAGCTGTGTGCTCGCCTTTGTCTCCGCTGTTAGGCAGTAAGCCTTCCTGATGGAAGATCTGGTGCTAAGTCTCTGTATCTACCAAAAAGGTTGAAATAAACTTCCTTCGCTATGGACTGCTGTAAGTTTTTAAAAATTTCAATTAAACTAATGGAGTATCCAATATAAGATAAAATACAAAATACAGAACTGCAGTTTCCTATAAAACCATAAAACACAATGGAAAGAAAAATATGCTTAGAAAATGAATGTGATATCTCTGTGTCCTCACGTTGTTCTGAAATAATTGTGCAATAAATCTATAAAACAAAGCTGTTTTACAAAAATAATACAGGATGCAATTAAGGATGTTGGAGCTATGCTAAACGATATAGATGTAAAGTCCAGGTATAATGGGTACAATTTATGATTCAATTATGCAAAATATTCACTTTCTTGGTTGCCAACATAAACTATGTTCAAACCATGGTTGGTCTAATTATGAATTCATGCTGAAACCAAAAATAAACTTGTTGATGAATTATAACATTTTTCAACATTAATATTAAAGTATATTTAAATGCACCATATTTTCAGATGAATAGCTGAATCTACATATATTTTAAAGCATTAAAACTTCATGTTGGTATATACCCAGAACCACAAAAATATTTTTTATTCAGAAAGTAACTAGCAGGAGGTTTTTATTTTGAGAAATGAATCAACCATTTACTACATAAAATTATCTTTTTTTAGAAAGCCTAGTCTTAACAGAATGAGTTTGATTTTTTTTTTTTTTTGTGCTTTACTTTGCAAATCCTGTTATTGCTGAATATACAACTCAGGTGCTGTTTCATAATGGCCATTCTCAGCTAGTCATTTCCAACTCCATGACTTAGTAGTAAGTATGTTCAAAAGTTGCAGCAAAAACTCATGGCCAGATTAAAAGATGCAAAGCCTACAATAATCATAAAAATGGCTGAAATATTTGACAACATCTAAGGAAACATATTATACAAAAATGTTCCATTCTTCATGACATTCTCTTTGAGAACAAAAAGTGACTCCTTAAGGATCTGGAGCAAATTTTCACCCAAGAAATGACGTATTTTAAGCAAAAAGGAACATATATGCTATGTAGCTGCCAATTCCACAAAAGATTTTTATGTGAATATTTTGCAACACTGAATGAAGCAATTCAATTGTTATAAGTATTTTGATATTTATTATATCACATATATTTAAAGCATCAGAATACATTAATACAGCAAGATTATTTTTGGATTGATGTTATTCCAATAATATTTGTAAGTACATTCCAGTCGTATTTATATATGTATATATAAGTGTCAGTCTGTGTGTGCTTTTGGGTGTATGGGTCTTTATACGGTCACCTATGCATGGTTTGAATGTGATGTAAGAGTGAATGGATGTGCGAATGAGAGAAAGTGGGAGGTGTCTATGATTGGATCAGTGTTCAAGTAGTTGATATATTTATTTTTAATGCTGTCCACTATGCCAATAATATCCACATTTATGAATGTGTGTACATGCGACTGTTTGTATGTGTGCATGTTTTTAATTGAAATCTATAACACTAATACTTTAAATTGTATTTAAGAGGTGTAGTGACAAGTTTTATAATCATTGTGTCTGTCTGTATGTTTGTTTGAAACACTTAAGGGTATTTTTAAAAGAATTTATTCTGATATATTAGATGTAAAAGCGTTTTTCAAACACCAGGAAGCTGCCTACACTTAGAGGTAGGTATTTCAAATGGTTGAAGGAAATAGACCAAATTTTCAGTTGTAGTTTGAAATGTCTTAAGGAATTGATAAAATCAAGTTTGTAAACATTGCTAGATGTTTAGGGAAATACTCATCAAAATGAAAATTAATTGAGCATTAAACATGGTTCCACTTATATGAGGTAGCTAAAATAATTAAACTCATAAAAACAGTGAATAGAATACAGATTCCTAAGAACTGGAGGGTGCAGGAAATGGGGAGTTGTTGTTCAACGGATATAAGGTTTCAGTTATGCTATATGAATAAATGCGAGAGGTCCGCTGTATAACGTAGTGCCTGTGGTTAATACTAAAGTATGGTGCCCTACACAATTTGTTAAGGTTGATCTCATGTTGAGTTCTTACTAAAAAATTAAACAACGACAACAAAGGGACATAAGGAAACTTTGGGAGGTGTTGGATATGTCTATTACCTTGATCATAGTGATGGTGTCATGGGTGTTTGCTTATGTCAAGACTTATCAAATGGTGTACATCAAATATGTCTAGTTCTTTGTATATCAATTATACCTCAATAAAGCTGTTAAAATAACAAATATCCCAAATAAAAGTATTTAATTATAACATACCTTACTATATTTATAATTGAAGATACTGGATTATAAACTGTGTTTAGGAGTTTAAAGGAATGTAGATTTTTAAGTTTGTAAGTTGAATAAATCAAGCACTAATGAAAATACAAGCAACTGTGAAGATTCTTCACTAAACATGGAAGCTACACCTCCCCCTGTACCAAAATCTCAAATAATGACTATACAGAGGGCCTGCAAAAATCTTCAAACAACCACACACGTGTACAGATGAAAGATGATTTCTTTGTCAAGAAATGATTTCTTTTTCTTCACAGGCCCTCCCCTCCCCTTTTCCTGGATAGCAGCTAAAGGAAAATCAACAGAAAGCTAGACATAGTGTATAAAATAAGCAACTTCAAGAATCTCTGATGGAAATACGGGGCCGGCCCAGTGGCACAGTGGTTAAATTCTTGCACTGTACTTCGATGGCCTGAGGTTCATGGGTTCGGATCCCAGGCACAGACCTACACCACCCATCAGCCATGCTGTGGTGGTGACCCACCTAGAAAATAGAGAAAGATTGGCACAGATGTTATCTCAGGGCTAATCTTCCTCAAGCAAAAAACAGAGAAGGATTGGCAACAGATGTTAGCTTGGGGCAAGTCTTCCTCAACAACAACAACAACAACAACAACAACAAGAACAAAAATCTCTGGTGGAAATAGTCAGTCTTTCTAGGTAAAAATGCTTAGTCTCTCAGGCTTCTCAGACTTCATCTACAAATGATGGAGAAGTGTTTGGAAGTATGACTAATGGGACCTCTTCTTAAGGTGAGGGGACAGGACATTTCTGTTTTTAGGGTCCTCTGGTCACTCTTTGCCCAGATAACCCTTGCTGCCAAAGTCCATTTCAGAGTAACAGATACCCTGCCCTCTGTGTCTTGATCAGGCTCACTAATAGTCCTGGCCTCTCTCAGCCTTCCTTTGAGCCTGAGTAGAAGAATACCTCTCTGTTAGATCTTTCTTCTGACACCTGCTTCCTTCTGGGACCTTGCTACTTTAGGGTCCATGACCACCCAATTGGCTCTGAACCAACCATGTCCACATCACGTGGTAAATATGGGTGGCTCTGCTAGATAAATGGGACAAAGATGGCCTCTGTATATTGGCCCTATGTTGTTTATTTCTTCTTAGTAGGCTGGGACCCATTAGCTCAAAAGCCTGCCAGCACCAAATTCAGATTTTTTACATTAGACCATTTAGAGACTGTTTGCTTTGCATATCCTGCAAAACTGTGCTCAACACCTGCTAGCCATACATGTGATAAACCCTGGTCTATAAAAGACCCCGAGCTGCTGCTGTCCTTCAGAGATCTCGGACCCAGAGACTCCCCGCTATGCTGCTGAGTGCCATCACCTACACTGACCCAATTCTACTAGTTTATGTTACAATGTAAAATACTCTTTTAGAGCTACATTGATGTTTGGCCAATCAAATCATGTTTTTTCCCTCTCTTCTTTTTTTATTTCCTTCAATAAGAAGAAGAACCAATATTTATTAAATGCTGATTATGTTGCAGGCATTTCCCTAAGCATTTACATATATTTACTTAATTCTCACCAAAAAAACTTTGCTATAGGTACTAGCATTATTCCAATTTAAAGATGAAGAAATAAATTCACAGAGAGATTAAGTAATTTGTGGAAGGTTACGGAACCCAGATTCAGACATGCTTGTCTTAGATGCTTACAAACTTACTTCACTGAATTTCATTTTACTGGGTCCTGAACTTTTATTAAAATTATAGCAAGACAAACAAAAACAAAAACCAAAGCAAAACAATATCCTCCATTTACTTTTGTTTAAAAAATTCTCTCCAAGAGAGTCCTCTCTCTGTTACCTCAGATAAACAAGGCATATATAATTGTCTTTCTCCTTTTATATACACAACATGTATGCAATATAATACACTCTAGATAGATAGATGCCCAGCCCTGGAGATCTAGTGGTTAAGACTCAGCATTCTCACCACCATGGCCTGGGTTCATTTTCTGGTCAGGGAACCACACCACCTGTCTGTCGGTTGTCATACTGTGGCAGCTGCATGTTTCTGTGATGCTGAAAGCTATGCCAACGGAATTTCAAATACCAGCAGGGTCACCCAGAGGGGACAAGTTTCGGTGGAGTTTCCAGACTAAGACAGACTAGGAAGAAGGACCTGGCTACCTACTTCCAAAAAAATTGGACGTGAAAACCCTATGAATAGCAGCAGAGCATTGTCTGATTTGGCATCAGAAGGTGAGAGGATGTCACAAAAAGACCAGGTAGTTCTGCGCTGCTGTACACAAGGGTGCTAGGAGTCGGAATCGGCTTGATGACACTAACAACAACAAAGATAGACAGATAGATAGATAGATAGATAGATAGATAGATAGATGCTATAAATAGAGAAAGAGATGGGGGGAGGGGAGACAATGACAAAGATAATGGTCTTTCTTCTATCTTCTACATCTTCCTATAGTCCATGCTACTACAAGCAGCCAGTATAATCTGCAGCCAGTATAATCCTTTGAAAATAAAATCAAGTCATCAAAATACCCCATGGTTTCCATTTCACCAATGTGGCCTTGTTGCTTTTGGAACATATTAAGACTGTATTGAAATGTACTTGACACCCCAAATTCCTTCTATCAAGTACACTCTTCTACTTCTCCATGTGGCTTTTCCTCTTTCTTCCTTCAGGTCTCTGCTCAAAGGTTACTTTGTCCAAGAGTTCGTCCTGGACTATCTATAGAACACTGCTCTCTGCGCTATCACTCTCTAGCTGTTACGTTGCCCTAGTCGTCTTTATAGCATTGATGGTGCTCCAGAATGCAACTATGAAAGCAGGACTGTGTCTGTTTTGTTTAGTACTATATCCCCAGTGATTAACAGTGACTAAGGAGTCTTAGGCACTCAATACTTATGCTTTATGTGAATAATATATTTACAGCTAACTTTGAAGAGATATTAACCCAGGTGTTAGGTATTATGTTAAGTGGTTCAAATATATGATATGTAATCATGACAAGAATCTCATGTTACAGAGAGAAACGACCAGCTTATACATGGCAGAGAGGGGATTTGACCTTAGGTAGTTTGATTTCAGAGACTACACTGTTTATCATCATGTCAAATGAACAGATTATGAGAAACGTATTTTGCGTTTAAAGTAAAACATTACTTTCTCTTCTTTGAGGTTTTGGCACTCTTTATTCTTTTAAATAAAGAGAGCAAATGCAGTTGACATTGATTTTTACCCTGGCTGAGAGACGTCTACATGTTTTGTTTGTTTTCCCGCCATTCATTTCATCAAGGCCTGGGTTTATATGTGCCTTCTCTAACGTGCTATTCCAAGTTATTGGTCTTTTTCCTGGAAAAACATGTAGTGAACTAAAAATAATAATTTGCCTTTAAGATCTCTAATCCGCTGATCTTGTGCCATGCCTTATTGGGATTTGCATTGCATTCACTGTCCTTTGGGGAATGCCAGGCTTTGATTCTTTTCTTCCTCAGTGTTTATGGTACGTTCATGCTTATTGCACTTAATTTTGTGCTTTGTGAACACTTTTCATACTTTACAATGTAATTTTAATTCTAATTATATATGACACGTCAGTGTTACTTTCAATTCCACATGTAAACTCTAGTTTTCAGATAAAAATGCAAAAGAATATATATTACTTGGGCATTTTCAGAAACTGACAGTATAATTATGTTATGAAATTCTGTGCTATTGTTTCCAGCTTTCTCACTGAGAGGCTGAATATACAAATGACTGACAGCCAGACCATATGTAAAAGTAGAATTCTGATCTTCAACCTGCAGCAACCAGTCCAGGAAGCTGAAGAAACCCTCGGTAACCATTGGCCCCAAACAGCCAGAACTTGATGAATAACTGACAGCTTCCCTAACTTTTGCTCCTGCTTCCAACTTAGGGCCAACCAAGAGAATGCCAAATATGCTCCCATAACCAGTTTTATAGGATGCCCTGCTTCTAGTTAGCGCACTTACAGCTTCTCCATGGAGCATCCTCCAAGAGGATACTTGAAGCCTTCCCCTTTTTTCCCCATATAAAGCTTTCCCATTCATCTGCCTACCTTTGAGTCTGCCACACAAAAGAGTTGATGGCTGACTCCCTTGCTATACCAAGCTCTGAGTAAGTGACGTTTGCTCATTCTCATTTGGGTAGCCTTCGTTTATTTCCACAGTTCCTTTATTAGTACACTGGTAATTTATTTTAATTGCTTCTAGGTTACACGTTTCTAATATTATATTAAAAATGTAGACTTTCACTTATAAGTTGTATTCATGAACACCCATTTTTGAGAGTTTAAGTAGGGAAGGAGTGGCAGTCAAGGACACAGCCCCCCATCCCTGGGCCAGCCATGCTCGTGTGTATATCAGCGTTCCTAGCCCAATTGCCTTCATTCAGAGACCACAGCTGAGACACTTTTTAGGTGTGTCAGCTGAAACCTCCTTACTAAGAAACTTTTCTCCACTCTGACTCAGCACTTTTTTCACTCCTAGCACATCTTCCTTCCTCCCTGCTACCTGGGTCTACAGAAGCCAGGAGGGCTTTGTTTTTATTTTTTCAGGATTCTCAGCCATAAGATGTTTTCTGCCACTGGGCTCCATATCATTTGACTGACCCTCTCCCAGTACCATTCTGTGGAGAAAAATGGAACATTGGGCAGCCTGCATTTTTCTTTTTCTTTGTCTCTTGCCTGCACTATCACAGTGTTATGGTTAACTTGTGTCCCTGCACAATTCATATGTTGAAATGCTAACTTCCAGTACCTCAAAATGTGACTGTATTTGGAAATACAGCTTTAAAGAGGCAATTAAGTTTAAATGAGGTCATTGGGATGGGCCCTAATCCATATGACTGGTATCCTTATAAGAAGATTTCAGGACAGACACACAGAGGGAAGACCATGTGAAGACACAGGGAGAAGATGGCTATCTACAAGCCCAGGGAGAGGCTTCAGAAGAAATGACCCTGCTGACTCCATGATCTCAGACTTCCAGCCTTCAGAACCGTGAGTTTAAATCACCTAGTATGGGGTACTTTGTTATGGGAGCCCTAACTGACTAATACACACAAAAAGTAAGTGAATAAAGTCTTGACTTACTTTTGGTTTGCTCATTGTCCTAATTTACTACCTTGACACCTGGCAAATCAACAGCTTTTCTCTTAATTGCGTAAATGACGTCTTTTGGAGAACAATTTTATTTTGAGTCCTAATTTATAATGTTTTTCTTTTATGTTTCATGTTTTGTTTAGTCTATCTATGAAATTTTTGCAAGATTGCAAATAAACTGTATTTGCTTTAAGAAATTTTTTAGTTTATAGTGGAACATTTAAGTGTGCTTTTCATTTTGAGTTAATTTTTATGCATGGCATGAAAAAAGGGAGAATGTTCAATGTTTATGCATACAAATTAAATTTAATTGCTTTGGCATCTTTGTCAAAAACAAATTGACCCTATGAATGTGGGCCTATTTCTGGAGCTCCATTTTGTTACATTGATCTATGTATCTATCTTTTCACTAATATCAAACGGTTTTGATTTTTGTAGCTGTATTCTTAAAATTAGATGGAATGAATCTTCCAACTTTTTAATTCAAAATTAATTTTGGAATCAGCTTGTCAATTTGTATAATTGGAATTGCGTTTAATGCATAGTGCAAATGGAAGGGATTACTATCCTAAATATATTGGATGTTTTAGTCCATGAATATTGTGTATTTCTCTGTGAATATTGTATATCTCCCCATTTATTTACACCTTTTTTATTTTTCTATTTTTAGTGATTTGTAGTTTACATTGTAGAGATATTGTACGTTTTTTGTTAGATTTTTTCCCTAGGTATTTTATTTTTTGTGTATAGTAAATGGACATTTAAATGTTTTATAACTGTTGCCACTAGTTAATGAAAATACAACCGGTTTTGTTATTCTAACCTTTTATCCTTGAACTTTACCATATTCATTCATAAATTTTAGTAGCTTTTTTTGCAGTCTCCATGGAATTTTCTATTCAAACAGTTATACATCTGTAAAAGGTTTACTTCTTACATTCCTGTATTTTTGTCTTTTAATTATTTGTTGCTTATTGCAAAGGCTAGGACCTTCAGCACAAAGTTGAATAGGACCATTGAAAGTGGGAATTGCTACCTTTTCCTGATTTCACAAGGAAATAATTCAGATTTCCTTTATTAAAGAATATCTAGTCTGTAGCTATTTCTTAGATTCACTTTATCAGATTGAGAAAGTTCCCTATTACTTTTTTAACAACTTTACAGGGGTATAATTGATATACAAAGAACTGCACATGTTTAATATTAACAATTTGATGAGTATGGACATATGCAAACACCCATGATACCATCACTACAATTAAAGTAATACATATATTCAATACCTCCCACAGTTTTCTTGTGTTCTTTTTCTATTTTTAATTTTATTTTATGGTAAGAACACTTAATATGAGATCTACCTTCTTAACAAATTTTGAAGGGCACAATACTGTATTGTTAATTATAGATACTATGTTGTGCAGCAGGTATACTAGAACTTTTTCATCCAGCACAATTGAAACTTATACTCATTGAACAGCAATTCCCATTTTCCCCACCCACTAGCTCCTGGCAAGCACTACTGTATTCTTTGCTTTTATGAATTTGACTATTTTAGATAACTCATATAAGTGGAATCATGCAATATTTGTCCTTCTGTGACTGGTTTATTTCACCCAGTATAATGTCCTCCAGGTTCATCTATGTTGTTGCAAAGGGCAGAATTTCCTTCCTTTTCAAGGCTGAGTAATATTCCATTGTATGCATATACCACATTTTCTTTATCCATTCATCTGTACATGGATACTTGCGTTGTTTCCAAATATTGGCTATTGTGAATAGTGCTGAAAGGAACATAAGAGTGCAGATATCTCTTCAAGACCTTGATTTCAATTCTTTTGGATATATATTTAGAAGTGGGATTACTGGATCACATGATAGTTCTACCTTCAATTTTTTTAGGAATCTCCATGCTATTTTCCATAGCTGTTGCACTATTTTCCATCCTCATCAACAGTGTACAAGAGTTCCAATTTTACACTACTTACCAACACTTATCTTTTTTTTTTAATGGTAGCCATCCTAGCAAGTGTGAGGTGATATCTCATTGTAGTTTTGAGCATTTCATATATCCATTGCCCATTTTATGCCTTCTTTGGAGAAATGTCTGTTCAAGTCTGTGCCTAATTTTTCTTTTATGCTGCAAATATTTTCTTTTAATTTACCACTTGTATTTTGACTACCTGTGGGCCAGCAACAACACAGTCCCGTGCCCCTCAGCTCATATTCCAATGAGGGCATGAGATGAAAGATGGATAATGATAGTACAACTTGATAAAGTTTTACACAGATAATACATTTCAAGAAATGCCAGAGGAGGCACTTATAACCTCTTCACCAGGAAAAATTTGTTTTGACATTAAAAATAGTTTCTAATGGGTAATGAAAATGATATAGTTCCGTTGAAGGCCACTGGCATACTTTTATCATGAAGCCAGGCAAAAAGATCACTACTTTTAGATTTTGCCAGAGCTTGACCACTCTTTTTATTTTCTTTAATTTTTTATTGCAGTAATATTGGATTATAACATTATATAAATTTCAGGTGTACATCATAATACATTTCGATTTCTGTGTAGATTACATCAGGTTCACCACCCAAAGACTAATTACAATCCATCACCACACACGTGTGCCTAATCACACCTTTCATCCTCCTCCCTCTCCTTTTCCCCTCTGGTAACCACTAATCCCATCTCTGTTGCTGTGTGTTTGTTTGTCATTGTTTTTATATTCTGCTTATGAGTGAGATCATATGGCATTTGACTTTCTCCCCCTGAATTATTTCACTTAGCATAATACCCTCATGGTTCATCCATGTTGTCACAAATGGCCAAATGTCATAATTTCCTATGGCTGAGTAGTATTCCATTGTATATATACATACCACATGTTCTTTATCTGTTCGTCCTTTGATGGGCACCTAGGTTGCTTCCGAGTCTTGACTGTTGTGAATAATGCTGCGATGAACATAGGGATGCATGTATCTTTATGCATTTGTGTTTTCAAGTTCTTTGGCTAAATATCCAGCAGTGGAATAGCAGGATCATATGATAGATCTATTCTTAATTTTCTGAGGAAATTCCATACTGTTTACCATAGTGGCTGCACCAGTTTGCACTCAGACCAGCGGTGTACAAGGGTTCCCTTCTCTCCATGTCCTCTCCAACGCTTGTTGTTTCCTGTCTTGTTAATTATAGCCATTCTGACAAGAGTGAGGTGATATCTCATTGTAGTTTTGATTTGCGTTTCCCTGATAGTTAACGATGTTGAACATCTTTTCATGTATCTGTTGGCCATCTGTATATTTTCTTTGGAGGAATCTGTTCAGATCTTTTATCCATTTTTCAATTGGGTTGTTGGATTTTTGTTGTTGAACATATGGGTTCTATGTATATTTTGAATATTAACCCCTTATCTGATATATGGTTTGCAAATATCTTCTCCCAATTGCTAGATTGTCTTTTTGTTTTGTTGATGGTTTCCTTTGCTGTGCCGAAGCTTTTTAGTTTGGTGGAGTCCCATTTGTTTAATTTTTCTATTAATTTTCTTGCCTGGTCAGACATGGTATTTGAAAACATGCTGCTAAAACTGAGTGTTCTGCCTATGTTTTCTTCCTGGAGTTTCATGGTTTCAGGTCTTACATTCAAGTCTTTAATCTATTTTGAGTTGAGTTTTGGGCATGGTGTAAGATAATGATCTACTTTCATTCTTCTGTGTGTGACTGCCCAGTTTTCCCAACACGATTTATTGAAGAGACTTTCCTTTCTCCATTGTATGCTCTTGGCTCCCTTGTCGAAAACCAGCTGTCCATATATTTGTGGGGTTATTTCTGGGCTCTTGATTCTGTTCCATTGATCTGTGTGTCTGTTTTTGTGCCAGAACCATGCTGTTTTGGTTACTATGGCTTTGTACTACATTTTGAAATCAGGGAGTGTGATACCTTCAGCTTTGTCCTTTTTCCTCAGGATTCCTTTGGCTATTTGGAGTCTTTTATTGTTTCATATAAATTTTAGGACTCTTTGTTCTATTTCTGTGAAAAATGTTGTTGGAACTTTGAAAGGGATTGCATTGAATCTATAGATTGCTTTAGGAAGTATGGACATTTTAACTACGTTAATTCTTCCAATTTAAGAGCACAGAATATCTTTCCATTTCTTCATGTCTTCTTCAATTTTTTCAACAATGTGTTATAGTTTTTGGTGTACAGATCTTTCACCTCTTTGGTTAAGTTTATTCCTAGGTATTTTGTTCTTTTTGTTGCAATTGTAAATGGGATTGTAATCTTAATTTCTCTTTCTGCTACTTCATTGTTAGTGTATATAAACACAACTGATTTTCGTCTGTTGATTTTGTATTCTGCAACTTAACTGTATTCATGTATTACTTTTAAAAGTTTTTTTTAGTGCATTCTGCAGGGTTTTCTGTATATAAAATCATATCATCTGCAAATAGTGACAGTTTCACTTCTTTTCCAATTTGGATCCATTTTATTTCTCTTTCTTGCCTGATTGGACTTCTGATACTATGTTAAGTAAGAGTAGTGGAAGTGGGCATCCTTGTCTCGTTCCTGTTCTTGCAGGAATAGCTTTCAGTTTTTCTCCATTGAGAATGATATTAACTGTGGGTTTGTCATACATGGCCTTTATTATGTTGAGGCATTTTCCGTCCATACCCATTTTGTTTAGAGTTTTTCTCCTAAATGGATGCTATATCTTGTCAAATGATTTCTTTGCATCTATTGAGATGATCATGTGACTTTTATTCTTCATTTTGTTAATGAGGTATATCACGTTGATTGATTTGTGGATGTTGATCCATCCCTGCATCCCTGGAGTAAATCCCACTTGAGAATGATATATGATCTTTTTAATGTATTGTTGTATTCAATTTGCTAGTATTTTGTTGAGGATTTTTGCATCGATACTCATCAGTGATATTGGCCTGTAGTATTCTCTTTTTGTGTTGTCTTTGTCTGGTTTTGGTATCAGGATGATGTTGGCTTTGTAGAATGAGTTAGGAAGCATCCCCTCCTCTTCAACTTTTTGGAAGAGTTTGAGAAGGATAGGTATTAAGTCTTCTTTGAATATTTGGTAGAATTCACCAGGGAAGCCATCTGGTCCTGGACTTTAATTTTTTGATTACTGTTTCTATTTCTTTACAGGTGATTGGTCTATTCAAATACTCTACTTCTCCTTGATTCAGTTTTGGAAGGTTGTCTGATTCTAAGAACTTATCCATTTCTTCTAGATCAGCCAATTTGTTGGTTATATATATAGTTTTTCATAGTATTCTCTTATCTTTTGTATTTCTGAGCTGTCTGTTGTAATTTCTCCTCTTCCGTTTCTGATTTTACTTATTTGAGCCTCCTGTCTTTTTCTTTTGGTGAGTCTAGCCAAAGCCTTGTCAATTTGTCTATCTTTTCAAAGAATCAGCTCTTGGTTTCATTGATTTTTTTCTATTACTTTTTTAGTCTCTGTTTCGTTTCTGCTCTGATTTTTATTATTTCCTTCCTTCTTCTGGTTTGGGACTTCGTTTGTTATTCTTTTTCTACTTCCTTTACGTGCACCATTAGATTGTTTATTTGGGATTTTTGTTGTTTGTTCAGGTAGGGCTGACTTGCTATGAACTTCACTCTTAGAACTGCTTTTGCTGTGTCCCATAGATGTTGTCATATTTTCATTTTCATTTGTCTCCAGGTATTTTTGATTTCTCCTTTGATTTCTTCATAGAACCAATCATTGTTCAGTAGCACTTTGTTTAATCTCTACATGTTTGTGGCTTTGTGATTGTCTTCCTGTGGTTGATTTCTAGTTTCATACCTTTGTGGTCAGAAAAGATGCTTGGTATTATTTTGATCTTCTTAAATTTATTGAGATCTGTTTTGTGACCTAATATGTGATCAATCCTGGAGAATGTTCCATGGGCGTTTGAAAAAAATGTGTATTCTGCAGTTTTTGGATGTAAAGTTCTACATATATTTACTAAGTCCATCTGTTCTAATGTGCCTTTTAAGGCCAGTGTTTCCCTGTTGTCTTCTGTTTGGATGATCTTTCCATTGGTGTAAGTAGAGGTTAAAGTCCCCTACTATTATTGTGTTACTGTGTATTTTTCCCTTTATGTCTGTTAATAATTGTTTTATATATTTAGGTGCTCCTATGTTAGGTGCATAGATATTCACAAGTGTTATATCCTCTTGTTGTGTTATTCCCTTCATCATTAGGTAGTGCCCTTTGTCTCTTGTTACAATTTTTGTTTTAAAGTCTATTTTGTCTGATATAAGTATTCCTACCTAAGCTTTCTTTACTTTGCGATTTGCATGGAGTATCTTTTTCCATCCTTTCACTTTCAGTTTGTGAGTGTCTTTAGGTCTGAAGTGTGTATCTTGTATACAGCATATATGTGGTTCTTGTTTTTTTATCCTGTCGGCCACACTATGCCTTTTGATTGGAGCATTTAATCCATTGACATTCAAAGTAGCTATTGATAAATATGTATTTATTGCCATTTTGTTATTTTTTAATGGGTGTTTTAGTAGTTCTTCTCTGTTCCTTTCTTCTTCTCTTACTCTCTTCCCTTGTGGGGTGATGGCTTTCTTTAGTAATATGCTTGATTTCTTTCCTTTACTAATTTGTTTATTAAAGGTTTCTGGTTTGTGATTACCATGAGGTTCATATATAATATTCTACATATATAGCAATCTATATTGAGTTGATAGTCTCTTTAGTTGGACCTCTTTCTAAAAGTTCTACTCTTTTACTCTCCAACTCCCACATTTTATGTTTTTGAAATCATATCTAATCTCTTATTTTGTGTGTGTCTATCCATCACCCTTTTATCATTGAAATGGGTAATTTTAGTACTTTTAACCTACATATTATCATCATCAGTGGTTGATCTGCTACCTTTAGTGTATTTCTGCATTTACCAGTGGTTTCGTTGCCTGTTTGGTTTTCTTTGATACTTTCCTTATCCCTATTTGTGGTCTTCTCTTTCCCACTTAAATAAGTCCCTTCAGCATTTCTTGTAGAACTGGTTCCTTGATGATGAACTCCTTTAACTTTTGCTTGTTTGGGGAACTCTTTGTCTCTCCTTCCATTCTGAATGATAATCTTGCTGGAAGGAGTATTCTTGGTTGTTGTTTTTTTCCTTTAAGCAATTTAAATAAGTCATGCCATTCTCTTCTAGCCTGTAGGGTTTCAGCTGAGAAGTCCATTAATAACTTCATGGGCTTTCCTTTCTATGTCACTTGTTGCCTTTCTCTTGCAGCTTTTAGGATTCTCTCTTTATCTTTAATTTTGGACATTTTAATTATAATGTGTCTTGCTGTGGGCCTCTTTGGTTTATCTTATTTGGAGCTCTCTGTGCTTCCTGTATTTGGATGTCTGTTTCCTTCCTTAGGTTAGGAAAGTTTTCAGCTATTATTTCTTCAAACAGATTCCCTGCCCCTTTGTCTCTCTCTTCTTCTGGGACACCTATAATACAAATGTTGGTGTGCTTGATATTGTCCCAGAGTTCCTTTAGACTGTTCTCATTCTTTTTAACTTTTTTCTTTTATCTGTTCAGCTTACGTGATTTCCTCTAGTCTTTTGTCCAGCTCGCTGACCCATTCTTCTGTATCATCTACTCTGCTATTGAGTCCTCTAGTGAATTTTTCATTTCTAGGATTATATTCTTCATTTCAGATTGGTTCTTTTTTATATTTTCCATTTCTTTGTTGACATTCTCACTGTGTTCATCTAGTCTTTTCCCAATGTCAGTGAGTGTCCTTATGAGTTTTTGTTTGAACTCTTTGTCAGGTAGATTGTTTATTTCTCTTTCATTTAGTTCTTTTTCCGAGTTTTTGTCCTGTTTACTTTCTTGGAATGTATTTCTTTGCCTCCACATCATGCCCTTTCTCTGTGCTTATATCTGTGTATTAGGTGAGTCAGCTATGTCTCCTGTTCTTGGAGAAGAGGCCTTTTATAAGAGACACCTTTTGAGGCCTAGCAGTTTGCTTTTCTCCTGTAGCCAGTCCAAATGTTACAGGAGTGACCCCCGTATGGGCTACTTCTATCCTTCTGCTTCTGCAGGGTTGCTTTTACTACAGTTATTCAGGATGTCTAGGCTTTCTCTCCTTGGCTGGCTGTTTGTAAATCAGGTTTGGGGAGCCCCAGTACCATTGGCTACTAGATCTAATAGCACACTCCTGTTGCAGATTTCCTGTTAAATGAGTAGGCACCCAGTGTATCTGGTTGCTAGGCTTAAGGGCTTACAGCTGCTGTAGGCCTCAGGCCTGCAAGCCTCTTGTTAGCTATCTTAGTATTGCAGTTGAGTGGGGCTGGCACCAGGAATGGGAGCACCCAATTGTTTCGAGCTTTGGAAGGTGGAGCCAATCCTCTTTGTGGCTGTTTGTGAAGCACAGGTCTTCTGCTACTGATAAGCCTCACTCCCCACAGGTCCACACACGCCATCAACAAAGTCCTGGCCTATGCACACTTCCTGACCCCCTGGAACATACCCAGTTGTGTCATTGCCAAGGCCCCCACCTCTCCACCAATGCCCCCCACATTTCACCTCATCCTCACACAGGTCCTAGCCCACAGAGGCAGACACACTCACCTGCCTGTTGAGGATCCAGGCACCTAGTCTGTGCAGGCTGAAAAGTTGCCCAAGGGCTTGCTCTTGTGTGATGCCAGTTTCTAGGGCAGGCTGCCTGCCATGGCTGAAATGCATTAAATCTGCACTCTAGTGGGTGTGGCAGACCCCTGGGCTAATCAGCTAGGGGAAGAACTCCAGTGACGTCTGCCAGTGTCTGTATCAGCACACCTGTAGTAGGTCACAACAATGGCCGCCGCAATGTTTCAGTCTCTAGAGAGGTCTCACCTTTCACTGAGATGCACCCAGAGCCTACCAGGTGAGTTTCTTTTCACCAAAGGACTGTGCACCTTACTTTCTGGTGATTTTAGGTTTCCCTCTGAGAGGGGTGAATTTGTATATGGGGCCTTTAAGAGCTGGCCTTATTCCACTTGTGTTGATAACTCTTCTGGGAATATTCCCTGTTGTATTTAGTAGCCAGTTAAGCCACAGAGTATGACACTTGTCTCAGTTGTGCTGAGTCTGAAGGACAGTTATTCTGTGGAATTTCCCCTTTTCATAGTCTAGAAAACAGACAGATTGCAAATGATTAGATACGTACCATTAAGCTATTATTTACCTTTCTGAAATTAGTGATCTCATCTCAAGTGGGACTATAGTTCCTCTCATATCTATCTTACATAGCTATTAAATGTATTAATATATATATCAATATAATGTAAACTGTAAGGTGATATACATATATAAGCTATAAATATTTCAATCAAATGAAAACATAATACTAGTTCTTAGTTGTTGATATGTGTAATTCAAGACACATACCTGGGTCCAGGAACAGATGATGCCATGATCTCAAATATCCAGATATTAGTGTGAGAATATGATTACAGGTTGAGACTTGATACATAGCTGTTGGGTAGTTGTGTGTTTTCTCCAGTGAACAATGACAGAAAACTCAGTTTAACCATAGATACTTATAGATTTAGTGGTTGCAGGAAAATACAATTAGTTCTGAAGACACTTGGGAAAATTTTAATGTTGTTACAGTAGTCTTACTTGTGATAGTTTATAACCAGGGGAAGTGTGTGTGTGTGTGTATGTATGTGTGCATGTGTGTGTGTGCACGAGCAAAATGATGAATTAGCTGAGAGCTTCACATTGGAACATGCTCTATCTATTTTCACAACCTCTAGCTGTTCTAAAAACATAGCAACCTCTAGAGATGTAATATAATTTTTTTGGCATCAAACTTATGGATTTAGTACATTTCTTCCTATTTATCATTAAATAGCACTCTTGACTCTTTGCCTACAATGGGAAGTGGGAGTTAATTGCTTTGTGGTAGCAACAATGGATTGCATTCTGTCACTTAACTGATATCAGTGACCTGAGTGAAATGAGATAGTTCCTTGGTAGTGATTTCAAAAGGGAAGTTCTTAAATGCTTTCCCCAGGAATGTTAGTATACCCTTGTCAGTATCATATAGCTGATATAGTGGCAACCTAATTTCCCAGTGAGTGTTCACTGTAGCCATACCAGCTGCTAGGCTCTGCCACTAGCTACAGCTTTGATATTAAATAGAGATAGTCATTTCTGTAAAGAAGTAAATTGCTTTATTTATTACTGATGTTGCTCGTCTCATTTATTGAAACACTTTGTCACAGCTGGAGAATGCAGCTGCTTTCTTCTTATATTACAATAAAAAATAAATCATAAGAAAATACATTAGAGAATAAAATAGTTTATTCAGTGTTTAAAATAGGCTGTCAGCAAGTTAGAAATATATAATTTCCAGAAAATGAATATATAATTTAAACCAAAGCATATTGGTAATGATCAATGATTCTAATTGTGTTGTAGTAGTATTTTGAAACTTTTATTTCTTAGTTAAAATACCCATGTTTCAAACTTTTAAAGAAAATTGAAGCTTATGAATTTGGAGTCCTTTGTGTAATCATCTACAAAAGATGATCAGATGTAAATTTTTTATAAATATATTTAAGTATATCAGAGCCTGGCACATATTAGCAATGGGAAACTTGAAAACACAAAATATAATTGTTCCTGAATGATATGATGAACCAGTTTAGAACATCAAAAAATGATTTCTCTAAACCACATTTCTCAAGTCAAGAAAAAACTAAACTCATACATCCTTAGTTGTTTTCTAAGGTCAGGTATATTTAGACTTAGAGGCTCAAGCTCAGAGGGGATTCCTGTGCACAACAGAGAGTGTATATAAAATCCTCTTGATCATGAACTGAGCTGATAAAACCCTAGTATATAAAACACTTGAACTGAAAAAATCCTAGTGTATAAAATATTTTAATATACCAGCTGACTAGAACCTGGTAGAAAGTTTCCAACCCAAATGACCTAATAGTTTGCCAATTAAATAATTAAAAAATAAAACAATAACCTCCCTTTCCATCCATGGCAGAGTAATGGACTGGATTTACCCTCTCTCCTTATGCAAAAAGAAAATCTAAAAGCAGATGAAAATATATGAAATAATTATTGTCAGACACTGGACAAAATGTAGTGTAAGTGTGTGATCCTTTGAGAAAAGAAAAACAAACAAGGAGAGTCCTGTGAATTTTCCCAAATTAGTACCTGGAAACAGGTTTCTCACTGCAGTGCACGAAGGGTCTCTGGGTGTGGGGTAGGGATGGGTGAGACCTTCATGTTCTCCTCATCTCTTTACAGAGTGCGGGACATCTGCACAAGACTCAGTAGTGGAGTGAATATTTCTGGCCTGTGAAGGAACATTAAGCCATTGTTCTACACTTGATCTTAGGCAGAAGGTCGAGAAGCGATAAAGCCATTGTTCTAAGTTATGAGGTTGAGGATATTGAATCTGAGTGAAAACTATCCATGATTTATACAAATCTTAATTCATTAATTTTAGAATATATTGAAGGAATGATGAATTCAACTGAAGTCCATCAGCAAGCTGTATAGCAAAGTAACTGTTATTTAGAATACATAGTAGTAAACCTGGCTTTGAATTTTATAATCTGTGACCTTGGATAATTCTATTAACTTTTCCAGATCTCAGTTTTCTCATCTGTAAAATGAAGTTGCTAAACAAGGTCAGTAATTAATAATAATTGAAAGTAACAACAGTTATTGAGCATCATCTAAATGTCTCAATAATTCTTCACAATATCTCTATGAAAGAAGAATTCTTAGCATTCCTTTTTACAGTGAGAATAAGTAACCTGTCGAAGGTGAAATTGCTAGTAAATGACAGAGAATATGCACCCAGGGATGTTTGTTTCCCAACTCTGTTATTATTCACCATATTATAATGCTTAGATATGGGTTAACCACAAACGATGTGTTTGGATATGTACTTCATAATAGAAGAAATACACAGTAGTAGATGATTAATGTGAAAAAAAGTAAGATCAATGTAATTATTCTAAATATTTACAAAACCAAACTCTAAACACAGAAAGACTCACTCTGATCTCTTGGGCCAAGATATTTTGACAGTCCAATAAACTTTATTTATGATGGTCTTAAATTGCTCATTAAGAATAAGTTCTGTTTTTAGTGTAATTTATTTGGGCAACTGGATTATAAATTGTTTGAACTTGTATATTGAAAATTAATCGTTTTATTTTTTCTATTTAAAATTGTAGCGCAATGCACATCCTTGCACAAAAATTCTTTTATATATTTGTTTTATTGAATTCTTGAGTTATAATTCATGTAAAATTATCCACTGAAAGTATAAAATTCTATGAAGTCTGAGTGATAAAATACCTGTGATATCATTACCACAATTAAGATGAAGACCACATCCATTATGCCAAAAAGGATTCCTTATGCATCTTTGCAGCCCATCCCTTCATCTGCCTTTGGCTGCAATCACTGATCTGCCCCTTGTCACTACAGATGTTTCCATTTTCTGGAGTTTTATACAAGTGGAATCATGTAGTATGCACTTTGTGTCTATTTCATTTCACACAGGAAAATAACTTTTAGATTCATCCATGTAGTTGCATGTATCAGCAATAGTTTATTTTCTTTTTATTGTAGAGTTGTATCCCATTGTATAGGTATGCCATCATTTTTAGTCCACTTACTTGCTGAGCCTCTTATGTATGTATTGCCATCCATGAACTTTTTTGATAAAGTGTCTGTTAAAATATTTTCCTTATTTCTGAAGAAATCTTTTCTTACGTTAGATGGCAAAGAATTTCTCTAATATTTTCTTCCAGTAATTTTATAGTTTTAGTTTTTACATTTTGATCTATGATCCATTTAGAGTAAATTTTTGTATATTATGTGAGGTAAGAGTTTATGTTCATTCTCTTTTTTTGCTGTATGGATACCCATAGAGAGTAAATTAAAGTATAAATTTTGTAATATCAATTCATCTTTTTTTTCTCTATTGCCCCAACCTGTCTGCTGGCTTCATCCAATATCTAACTACTGTTGAAATATGGTAGTGGCAAGCATAGCTCCAAATAAAGAAGTTACCATTTTTTCATGTTCTTTTCTATCCTTAACCCCTGAGTAATAATACAGTAGTTGGTCCCCAAATACAAGAAAATATACTCCATCACTCATTTGGCCTTGTGTTTGGATCCCTTTTCTTTCGTCTTTGTCCTATGTGTTTACAAAACTATGTGGTGAGTGGTAGAAGGTGGTTCTTTCTCACTCACAGTCCTTTTCATCTCTCGTAAAGTTAGACAGTCAATGAGGTTTCCCAGAATTACTTCAATCAATGTCACAATGATATTTTAGAAAGAATAATTGCTAGTTGGCTATTATTCAGCTTATTGGTTCTATTCATTTAAGGTTATCTTAGGAGGTTATGACCATTGTTTAGTTTCAGCGCATGTTAAGTTTTCTGTAAGTAAATTTTTCTTTGGCTATTTTGTCAAGTTTCAGCAAGTAAGGGTGTAGGGGAAGTGGTTGGCATTTGGTCACATGCTGCCATTTTTTCCAGATTTGGGGTATTCTCTCATTGATAAAATTATTCAGAAAAAATTTTCAAATCTTCCTTAACATCTTTTCCTGGTGTTAAATATTTAGTATTATAAAAAATCTTTGTAAATATTATTTGTAAAAGGTTCCACTTCCACTGTATTTTTGACATATAGATGTTTTTCTATATATTTCACTGTTGTTTTTTCTAGTTGCAGTCATATGGGATAATATTGTAATTTATATGTATCAGTTTTTTGGCTTGATAAGATGACTTGAAATTTTAACAGTTATTATACTAAGATTAAGGAAAGGATTCACAATATGTCTGTAGTAATGTCTCCTGAATGAATTAATAAATTTTTAGAAAGTCATCAGATAAAGAAACAATCATTGAATAACAGGTCTTATTCTCCAATCATATGGTGCTTACCTCATATAATACTTGTTGACTAAATTGAACGTGAATATATTGCTTACACATCACACATTTGATTACGGGGTTTTGGGAATGTGTGGCCTTTGCTTATTTATGAAGAATTCTTTAAAAAATGGTTTTGAAACATGATCTTCACCTGTAAAATGGTTGAAATGAGGATAATAAATTGACAATGTCCTTTGTCCTAATGTAAAAATTTCATTTTGTTTAAATAATAATCTTACTTTCAGTGAAATGCAATGAAACTTTAATATGTTTTGTGTAAACGAACTAAGCATATTAATTATTGTGCTATAATAAACATCAGAACAATGCGCTTACTACCTAATATTTTTTACCAATAATTAAACATGGACTCCTAGGTTATTCAAAAACATAGCATAGCAGCATAACATTTAGCAATTCATAAATATGTTTTAAATGTGACTACTTTGAGGAATCATATCTAGACTACTCAATGGATATTTGAGTAGAATTAAAAATTATTTTGTTTTCTCTTCCTAATGTTTATTTTACCAGAAAAAAATAAATTGAATAAATCCTGACTGTAAATCTGCAAATACATAAAGAATCCTGATGATTTTTTCCAGATCATATGATTGTATAATCTGCTATAGTGAGGGGTTATGCAACTGAGAAACTGAGTATTTTTGTGGAATCCAGAAAATTACAATGAAATTCATGTTTCAAAATTTTCCTATCTGAATGTATTTGATGTAGTGAGAGAAAGGTGGCTTGTCAGTATGCATTTTTATATAATTCTTTTTCTTACGTTGCTAAATTTACCATTATTTCAAGTATCTCCATGGTTAAAAGTGCTTGAAAATCTGTGACGTTGAAATATTAAGAAGTGATTCTTTTAATATTAAAGGTTGATATTAAAATAAATGATAAATAATGAATATTTGCATTCCATTAGATATTTACATTTTATAAAAGAAAAAAAATGAATGCTACTCAGAGCTAACACAATTGTCCAATTTCCCAAATCACCTACCAGACTTCTTATATGCTTGCATATCTATCAATGTTTCTTTATATGCCTTTATCTCTGACTTCCAGATTCTTTTCCATGATGTTGGTATAATTCAATTCTTTTTATTATTATTTCCATTAGTTGTACAGTCATCTTTTTTATTACAAAAAACTTTATATTTTCACTTTCTATAAATTTATTTATGTAATTCCCACAAAACTGAAAGTTTTGGAATTTAAAAATTATGTGATTTGGTACATTTAGATATGTTTTTCATTTATCTTTCTTTCATGCTTTGTTTACATTTGTCATGCCACTTATTACCAGTATCGGGATTATCAGTTAATATGTATTCCTTGCATATTATATTGAACCAAAGGCTGTAAGCTGTTTTACTTATTCTTCTATTCTCCACTGTATGCAATGCTTGAGACATAGTAGAAGCTCAGTAAAGATTTGATTCCATCCCCTTTGTGGTATTCAAGAGCATCAGAATATAAATCTAAAATCCCGTGTGCAATTTAATTTAACTTTCAAGATCATCAGCATAGCACTTGTAGTTAGCATCTACTGAGGTGAAAAGTCATTACTACACTCTTGTCTCTCTTACCTCAGATCTTTCTGGTGCAAATGGCAATATTCTCTTTGGAAGCCACTGTGCCCACTGGGAGCAATTCATCTCACTAACATAGTATCTTCACATCTTTTTCAGGGTAGAAAGAGCAACTTCACTCTTCCAAGAACCAAATTTAACTGACATGAGCACTTTATTTATTATTTTTTTTTACCCCCAGAACTCCTAGCACAGCTCCAAATTTAATATTTTACCTCACATGGAAGTATCACAAGACATTCCTGCCATAGGGCCCTCCACTGCCTTTGAAACAAAACTGTATGGCTGTTAACTCTGCTTTTGGTCTAAAGCAAACTGGGTATCTTAAATGAACCTCATTTCTCTTTCAATATGATTTCCTGGATTGTTTTAATTCTCCAGAGAAGAAATTAGGAATGAGAAGTTGGTTGGGAATGTATGTTAATTATTTCATTTGAGCACTCTTAAATTTACTATGTGTCAGGTTGTCCTAAGTACTTTACACATTGCAAGTAATTAAATTCTCATAACTATTTTATCTCCCCCAAATCAACTCTCTGCTATAACTTTCTTGAAATTTCAGTAAGAATTTTTCAATATTTTTCTTAGAAATTCAAAATGTGGTGATTTTATTCTATCAATGTAAAGCCTATAGTTATCATATGTCCCATCATAAAATAATCTCCCTCACAAAAATATATTTCCCTCTGCTTTTCAATTTTTGAAAGCTTAAATTAAATAGCATTCTTAAATTAACTAGCATTCTTATAAGTGCTATAGCATAGAAATGTTTAATTGAAAGCACAATTTTTCCTTGTTATATTGGAAATTTTATAATTTAGTATTATTTTTGAAAACTTCATATAATCTAATTAATTTATAATATGGCAATATTTGCACTAGGTTTTTTGCCAGTAAATTCTCTGACATTAAAATGATTAAAAATGATCCAAGAAGTTTGGGAAGATTAATGGTTTTGATCTCTAATTTCTTTTATAGTTAATAATTACTTTGAACATCAGTAGTCTAAATGTACCAACTAAGAGAAATTGTCAGACTGGGTCAAAAAAAAAAAAAAGAAGTCTTGGGCCATCCTGGTAGTGTAGTGGTTAAGTTTGTGTACTCCACTTGGGTGGCTCAGGGTTCACAGGTTCAGATCCTGGGCAGAGACTTACACTCTGCTTGTTAAGCCACACTGTGGTGGTGTCCCACATACAAAATAGAGGAAGATTGGCACAGATGTTAGCTCAGGGCCAATCTTCCTCACAGACACACAAAAAATACTCAATTATATGTTGTCTACAAGAAACTCCATTTAGTATAAAGACCCATATAGATTAAAGGTAAATAGATAAAGAAAAATATACCATGCTAAGACTAGTGAAAAGAACACAGGAGAAGCTATATTAATTTTAGACAGAACAGACTGAATTCAAAGCAAGGAAAGATATCAGAGATAAAGAAGGGCATCACATAATGATAAAGGGGTCAATTTATAACAATCCTTAACATGTATGCACCTAATAACAGACTGACAATCTATATGAGGCAAAAACTAATAAAATTGCAAGGAGAGATAGGTAAATCCACTATCATACTTGGAGATTATAAACGGGCAGATTTAGCAGGCAGAAAATCAATAAGGACTTTCAACTGGATACAATGGAAATCTGTAGACTACTTCATCTAACAACAGCAAAATACATATCCTTTTCAAACATACACGAAATATTCACCAAGATAGACCACATTCTGGGCCATGAAATACACCTTAAAAAATTTAAAAGAATGGAAATCATATAATGTCTGCTCTCAGACCATAATGGAATTAAACGAGAAATAACAGAAAGATAACTAGAAAATTCCTCTTTATTGAGTCAGTTTTATCCTATTTTAATTCTTTAAGCATATGTATAATAGTTGAAGTCTTTGTCTACTAAATACAACATCTAGGCCCTCTTAAAGTCCATTTATATTGCCTGCTTTTATTCTAGAGTATGGGTCACAGTTTCTCGATTCTTTGCATGTTTTCTAACTTTAATGCTTGTGCATTTTAGGTAATATATGTAGCAAATATTCTGCTTTATTTAAATTTGTTTTTGTAATTTTCTTGGATTAAACTGCCAAATCTATCACCTCAAAGAATGTATCTGGTTGTGTCTCTCCTCATATTTTATATTCTAATTATTTATTTTTTAGCCTTGGATCTTAGAGGTCACCCCAAGGGCTGCAAAGCTAAGTGTCAGCCAACGATTGGGGAAGAGGATATGCTCATACACCTGGAGTCCTTAAGGCTTTAAACCTCAGTCGACTTATCTGCATGTATATTGGAATGCTTTCAAAATAAGTCAGTCTGCCTCGGCTTTCACTTCTCAGGTAGCTAAGGTATATCAGGTATCAGAGATCTCAGGATCTCTCAAGCATCCCCTATGCATGTACCTAGTTTTTTGAGTCCATCAGGAATGTGTAGATGGCTTATTTCACTCTAATATATAGCTCTCCAATATCCAGGACCTCTAGCAACAGCACTTGTACACAACCATGACTATAAACTTGTCTTAGCAGAGTTGCAGGTTTTCCCCTTTCTTTCCTACTGAGTTCACTACTGTTAATGGAAAAATCATGCAAGTTTTTACCTTCAGCCCCAAATCAGCTGTGCCCTTTCTGGAAGCAAGGCTTCTGGTTATGGTGGTGAGCCATGACCTGGGAAAATTGTCCTAGCTGACCAAGATGAGGAGAGAGAAGGAAGGGAGCAGCCCCATGGAACAACAGACTCTCTTACCTCTCTTATTCATCTCAGGTTCTTACCTGAAATTCTGGTAGGTTATTATGAATAATTCCTCCATAATTTCTTGTTTGCCCTTGGTCTATTTTCAGATTCCTGATATGGTTTGTTTTTATAATTTTGTTTAGTTTTATACTTGTTATTGAGGAAGAGGATTCATTAAACTCCTTAAAGCCATTGCCAAAAGTCCCAGCCACAACCTTTGCAAATTTACTCAGAAATACTCAGGCACTCAGAGAAAACATGAATCTCTTTGTCTTTGTCTGTGTTCTAATAGTTCTTCCTTTGGAACTTCCTGGGATCTCTCACTCTGCTTACAGAGAAATAAACTTAATCGACAACATCTGAGATTCTTCTTGTTTAAATAGTCTCTTTTGGTTATGTGTTCAGTCTATTTAAACAACCTATCAGAGTCTTTTGGGGATGACTGTTTCATTTGAGTAAATAGTGTCAGTTGGGTTTCCTCCACAATTATCGCTCTTAGATTGGTCTGGTCCTTAGAATGGTGACCACTGATGTGTTTCTGGTAACCTGCAGTCATTTCAAGTACTCGATTGACACCCACCAATGAATCCATCATCCCAAATTTTGTTTTTGATCGCAAAGCTTAAAGCTATCTTCCAATCATAATAATGTTCATCTGTATAATTGTGTGTGGATGTATTTGAATAGGCACATTTTTATAAAAATCCATAGCATTGCTAATTTATTTATGTTTAAGAAATATAGAGACAAATTTTGTAATCATTATGCTTTTCTTTATGCTTGTTTGAAATACTTTAGTGTTTGATTTTTTAAAATTTAAAAGTCTAATTTATTAGATTTAAAAGAGTTTTATAAGTGGTAGGAAGCATTTGTTGTCTAGATTGAGATGTAGATATTTTGGATGCTTGAGAAAAATAGACTAATTTTTTCAAATAGCTTGAAATACCTTAAGAATTTTACGTAATGAAATTTATAAGCTGTGGTAAATGTTTAAGGTAATTCTACATTGTCAAAATGGTAAACTAATTGAGCATTAAACAAAGAACATAAGTAAAAGTGTTTTTAATTTTAACACAAACTGCTGTATTTACAAGTGAATATTGTAAGTGACAGACTGTAGATTGTGTTTACAAGTTTAAGGAGACTTAGATTTATAAACTGAATAAATTGATCACTAAAACCTAGAATGTAAGCTATGAATCAGGGAACTTTGGGGCCTGTAGTGCAGGCACTGTACTATTGACTCAGTGCATATCTCCCAACTAAAGAATCTAACACATTAGCAAACATTTGATCCATCGCATGGCTGCACAGCAAAGGAGATCTCAAGAAAAAGAGGTAAAGATCAGGGAAACAGGAATGGGGAAGCAGTTGGAAAAGGGAGGTCTAGGAACTGACCACAGGAAGGAGTCAGGGAATAGAGGAATGGTCAAGCAGTCAGCAAAGACTGAGGGCTGAGCACTGATTTCCTCAAAGTTTTATCAAGGGCCCCATCTTGCCGTATGCATAACTTACATCTCAGATTTATATTTTTAATTGACTTAATTGAATGTAACGAGCAAATAAAATCAGATACTCTTGGGTGTATGATGGTGAACCCACAATTCTATGTATGAAGTAATGTGTTGGTTTAGTAATTGGTTTCCTTTCTTCTTTAGGAAAAAATGCAAGTCAGGTAGTAGATAAAGTAGAGTTTGATATAAATTAAGAAAAAAATACCATGAAATTTCCTTAAATTTCTATATGCCAGCATTTCTGACCATGCAGCAAGGAGAAACTGTACATTGCATTTGGTCATGAAATCTATGCTTTCCAAAAAATAGAGTATGACATAAAACTATTCACTTGGTAAGCTCCTGAATTGAAACTTGTGCATAAAATTAGCAAAATTAGGACAGCAGGCTGTAGGACAGGGTAAAAGAGGAAAGAATTTGGGTATATAATGAGATTGTGAAAATATATGGCAGCTGAGATTATGAAAGTAAAATAAGAAAAAGCAAGGGAAATTTAGTGTTTAAAGTTTAATTAATGTTGTTAAATTAAGAACAGTACTACTGTGGAACACTAAATTTGAGAATTTAAGACTATAGTAGAGTTTAGTTTATCCATTATTGTATCTACTGGCTCTTTTGCATCCTTACAGGGTCATGATAATGAATATCTATAATAAAGAACTGCAGAAACTGTAAAAGTTTGCATTTCTTCTGAATGGTCAATGAGGATTACAATTTCAGCTAGTCAGTTTTATTGTACTCCCATTCCCAGAGTTCAGTTTGAAGAAGAGTGGAACTGAAGAACCTGTCTTGCCGCCCGCTCATTTCTTCCTTTCATTGCCTTTTTCTCTTACCTCTAAGAACTTTACATTGTTTTCTAGGTTTATCCAATGAGGTAGGTCGTTCTTTTTGTTTTCTGCATCTGTTGTGCCTAAGTAACTCTTTCTACTGACTGATGCTCTTCTCAATTCAGTTAAATACAACATAACCAGATCTAGTTAAATATAGCATCTTCAGTTTCCCCAGAAGTTGAGGGTTTAAAACTTTCTAAAATTGTGGTTGAACATATAACATTTGTCATTTTAAACATTTTTAAGTGTAAAATTCGATGGCATTATATTGTGTTGAGCAACCATCACCACTAATTTCCAAAAATCTTTCATTACTCCTAACAGAACTGCAACAATTAAGCAGTAACTCCCCATTCCTACCTCCAACCTCTCCTCCTGGGAACCTCTAATCTACTTTCTTTCTCTATGAATTTTCATATTATACATAATATGTAATTTAAATGGAACCAAAGTTTGTCCTTTGTGTCGGGGTTATTTCACTTATTAAACAAATATTTTCAAGGTTCATTCATGTTGTAGCATGTTTCAGGGCTTCATTCCTTTTGATTGCTGAATAATATTCCATCATATGTATATATCACATTTTTTTGTGTCCTTTAATCTGTTGATAGATAACTTGAGTTTCTACCTTTCGGCGAATAATGCTGCCATGAATGTTAGTGTATAAGTATATGATTGAATTCCTGTTTTCAATTCTTTTTGGTATATACCTAGGAGTGGAGTTGCTGGGTCATATATTAAATTCATGTTTAGCTTTTTGAGGAACCAACAAACTGTTTTCCACAGCAGCTGCAAGCCCCACCAGCAATGTATAATGGTTCTAATTTCTTGACATCCTAGCCAACATGTCATTTTTCTTTTAAAAAAAAATAATCTAGTATGTATGAAATGGTAACTCGTGGTTTTCATTTGAATTTCCTAATGAGTAGTGATGTTGAGTATCTTTACATAATCTTATTGACCATTTTTATATCTTGTTTAGAGAAATGTCTGTTCAAGTCCTTTACCCATACTTTAATTGTTCTTTGTTTTAAGTATGAGTTTTATATGAGTTCTTTGTGTATTCTGCATGTTAAATCTTTATCAGATATATAATTTGAAAATATTTTCATCTATTCTGTAGGTTGCCTTTTCACTTACTTGATCATGTCCTTTGATGCATAAAGGTTTTTAATTTTTATGAAGCCCAATTTTATTTCTCATGCTTTTGGTGTCATGTCTAATAATTCATTGTTGAAATCTAAGGACATGAAGACCCTTTTCCGTTTATTTAATTGTTTTAAAATTTCTTTCAACAATGTTATGTACTTTTCATTGTATAAGTCTTTACCCATCTTGCTTAAATTTATTCTTATCATTTTATTATTTTAGATGTCATTGTAAAGGAAATTACTTTCTTAATTTCTTTTTTGGATTATTTATTTCAAGTGTATAGGAATACAACTGACTTTTTGAGTTCATCTTCTATCCTGTGATCTTGCTGAATTCATTTATTACTTCTAGTAGCCTTCTTGTGAATTTGCATATATAGAGGATCTCTATTCTCACCTGCAAATAGAGAGAGTTTTACTTCTTTTCTCCAATTTGGTTGCCTTTATTTCTTTTCATTGTCTAGTTGCCCTGGCTAGAATTTCTATCACAATGTTGAATAGCAGTAATGAAACAAGGCATAAAAAACTTCCCAACAAAGAAAAGTCTAGACCCTGGTGTCTTTACTAGTGAATTCTACCAAACATTTAAATGAGAATTAACACTAATATTTCTCAAACTCTTCCAAAAATGGAAGAGCAGGGAACATTTCCTAACTCATTCTATGAGTCCATCATTACCCTGACACTAAAGCCATGTAAAGATATCACAAAAAAGAAAATTAGACACCAATATCCTTTATGAAAATAGATTTAAAATTCTCAAGAAAATTCTAGCACACTGAATTTAACAGCATATTGAAAGGATTATACACCATGAGTCAGTGGGATTTATCCAAGCAATGCAAGGGAAGTTCAACATAAAAAAACCAATGAATGTAATACACCATGTTACAGGTTGAATTGCATCCTTTCCAAATTTATATGTTGATGTTTTAATTCTTATACCTCATAAGGGCAACTTATTTGGAAATAAGTTCATTGAAGATGTAATTATTTGTTAAGAGTAGAGTGAGCCCCTAATTCACTATGACTCATATTCTTCTGAAAGAAATGTCATGTAAAAAAACACGCACAGGGAAAGCACAATGTGAAGATTGGAGTTATGCTGCTCCAAGCCAAGGAAATCCCAGAAGGTAGGAGAGAGGCTTAAAACACATCCTTTCTAGTGCCTTCAGAGGGAGCATGGCCCTGCCAACACTGATCTCAGAATTCTAGTCTCCAGAACTGTGGCATATTTCTGTTGTTTAAGCCACTCAGTTTGTGGTACTTTGTTATAGCAGCTCTAATACAGAACACACTAAAAGAATAATGATTCTTAATTGACAGAGAAAGGGCATTTGGCAAGATCAACCAGTCTTTCATTATAAAAACACTCAGAATACTAGGCATAGAAGGGAACTTCCTCACCATGATAAAGTGGATTTATGAAAAACTCACAGCTAACATCATACTCCGTGGTGAGAAACTGAAACTTTTCCTATTTTTTTGTCAATCTAGCTAAAGGTTTGTAAATTTTGTACATCTTTTCAAAAACACAACTTACAGCTTCATATTCTATCATTTTTCTAGTCTCATGTTTTTTCACTCTAATCGTTATTATTTCAGTGTGTCTACTAGCTTTGGGTTTAGTTTGCTCCTTTTTCTAGTTCCTCAAGGTGTAAAGTTAAGGTTATTGGTTTGAAATCTTCATTCTTTTTTAATGTAGGTATTTACAGCTATAAATTTCCCTCTGAACAGTGCCTTTGCTGCATTTTATAAGTTTTGTTATGTTGTGTCAAGTATTTTCTAATTCATCTTGAGATTTCTTCTTTGACCCATTGGTTGTTTAAAAGTGTTGTTTAATTTCCAAGTGTTTGTGAATTTTCCAGTTTTCCTTATTGATATCTAGCATCACTCCACTGTGGTCAGAAAAGATATTTTGTATGATTCAGATTTTAAAAATTTATTGTGATTTGTTTTGTGGCCTAACATATGAAGAACATTCTGTGTGTACTTGTGTATTTTGCTGTTGTTGGGTAGAGTGTTCTGTATGCCAGGTCTAATCAATTTATCATTTTGTTCAAGTGTTCTATTTATTGGTCTTCTGTACAGAAGTTCTATTCATTATCAGAAGTGGTGTATTGAATACTCCAACTTATTTAAGAACTATTTCTTCTTTGAATTCTGTCAATGTTTGCTTCATATATTTTGGGGGCTCTGTTGTTTGGTGCATATGTGTTTATACTTGTTTTATTTTCTTAATGAATTAACTGTTTTACTAATATATAATGTCATTCTTTGTCTCTTCTAACAGTTTTTGACCTAAAGTCTATATTGTCTGATAATTATATAGCCACCCTAGGTCTTTTTTGGTTACTATTTGCATTGAATATTTTTTTCCATCCTTTCAACTTGTTTCTTTGGATCTAAAATGAGTGTCTCATAGGCAGCATATAGTTGGATCATGTTTATTTTTGTTTTTTCATTCTGAAAACCTCTGCCTTTTGATTGGAGAGTTTAATTCATTTACATTTAAAATAATTACTGATAGGGAAGGATTTTCAATGTATTTGTTTTCTGTATGTTTTACAGCTTTTTTTTTTTTTTTTGGTCTGTCATTTTTCCATCACTGACTTCTTTTGTTTTTAGTTGATTTTTTGTGGTGAACCATTTGATTCCCTTTTCATTTTCTTTTGTGTGTATTTTTTAGATGTCTTATATGTGGATACCATGGAGATTACATTTAAAATTCTAAATTTATAACATATAATTTGACTTGATAGCAACTTAACTTTAATGGAATGGAAAATCCCTGTTTCTATACAGCTTTATCTCCCCTTCCTCACTGCATGTTGTCAAAAAATTACTTTTTTATACATTGTGGCCAATGCTATACATTTATAATTATTTTTATGCATTTGTCTTTTAAATCCTGTAGGAAAAGATGACGTTACAAATCAAAAATATTATATTGTTTTTTATATTTGCCTATGTATTTACCTTTACCAGAGAAGTTCATTTCTTCATACAGCTTTGAGTTACTATCTAGTGTCCTTTCATTTCAACCTGAAGGACTCTCTTTATAAATTCTTGTAGGGCAGGTTAGTGGTAACAAGCTCCCTTTGCTTTTATTTGAGAATATCTTAATTTTTCCCTCTTTTTTAAAGGACAGTTTTGTTGGATATAGAATTCTTAGTTGAGAATTGTTTTCTTTCAGCACTTCAAATATGCCATCCCACTGTCATCTGCCCCCAGTTATTTCTGATGAGAAATTACCTGTTAATCATATTGAGGATCCTTGTGCATGAATGTGAGGTGTTACTTCTCTCATTGCTTTCATGATTCTTTGTCTTTGGCTTTTGACAGTTTGATAATAATGTGTCTTGGTGTGAGGCTCTGAGTTTATCCTAGTTCCCCCCCCCCCCAACCCTCAGACTAAATAATTTCAATTGTACTATCTTCAAGTTCACTGATTATTTCTTCTCCCTGCTTAAATCTGCTCTTGAACCCCTCTAGTGAATTTTTCCTTTCTGTCGTGCTTTTCAGCTCCAGAATTTGTGTGGCTCCCTTTTTGTTAAGTGTATTCTTTATTATTATTATTATTGTAAAATGTAACAGAAAATTTACCATTTTAACAATTTTAAGTTTATAACTCAGTGGCATTAAGTACATTTACAATGTTGTGCAATCATCACCTCTATTCATTCATTCTATTCTATTCATTTCCAGAATTTGTTCATCATCATCTCAGAAACTGCACCCATTAAACAATAATTTGCCAAACCACACTCTCTCCAGTTCTGTTAACATGTATTCTACTTTGTTTATGAATTTGCCTATTCTATTCACCTCAAATAAGAGAAATAATACATTTGCCATTTTGTGACTGTTTATTCACTTAGCTTAATGTTTTCAAGTTTCATCCATGTTGTAGCATGTATCAGAATTTTATTCCTTTTTAAGGCTGAATAATATTTTGTTGTAGATATATACTACATCTTGCTTATCCATTCATCTATTGATAGACATTTGGGTTGTTTCCACCTTTGGCTATTGTGGATAGAGCTGCTATGAACACTGGTGTACAAATTCTGTTTGAGTCTTTGCTTTCAATTCTTTTAAGTATATACCTAGAAGTACAATTAATAGATCATGTGGTAATTCTTTTTGAGAAACTGTAAACATTTTCATAGTGGCTGTTTTGTTTCTTTTCAATTTCTACTTCTTTATTAACATACTCATTTAGTTCATACATTGCTCTCCTGATTTCCTTTAGTCTTTGTCTCTGTTTTCCTTTAGCATTTTGAGCATATTTAATACAATTATTCTATAATCTTTGTATAATTAGTCCAAAATCTGGATTTCTTCAGTGATGGTTTTGTAATATTTGTTTTGTTCCTCTAAAGAGGCCATCCTTTCCTGTTTCTTTGTATTCCTTGTGTTTTTTGTTTTTATTGTTGAAAACTGGACATTTGATTTATTATAATGTGGTAACTCTGCTAATAAGATCACTCCTTCTTTTCCAGGATTTGTTGATTTTTTTGATTATTGAAGGCTATATTGTTATTTATATTGTTTAGTGTCTTTCCCAAACTTTGTTTTCAAAGCCTATATTCCTTGTCTTGTGTGGTCTCACTGAAGTCTTTGTTCCTTGTGTTAAACTAGAGTTTTGACAGAGAGTCCTTTAAATACCAGGAGATAAACACACACACACACACACACACACTCTAAATAAAAAATCCAAAACAAACATGCAAACAAGGAAATGAAATAATAGATCCCCCAGTCTGCGAGGATGGGGTCTGGGTTGGGGCACTGCTTAATCACTAAGTTAGGCTTGCACTGAGCCTAAGGATCAGGCTGAGGTGAAGGCTTAGGGCCTTTCAGATCTTTTCTGAGCACAGGTTTTGCTCTAGGCATGTGTGTGGCTTTCTAAATTCCCTCACGTGGTGCTTTTAAATGTCCTAGTTTCTTAATGAATCTCCCTAACTTTTGCTCCAGGGCCTTTGGCATCTGTTTTATGTTTCCATCACATTCTTTTCCCAGGCATCAGTGAGTTGTTAGTTTGACTTTCAATTCTTTTGAGCAATGCTCACTGCTTTTCTGGTCCGAGTTCCCAGTTAGGTAAAACAGAGAGTAAAACAGAGACAAGGGCCTTCATCACTCACTCATGCAGCTCCTAGACAGTTTGGAATCGACAGATACACACAATAATTTTCCAGTAAGGTCTGCTCTTCTCTCTCCAAAACCAGAGATCAGGGACATACACTAGGAATGCAAGTTTCTTTCTTCAGGACTGCTACTGTGCTGGGGAGGGGGTGGGACAAGGGCAAGTAACGAGATCACAAATCTTTGCTACCATGTTGAAGTTACGTTTTTCTTGATTCAGTGTTCAATTAGCTGCTCTAAACCTTTAACTGTTTTTCAGAGCTCTGACAAAGTTGGTTTTGACAGTTTTTGCTTGTTTGTCAGGGTTTCTGAAGGGGGATGAGAACTTGGAGCTGCTTACTCCATTTGCTGCAGTGAAGACTAATGTTGAGTTTTCTACAAATATGACTACCAAGTGTTCTGAACTTATGTCTGGATCCATTTTGATTGGCTATTCCCAGGGTGAGAAACAATTTTTACTAGAAATTCAGCTTTAAATTAAATCTTGATTTAACTTATCTTTTTCTAACTCATTTTTTTTTAGCAGAATGCTCATGTTCTGTCTCAGCAATATATTCAATAACCAAATCACTAAAGAGATGAACATTTGAACCCTTTTGTTGATAGGGACGTTGAGTTGATTCTGACTCCTAGTGACCCTGTGTACGGCAAAGTGGGACCCTACTCAGTCTTTTTGCTCCGTCCCCTAACCTTTTGGTGCTATATCAGACAATGCTCCACTGCTATTCATAGGGTTTACGTGGCCAATTTTTTTTGAAGTCGGTGGCCAGGTCCTTCTTCCTATTTGAACCTTATATACTAATTTTTTGTAATAAAATTTGAAATTTCACCTGTAAAATTAATTGTTTTTAGAAATATGTGCCCTTTATATCATACTCAACTAATTTATGGATTCAAAATTTTCATAGTACAGGGGTCAGCAAACTACCACCCATGGGATAAATCTGGCTTCCCATCTATTTTTGACCAGCCTGCAAACAAAGAAAGGTTTTATAACTTTCTAATCACTGGAAAAAGTAAAAATAATATTTTGTGATGTGAAAGTTAAATAAAATTAAAATTTAACTATTCATAAATAAATTTTTATTGAGTCATGGCCACATTTATTTGTTGATATTTTGTCTCTGGCTGCTTTTGTGCTACAAAGGCACAATGGAGTAGTTTTGACAGAGATCATATGCCCTGCAAAACTATGATGTTTACTATCTAGCCCTTCACATATAAAGTTTTCCAACCTCTGACTAGTACCACATAAAGAGAATCAACAACCTGAGAAATCATTCCAATGCCTTATAGATTTAAAAGGCATTCTTCAGGAGCAACAGCTCAAAGATTGTTACTTCTAGAAATTTCAACTACTACAGATTTTATCACATAATATGCATTTTTTTCAGTAAAAATCTGATACTTTTAGCATTTTTTTCACTAGATTAGCCAAATATGGACAAAGTTTCATTTAACACATGATGTCTAACACAGAACCTTTTCTGAATTAAAGTTTTTCCTAGAACTTAAATTTATCAATAATTTTAAACAGTTTTCCCACAATTTTGAGATCTTCAAGAACTAATTCTGAACTTGATGCTTCTTCTTGTACTTGAGTTGCAAAAAATTGGAAATCTCCTTTCCCACTATAAAACCTCACATAAGAGAGTATATTACTCTTATATATTGTCTTTAACTACATAAGTATGTGAACCAGAATGCCTTCAAAATCAGAGTGCATTTCAGCCACTAGAAATTTGCTTATTTCTTTAACAACTTTTGAAAACATGGATAAAAGATTTGATAAAAAATTTTACAGTAAAATATTCTGTCATTTTAAAAGGCAGTTTAAAAGCATGTGATATCTAAGGCTGGGGAACATCAGTGGTTTGGATGACATCTGAAGAATGCTTTCAATGTTGCTGTCAACTTACGCACGTTGGTAGAATTTGTTCTCTTGAAAATAGTTTTCAACTGTATTGCCAGTCATTTTTCTCCAACTATCATTTTTGAAAAGGTTACATGATTATGTATGATCTTTGTGATCAAATAATTTATGAGATTACTATAAATAGACTAAATTACTAATAAAATAACTTCAATATCATTGGAATGTAAAAATTCTATATAATCACATCTTTTTCTCTGGAGCACCCTGTCATAACCTGACTAACTTCAGTAAAGGAAATCCAATATTGTAAAACAAAATTTTCTCAGATGTTTCTGCTTTAGCCCTGGCTACTGTCAAGAAAACTTTAGATAAAAGAGAAAATATCACAATCTCTTAAATTTGAATCAGCATCAGGGCAGATAATGCTGATGATTGACATTCTTGGTGTTTGGTCCACCTTTTGGATCTTTTAAAGAAGATTTTCAGATTCCAGAGTCAAACATACTGAAGCTGGACCCATATCACAAACAGCAATTTAACTGATTTTGAAAAATTTATCATTGTACTAGCTATACATCTTGTTAAATTTTCCTCGTTACTTTTTATGTCCTTACAAGTATGGTCTTTATCTATGTTCATGTAAAAATATTTATATAAAGGACTTAATAACTTTACTGACCAATGATTTATTTATTGGTAGTATTTTATCCACAACATACCTTATCTGAAAAGGAAAGTTTTTAGTTACACTGGTCATTTTATGCACATATAATATTTTATCCACAGTAACTATTTACTTCCAGAAGATGCTTATCCATACTTGGATCTTTTTGCTTGGGAGATTTTTTATAAACAGATGAAACTATATCTGCAGGTGGAGAAAACTTAATTCTTATGTCTGGTGTAAATGTTTTTAGTTGAAAATCTGAATACACCTTTAACAGTGAACAAATCAGTTTCATAGCTGTGTCATGAAATTCAGCTTGAATTTCATCTCAATTTGCTATCTATGTTGGTGATAATATCCTCTAAAATGCTAACAGCAAAAATTCAAGTTCATTTTCTGGTGGGTCCTGGGGGCTGAGTGGTCTGCCAGGTATACTTTTTGTCTCTTTCTCCTCATGGCACGCAGGCAATCCTAGCACTCAGCATCTTCTCATGCTAGAATGCTTATCAAAAGCATTTATAAGACCCTTCTTTCACCCAGGTTCCTATTATACTTTCTTTTGCTCTTAATTTTTTGCTCAGTATTATATGAATGATAATATAGGACACTATGTTATGCTTCAAAAGCCATTTTATTTCCTAAGGGAAGTAAGCACAGTTATATCAGGTATGGAAGCTTCAGTGCTCGTCCTGGTGAGGTGGTGAGGAAGATTTGGAAGTACTGGTGCCAGTTCTAGAAAACACCTTTGACAGAGCTGAAGATACCTTCTCTAGCATTTTAGATCCTGGTTTGGAAATAGTGGGCTTGGGAGTATCTGTGGACAAAGCAAAAATGTAATATGGATATTTATTAGACATTTTAATTGAGGCAATTATGCTGCAGCACCAATGATTTAGACTTCACAAATTGACATTTATAAAATACTTCATGGGATTTAAAGAACATTCACAAAGATTCTTTTATTTTATCCTTCCAACACTCGTGTGAAGGAAAAAGGAAGAGTGGTATCTTCATTTCTGGACACTGAATCTTGGCGAGGTCAAATACCTCGTCTAAGGTCACATGGGTAGAAAGTGGCTGGGTATAGAGTCCAGGTTTTCTGACTTTCATGGCATCATTATACTGACAGCACTCTGATGTTTCTCTACTTACGTGTGCCAGAATGCCTTTCCTTTTCTAGCAGAAAACTCTGAAAAAGCCTGATGAGCTAAACTCACATGGGAAAGTAACTTTCAACTCTATATCATGAAGGTGTCTATTTCAGAGGGCTCAAGTGAATGCAGAAGCGCACTAAAACTGCTGTAATTTTTCACCTACATGGGGTAAGTTTTCAGTTGACTAACTTCAAGTATTTTCTTTTTTATGAGATAAGACTGTACAGACAAGAGTTTCCTTTTGGATTCATTTTTCTAGACCACTTATTCAGCACATGGGCTCTTAGAGAATATCATATTTTAATTTAACAAAATGATTATTTTACATGTAAGGACAGAAGTGAGAATTTATGTACTTTTCTGAAACTTCATGATAGGATGTGATAGGACATGAAAATACACACGACAGTAAAAGCCCATATTTTCTTAATTCCATCACACACCAAAGTTCATGACTATACCTTTTGTAGTTACTTAGATTTTTCTGTTCAAGCAAGATAATATTCTATGGTTAACGCTAAGAAAAAAAGTATGCTTAGGTATTTTACTGTGCAATTATTTTGTTTTGTGTTGTTTTGGTTTTTGTGTGTGTGTTTTTTGCTGAGGAAGATTGGCCCTGAGCTAGCATCTGGTGCCAGTCTTCCTCTTCTTTGCTTGAGGAAGACTGTCCCTGAGCTAACATCTGTGCCAATCTTCCTCTATTTTGTATGTGGGATGCTGCCACAGCATGGCTTGATGAGTGGTGTGTAGGTCTGCACCTGGGATCCAAACCTGTGGACCCCAAGCTGCTGAAGCTGAGTGTGCGAACTTAACCACTATGCCACAGGGCCAGCCATTGTGTAATTATTTTTTAAATGACCTAAGAATTAAAATGGAAAAAGCCAAAATCTGCAGCAGATGAGACAAAAGGATGGAATAAAGAGAAAGATGTACATTCTGAAGAGTAAGATAAAAATTTTACTAACATGATTGAAGCATTGTTGCAAGACTTCTGAAATTCTCAGTGGAGAGACAAAAAAGCTTTTCTGTTCTTGAAACTTGTTGGTCCTATTAAAAATACAGATTCCTGGGCACCATTACTCAGAGATGCTAACTTAGTCAGTCTGGAGAGGGTTCAGGAATTTGTGTCGTTAAAAAGCATCCTGTGGGGGCCAGCCCTGTGGCCAAGTAGTTAAGTTCAGCACACTCCACTTCGCTGGCCCAGCTTCGTGGGTTCAGATCCCAGTCATGGACCTACTCCACTCATCAGGCATGCTGTGGCAGCAACCCACATAGAAAATAGAGGAAGACTGGCACAGATGTTAGCTCAGGGCTAATCTTCCTCAGGGGAAAAAAGAAAAAGGATAGCATCCCGGGTAGTTCTAATGCAAAGCAGTTCCTGGTAACACATTGAGAAAACCGTCCCAAATCTGCATTCACTATTAGATTCCTGCATCTCCTTCATGACTGATGGGTGCCTGGTGTCCTAGGTTAATGGCACAAATGAAGCTCATCCCCAGAGAGAATAGTGAGCTCTTGCCTTTATCAGTTATAGCTCTTTTCACGGCAAACCTAAAGGCTATCTTTGGTCATTTACCCAATGTGGACTTCATTCTGGGATGCAATGGCAACTATATGGAACCATAGTGTGGAGGGAAGAAAGAATGTGGGATCAATGTCAGAAGACCTGTTTTCAAACCCTAAAAGCTCTCCATTTGTTAACTGTGTAACCTCAGGCAGTTATTTACCTCCATTCTGTCTTTTGTAAATTGGGGCTTTAAGATTTGCAGGAGAATAGTATAATGTAGGGGATGTGAACAAGTTTTGTTTTGTCCACAAAGTGTTTCACAAAAGCTCTGAATTATTGGATAAAATTTAAAAGTCAGGATTTTTTACATAAAACTTCCATTTCCAGCTTCTTTTGAAAATGGAAAGACCTGAATTGGAAGACGTGGCAACAATCCAGCATGACAATGATTGGCCCTGAGTAGCAGCTTGCTCCTTTAGATGGGACATGCCATCTCCAGTGAGCCACAGACCTGTTCAACCTACTGCTCTTGTTTATATATCTACTTGTTTCCTGTGAACATTTCAGTGTGTGAACTACCGTCACATTGAATGAGCTTAGACTTTAAAGTCAGGCAGATCTGTATCTGAATGCAGCTTTGCAGCTTACTAGCTGTGGGGTGACCTTCAGTAACCTACTCTCACTTTCCTTCTCAATGACTCTCACTTTCCTCTTTTCTTTTTTTTTTTTTTTTTGAGGAAGATTAACCCTGAGCTAACATCCGCCACCAATTCTCCTCTTTTTGTTGAGGAAAATAGGCCCTGAGCTAACATCTGTGCCCAACTTCCTCTATTTTATATGTGGTATGCCTGCCACAGCATGGCTTGATAAGCACTGCATAGGTCCAAGCCCGGGATCTGAACAGGAGAACCCTGGGCCACTGAAGCAGAGTGTGTGAACATACCCACTATGCCACCGCCTGGCCCATCTCACTTGCCTCTTTAATGAGGATAGCTGGCACCTAATAAATATTAGTTCCACTACCTAGTACCCCTTTGGTTTGAGGTTAACATAAGAGAACTGCATAATAAACTGCAATTGCTATATATATATATAAATAGTAAGAATATTGTTTCAATCTCATAATGATAATAGGTGTAAAAACTGCAAGGGAGTAGCCACTCATTCCAGGAGGGTAAATGGTCAAAAATTCTAAATTCAAAATGATGTAATTGAGAGATTTATTATACTAGTTGTTAAAAGGATAGTATATTTTGTACCTGAAATGACTTCTTTTGAGGGATGCCCACTGCCAGGAATATGCTTGTTTCCTTCAAAGATGGTGATAAACTGCCAAGACAAAGCAAAGTACTTCACTTAGACTTTTGTTGTACACTACATATTATGGATACCTAGAAATCCTCAGGAGATGTAGTACAACCATTGTAGTATCTTCCAATAAATAATATCTGTGCTCTGCAGTCTCCAAGAATTATTCTGAGGCTCAGGCTCATAATTTTTGCCAATTTTAACACCAAGGATTGATCCTTGTCATAGATATGGGCCTAGACTATCATTAAATTATGATCAAAGGTTCAGGCATCTTAAGTCACAGAAAATATGAGCTCTGTCTGCCCCCTCCCTCCTTTGGCTGAATTGGAATATGTAGTAAGTTATATAAATTATTTTCTGATACAAGATATAATGACAAGGAGAGAAGGAAAATGGACTTTCACAACACAATTCCAATTTCCATTTATGGAAATCTTAGTCATTTTGGGTTCTGGAGCAATAAGCTGTGTGGTCCTGGTAGGGCAGGGAACATGGCTCAAAGACTGGCTTTGCTCTGTAGGCCTTTATTACCTCTTTGAATGCAGAGGCAGCAATTTTCCCAGAAAGGCAAAAAACTGTCTGAGACAGGTAGCTGGGATTTACTGTAACTGTGCTATAATGCTAGCAATTAAAAAAGGAAGTGAAAATCAATGAAATAAATCCTAAATACATACAACATAAAATCTGTTGTGTATAGATTACGTAGACGCCACCAGATATCATTATAAGGGTTTTACCATAGTTCCTCCTAGAGGACTTGAGGTATCTTATGAATTAAGATGTTTCAAACAGGACATCTGAGGAATAAAATGGAGCAGAGACTATCTAAAGCAACTGATTCTCACCACTGGCTGCACAATAGAGTATCTGTGGATTTTTTTAAAAATATGAATCCCTGGGTCCCAAACCAGTTGAACTGAAATCCCTGAGGTTGGGGCAGATATTGATTTTTTGTTTTTTAAGAATGCCCATATGACTCTAATGAATGAAAATTAGAGTTGAAAATCTCTAATCTAAAAGAAAGCAGGTGCTACTATGTGCCAGAGGAGTAAATATACTTAAGTTCTGCTGAGAACATCTATCTTTCCATTAGATTCAAGAGTATTTGCCATTACTTCATGGAAAATAGTTATAATCATTGCTTTAAAGTTTTTGCCTGAAAATTTCAAAATCTTGGCTATGTTGGAGTTGGCATCTCATGTCCTTTCCCTTAAAAGTTGCAGACATTGTATTAGTTCTTTGTGTGTTGAGTAATTTTGGATTGTATTTTGGGCATTTAAAACAATTTATGAGATTCTAAGAATTGTTAAAATCCCTTGGAGAAGGCTGCTTTTTTGTTTGTTTAAGTAGATAATTAACCCACTTAGGTTCAGACCATACATCCTATCCTGCCTTCTATGACTGGAGTTCCAGTGTAAATTCAGTTTCAAAATCTTGGCAGTATTTTTTGGTATCCCTGTGTGTGTGCACCAGTATTAAGGCTATAGTTCAAATTCTTAAAGCCTTTTGTCTATAAACTTCAGGTCAGTTCCATGCATGCACAACTCAGGAAAGACTACAGATTTGTAGGGGGTCCTTTTATGAGGTCCCTACTCTCTGTGATTTCTTTCAGTGTCTCTGACTCTCAGCAGCCCCCCTTTCTGCTTCTATGGCTAGAATGCTGTGGCTCTAACCTCACTGTGTGTGCTGTCTCACATATCCCGTGACTACATCCACACCAAGGGTAAAGTGCCAAGAGAAAGCAGAGAAAAAAGTAGCAGGTTTCCCCCTAAGATTCTTCAGGTTACCGGACACCTTTTCCTAATTCCTCTCATCAGAGAGAAGGATTTTTAGGAGTCTCAGCAGTCTCTGCTACTATTGCCATGCAGCTTTATGTCTGAAAATTGCCTCGAGGTAAGACCAAGAGAGGGGAAAAAGTGGGAAAAAAGTGGCTTCTCCACTTTCCATTCCACAGAAACCTCTTTCTAATTCTGGTAAGACAGCAATGGTTTCTCTCGGAGCTCTATGCTGTCCATTCCCTTTATGTACAGTCAGTTGCTTAATGACATGGATGTGTTCTGAGAAATGCATCCTTAGGTGATTTTGTCATTGTGCGAACATCATGGAGTGTACATATATAAACCTAGATGGTATAGCCTACTTCACACTTAGGCTATATGGTGCTAATCCTAGGGGGCCTTTGTCATATCTTCAGTCCATTCCTGACTGAGATGTCGTTATGCAGCACGTGACTGTAATCCCTGAAGCTAAGCTAGAAGACATGGGAGGAAAAACCTCAGGAAACTCATATTGTATTGGTTGCATTCATATTGTATTATTGGATTCCTCCCCTCAAACTCCTATTATTTGTTTTTCAGAATCCTGGGTGGTTGTCCAGAGTTTATAGTTTTAATCAGTGAGTGATAACAGAGTGGAATGTGCTTATTCCACCTTACTTGAGACTGGACTGGATAACAAGTTTAACCACAGTTTCACCATGCAAAAAGCATCAAGTGAGGGAAAAGACGAAGAGCCAGAAGGGTCCAGATTAGCCAGGAATTCAGTATGGCACAAGGAATGGCTTGTCAACAGGTCCTCAGACTAAAGATTCAGTGTCTCCCCTTTACTGCCATATGATTTTACTTGGAAAGTATGGCCTAAATAAAGCCTCAGGTTGTCAAATATATGTTTATATTCATAAATGAGGATTAGTTTGCATGAGGAACTAACCCAGCATGTTTGGAGGTGTGGCAAAAGTTTCTTAAGTATGAGTTTAAAAATTTGGTTCTGAAAATTACTCTGACAATGAGAAGTGAATAAATGATGGATTGTGTGTGCATGGAATTGAGAAGACTCGCTTAAAGATGGGATTAAATTGAGACAAGAAACAAAGTAAAAAAACAGAGAAGGGAATCTGTAGCTTCAGTCCTCATTGTAAACTTTCTAATAAGGATTAGGGAAGAGGAAATTTCCTAAGTTTACACTGGAGAGGAGGTGGGCCTTTTGGAAAGCTGCCTTTGACCAGTTATTATTTCTCATGCAGAGAAATAGATGGAATCAGCAGTCACTTTCCTGCAAGCCACTCTCCTCCATTTTTGAAGCTTCTATTCCCTTCCTGCCTCCACCAAGCTCCTCACTTGGGTCCACCTGCCCTGGGCAGAGACAAGTGACTCACTCCGTCTAGGGTTTTCTCCAGAGACTGCAGCAATAGGTTTAAGGAATGGAATTGTATTTAGGTGCTAGGGAGGAACAATGGCTCATTTGTACACTAAGCAAGGAATGATAGCTCTAAGGAGAGAATTTTGATTAAGGGATTTCTCAGGTACCACGGACAGATCTCAACAAGGGGGCGAGATCTGATCATGAAGGATTTGTGAATAGGGAAAGCTTCCTGTTGTCCCTCAAATCATACCACCCAGTCCCTGATCTGACCTTGAAAACTGGTCTAGATTCACCTGCACCCAAGGCATACCAATTAGAGGCCACTGAAAAATACTTACCTTAACACTGCTTGAATTCTCTGGCTTTTGTTCCTGAGAACTTTCTGTTGTGGGTGGGAGGAAGGAAAAATAGTATTTTTTCTGAGGCATGAATAGTGTTGACACAAACCTGATATTACTATTTTTTACTAAAATTCATAGAATTTAGAAGAAATTATTAATTCTAATTATATATGTATAGATATATACACATAGACAGTGTGTAGACAATGGGAACAAAACTGAAGTGAGACCCCTAGAATTCTGGGGCATGTCTTAGCCCTTCATTTAGGAGAGGCAGACTCTGGAACTTAGTAGCTAAACATCTATGCACAATCATTCAACATCTACGGGCCTATTTGTTCATCTATAAAATGAGGGGTCACCCTATAGATGATTCCTAAAGGCCTTTCCAGCTCCAACACTCTTTGATTTTATATAGCTAATTAAAAGCACATAATTGGAACAAAGAGGAAGGTGCTGGTCTTATGAAATACTTTGGTGGGAATTAGGAGAATTTTGAGGCAATACCAGGAGGAAATCTGGGGAGTTGCTATAGAGCTACAAGTTGCCTAAGTTCCAGGGGAGGTCAATATTTATTCCCAGTAAAATAAAATCAGCCCAAGGAGGTAGAAATGATACTGTGGAAGAAGTTTCACAAAAAACCACCACTAGGGAGGCAGCTAACCTGCTAAGGAGTCAGAAAACCCGAGTTTGAGTCTTAGCTTCAATACTAAGAGCTGTGTAAACACTGGCAAGTTGAGTCTAACTTCTGTGACTCTCAGTTTCCCAGTATGTAGAATGTGATGAGATTATCCTCTGCCTGTCTCACAAGAGGACACAATGAGTTATCATATGGAAAAACTCTGCATTTCATAGACAGGTAATCATCAAGAGCCAACACAAGTGGTTACTTTCTGAATTATCCTTAGGCCAATGTAGGTTCTGGGGGGAAAAAAAAACTACTAGTAAAATATCAATTAATGCAAATATGAGAGAAACTGATTATTTGAATTATCTGACAAAATTGATAAGATTTCATTGTTGGTTGATAATCTTTCTAAGATGTCTGACTCTATATTGCACACAATTGAAGGTACTTTTGCTTTCAAATGACTGACATCATTTGGATTTGCTCTGAGGGTTATCATTCCAACCATCATTTCAAAGTTTCTAGGTTAAATGGCTATCAACCTTCCAGGATATACTGGAAATTTGTTTTGATGAAGAGTCACAGAAAACTTCCTTATAGTTGAGGATGTCAGATATTCAGATTTAAGATATTTGAGACTTTATTGTATATTCCATATGAAACTAAGTGTATGTCCAGCTCTGATCTCTCCATTGAACTCCAGACTTAAATATCCTATTGCTTTTATGACACCTCAACTTGAATGTCTAATGGTACCTCAATCTCAACACAACCAATAAACCATAACATAACCATAAAACAGAATTCCTGTGTTCTTCCCTACCCCCTGCTTAGTTACTCCCATAGTCTCTCCTATTTTACTAAATTCCTCCTCCTACTATATGCCTGTTTTAGGTTCTTGGGAATACAGCTGTGATCTTCATGGAACTTACATTCTAGAGGGAGATAGTGAAAAAGCAATTAATTAAAATACACAGTCTGTTAGATAGTAATAAGTGCCGGGGAGAAAAATAAGCAAAGAAGTGGAATAGGTGGTGCCATGGTGAGAATGAAGTTACAATTTCAAAGTGTGGTCAAAGAAGACCTCACAGAGAAGGTGACATTTGAGCAAAGATCTGAAGGTGAGGAATGAGCAATGCAGATATAGGGGGAAGAGCACCACACAAGGATCAGCAAGTGCAAAGGCCCTGAATACCTGGAATGTTTAAGGAACATCAAGGAGGTCAGTGAGGCTGGAGCAGAGTGAGCCAGAAAAAGAATAGAAGAGGAGGTTAGAGAGGTAATAGGGCACCAGGGAGATGTCCAGGTGATGTTGGGTTTTGCAAGCTATTGCGATTTCTTTGGCTTTTGTCCCAGATGAGAAGGAAGAACTTATCAATATCTGGAATTATCTTGTTTATGTCCTTACTCTTTGATGCTCCACCCCAAGAAACATTAAATTTTATGAGATCAAGGACTTTGTTAGCCTTGTTCACCCATGGGATCTTAGAACACAAAGGAGATGCTCAGTAAATCTTTAATGAATGAATAAATAAATGATTGGATAGCTGCAATATTACCGAAGAATACAAGGATTAAGCATGATCATCACAACAAAGTTGGAAAAAGAGAAGCACTGAATTCAGGGTCAAAAGACTTTGGATCCAGACAAGGGTTTGCTCCTGACTCCAAGTAACCTCAGGCAAGTCGCTTCCTCACCCTGAGCTTGAATTTCCTCATGTAAACAATGAGGGAGGTGGTATTAAGCGGCTTCTTTCTGACTCTAACAGCCCATGATTCCATATAAGTGATTATTGTGATACCTTCTGGTTGTGATATATTCATAAAATTCTGGCATACTTACTGATATTTGAATCATCTTAATGGAAATGATTTCCACTTGAGAGTTGAGAGAATGTGTTTCTTGAGTTACTCCTTGAGTGGGTTCTATGTTTGAAATAGCCGGGGTAAACCTGTGGTTTGAGTTTCAAGGCTACTTTACAGTAAAAACGACACTACCTCTATCATTGTTAGAACACATTGGTCCTCTGAGGTTTCAACAAATAGAGAACCAAAATGTCTTCCAAATGTTCTAAGGAGTCAGTGCTAATAGAGATAAGAAAAAAAGAAAGGTGCAGATTTTAATGTGAGCAAAAAAAAATTAGCTCTAAAAGTTTTTTTTGGGTACATTTTGTTAGGGCTAAGCATAAAGGAAGGATAACCTCTCAAATAAATTGTCAAATGCTACTATCATGGGTTCTTGCTCAGATAGAAACTATCATACACCCTAATTTTGTGGTTATTTCTCATAGGAACATGGTAAATATAAATTCATAATATCATACCATATTCTTGACCAAAATCATTAATAAAATCTTAGTAGTAATTCAGACAAGGCAAACTCGTTGTCTCATTTTCCAAAAGTAGGTAAGCTCACAGGAAACAAAAAAACAGTATCAACCTCAGGTTTGATAAGTAAAAAATTCATCATGATAAACAGTAAACAAAGTCTCCTTTAGAATACTTTCTAATTTAAATTAAGAAAAATAATAAATCTAACCTTCTAATATTTTAGCACTTGTATCTGGGGTACAAGCTTCAGTTTCACTAAAACAAAAGAAAAAGAACATTTCACTTCTGTGTATTTAATGAATGAAGAAATTACTGGTTAAGCAAAAGAACAATCTGTCAATCATTCTTCATATGGAAGTAACCCTGGAATAGTATATTACCGAGTTTCCAAATCAAATGAAAGTGATTTCTAAACTGGGTTTTTTCCACTTTTAAAATTCGGGTTAGATATACATAACAGAAAGTTTACCATATTAGCCATTTTTTAGTGTATAGTTCTATGCTTGAGTACACTCACAATGTTGTGCAATCATCACCACCATCCATCTCCAGAAGTTTTTTATCTTCCCCAAGTGAAACTCTGTACCCCTTAAATATTAACACCCCATTTCTGTCTCTCTCTATCCCCTGGAGCTACTATTCTACTTTCTGTCTCTATAATTTGACTAATATAAGTGGAAATCATGTACTATTTGCCCTTTTGTGACTGACTTATTTCACTTAGCATAATATCTTCAAGGTTCATAAATGTTGTAGCACGTGTCAGATTTTCCTTCCTAAGGCTGAATAGTATTCCAATGAGTGCATATAGCACATTTTGTTTACCCATTTATCCATCAGTGGACTCTTAGACTGCTTCCACCATTTGGTTATTGAACATTTGGCATGAACATGAGTGTATAAATATCTGTTCACATCCCTGTGTTCAATTCTTCTGGGTATGTAACCCAGAAGAAGAATTGCTGGATCATATGGTAAGTCTACGTTTAACTTTTTGAGAAACTGTCATACTATTTTCCCTAACAATTGCACCATTTTAAATTCTCAACAGCAATGTACAAGGGTTCCAATTTCTTCACATTCTTGTTGACATTTGTTATTTTCTGATTTTTTTTTTTATAATAGCTGTCATAAGAGGTCTGAAATGGCATCTTGTGGTTTTGATTTGGATTTCCCTAATGACTAGTGATGGTGAGCATCTTTTCACGTGCTTATTTCCCATTTGTATATCTTCTTTGGAGGAATGTCTATTCAATCCTTTGCTCAATTTTTAATCAGGTTGTTTGGTTTTTGTTATTGTTGAATTACAGGAGTTCCTTGTCTATTCTGGATAGTAATCCCTTATCAGATATATGATTTGCAAATATTTTCTCCTAGTCTATGGGTTAACTTTTCACTCTGTCCTTTGAAGCACAGAAGTTTTTAATTTTGGTGAAGTCCAATTTATCTAATTTTCCTTTTGTTGCTTATGCTTTCAGTATCATATCCAAGAAATTACTGCTAGGTCCAATGTCATGAGGCTTTCCCCCTATGTTTTCTCATAAGAGTTCTACAGTTTTATTTATGTCTTTGATCTATTTTGAGTAAATTTTTACATATGGTATAAGGTAAGGGTCTAACTTCAGTGTTTTTGTGCATGGTTATCTAGTTTTCCCAACAACATTTGTTGAAAAGACTGTTCTTTCTCCATCAAATGGCCTTGGCATGCTTATCAAAAATCATTTGACCATCTATGAAGGATTTGTTTCTGGGCTTTCTATTCTATTCCATTGGTCTGCATGTCTGTCTTTATGTCAGTACTATACTCTTTTGGTTACTATAGCTTTGTAGTAAGTTTGAAATGAGGAAGTCCAACTTTGTTATTGCTTTTCAAGATGATTGTGGCTTTTAGGAGTCCTTTGAGATACCATCTAAATTTTAGAATGAATTTTTTTTCTATTTCTGAAAAAATGTTTTCCTTATTTTTATAGGATTGCATTTAATCTGTAGAATACTTTGGGTAGTATTGACATTTTGACAATAAGTCTTCCAATCCATGAACACGGGATGTCTTTTCATTAATTTGTGTCTTCTTTAATTTCCTTCAGGAATGTCTTGTAGTTTTCAATGTACAAGTCTATTGCCTCCTGGTTAAGTTTATTCCTAAGTATTTTATTCTGTTGGATACTAGTGCAAATCAAAGTGTTTTTCTTACTTTCCTTTTGGATTGTTCATTGTTAGTGTATAGAAATGCAACTGATTTCTCCATGTTGATTTTGTATCCAGCAACTTCAATGAATTCATTTATTAATCCTAAAAGTTTTCTTTTTTATGTGGAATCTTTAGGGTTTTCTACCTATACGATAATGCCATCTGTTAACAGAGATCCTTTTACCTTTTTTCTTCCAATTTAGATGGCTTTCATTTCTTGCCTAATTGCTCTGGCTAGGACTTTTGGAACTATGTTGAATAGAAGTGATGAGAGTGGGCACTATTGTCTTGTTCCTCATCTTAGAGGAAAATCCTTCAGGCTTTTACCCTGAGGAGGATGTTAGTTGTAAGTTTTCTATTTATGGTTTTATTATTTTGAGGTAATTTCCTTCTATTCCTAGTTTAAGTGTTACTATCATGAAAAGGTATTGGGTTTTGTCAAATGGTTTTTTTGCATCAATTTAGATGAGAATGTGTGTGTGTGTGATTTTTTTCCCTTTATTCTGTTAATGTGTTGTATTACATGGGCTTATTTTCATATGTTGTACTTCCCTTGCATTCCTGGGATAAATCCCACTTAGTCTTTTTAATGTGCTGTTGAATTCTGTCTGCTAGTATTTTGTTGAAAATTTTTGCATGAATATTCATCAGGGATATTAGTCTGTAGTTTTCTTTCCTTATAGTGTCTTTGTCTAGCTTTGTTATCAAAGTAATACTGCCCTCATGAGTTTGGAGAAATTCCCTCCTCTTCAATTTTTGGAAGAGTTTAATGAGAATTGGTATTCGACTTTAATTTTTTGCTGGAATTCACCAGTGAAACCATGTGATCCTTTGCTTTTCTTTGTTAGGAGGTTTTTGAATACTGATTCAATCTCCTTCCTAGTAATATGTCTGTTCAGAATTTTTATTCCTTCACGATTCATTCTTGGTGGTTATTGTGTTTATTTATTTCAGCTAGGATATCCAATTGTTGGCATATAAATGTTCACAGTACTCTCTTATAATACCTTTTATTTCTGCAAAATCAGTTGCAATGTCCCTTCCTTCACTTGTGATTTTAATTACTTGAGTCTTTTCTCTTTTTTCCTTAGGCAATCTAGCTAAAAATTTGTCAATTTCGTTGATCTTTTTGAAGAACCAACTCTTGGTTTCACTGATTTTCTCTATTATCTTCTGTTCTCCATTTTGTTTATTTCTGCTATAATCTTTATCTCCTTCTTTCTGTTAGTTTTGAGTTTCCTTTTTTCCTTTTTCTAGTTCTTTAAGCTGTAAAGTTAGGTTGTTGTTATAAAATATTTTTAAATGAAGAATTTACAGCTATAAATTTCCCTATTAGCACTACTTTTGCTGCATCCCATAAGTTTTAGTGTATTTTGTTTTCATTTTCATTTGTCTCAAATATTTTCTAATTTCCCCTGTGAATTCTTCTTTGACCCACTGGTTGCTTAAGAATGTGTTGTTAATGTCCACATATTTGTGAATTTTCCAGTTTTTCTTCTGCTATTGAATTTTAATTTCATTTCATTGTGATTAAAATATATTAAGACTTACATGTGATCTATATATGGTCTATCCTGGAGAATGTTCCATGTGCACTTGAGAAAAATATGTTTTCTGCTGTTATTGGTTGGAGTGTTCTGTATATGTCTGTTAGGTACAAGTGGTCTATACTCTTGTTTAAGTCCTCCAGATATTCTGTCTCGTTGTTTTATCCACTATTGAAAGTAATCTATTGAAGTCCCCTACTATTATTGTAGAGCTGTCTATTTCTCTCTTCAATTTTGTCAATGTTTGCTTCATGTATTTTGGTGCATATATGTTTATAATTGTCATATCTTGGGAAATTGACCCTTTTCTCATTATATAATGTTCTTTGTCTCTTGTAACAGTTTTTCACTAATCTATTTTGTTTGATATTAGTATAACTACCCCTGCTTTCTTTTGGTTTCTATTTGCATGGGATATCTTTTCCCATCCTTCCACTTTCAACCTGTGTGTGTCCTTATATCTAAAGTGAGTCTCTTATACACAATATATAGTTAGATCCTGTTTTTTAAATCCATTCTGTCAATCTCTGTCTTTTAATTGGAATTTCTAATCTATTTACATTTAAAGTAATTACTGATAGGGAAGCAATTACTTCTGCCATTTTGTTGTTTTATGTGTGTTCTATAGCTTTCTTAATCCCTCATCTCCTCCACTACAGCCTTCCTTTGTAACAGTTGATGTTTTGCAGAGACACATTTTGATTCTCTTTTCATTTCCTTATATGTGTATTCATTCTATAGATATTTTCTTTGTTGTTACCACAGGGATCACATAGAACATCCTAAAGTCAAGACATTCTCTTAAACTTATAACTTCAACTGCATGCAAATCTTTATAGATCAACCCTCATCCCTTCTATGTTATCAATGTCCCAAATTACATAGTTACATATTCTGTACCCATCAGCATAGGTTTGTAATTACTTTTTTATGCATTTGTCTTTTAAATACTGTAGAAAGTAAAAAGTAGAGCTATGAACCAAAATTATAATACTGGTTTTTATATTTGTTCATGTGTATTTAACTTTACTAGAGAACTTTATAATTTCATATGGCTTTGAGTTACTGTTTTGTATCCTTTGGTTTCAACTTAATGGACTTCTTTTAGCATTTCTTGTAGGCTATGTCTAGTGGTAATAAATTTCCTCAGCCTTTTATTGTTTTTTGTCTTAGAATGTCCTGATTTCTCTCTCATTATTGTAAGGTATTTTTGCTGGTTATAGAGTTCTCACTTAACAGTTTTCTTTCTTTTAACCCTTTAAATATATCATGCACTGCCTTCCAGCCTGTGAGATTTCTTTTGAAAATTTCTCTTATAGTTTTATGGAGATCTCTTGTACATGACAAGTTACCTCTCTCTTGCTGCTTTCAAGACTCTCCTTTTGTCTTTGTCTTTTGACAGTTTGATTATAATATATCTCGGTGTGGTCTCTGTGCATCTACACTACTTGGAATTCATTAAGCTTATTATATTTATATATTCATGCTTTTTTTTTTTTCAAATTTGGGGAGGTTTTAGCCATTATTTCCTCTAATAATCTCCCTGCCTCTGTCTCTCTCTTCTGGAACTCCTATGATGCATATATTGGTTCACTTGGTATCTCATAAGTCCCTCAGGCTCTGTTCACTTCATTTTCAGTCATTTTTCTTTACTCCTCAAACTCAATAATTTCAAATGACTTCTGTTCAAGTTCATTAATACTTTCTTCTGTCTTATTGAGTCTGCTTGTGAACCCATCTTGTGAATTTTTCAGTTCAGTTATTATATTTTCCAGCTCCTTTATATCTCTTTGTTTTTATTCTCACTTTGCTCATATACTTTTCCCCTGATTTCCTTTAGTTTTTTCTCTGTGTCTTCTGATAGCTTTTGAACAAACTTAAGACTCTTTTTAAAGTCTTTGCCATGTATGTCCAATTGGTATACTTCTTTGTGGACACATTCTACAGATTTTGTTTCTTTAAGTGGGCTCTATTTCCATGTTTCTTTGTATGCATTGTGATCTTATGTTGAAATTTAGACATCTGAAGAAACAGCTACCTCTCCCAGTTTTTGGAGATTGGTGTGGAAGCCATTCATTAATTAGTGGGACTTTGGGCCTTGGGAACAGTCTGAGGTAGAGCCTTGCGTTCTTAAGTCTTTTCTGGGCATACATCCTTCTGGGTCTATGTGTGTGTTTTTTTTCCTTTCTTCAATTTTCCTGATCTGCTTTTAAATGTTTTATTTCCCAAGAATTTCATCATGCTTCTTCTCAGGGCCTTAGATGTTCTATTGTATTCCTCTGCCTATAATCTCTTGCCCTCATGTATTTGTGCATCTGTAGTGCCCTGTGATTTTCATGTACTGTGGCACCCATCAACTGCTTTCTGTGGCTTAGATCCAATCTATGCCACCATTCCCAATCTGAGCTCCTATTCAGGTGAGACAGAAAACATTCCCTCAGGCATCACACAGATAGGTGAGAACAATGCAAACAAGTCCCATCCCAAAAGAGGGAACCAGGAATTGGGCCATTGCTTCCCAGCTGTACCACATCATGTTGCAGAGAGAGTTTGGCAAGGGCAAGTAAAAATCTGGAATTTCCTACCATCTTGAATGTGGCTTTTCCTTGATTGGGCATTTACTTGGTTGCTGCAGATATTTGACTGGTTTGCAGAGCTCCTATAAAGTTGTTTTATCAGTCTGTAGTTCTTTACTTTTGGTTTCCCTGGGGAAACAAGGCATGCTAATTTCACGGTCTGCCATCTTGCTCTAGATTGGCTTTTATTTGGTATTATTTGTACTCTTTGTCTTCATCATTGATAAAAACAAGAGAGAGGTGCCTGTATTACTAATTAAGTATGGTAAAATAACCATGTTGCAGGAAAAAATGGCAATAATGGGCCAGGAAGGGATGTCCCAAAATAGTGTCAGTGTCATTGTCAAAAAGAAACAATTTCATTTTGCTATGTGGGAAAAAAATGTCACCAAGTAGATTTTTCTCCTTACACCCATTACTTCTCCCACAATAGAAAATACTACCTCTGTGAAGTTCTGAATATTTCTATAAACTTAAGAATAATTTTAGACAAGTTTTAACTATTCTAGATATAGCTATTAATTAATTTCAAGTGTACAGTGTACTTTGTTCTCTTTTTTCTCTATAAATGCCACACAGTCAAGACTTTGCTTCTACAGTCATCCAAACTTGGATTATCATTTCCTCCTGTAGATGCTATTCATCCTTACAGATCCACATAAAACTCCACTGCTTTCTAGAATTCATCTCTGAATGCTCCAACTTATACTGTTTCCTTCTTTCTTTGGATTCTTACTTTTATTTTTTAATTTATTTTATTGTAACATTGGTTTATAACATTATATAAATTTCAGGTGTACATCCTTATATTTTAATTTCTGTGTAGATTACATCATATTCACCACCCAAAGGCTAATTATAATCCATCACTACTCACACGCCTAATCAGCCTTTTCACCTTCCTCCTACCCCCGTTCCCCTATGCTAGCCACCAACCTTTGGATTCTTGTTACAGGCAGTTATACACACTGGAACATTTAGCTATTTAGAATTGAGCAGGAATGCTTTGGGCTGATAGTGCAGATACTATTGTGACCTAGTACGTATCTCCCAGGTCAAAAAAGAAAAAAAACAACCAGAAACAAAACACACTGGCAAATTCTTGATCCAAGACACTGCTATACTAGAAAGGATGTAGAGGCCAGGTAACTAGAAATGGTGGATCAGGTAGAAAGGGGAGACCTACGTGTCCACAGTGGGGAGCTAAAGGAGGAAAGGATAAGAAGGAGTGAGGGAAGACCTATGGCTGAATACTTGCCCAATCATAGTTTTACCAGGGACCCATTCTTCCCATTAGCATTACTTTCATCTCAGATTTCTATTTTCATATTGCTTTAATTTTATGTACCCGGCATATGAAATGAAATCTTCTTGGTTGTATGAAGATGAACTCATAATTCTGTGTATGAGGTAGTGTGTTGGTTCAGTAATAAGAGTCTTTTCTTCTTTCTGGAAAAGTGCAAACCAAGTATTACATAAAGTAGAGTTTGATATGTACTTTCTCATGTTATTGGCATATTATGCAGTCTAATTTACATTATACTGAGAAAAAGTTTTAGAGATTACTTAAAAGATGAATGAACCCTGGGGCTGGCCTCGTGGTGCAGTGGTTAATTTTGTACACTCTGCTTCAGTGGCCTGAGGTTTGCAGGTTCAGATCCCAGGTGCAGACCTACACACCACTCATCAAGCCATGCTGTGACACTATCCCACATAAAAAATAAAGATTAGCACAGATGTTAGCTCAGGGCCAATCTTCTTCAACAAAAAAAAAACTAAATAAAGATGGATAAACCCTATAATTCTAATTAAAATGTCTCTTTCCTATATAATTCTTTGGAAATGGCTCAGTGAACGTGACTTATAATATTGGAGTTTGGATAAATTTTAAAGATAAACCTCACATAACGTTTGAAGAATACAGTTTTCCATTCCTGTACTTTACAAATATTTTTAATCATATCTTACAGAGTTCAAAAAGAAAAAGAGCAGAGATACAACTCTGGTCAAATCAGAAGCTTATCAGGTCAATCATCTTAACCTGTACTCCGATCTATTTGTTGGGAAGTCAAGTGTGATTTCATGGCCATACCTTTTATGAGAATACCTTTATTGCGACGTCTGTTAGAATCCCTCCAAAAAACACAGGCTACTATTATTGTTCATATAATCCATTTTGACTGTTGCTAATGTTATACTATAACATTTCTTTAACTATCTATGAAGCCAGCATTTCTGACTATGAGGCTCAAGAAAACTATTCTGCAGAGTGTATCTGGTCATGAAATCACATATAGCTTCCCAACAAATAAATGAGAGTATGTGTTAAGATGATTTACCAATTAAACTTCTGAATTGAAGAGAGTTGTATCTCTGTTCTTTTTCTCTGGTTCATCTCAGCTTTTATGTTAACCTGGGAATCATGTCAAATAGATAATAAATAGAATTGTCTCACTAGGAAATCTTAAATCATATGTATTTTCCAAAAACATGTTTTGGCACATATTTTTGGACTGGGCCAATCCAAAGGGTCACTGAAGTCCAGATCATCATTTGAGGGATATGGTACATAGGGACAAGAACTGTACCCCATGATGACAGTGGAGTTTATGGGCTGATTGCAAGAATGATATTCAAAATATCTCGATTATTAACTTTGGGCAAGTTGACAAGCAACTTTTAAGAAAAAAGTTGGCTACGTAACTTGCCCAAAAGACACAGAGCTATTAAGTGAGAGTCAGGATTCAAATCTGAATTTGTATGGATCTCTTTTTACTTCCTCCTACCTTGGCCCACATTCCAGTCCTGTCATACTTGCATAAAGCTTCTCTACACAAAACGTTCAGTGGAAATTTAGCCAGAATACAAAGGGCTAGAATCTATTAAATAATGGATTTAAATAATTAGCTTGCATTTCTCTGAAATGGTTTCCACTGTCTGTTCTCTTGGGCTTCTAATTAATCTAGGTCTCTTTCCATTATCTGCTTTTCCTCAACTGAATTTCATGGCTTCATTTGTTAATTACTTCTCTCTCTACTGTAAATATTACCAGGCTTAGGATGAGACTGGAACCATTTTAGTATTCTTTTCTGCCTAATTAAGGCACATTCTTGGACAGAATTTCTGAAGATCTCTACTCTTTCCATAGATATCTGGTCATGGGCAGTTGTGCTTCTCACTCACCTTAGGCTGTGCTTTTTTCTCCCAAGAGGAGGATGTTTGAGTCGTGGTTGTTGAGTTAGTGGCCATGTCAAGCTCAGCAACAGCTCTTTTAACTTGTCTCTCCTTAGGTTCTATTATATGATTTGAGGTTGCTTCAATACTTTCAATATTTGCACTGGATGTGAGTTGACAACATTTGCTTAGTGACAAAAATTTTTTCAGGCTGTATGTGCTTTGTGTTGTCTTGGGAGAACCAACCATGCCTTCTGCTGGCTTCATGGCTTCTTTCACTTGATCTTCAAATTGTTCTCCTACGTGTTCTTCTTGTGCTATCTCTCGTAAAACAACTTCATCCTCATCAGACATTGGTTCCTCCTCTCTGCCACTTTCTGAATCTTCTTGATCAATATCATGAGCTACTAACCGAATGATAAGATCTTTTTTGCTCTGAACATCTTTTAAAAGCTCCACCTTGGTGATATCTGGCTTTCTTATATTCTGAAATGAATTTCTGCAGACAGCCTAGAATTGAAAGTACAACGAATATTAAGAACAAGTGCCTCGATCATTTCTCCTGTGGTTCTATCGTAATATACATATTTTAATATAATTTATAGTTTCAATTTAAGTAGTATTATCTTTAAATGAGACTTGTATATTAATGATATTTTAAAAAGAAGAAACAAATGAAAATTATAAGAAATGTTTGTTGGTGTCTATCATTTCTTTGACATTCAGAGATCACGTTGAGCTACTGTATCTTACTACAAAGTAGCAGAGGAAGGCCTAACATAGGTTCTTTTTCCTTTTGCTTAAAGTTTATATTTTGTTGCATCATAAGTTACTTTTTGTTGTTTTCTTTTACTTTGAAAGTTTTGTGGCAGAAGTAGATATGATCATCTATTTTTTCTAAAATTCTAGATAGAGAATGATAGATAAACCTAAATGCACATATTTTCAACAAAAAAGCAAGGTATTATCTGCTCTTGACTTGCAAAAAGATGAATAACAAAAACTGTGAAAGTCTTTGACTCTAATTCCTCTCCTTCCACTCCTGATTCTTTGGACCCATTTTCCAAAAGAATATTCAAAACATAAATCTTCATTTTTTATCTCATCTCTCTAGTCAAATCTTACTTTCCATTTTCAATGTCTAAAGACAGATCAAAGAAAAGACAATTATAATTAAATAACAAAATTCCCCCAATTCTGTAGCCTTTAATGATGCCACAAAACCTCAAAATTGATTTAATAATCACACACCTCAACATCCCTTTGTAACACTGTAAGCCCGTTTTTCAGATAATAGAACCCTAAAAGAATATCTTCTTAAAAAAAAAAATATAGTCAGCCTCCTTAAGAAATTAAAATACAATCTATTTTGATTTTCTGTGTTAGTGGAGGGAACCAGTGCTTTAGAAAATCCAAAATTAATCTATATGGCTTTCGAATTTGTTACTATATATGATTTTAATATATATATGCCTAGTGTGCTGGGAACTTATGGTACTTCAAAACAGAAACTGAAGCTCTGGGGTGGAGCCAACACGTGTCGAGGTTCTCTGATCTAATCTAGTGTTTTGTTTCTTCTCTTGTCCCTGAACTGGAGATAGATAGTATTGGTACAAATCAAATGTCTTAATAGAGTTCTTGCTGTCTGCTGCTTTATTTACTTGTTTTCTATTTTTAGGATGGCTTTTCTTTCCTTTAAGAAAACAAGAGTAATTGTTCTGGTTGAAATAGTCTCTTGCTGCTTTCTGTAGTCTATAAATGGCTTAAGTAAAGAGAACTTGTAACTAAGAGTAAGATTTGTGACAGACAATTCTACAGATAATTAAAAATTGACGTTGAGTAATGTTATTCCACAGTCTGTTCACACATAGTCTACTCCCAAGGGATTACTTATATATAGAAGGCAGCTCTGCTTACCACTGTACCACTAAGACACACGAGATTACTTATGTATAAATGAAGACTATTCAGTAATATGCTAATGCAATGATGAGAACTCATATGGAAGAGAGAATTTCATAGCTGGAAAAGACTGTCATCTGGCCCCAAAAATTTAGGGCAAAACAGATTAGTGTCTCAGCCTATGATAATCTCAGTATTTGGGTGTGAAAACATACGGCACTAATTAACATATTTACCAGCCCTGAGACTTAGTTCAGTGGGTTGCAGGACAGTGTTGGAAAAAATTCATTTCAAGTTTATGCTCCAGAGAGAATGGTTCTATGAAACTTTGCTCATTTTCCAGGCCACAGATTATATCCCTAAGCACACTAAATCCTCTTATGAGTGAACCCTATCAGTACAAGGGGCTTTGGTAAAAATCAAAATGTGGTCAGTCAGTATAACTCTATTGGCCAGACAATCCCTTTGTCCTCAGTGGCATAGTTTCCTTTTAACATGGACATCATCTTGGCATTTTAATGGCCCAATTAGTTTAATATATTTGGGGCTCAAGTATGGGGCTGCCGGTCAGACCTAGGTCTATAGCAAGAGAAAATGGGTTCATAAAAATGGCAGCATTAGGGCAGCTGGGTCTAGAGCAAGGATAGAAGAGGAAAGAAAGTTGGCACTTTAGAGTGTAGAAGAAATTGAGGAAGGCTAATATAACTAAAGTGAAATAATAAGTATCATCTAAGAATTTGTAGTCTGTTTGTTCATGAATGTTTCTAAAAGTAAAAAGTACTAATGCCGTAGAGCCTTAAGTTTGAGAAATTACAACTATTTTAGATAGTTTTTGAAACTGCATATATCCTGATAGTCTATTAACTGGTCCTTTTAAACACCTTAGATATCCACAATGAAGAACTACAGGAACTATATGAGATTATGTATCTTCTGAATCTTGAAGATGATAATTTCAGTCAGCCTGATTTTACTGTGAAGTCTATGTCCCTCTATTCCCACTCTATTAAAAAAATGCCAGTTTAAATTGATTGTCTTAGGAAAACTAGCCTGAGACCGTTGGAGTGAGCCAGAGAGCGGATATGGTGAGTCCCAGTAAATCATATGACTATATGGATGAACCACTTCAACAATTCTCCTATTGGGCTGGACAATAACAGCAAAAATATGCATTCCCATGTACACATTTGAGAAGGGAATCACAGAACAACCGTTTATCACTATTTTTTTTCTATCGTTTTTGCACTTACCTCTAAGGGTTTTACAGCCAGTCGTCCAGTCCTATCCAATGAGATACGTCTTTCTCTCTTCAACTTTCCTACATCAGATGTGTCTGAGGAGTAACCTCTCCCACTTATTGATACTCTTCTTAGTTCTTCTATGTTATGTCCAGTTTGTCTTAAACACTCCATCTTAAGTTTCTCAAGAGGTTGAGTTTTTACAGAAATTACTGCTAAGTGTTCTGAGATAATGTGTGGATCTATTTTGATTGGTTTATTCCCAACATGTGGAACTATTTTAATTGGAAATTCCTCTCCAAATGAATCTTGAGCTAAGTCTTCTTCCTCTAAGTCAGGGATCATTTTACCAGCATGCTCTTGTGCCTTTTGAACAATTCTATTAATGTCCAGATCTCCAAAGAGATTTGGATTTGAATTCTTTGAGCTAACTGTATCTAATGGAAAATTTGAAACTCCATTAATAATCAAATTAGCCACTTTTTTAGGGAAAACTCTGTTTGTATCTTTTATATCATCATAAAGTTCGTTATGAGTTCCAAACTGTTGCAGTACTTCACTATAAACAGAATCAATAATTTGAGAAACAACTTCTACACTTTCTGGATTTAAAAAGTGTTCCTTAGGATCAGCAGCAACAAGACTGATATTACTTTTGGAAATTTCAGCTGTCACAGACTTTGTCAGTTGAGATGCAATTTTATTTAAGTCAGGCTTTAAGTTTTTTGCATCTTTGCTTGAGGCACTTGGCAACCTTACTATTTTAGCCAAGAACAAGGCCAACGCTTCCTCCAAAAACATGGCATCTAACATAGCACCTTTTTTGCACGGAAACTTTTCCTGGTACTTAAATCCATCAACAATTTTGACCGCTTTTTCCATAATTTTGACAGCTTCAAGGACTAATTCTGAACTTGATACTTCTTCCTCTACTTGACGTTGAAATTCAGAATTGGAAATTTCCTTCACCATTAAAAAACCTATTATATCAGAGAGGATATTGCTCTTACCCAACAAATCTTTAAATATAGAAGTATAGGAGCCAGAGTGCTTTAAAACACTGGTATAAACAGAATTAACTACTTTTTCAATAGTTTCATTCTCAGCTAAAGGTACAGTAGGCAACTCCTTGGCTGGTGGTACAAGTTTAATCTTACTTTTGGAGATAAATTCTTGAATTGAATTTAATATTTTTGAGGTTATTTTTTGCATTTCTGTTTCAAGAGATTTGTTTCTTTCCTTATCCACTTTTGGAAACATAGATAAAAGCTTTGATAAAAAGTTGACAGCAATTTCTTCTATTATGTTATAAGGCAGTATATGAGTATGTGATGGTTGAGGCTGGGGAGCATCAGCAGTTTTGATAACATCTTTAAGAATATTTTCAACAACACTGTCAACTTCTGCACACTGATAGGGAGTTAGGTCTCCAGAAAAATAGTTCTGCAACTGATTACCAGCTACTTCTCGTAGAACTAAGTCAACTATGGTTTCTGAAAGGATTCTGCATCCACTGGCTACACAATTTTGTATAATCTCTTGTGATCCAAACTGTGACAAGAGATTATTATACATAGACTCAACCACTAATTGAATAATTTCATCATCATTGGGATGTAAGGTTTCCACATACCGTATAATCATATCTTCATCTTTGGAGATCTCTGTTGTAACTGTACTTAATAACTTCATTTGAAGGAAATCCAGTTCTGTGAACAACTTGCCCTCAGATGTTTCTGCTTTGGTGTTTGATACTGTTGAGAAAATTTTAGATAAAAGAGCAGCAATCACATTCCCTAAAAATTCATGAGGCAGCATGATGGTGTATGGTGATGATGTTTGACAGTCTTTGCTGGCTGTTTGAGCCACATTTTGGACCTTTTTAACAACATCCTTAGATTCCAGAGGAAAACAAGCTGAAGCTGGAACATTATCAGAAGATATCAAATTAAGTTGATGTTGAAAAATTTCATTTATCACAGTGTTAGTTAGTCTTCTTGCTAAATTTTCCCCATTACTCTTTATATTCTTACAAATGGCGTCTTGAGATCTATATTCCTTCAAAATATTGCATATAGAGGAGTGAACAACTTTGTTGACTAGTGTTTTATCAGTTACTGGTATTTTATCTGGAAAAGGTATCTTATCTGAAGAGGAATTTGTAGTCATTTTATATATATGTGGCATTTTATCTGCCGTTATTTTCTGAATGCTAGATGATGCTTCTTCTCTAGTTGATTCTTTATGGCTGGGAGATACTTTAGGAACTGATGACACTTTATCTACAGGTGAAGAAAACTTATTTTCCTTATCTGGCCTGAATACCTTAATTTGAGCATTTGAAAACTCCTTTAACAGTGAATTGAGAAGTTTCATAGCTGTGTCATAGAGTTCAGCTTGATTTTCACCATGGCTTACTTTCTGACATTTATCACATGTTTGTGTTTCTGGTGAGGAAGAAAAGATCAATTTGTTAACTATTTCAGTGATAACATCTTCTAAAAATTTAGCAGGAAAAATTCCAGGTTTACTTTTTGGTAGGTGCTGAAGACTGGCTGTTTTACTAGGTTCATTTTTAATCTCAGCTTTCCTTTTCTCTTTGTCTCTCTCTTTCTCTTTATTTTCACCCCCGTCTCTCTCTTTCTCTCTCTCTCTCTTTCTTTCTTTATCTTTCTCTCTCTTCGTCTCTTTCTCTCTGGCAGGGAGATTTTTGTTAATTGAAAGGGATGAATCCTTTGCTGAAATAGACTGTACAAAATCTTCGCCAACCTCTTGAATTACATCCAATGCTGTTTCACTTGGGGGGCTCTGGAGTTTTGAATAATCTGCTGATTCTTGAGAATAATCTCTTTCTAATATATCATCATAAATATTTTCAATGACATTTTGAACACTTTCATAATCTGAGTATTGTGCCTCATTTATATCTACTTGAACTGGAGAGTCTTTTCCCCCCTCATTGTTTGGCCTTTGGTCAACTGTTCTCAAAGTTTTCTCTGTTGAGCTCCCTGTATTTCTCACTTTGGATGTCAAGGAAGATAGCTGAAAGGACTTGTCTTCTTTTTTGAATGAATTTTCTGATTTGTCAATCTTCATTTCATCGTCTATCTCAAAATATGGTACAAGTATTTCCTTCTCACATTCTCTATCATCAGTAGCTACTGGAAATTGTGTATGTACCTCATTACCTTGCCCCTCCTTATCTTTTGAAGCTGATATGCTTTTATTCTCAATTTCCTTATTTTTAAGTGTTATCCTCAAATCTGGCTCCTGAGTATCTTTACTTTTCACACTAGTAGTTGGAGAAGTAACTTTTGATACAGTCTCATTATGTTTTTGAATTGAAATTCCCATTTTATTTTTATTCTCTTTTTTTTTATTTACCACACCTGCAGGTGACCCTGACAACAAGTTAAACATGTTGTTTGCCATAAATTTAGTTAGAGAGGTAACTATTGGATCTTGGATGTCACCTTTCCTCATTGATGCTTCCTCAGTTTTGAAACTCTTCTTTCTACTCATTGCACCTCTGTCTATTTCCAAAGTGTCCAACACATTTTTCTGGTCTGAGGTTGAAGAAGTGTATTTATATGATTTTTCTGGTAAAGTAAGTTGGTTCCCTTTTAAGCATCTGTTTATCTGTGTAGAGATTTTCTGTGGTAGGTGTTGAACCCTTTGGGTGATGTTATCTGGGTTTAGAAATGAAAAGAAGGTGGAAGACCAGTCTCCTGAAAAAAGTGGTTGAATCTTGAAAGCAGAGATTGCCTTCTGGGCTAAAGCAGCAATCATTTCTATAACAATGTTACTCTTATCATCTTTCTGAATATCATTAGACTCGTAATTTCCTATGAACTGATCATACACAAAATTGGATATTTTATCAACTGTATCTTTACCAACTGGTGGAAAACAGAACACTTCTTCAGCATTTGGTAGAACTTTAATTTCACTTTTTCTAAATTCTCCTATCAGAGAGTTTGCAAATTTTATAGCCAAGCTGACAACCTCTGGCTCTGGCATTTCTTTTTTCTTAGAATCTTCAGTAATACTTGGAAAAGAATAAAATTTGTGAACAAGGTCAACGATTACATCTTCTAAAAATGTAGCTGAATATAGAGAAGGCTGTGCCTTTTCTTTACCAGCTTTAGTAAGTACAGAGACATGGTTATAATCAGATAAGTAACTGGAAGATGATTCTTCACCATGTAAAAATGGCTGCAGATGATGATCCATGATTTCCTTCATAATGAAACCAGCTATTTTACTGAGGAATGAGCCTCCTCTTTTGTCTGCATCTTTCTGTACTTCAGCTTGAAATTCAGATTTTTTCAAAATATTATTACATATAGAGTCAACCAAATTCTCAATCATTTCTAACTGCACACTTTCTGCATTCTCCTCTGCCCTGGCAAGACGGATCTCATGTTCAGAAATTTCTTTGATAATTTCATCAGTCAGTTTTGAAGCTTCATCTGCAAACTCATAATCTGGTAAAACCTCTTCCTTTTCTAGTTCACTTTCAGTGTCAGTTGAAGGGAACATATGCACTAGAAGCTTGGAAATCATATCTTCTAAAAGAGAACGAGGCAGCACAGTAACACATGATGGCAAGGAGTAGGTATCCCTCATGATGACACTGAGCACATTTCTGATGATATTATCAGCTTGAAGGGAAGAACAAGAAGAAGATACCAATTCTCCTGAAACCAACAACTGCACCTGATAATCATAAATTTCTTCCAATAGCAAATGATATATTTTCCTTCCAAAACAAATACTGTCACTTTGTATAGCCCTATATACTTGAATCAGAGATTTATATTCATCTAATATTTTTTCATAAATTAGGTTGACTGTTTTTTGAACCATTTCTTTATATCCTTCTGAAAAACACATATCATCATCAGAGTTATCTGCAACTAAAATCTCTGATGTGTTGAACTCCAGAACAATTGACTTTACTAATGTTGTAACAATGCCAGTAATTGTGGCTTTTACTGTATCTGGGTTTTCAGCAGCCAAGACATTATGTGAGAATGCATAAAGGAGTTTACATAAAAGCTCAGAAATTACTTCCTCGAAAAAAACAGCTGAGTTCACAATGAAAGACAACTCTCTTTGTTTAGAATCTATTGCTTTTTGTTTACAAGTTTGATCAACTGCAGCTGAAAGGAGAGTTTTATCTTCAGATAAAAATGACTGAAGATGATGGTTAAATATTTCTTTTATTATACAACTTGCTACTTTTGAAACAGGTATGTTACTTATACCTTTTTTATCTTTTGTAAGAGACTGGTATACATTTGAATGTGAAAGATCAGCATAAATGGAATCAACCATAGACTGGATATCTTTTTCTGAAATCTTGCTTTGTTTTTCATTCCCGTGTTTAATAATACATATTGCATGTTTTGAAATTATTGACATGATTTCATTTATCAGTTTTAAGACAGTCTTACTTAGGTCTGATTGACAAGTATCTGGGTGTTCTGCACTGGAGGCCAATGGACTTATCTGAGATATAAGCTGGGTGATGATTTTTTCTAAATGAGTATGTGATAGCATAGTAGTATATATTGTTGAAGCTTGTCTTTGGAACCTTGATTTAGTAATGTCACACTGAACTCTCTTTATCAAAACATTAGTACTGAGTTTGGAGTGTGACTTAAAAGGAAGCTTTCCTATAAGATTTGGATGAATTTGGAAATCAAAAGTTTTGGCCAGGACGATTTTAGTTATCTTTGCAGCCAGTGTCTTAGTGTCACTTAGAAAATCTTTATCAGGCATTATTTCCATATCATATTCTTGCAAAACTTTGCTGTACACCATGTCAATAATGTTTTTGACTATATCTGTCTCCACTGGAGGCAAACAGAATTGTTCCTCAGCATTCTCTAGAATGCTAACTTGGGCTTTTGAAAATTCCTCTGCTATCAAAGTTACGAGTTTTTCAGCTTTATCAAACAGTTCATCTTCTGAATCTCTTGCTGATTTCATTTGTACAATGCCTAACACCCTGTGGAATATTTTGCTTAAGACCCCAGAGACCACATCTTCCAAAAACGTTGAGGAATAAACAGTGGCAGAAAACCACTGCCTTCTCTCATCATCAAAATATGTGTATGACGAAGAAGGTAATGACTTCCCATCCACAAACGGCTGAAGATGTTGTTGACAGATATGTTTAATGATAAAACCTGCTATTCTATCAATAAGAACATCATCACTGCTTGTGATATTTTGCTCAACTGATTCTTGAGACTCAGAGTTTTGTGAAATATTTTTGAACACTGAATCAACGAGATGCTGGACATCATCTTCTGAATAAACAAACTTGGTTTCTTCTTCATCTTTTGAAAATCGAATTTCATGTTGGGAAATTTTCATCCTAATATCACTGATTATCTTTGAAGCAATTTCATTGAAATTCACTCTTGATCTGTCTTTTGGAGTTTCTTTGTTTGGAACAATGCTAGATGCAGAAGGAAAGATCCTAGATAATAGTACTCTGATCATATCTTCTAAAAATGTGTATGGTAGCAAGGTGTTGTATGGAGATAAACTCTGACTTGGCTTGGTAGATTTACTGATATTACTAAGAACATCCTGAAAAATATTCTCAGCTGTTGAAAGAGAATAGGAAGATGACAAATCCCCAGAAAATAATGGATGAAGAAGGTAATCTGTAATAGCTGCTACAATTAAATTGGTAATATTTTCCACAAAAATATCACTGTCTTCAAGTTCTTTATCAACCTCAGGGTCCAGCCCATGCTGTTTTAAAACGTTTCCATAAACTGAGGTGACGAGTTCATCCACAATATCTGTATCTACAGAGGAGTGAGACTGTTCTTTGTCATCATACAGAATATGAATTTTAGCTTTGTCAAAATGGTTATTTATTGAGTTTACTATTTTTTGGGTCATTTTTTCTAGTTCAATTTCAGTGTTATGCTTTGGACTGAAAATCTTTGATAAAAGTCTGACAACAATTTCCCCTACAAATGTGTGAGGGTAAATACCTAAGAGTGATGGTGTCTGGGGTCTGTGTGACTCTATGACTTCACTGAGAACCTGTTTAACCATATTCGATACTGCATCCGATGGAGTGTTTGGACGAGGTAAACCTTCTCCACACAAAAATGGTTGAAGATGATTTTCAATAATCGCTTGAATAATAAAACTGGCTATTCGGTCAACCATGATTGGACTTCGGCTGATTATGCTTTTCTGTATTGAAACAAGACAGTCAGACATTTGTACAAGATTGCTGTAAACAGAATCCACCATCTTCTGGAGGTTTTTTCCTGTGCAAAGATATTGACTATCATATATAGTGAACCAAATTTTATGTTTTGAAATGGCTGATATAACCTTATTTATTATACAGGTAGACATTTCATTAAAATCTGAACTCCTGAAATATGTGTTTCCCAAAGAAGAAGCCTTACTGGGTAGAGGAATGAGTTGACATAAAAGTCTTCTGATTATATCTTCTAAAAATGAGTGTGATAACATAGTGCTATAGCCTGTTGAAGATCTGTGTTGAGAAGTAAATTGTCTCAGGTTATTTTGAAGTTTCTGCAGTATAATTTCAGCTTTGAGAGGGTAATATGAATTAGGCATGTGCTTTCCCCTGAAGCAAGATGGGAGTTGGTAGTCTAAAATCTCTAACAATATGCCATTAGTTATTTGTTCTGCTATTGAGGTATTGTCATGTGTCAGATTATTACCACAGGTCACTTGCAATTTATATTGCTGTAAAACATCACAATAAACTGAACCAACAATCCTACTAACAGTTTCTTTATGGATTGGTGGAAAACACTGCCTTTCTTCAGCATTCCGTAAAACAGTGACTTGTGCATTATTAAACTCATTCACTACATTGTTGACAAATAATATATTCATCTCATTGAGCCGGGCCTCAGTGATGTTTTCATTTTTGCCCCAGAGTGAAAGAGAGAGATTAAAAAACAGTTCTGAGATTATTTCCTCCAAAAATGTGGCTGAATAAATACCTGTATTCATATCTCCTGGATATAGCTTATTACAGATGCCTATTGTATCCATATCCTTTGTTCCCTGTCTTTTAAGAAGAGATGGCACAGAAGAGGAATTCACTGAACATTTCTTGCCAAATGGTGCTCGTATTTTGGAGCTAATTACACTGGGATTATTCAGGGATCCTGTCAAACCATTACCATTATAACTCATGAACCTTAAAGAGCCTTTACCTTGTCCCAATTCTGTTAATTCTGGCCCTTTTGCTTTTATGAAACTAGACTGTATTTCTCTTGTTTTATACATTAAATGCTTGTTTGCAAAAGGTGGACTTTGGGGGACTTGTATACCGTGACATAGTTTGTCCATCAATGATTTAACTAAGCTATGGGAAATAACAGTAAGCATAGAGTCCGATGACAACAAATCTTGATCCATTTCTGCCAGGTTTTTTGAAAGGTCTGACATATAATCACCTTGAAATTGTTCACAGTCCATTGCTCCCTTACAATAATCAAATTCTCCACTTTCTACACTTTGAAGTATTTTAAAAAGTTGACATTCTTCTGCTGATGTCCCATCAGAAAGAGGTAAATTATCAGCAAAGACACTGTTTGTGCATTTTTCCAAAAGTGTTCTGATAAGTTTTTCACACACAACATTGAGAAGAAAAAATGATTTTGGGGTGATCTCTAAGTTATTTCCAAGTATTCTACTACTTGGCTGATCACTTGATTTTTTATCAGAATCCATAACCTCACCTGGGTGTTCATCTGGTAAAAATAAATCTAAAACAATATTAAAAACTTTACTGACTACTTCCTTGGATTCACGAGTTTTTAGGCTACCAACCAAACTGTCTAACTTATATGCCAGATAATTTAATTTATTTCTTTGAATGAGACGATCAATTTGGTGAGTAGAGGATTCCCAGTCTCTGGAGGCTTTCTGTCTTTCCACTGTATTCGTTTTGTTGCAAATGGGCACATCACTGCTTCTAAGCATGGAAAGTGATTTATTTCTTCCAGTGTTTTCAAGGTGATGACTTATTCCTATTTCTTTGGATAGTACATGAATCACTCCTATTAAGAGATCCTGAAAGAGATCATCAAAGTCAGCTGCAGCTACTCTTGGGCAGTAAATATACTTTGTTTTTAAAGGAAACATTTGCTGTGCAATGTCAGACTCTATAATGTTACTATTAAAAAGGATTTCAATAATGATTTCAGAAATATTTAAAGCAAGTTCTCCAACAGAAATTGACCTGTTCTCAAACACTTGAGAATCAATTGAAATAATCTTGTTAAATGCTGCATTTTGGCTTTCACATGCTTTCTCTTTTTCTCTACCATCTCTGCTGCTATCAGAAATGCTAAAAATTAAATGGCAAATGACAGACTCAGTGAGACATTCACAAAATTGATAAAGTGATGAATCCTTGTATATGCTTCTTAGAGGCTGTTTTGAGTCACATTTTTTTCTTGGCAAAGTAGAAATAACAGACACCTTCTCCTCACTGGAAACTTAAAAAAGAAAACATTACTATTTTTAGCATACATTAAGGGAAATATGAAAAATTAATTATATCGGTAATTATTTACATATGAATTTCACCTTTGGACCACCTCACTAAAGAAAAAGAAAAACTTAGCTAAGAGAGAAATTGGGTTTTCTTCAGATATTTATTTTCTGCCTTGTGGAATCTTAATTTTAGCCATAAAGTTGAGAAAATAACGCTGAATAATTCAAATCTCTAAGTCAAGTGCTGGTATCTGTCTCACTTAGATGGTTAGGGGCTCTAAAAAGCTGGAAATTCTGGGGCAGAAAATGATTTCCAAGTTTATTCTTATATGATAACATGTCTGCAGTATTCTCAAGACCTCATATAATTATTAAAAATCTATTTTTGGTCAAAACATTTAATGTTGTGCTATGCATTACTTTTAGGAGGCTAAGGAGTTGTGTTGCAATGACAGCTTGACTGAAATAGAAGTGTGCAACTCCAGAAAGGTTAGGGATGGATTGCAATGTCAGTAGTACTTCAACCCCTACGTTACAGTTTGCCATAAGGATGGAGGGCCAGACCAGCTAGGCATAGGACTGTACTCTTTCTTCATTCAATAGAGTATTTATTGCAAATCATATGCCTACTAGGGATAGCCAATTCTCAGAGTGGCAGCCAGAGCAACACACTCTTTTTTCTCAGAACTTGATCATCTATTATACTTCTGCCTGCGGAATTGGGCAAGACTCTGTGGAGATGGGAGGCTTTATGCTAAGCTTTGACTCCTAGAGTGGATTTGGCCATGTTGAGACGAAGGGAGGGAGGAAAGAGTATTCCAAGTGGAAGAAGGGAGTGTGAGTGAAATCCCTGGAAGGCCCTGGACACGTCTGAGAATAGAGAATAGATTTGATAAAACAAAAAAACAAAAAAACAAGCCAAATACCAATAGGACAGAATCATGGATCTTCTCTTGTTTGTTTTGTTTCTCTTTATGAATTCTCTAAGTTCAATTAAGAAATGCTTGGAGAAAGTCTATTTATGAGCTTTCAATTGCAGGCACACCTTGAAAGAATACCAATTTTAAGGAAGGGAAATGACTTCCTAGCACACATGGGTAGGACAGGTAGTATGTATTCTCCTATTTGAATGATGGGCAAGTGATGTATCTGAACTGATAACGTAGCAACTACTTATTGGTAACTGGAATTACTGATCCAGTTCAGTGCTATTATAGTATTATTAGATTGAATTTTAGGATATTGCCAATAATCAAGAGGTTTGGACATACAAAAATGGCTATTACATATGGTTCAACCTAACATACACAGATAAACATTCTTAGAAAGGGAGTAAAACTATCTTTGTAAAGATATGTTTACAGTATTATACCAAAAAGGAATTTAAGAACACTGGAATGCAAACAAAACAAGATGTTTAATACCACTGTTCTTATAAACCGTGACTAATAATGACACAGACATCAACTGTACACCCTGAAAAGATGGATCACTAAGGTTCAGTCAATAACTGTACATTTGGTATGATTATAAAGAAATCACGTGTAAGATCTTTAAAAACTCTTTGGACCTCATACCTCATGCTCAGCCAAAATCCCTTGCTTTAAAGTAGTCCTATTTTCTCCCATCTGCAGATAATGAAAACTGAACAGTAGACCCTTTCAGATTCAAACGGTGTGAATGTATAACTTTTGTTTTAGTATCCTGATTCATTAAGTAATTAACTATCCTACCTCCAAGGCTATTTTTAGAAAAATAGTAAATGCAACTTCTGGGACAAGAGATCTTTTAAATATACCTGACTTCTTTTTCTAAATTATGTCAAGTTCTAAAAGAGGTTATCTCTTGCTTACCTCTAGTTTCTAAATTCTTGAAATATGTGATCACAGATGTGGTAACATGTCTTGCTACCAAATGAATTTCATTTGGACCCAGTTCATGATCAGCAAAAGCAATGACTTCAACTTCCTTCAGGGTCCTTATCTCTGGGCACATCTTATTTTCCCATCTTTCCAATAAAGAGAAATCTTCCCTGCTGGCTTCAGGTTTTTTGTTTTCTTCTTCAGGTATAGAGCTGATTCTTTTATCCCACATTCTAAGCAAAGTTTTCTCCTCATTCTTTTGTCCTCCAGAAATTACAGACAAAGGGTTTTTCTTTGACATGAAAAACGGTTTCATGGTTTCCCTGCTTTCATTATTGTGTGGTTGACTTGGAAAGCCATAGCTTGACAGCACAGTATTGACGATGCTTTCTGCAGCTAAACATATTCTGAGTGGAGAAACAGTTGTCTGAATTTGGTTTGGCGGAACAACTGGTTTTAGGGTGTCATAATGAAACACTCTTGGATTTTCACCTTTTCCCAGTTCTATGAATGACATGACTTGCTTTAATGCTGCTTCTGTGGATTCATTCGCTTTCTTAAACAGTTTTTGTAAGACACTGCCTTCAGGGAGAGAGCTATTTCCTTTCATGGTTTGATCAAAATGGCCAAAGTTAGACTCCTTTCTGCTGAAGTCTTGTACTTTGTTGCTAGAGCATGATGACGTATTTTCTGAATCAGGCTTTTCCATTGGCTCTGAACTTTTAACTGTATCTTCTACACAGGCTCTGGCACATGAGGGTACATTTGATGAAGCCCTATACTTTTTTTCCATATCTTCTGAATAAAACACCAAACTGGGTACACTGATTTGTGGAGGATTATTCCCCAAACTAGCTTCCTTTAACTTTGATGTGGGCATTTTCATACCAGTTCCTAATTCAACGTGATTAAGAATGTAGGTATTTTCCACTCCTTGGAACAAACTTTTCTTTGGAAGGTTTTTGATCAGAGACTCATTGAAATGAGTACACTGGTCCATCAGTGTGCCAATGATCTCACTTGCTATAATGTTCTCTTTCAATATGCCAATTGGACATGGTTCCACTTGGCTTATTTCTTTGTCTAGCTTGTTCTTAATTATACCAAGCATGTCACTGATGATACTGACAGCATATGTAAGTAATTCTGAATGGAATGAATGAACCTGTAGAAGGGTATTCTGTACATTTTCCTTGGAAATAGTACTTGACTTGGATTCATCAGAAAACTTGTTCAGTGGTTGTAATTTTGGCAACATTTGTTTACTTAATTGTCTCTGTTGGACAGAAAAAAGGTTTTCTATAGGTGTTTTCACTATTTCAGAAAACTCATATTTAGAGATATGTTTAAACTGCAAGTCTACAAATGACTCTAACATGTTTAAAACTCTTTCAACAATTTTTTGAACAACTTGGTTGCTAGAGCCCAAAGAAATTTGGTCTTTTTTCTTCATACTATAGATTGGCACACTGCCATGGATGTCCTCGGTTGGGAAATCATATTTATTTTTAGTAGTAATGTGTTCCTTCCTACTTGCTAGAGTTTCTTGACTGTCTGGGGTGGGTATCTGGGACAAAAAGCACAGCTGCAATTTTTCAAATAGCATTTCAACAATTTCCCTTCCAAACATATTAATTTGTGCTTTGGTGTCTTCAGCTCTAGCAGAAGCCCCTTTAAAATGATTATGGAGCCTGCTTTCACAATCCTCAAGATATGCCAAATTTAAAAGTGAAAGAGAATATTCTAATTCCTTTGCTTTTATTGAAATTTCAGTCAAAACATTTTCAGCTATGTTCAATAGCTTACATTTTTCATTTTCCATGTCACTTGATTCTGCCTGCCATTTGTCAAACATTTTCTTAAAAATACCTTCTTTAGGAAAAATCTGTTCTAGCTGTGAAGAAACATTTTCCAAGTAAAAACATGCTTGTGGCTTGGCAATCGACCCTTCACCTATATTTCCCTGTGAAAGCTTGAGATCATCCAGATGTGAACATTTGATCGGATAAACCATATTGTGGTTATTTGTAGCATATAATTCTTGTAAAACTCTATTAACTATTTTATTTGCTGCCATGATTTGATCAGATGGTAGAGCTGTAACATTTACCATTGCTCTAGTTTGCTTCACCGTTTCAAATTCTTTCACAACTGTTTCCAGGATATTACTTATTATATCCTTGGCATATATTTTTAGTTCTGAAGTGGGCAATTTCATTTCTAGTAGGTTTTTGGCATCTCCTTTTGATAGGATGTGTGACAGCCCAGTGGCAGACTTGGATCGACTGTCTTTTAGAGTCTTCTCGCCAGGACCTAACTTGGTCTTGCTTTTGGCCTTAGCACCACTAGGTCCTAGTTGCAGTTTTGTTCTAAATTTAGGCAAAGGAGTAACTTTTGATCTTGCTTTTAAACTTGTTTTAAAACCTGGCTTAGGGCCACCCTTAGGGCTCACTTTAGAACTGTGTGGACTTAGAGGTTGTAACTCATCAGAACAACTTTCAGGGGATAAAGTCTCTTCTAGATGAAGTGAGGCAAAATCTGTGATCTTACTGAGAACGATTTGGACTAAATCCTTTCCCACTTGCAATGGTGAATATTGCAAAAAAGTGTTGTCCAGTAGAGAGACATTTTGACTGCCTGCATAAGAATAAACCTGTGGTATTATATATCTAGTGGGATTACTTCCTTTTCCTGCTTGTTTAGCTTCTCTGACACATGATGGTTTCTTGGGTAAGGTATCACTGTTGTCAGATGCTTCTACTTTTTTATTACTTTCATATAATGATGTCACAACTACAGAGTACATTTTATCCAAAACACTTTCAACTATATCATTTGCTGTACTGTTAATATGTGATTGCGTCATATTTGATGTTTTACTTTTAGAATTAGCTATAAAGTGAGGGATTTCATTAAATGAAGGCAAATGGCCTATGATTTCCATTATTCTTTGATACACTTCATTTAAAACTTGTTCCACTGCACTGACTAATGCAGTTTTTCCTTTTTGTTTTGATTTTCCATTTCTCATAAATATTTCTTCCAAAACAATTCTCTGGCTTTCCTTTTCTAATGCCATTTGGTTTTGTTCTAATGGGTACTTTGGAAACAGAGAGAGTTTGGTGTTTTTTTCTTGCTCTCTTTGTCCCAGCAATATTTCATTTGACACATTTAGTTGTGAAAATAAGTTAGGATTGTCTTTTGAGTAAAAACTAATTTCCTTGACAGATCTTTTATTGTATAAAATCTTTAAGATACTGTTGACAATTTCACTCACAGTGATGTTTTCTTGGAATGAAATATTGTTTGGATATGGATAAGTCTTTTGGATTTCTAGGTCTAAGTCATTTTTAATAAGCTTCAAAATGGCTCTGGCGATGATGTCAGCATATTCCTTAAGACTAGCTTGTGATAGATGAATTGTGGATCCAAGTTTTTCTCTGTAACTGGCAAAAGTGGAATCTGCAAGCTCTTGGCTGAGAATAGTTTCAGTTGATATTTTCAGGACATCCACATTTGATTCCACTTGGCTTGACTCATGAAAGATGCTGTCATCTTGTTTACAATCTTCCAGTTCCGAGCTAACAAATGACTTTTCTTTAGGCTGGAAAACAAGAGTAATTAATGAATCTATTCTTTCTGTGGCAAAAGATTCTAACCGATTGAAAATAGTTTCAGTAATGAAGTTAGCATTTTCCTCACATGTGTCAGGAGCAAATTTCTTGGTGTCTTCTCTCTCTACTACAGTTATCTGACTATCGTCAGCACAGACTAATTTCAGATTTCTTGAAGATGGGAAACACCCTGTTTTTCCTTCACTTTTTGACCCCGTAAGAGGAGGCTGTTGACACTCTGCTTTTGGAAACATATCGCAAAACGTGAGGGGCAATCTTGCAGCAGTAGAATTCTTTGGATTTATGCCAAGCATGATGGCAGAACTGAGATTATGAAGAACAATATCCACTATATCATTGGATATCAAAATGACATCTGACTTAGGAACTGAAAGTTTTGGAATAATCTTATTTGCACCCTCAATGAACATTTCAGAATTTGCTTGGAAATGTTTACCAGTTAGGCTACCTTTCAGAGCGTGTGTGGCAAGTGAGAGATTATTCTGATACAACGTTTTTTCATAAATATCACATAAGATACCTTCAATAGTATCTTGCATTTTAAACTGAAGTACTTTTCGATATTCGGTCTTATTAAACAGCTTTTCAATAATACCTTCTTGCTGATCTGAATCAACTTCTTTGTGAGAACTGTTTTTGTCATATTTGCCTTTAGATGATACAATATCTAACACTGTGTTCACAATCTGACTTGCAATACTTTCAGAAACCACAATGTTATGAGTTACAAAAGGACTTTCCCTTTCTTTATCTAACTCATGTTTGATTCCTTGTAAAATTTTTCTGGCAACTTCTGTTGCATATATATTTAATTTATTCAAAGGGAGTTGACACAATGAGTTGGTCTTTTCCGAAGTAATATGATCCATTGAGCAACATAAAAATTGATCATCAGAATATGAATCTTTGGCTGATAATGCTTTGCTTAATGCACTCTCATCCTGCTGAATAGATAAAGCCACTGGAACTGTGAAGTTGATTTGGGGACAAAAGAGAGATTTTACTTTGGAAGTAGCGAAAGTTTCTAAATTTGTTAAGATTGCCTGCACAATATCTTCAACTACATTTACTTTGGCCTGTTTGTCAACAGTGAATGTGGACTGAAGAGTACATGGTTTCTTGTCCAGCACAGTAACAGAGGGCCTTCCTCCATAGGTGTGTTCATGAAAAGAAATATTTGCTGAAAAAGTGACGGTTTTATACCTATTTTTACTTGCATTTCTCTCTGTCATAGCAGCTGAATAAAGTTTATGAAATACAGTTCTAACAACATCATCTGCCACTATGGTTACATCTGCTTCAGATACCAAAGGACCCATCATTTTATCTATAAATTGAACAGATGTTTGAGCAATTGGCTCATCAACATTGTGAGAGATGCCACTTAAATGAGAGTGGGAGAGAGAAAGCACATTTAATTGATTGACCAAAGCATTTTGAAAAATTTCATTCAAAATATTTCTTATAATAGGAACGATTGGAGATTTCTGTGTTTCTTTGAGTTTCACTTCAATTTTGTTTAAGGTTCTTTCTAGAAACCATTGTTTCAGAGAATCTGATTTAGCTTCTTCTCTTAGTGATGTTCTCTCTCCAATGAATTCTCTCTCTGTACGTGCAGCATCTTCTAGAAATGAATCTGATTCAGCTCCTCCAGGGAGAAGATTTCCATACGTTGGCCTGTATCGATAAGTTTCAACGTCTCTCTCTTCAGATTCAGTTTCATTAAACATATCTGAGGATACTGCATCTAAAATTAAATTGACTATATTCTTAAGCATTTGTTTCTCAGGTGATGGGGTTTTTACACTCGTCCTCAAATCTAATGAGTTCATATTTAATTCTGTTTGAATAGCTTTCAAAATAGTACTTGATACCTTCTTTGCATTCATGTATAAAGCAGATTTCAATAGTTCTTCGTGTGTGTCTGTGAAAACACTGAGACTTTCACATTCCAAATCCATCGTATTGCTTTTTTTATTTCCATCATTAATAGAACCCAGAGTTTCTAAATTTCCATTGGCAAACCCTTCCAGTTTAGCAAAAACCATATTAAGAATATCTGCAGCCACAGCCTTCAGTTTATTTGGATGTGTTTCTTTTAAGCTTCCTGTTTTGGAAGACACAGGAGCAACAGTTTTTGCCTTGCTTTTAGTCACCTCTTTATTACCCCCCTGAATCATCCTGGAAACTATGCTGGAGATGATGTCAGTGCATTTGGTCATTTCCTCAATAATTGAAGCAAATGATAGGCTGTCAATATCAAGAGACTCTGAGACAGCTTTAAATCCAGAACTTGCAAAACTGGTATCCATGTCAACATCACATAATTTTGCGAGTATATATTCCAAAATTGTTTTGGAAGTGAGCTGAATATTAGACTGCAATTCAGTAGCCGTTTGCTGATTCTCATTCATCTTCTCTCTGTTTAGCTTACTGCAAGATGGCTGACAGTGAGGATGGGCTCCTATGAGCTTGCATAACATTTCAGACACTGTTTCCCCAATACTATCTAATACTTGCAATCTGGCATTCTCTTTGAGATCTTTTTCATTAAAGACACTGTGGAGAGCACACGGAGTAGCTAAATATTTGGCAAAAGATTTTTTATCCTGCCTACTTGGCAAAATGTTTTGTTTACCAACATTGTCAGTTCCATATGAAATTGTGGACCTTGACTTATCAGAAGAGAGTGAAATATTGCTTTGATCTGAATATTCACTTGATAAAATTTCACAAATACAAGTTAGTAATGGAGATGCCATAATGTCATCATTGAGATTTGGGACAAAAGAGTCTGAGTTATCAGTGTCAGCAAAAACTCCTTTACCTTTAAGGGATTTGGTATGGTCTATTTCCCCAAGATTGAGGTTTTTCTTATTGAGTTCCAGTTCATTCTGAATAGCATGCAAAACAATGTTTACCACTTTAGTTGTGTAAGTGCTAAGTTGAGATTGCAATGAAGATTGCTCTGCAGGTGAAGGTTTGAAGCACATTGGCAATTTTGAACAAACGAGTAACTTCAGCCTTTCAAAAATTGTGTTAATGATCTTATCAGTAATGTCATCTATAGGTTGAGGTTCGCTTTCTTCAGATTTTAACAGGGAAGGCTTTTGAGGATCTACATTGACTGAAGATAAGCATTTCATTTTATTTTCACTGTCAAACCATACTTTTAATGGCTTTTTATTTGGTGCTTCTTTGACCATGTGGGGAGTGTCAGAACTATCTAGAGAAGTTTGATGAACTGATGGTGAAACGGAACTTCTGGTGATTTGGGGAATGCAGCTTGATGCCTTATGAAGTATATTTAACACAGCATCTGTTATTTCTTGAGCCACTGTACTAATTTCTGACACAGAGAACATCTGGTCCATCCATTCTTGATGTGACAGTCCTTGAGGTTTTTCTGAAACAAGAACTGAAGCTTCCTTGCCAGTTTTACTGTCTAAGTGACCAGGGGGAACAGAAGATATGTCCTTGAGCATTTCTGTTAAAATACTTTTAACTACATTTTCTGAAGCCTTTTGTATTTGATGCTTTTGATCTTGGCTGAAAATCAAAATGTCTCTATTCAAACAGGGTTTTTCCTTTAAAATTTCTTTATTAGTAAAAGATAGTAGCTTAGTCTCTAATCCCCCATGACAAAATGCAACTTTGCTTCTTCCAGAAGCAGGCTTTGTAGGTGGTCTGCTATTTCTTTTGTATTCAAAACAAGTGTTTCCTTTTGTAAACCAATGCTCAGGAACCTGCTCTTGTGATTTTGTTTTTTCCTCTTTGAAAGATGAATCAAGTACATTTTCCACAATTTTGTCTATTTCTTCACTATCATCTTCAGAATAAAGGACCATGCCAGGAACATTGACAGGTGGAAATGGTCTTCCCGACCTAGGACCATTAGATAATCTAGTACCAGTGAGTCTGTACTTTTCTTCAATGTCAGAAGGATTTCTCAGTCTAGAGTGTTTACATTTTTGAACATCAGCTTTTACTGGCTTCTGATGTAGCTGAGTGAAGATTTCATCGAGTAGCTGAAGGAGTACTACTGTTTCTTCAGATGCAATAAGTCTCTCATTTTTAAGTTCACTTTGTACATATCCTAGTATAGTGCTGATCGCTTCCTCTATTTGGCCAACCAAAGAAGACTTGGAAAAAATATTTGATATTAAATTTTGTATTTCTTCCTTAACAATTAAATTAGCTGTATCAGGTTCAGAACTACACTTCTTTTTGTCGGCTTTTGGATCTATCATATGTTGCTGATGGGAAAGTTTAGTTGCATCTTCAAGATGGGGAAGTTCACTTTGCTTACAAGAAGCAAGAGTCACCAGCTTCTCCAAAATGCCATACACCATATCCTCTGCAATATCACACATGGGATCCAAAGGCAGTGAAGTCTCTAAAGGTTTTCCATTTGATGGAGTGAGATCTTTTCCAGTGGATGTTAAGTTTGGTTTGATGTCGACTGACAAATCCTCTTGCGAAAACATCTCAACACATTTTTTCTCAACAGCAGACTGTAGCTTCTCAAGCATATTTTCCACAATCTCTGAAGCTACTGAACAGATATCAACATTGGAGAGCAAGTCTCCTTTTTCAGGCTGACTTTGGTCAACAAAAACTTCAGCAGTAACAGAAGAAATAGAGGGAATGGCTTGTGTTAAATCAGACATTATTTCTTGAAAAATGCTTTCTAAAATCAATTCAGTTTCCCCTTTTAAGTGACACTTAAAGTTAACAAAAACATTCTTTAAATTCTTCACTTCATTCATCGCTTTTGCTTTTTGACTAGACAACAGTGGACTCTCTAAGCCAACTGTTTCAGTGGTAGCATCCTTAGATTTTTTTGTGCCTGTTTCAAATGATGCTAAAAGGTGACTGTCAGATTTACAGCTTCTGAGCTTAGGGTATCCATATGTCAAGCTGGTTTTATTATATTTGAGTTTAGATGTTATACTCTGTTCTTCCATGTGATATGTTTTTCCCACAACTGTTCTTTCCACATGGGCAGGGGGTGGTTTCAAAGGTGTCGTTGGTCGTCTTACTGATATGTCAACTGCAAATGCACAGGGCTCTCCCTGAAATGTTTTAGTTGTTGCAGATGTGTAGCTTCCATATGTAAGCTCTTCACTGCATGTGCTACAGAAACTCGAACTATCTGAAGAAAGGACAGAGTCATCAGACACTGGGTATGCATTATTTCGCAACCTTTCTTCATACTTTGTTATGGCTGGGTATAATATACTAGTCACTGTAGCCACAACCCAAGTCATTATATTCTGAATTATGCTATTCAGTTCTTCAGAAGTTACCTGGAAAAGAGGCAAGCAGGAATGAAAAGAAAATCATGTAACAGCTTACTCTATACTGGGACAGAGGGTAACATTAAATTTTTTATATTAAACAGTACATAGCTGTATATCATCTTGGTTATAAAGAGAACATAGTAAAGAATCTATTTAGAATTTCAGATTAATGTCGTTTGTTTATTCTTTACTACAGTAAACTATTTTTTTATGTTTCCATTTCATTCACATTCCCTGAGAAGCTTTTTTTTTGACCCTCCAACATTTATTACTGGGATAAATGACTTTTGGGTAAAAAAAGGAAAAAAAAAATCACCAAATTGCTGTCTAAGCACATAACATGCAAGTATGCTGTCAGGAAGAAACATAGTGTATATGACCCTATGTTTTATTTTAAATATGCCACACTATTTCTAAGAAAGTATTTCTCAAAACAGAGGCAGTCAAAACATTTGGGTGCCTTCAGGGGCATCTGTCTAGCTAAGACATGAGGATGGAAAATAAGCCACCTCTCCTCCTCATTTCTTGCTGCAGTGGTGAGCCTGCTATCTGTATATATGGAAATGACTATAGCTCATTGTTAAGAATTATTGGATAGGCAACAAAAAAAGTTAATGCTTTACGAAGACTGAATGGCTCTGTATCCAAAGAAAGGGTATCAGTGCAAATTGTCTTAGATAGGAAGGCTGAGAAAAGATGGTGCTGTGAAGGAACAAATTAGTTCAGATAGAAAATAAGGGACAAACTTGAACTGGGCCTCAAAGAGTCAGGAGGGCTGAGCAAGGGTAGGAAAGTTGAGGAATTACTCATTGTGAGCTGGAAATAAAAACCTAGGGACCAGATTTGGGTGACCATTTCCTTAGTGGTCAATGGCGCTGTCGTAGATTAAATTGGACCAAGAGTAGAAAACAGAGTGCATCTATAGAATTCTATACATCTCTACTTACTTACTGAAAATATATTTGGGGCTTGCAAAGATCTTTTTGCCTATAATAAACTAGTAGTCTGTTTTTAAGCTGTTATTACTCAAGACATAAAGGCTATAAACACAAGCGACTGACAGCAAAGCCTGAAAGGCTAGATATAGGCACCAGGGTAAACAACAGGATTCCTGTAATGGGGCTGTTTGCACCCACAATATTGCTTTAAGTTAGATGAAATTATTCATGCTTCAGGCCAACATTCAAAGAAAAGTTAACACCTATGTTGTATTCTGTGAATGGAATATTCTCTCCTGACTCATTTGAGAGTATTTGGGGGCACCCCGGGGAAAGCCATTTTATTCTGCTCTAATCCCCAATCTCCTAATATATTTTTTCACTTATCATACAGACAATGGCTAGTAGTTTGAAAAACATTTTTTGGATGACGGTGTATGTGGTATAATAGTTGCCTTATTAATCACATCTTTAATCAAATATTTTATGAATAAAACCACAATTTTAACAGGGAAAGTAATTGTTCTAATCTACTACAACACATATAAACTAAGACATTCAATATACATTATTTTCTTATTACCAGAGATAATAAAGAACAGACCTACATTATTACTCAGGCGAGGTATGAGAACGAATTTCCAACCTTGATGTATGAGAGCTATTCCTAAAGTTTTCTATGTAGTGAATGTGGTAAATAGAATCTAGTTTTTAGTTGCTTTCCCTTATAATATTAAACAGAAATACTCCCTTGAATCAAAGCTTTTGTATTTGCTACATGGTCTATGAATTGAGCAGGAATACATGTGAAAAAGTATGTCAGAATATATGTTGTTCTGCACCCCTTTCCCTTTCCTGACTGGCCTGACTAGATTCAGAGTTGGCCCTTATAAATATACCCTCTTGTCTGTCTGTTCTAATTCCCAGCTTGTACCTTTTTATATAACTTCTTAGGTGTCCAGGTCCCTTCCCACAAAAATGGCTAGAGACAGACCCAAGCATCTCACTCCACTGGCCAAGTCTGCAAAGCCATGTTGCTTAATGGTTTCCCATGGCAGAATGGGTTTGTTTTATTTGATGCTGTTCTTATGGTTGCTAGTTCCCTTAATGCCTCCCCCTGTTCTATCCCCATGAGACCCCTTCCTAAAGGGTCAACACTACCTTTTGATGAGAACTTTAGACCAATGAAAAAACTAAGAAGTAACTGAAAGTACATTTTAAAGAAGAAAGAAAGGACGAACAGGGAGACTGACATATCAATAGATGATTACTCATTATTTGATTCAGATTATTTTCTGTTATGACACATCAGAAAGTACCATTAATATGCTGCTTTATCAATGGATTTTATGATACATACTTTTTCTTGCAAGCAATTTTGTAGGAGGTCCTGTTGTCTGTAAAGTCAAGAGAGGTTGATCATTTAGTTATGACTTAGGGTCAAGAATTTATGTAACTTTTTCCAAAACTTCTAATCATTGAATCAGCTTCTTCTCTTTCTATCTGAGAGTTTTTCTACAGAACTCAAAAGGAAGAATAAACTTTTTTTCTCCAGTCCCCACCCCGCTCCTCCCCGCAATTTCTCCTCCTCCTTCAACATTGGCCCATATGCTTTATTACTCAGAGGAGTAGAATTGTAGCTGCAGCATGAAAAATATATCTATCTGAAAATTCTACTTCTGACCTACCTTAGCCATGCCTGCTTTGTGGTTCTCTGTGGAAGGACACAGAATTGGAGGGAGAGTGTGGGCTAGTCCTTTCTGTCTACTAAAAGGCACCATGAGGTGACAAGACATCTGAGCAGAGTTGTCTGATAATCCTTTACTTACCCAAATCCCATAGTCCCACCCACACTCTCATCACTGAGTAGGACAGGAATATGTGGACGATTATTCAATAACTGGGTTAAAATCATAGGTTTCTTGCCATATTCAATATCAATTTAGATGTAGTCCGTTACTATGTATGACGATATTATTCTGTCATGTGTTCTAATGAGAATTTTTTATCATCACACATTACTTAAATCAAAAATAGAATGCTCTGAATTGTAACAAATTAAAGGACAACTCAATAATAAAAATTATAGAATAAGAAAACAAAACAAAATAAGATCTAAGACTGTAGATCTGATTTATTTTCATATATTTCAGCTATATGTTTATTTTCACATATTTCAACATGGGCCCTTTGTTTAACTTCTTACTTTCTTGAAAGAAAATTGACCGTCCTTTTTCATTTTTCTGGTCCTGTTCTTTACATTATAAAATTTAATTTTTCTCGAAGTCTAAAATTCAAATATGACAAACAGCAAGACTGAGAATTATATCCTAAATCTTGGCAGAAAAAGAAAACTTCACTGGTTTCAGCTCAGAAATTGGGCTTGGTAGCAACAGTCCATACTTAGACTAGTACCTTTTTGCAATATGGAGCCTGGAGCATGAAAGCTGATAGCAGTGACATCTTCTCTATCTTTTGGCCTCATTTATTTTTTGAGAATCTGGTTTCTTAGGTTAACCTAAGTATAGTTTTTTTCTTTTAGATATTCTGCAAACTAACTGCCCCAGATTCATTTTTCTATTCTCTTCACACTATGCTGTAGGCGCCAAATGGAATTGAAGGAGTCCGAGGTATTAATTGATGCCTGTCCCCACAGGCTTTCTGCTCCAAAGGCATGTATGTAGATTCAAACAAAGAGCAAAGACCTAGGATTAAATTAACCAAATAACAGAGACAGCTTCAATGAAGACCACTAAAAAACAACAGTATAACCAGATAAAGGGTGACATCAGTGAAAATGACATTCCACAGAGTGTTTATTCAAAAGAAAAGGCTGATCTAGGTAAGAACAGTGAACTTTGTGATGTTTTAACCACCCCTATTTCCATTCCCTTTCCCCAGCTCCATGACATCCTTGACAACACCTCACAATCATAAGGGCAGTTTTGTTCATTGTGGTATCTAACATTGAGCATTATGCTTTGAAGGTTGATAAACAAATTCCCATTTACGGTCTTCCAGATCTGGGCCTACTCTCTAATCCAAAAGAAGTCTTTGTGTAGGCCACTAATGGACTTCTGGAACTGGTTCCTAATCTCTTGCCTTCAGTTTTTCTCCTATGTTCCTGTCACAGTTATACATTATGTATTGCTAATATGATCATAAACTCCCCCCTCCAAACTATCAGAGAGTCACTGAATAAATAAACTACAAATTTCTGACCACAGTTTGCAGGGCAGCAGACTTGCCTTCTCCATTCTGTCACTCCTTACATATTCCATCCCAATAATATAGATTTATTATCTAAGTGCAATGCTTAATTATTGCAGCTCTGTTTGCCCCCACTGCTATTATATTTGCTTTGTCTTCATTCTCTCAGTCATGAATTTCCATGTGTATTTTATAAACCTTTCTGTAAATGTTTTGTATTAACATGAGAAAAAACAGAACTAAGCAAAAGAGGAGAGGGACGAGAGATGAGCTGGATGATGGAACAGATGTGATGATTCTACAGTAAAGTTATGAAATCCGGAGTTAAATCAGAACAAGAATGCAACCTGTGTGTGATGGGCAGAGTCAGACCAGAAACTATTGTTAGCTGTATTTTGTTTGTACTCTGACTTGATGTTAGGCTGGGTGGGTACAGCTAAAAGTCTTTTATTCCTGTCAATTTGGATGGGAGTGGTGAAGAAGCTGCAGGTCATGCACAGAGTTATTCATCTTAGCTGAGATAAGATTTTTAATGAAAGGGTATCCAAAGTACTCGCTATAAAAGATTCAAGCGACTTTGTAGTTCTGTAATTTAGGTGGGGGAAATGAAGAGGAAGGAATTAAGACTTTATTATGCGCCTCCTCTAACCTTTTTTATGAAGAGGCGGGATTTATATTTTTAATAAATAAAAATATATTTATTCAATAAATAAAATAAAAATGGTCATTTTGTACACGATTGTCATTCTTCCACCTGGTTCTATTGTTTTAACTTGGACTAGTCAGTTTCCTTCCTTCTGTATCTACTACAGTGCTGTGTATCCTGTGAACTCTCAGTAAGTCAGTCAAACTGACATCCATCAGTCCTCAAGTCAAGATCCTTCCTCCAATGAAGCTTGGTCTGAATATGTCAACACCACTTGCTACCATACATGACTTAACATTACCCAACCATTTCCATAGGAATTTGGGGATTGTAATGTGTATCCTGGCCCTTATTTGGCTTATTGAGTTTTTTAAAAGATGATGGTGTTGGGTCTAAAATAATAATCTGTCTCCTCTAAAGTTGAGAAAACCATACATAAACACTAACAGAAGAGGTGGCCACCAAGGTTTGAGGAATGAAAATCCCTGAGGCCCCCAAAATTTCTTCTTCAAAGACTTGTAATTTCCATCATTAGAGATTATTATTGGATTATACTGCAAACACCCTTTAGGAGAGGAACAACTGATTACATTATTAATACTTACAGTAAATTAACTTACCATCCTTAGGAAGCCAACAATCTCAGAAGGCCTAAGGAATGGTGAATATTTCAAAGGGGAGAAAGGCGAAGGGACAAGTCCAGATCCTAGAAAGCTACCTGAAGAGGAGAGGTCACGGTAGGATATATGTGAAAGTGTCATGAAGACGGAATATAGGGGAAGAGTAGAATCACAGGTGGGGATAAGGAAATGGGGAAGGAAGAGGAAGGACATTCACTTTGTCTTCCTTACAGTTTAAGCTTAGCGCTGAGAGTTTGCAAAAGACAGAAGTTTCAGTAAATCCAAGTAGAACTACAAGAATGGAGGATTCCATGTAATCATTTGCTTTTGAATAGCACTCATATAATTATTGAAATATTAATTTATAATTACACATTAATCTTCTTAGATACTTACGTATTTGAGAAAACACGAGAAGTGAAAATATTCTGGCCTCTGACACGAGACTGAGGTCCTATTTATCAGAAAATGAAAATTATAATTAGTTTGTATCCTTCCCCAGCAACTTGTAAAATGGTAATTAATATTCTCTAGTAGGTCTTTATTCTCTGTTGTCATTGTCTTGTTTAAAAAAGCCTCCAGAGACGCCACAACAAAGTCCAAATTCCTTACCAAGGCATAAAATATACCATATGATCTGATGTTCTTACCTACCTCTCTAGTGTCTTCTCTGGCTAGTCTTCCATATGTATTCTATGGTCCAGAGACCATACAATTTCCTAAGTGTATCATGTTTTCCATGCCTCTGGGCCCTTGTTTTTGCCATTTCCTTTGTCGGGAGCACTCTATGCCTTCTTTTAACTTCTCATCTTTTAGGTCTCATTCCACGTGTGTTAACTCCTCTAGAAAGCCTTCCTTAAAACTTGCCTAGGTAAATAAATATCCTTCTCTAGTGCTTCTAAAGCATTCTACACATTTCTATTATAAAATTCATTATGCTATATTGTAATTAAATGTTTAGTCTTCTGTCTCCTTGACTATGATATAAATTTACCACTATATCCTCAGCACTTAATTAATGTATAGGAAATATTAAATAACATTTATTTTTGAATACATTATTTAATTAAGCTGTTTCCTCAATACTTATTCATTGATTTGTCTGCCGTTAATCTCTTCCCACTCAAATATCGTCTAGCTTGCTTTGTGTGTAATCTAGCAAGATTCCATTACTGGATTTTAGTCAACACTTTGGATACAGATGACGCAGGAACATATATGCAGAACATCTCTACAGGCATACTGGATTGGTGTATATGAATTATGCAAATATGTAAATGAATAAAAATTTTAGACAAAACGAATGCCCTGGTTACAGAAAGTAGTATTAGTAATTAGAGCCAGTTCAAAATGAAGTTCAAATGGCAACTCCTGTTTCTCCCAAAAAATGAATAACGAATAGGTACCAATGATGTGTATAGAAACTCCTACTTAAATTCTATGAAACTTAAGTAGTCTGGGTTAGAGTATATGTTCTTATTCATTCTGCTATACTGCCTTTGAAAGATCTGATCTGTATAGATAGGACATATGATAACTTTATGCCAATAAATTTGAAAATTTAGATGAACAGAATAAATTTAGCATTATTGAAATTGAGCAATGCATGAAGTAAGCGAGAATTTCAACAAAGAAAGAGAAAATACTAAAAAGTACTAAACAGAAATCATAGAGCTGAAGAATTAGTTGTATTTCATTAGAGCATCAATAAATAAAAAATGAAATTTTAAAAGATATTCTTTAAAGTATAATAAAAAATCATATTCCTAGGAATAAATCTATTGAAAAATATTCAAGATACACAACACTATAAATATTGTTGAGAGAAATTAAAGGAAATTTAAATATCATGTCCTTGGATTGGAAGACATAATACTTTAAAGATGTCAATTCTCCTGAAATTGATCTCTAGATTAATGGCATTCCAATCCCAGTAAGAATTTATTTATTTTTTGCTTGAGGATCATTCACCCAGAGCTAACATCTGTGCCAGTCTTCCTCTATTTTGTATGTGAGTTGCTGCCACAGCATGGCTGCCAAAAAATGGTACAGATCCACGCCCAGGAACTGAACCCAAGCCTCCAAAGTGGAGCATGCTGAACTCAACCATTAATCCATGGAGCTGGACCCCCAGTAAGGATTTTTTGGCATTCAACAAGCTCATTTTAAAATTTATATGGAAAGCCAAGACACTCTACTTGCTCTACTGGATATTAAGATTTATTAAAAGACTTTTGTAATTAAGACAGTGTAGTACTGGCTTAATAATAAGATGATGAGGAAGTGCACAAACATACACAAATGGATATACAAACTAAACCATAATATCAGATTTCAAGAAAATAATAGTACTTGGGGAGGAGAGAGAAAATATTGATTGGGAGTGGGTAAAATGAGGGCTTCTGTAAGATTTCCAATGTTAGATTTCTTGATCTATGTAGTGGTTTCAGGGGTGTTTTCCTTTGTGATACTTCATTTAGCTGTATGTTGTTTTGTGGTTTTTTTCTGACTGTATGTTTTACTTGCATTTTAAACATATACAAAAGTATACTATGACAAGCATGGTTTATTTCTGAAATGGAAAGATAGTACATGATGGAATCTATTGATATAATCCTTATAAATTAAAGGAGAAAAAATCATATGATTATATCAATAGGTGCTGGAAAAGGCTTTACATAAAATTCATAATTTCATTACATAAAATTAAATTCATAATTTCAATAAATGTTAGTTGAAAGAATGAATTAACAGATTGCATGATTTACTCAGTAGCTCTTGCTGATATCTACCTGATTCACAGAGGTAGCTTGGTCTCCTGTTTGGTCTTTCATTCCAATCAGCATTAATCTCCTTCTATATAATTAAAACAACAAAACAAACACTCTGAAGGGACTTTTTTCCCCCAGCAGTTGAACATCAACTATTATTTATATACTCAAAATACAGAAATTTAAGATTTTGAGAACTTCTCATATGTCAATTTGTAAGAAAGGCACATATTTTGTGATGTTTATATTACATCTATTATTTACAGAATTCAAAAATTCATATTGTATCATAGGAGTTACACAAGATCACCCACACATTTGGTGATTTGCTAAGACTCACAGGACTCAGAATATAACTGTACTCACATTTAAGATTTACCACAGTAAAAGGATATATACACTATAGGATAAGTAAGGGGAAAAGATACAGGCTGAATCTGGAAAAATCCATGCACAGTCTTCCTTATGCTCTCTCTGTCCTGTAAGAAGACACACTGGTGCATGCTCTTTTTTCCAACAACAAAAAACTGCATTAACATGTGTGCCAGGTTTCTGCCTAGGGAAATCCATTAGAAACTCAGCACTCAAGATTTTCACTGAAGGCTGATCATGAAGACACACTCTCTCGGTGCATACTAAAATTCCAGCCTCTCGAAAGGAAATCAGATGTTTAGCAAAAATCATATTGTTTGCAAAGTCTAGGTAGAGTGTACCACCCATTCAGTTAGGGAAATGTCCACATGAGTTAGGGAATGTTAGAAAAGGCAACTTCTCAAACACTAGCAAAATGCCAACCTGTCAAGCAGGCCCTTCTAAAGGCAGCAGTCTTGAGCCTGTTATATTAACTCTCTTCTGTACAATAATATTCACTAGTATCCTAAAATTAAGTATCTGTGGAGTGCACTAATTAGTAAGGACGTTAATCAACTCAATGGGATAGAAGAATAGGTGTGTTTTTTAACAAAACTAACAGTAGGAGAAAAGTTTAAGTAGAGCAGGAATGCAGAGAACAGGTTCTCTGAATACACAGGGATGTGGCTCTCTAGACTTGTCCAAGAACTCAACCTGCTCAGGGAGGTAAATCCAGTGCAACAAACTTCTTTTTTCCCCAGGTCAGGGAGCTGAATACAGGCCACCAGGAACACATTTTCTGACAATGGTAGGCTGTGTACAACATGTTGGAAACAGGATGGAATAGTTATCATAATAAAATGCTCATGCTATTTCTTATAATAGATCAGATACTTGTGGACATTTGATACTCATTTGAGATCAATATGGATGGCAAATTTAATAATACATACATTACCCAAAAAAGGTCAATAATAAAATTTAGACACTGTTTTTAAAGGAGTTTTTTGTTTTGTTTTTTAGTAAAATACAAAAGTCTTTGAAATCTTCTGGGCAATATGAGGACCTTAAATGTCAAAGTTGTTAAATTTCTTTTTCTGACTCTTAGCATACTTAATATGGATATCGACAAAGTAGAACACTGAACTGTAAAATGTTTACTTATAATAAAACAACTACAGAGAAGCATATTATGGTAAACATTAATTTTAGGAGTTATGCATAATGTAGTCTATCAATTATTATGCATTAGAGAACATGGAAAATGATGCCACTTCCACTCTAATCAAGTAGAATTCATTTGGAAAGAATTCAGTAAATTCCCAGTTTATTTAAATCTCTTTTAAACCATGTCAACTGTTTATCACAGTTGAACCAGTTAACACTGTGCTACTAATGGAATGAAAGATGTGCTTTTGACTCCTATGATAACAAGTTGGCAACCCACAGAGAAAAAAATCTATGTTACATCCAGAAGCCATACCCTGAATCTTTGCTAGTAACTTTCCAATGGCTGCCTCTGAACAATTCATCAGTACTAGTCAAAGCCCAATCAAAGAAGCACAATTTGATACTCCCTCTGAAGGGGGCAGACGTACTATGAACTATCATGTTGTAGACTATATTTAGGAAAACTGTCCTAGGCTTATTAAAATTTTATTATGGTATGATTAATTTCAGGGGATAAAGCTATTCAGTATGGTCACTTTCTGAATGAAATTTTTTTACACAGATTATGATCATAAGATTCATTCTGTATGCATTAGGGACAAAAGAAATAGTATATACCTCATCTTTTGGAGGATCCAAATAAGATTGGGAAGGTCTGTGAAAATTTCTTGTGGGCGAAGTTTGAGCTGAAATAATTGAATCTCGAGCTGAGATGTACATAGCTCCTAAAGAAAGAAAGATACTTTTAAATTTGAGAAGATAATATTGCTGGAACAAGGGTGAATGTTAACGAATAGATTGATCCAATGTTCCTCTGCTGAGTTGCCACAATCACTGGGTTACCACGATCAAGGATTTAAAGGAAGCATCTCCAAGAATAACATGACCTTTTCTGATGTTCACTGCCTACAAATTTCCAGTGGTTCACCATTGCCCTCAGGGACAAGTCTGTGACCCTTAATCTCTGATCCTAACTTATTTAATATTATGCCAGATTAATCCCTGTAACTAACCACAGACCACTGCCAGAATTAACTGTGTGCATTTCATTCACTCCACAACAAAAAATCCTCATGACTTGAACAGGGGAATAACCAAAGCTATTGTTTTAGGAAGACTGCTTTCACACAAAATGTATCATGGACTAAAAAGAGGAAAAAGAAGGGGCTGGCCCAGTGATATGGTGGTTACGTTCACATGCTCTGCTTTGGGAGCCCAGAGTTCGCAGGTTTGGATCCCAGCCGCAGACCTAGCAGAGCTTGTCAAACCACGCAGTGGTGGCATCCCAAATGAAATAGAGGAAGATTGGCGCAGATGTTAGCTCAAGGACAATCTTCCTCAAGCAAAAAAAAAAAAAAAAAAAGAAAAAAAAAATGAGTAAGCTTGGCAACAGATGTTAGCTCAGGGCCAATCTTAAAAAAGAGGAAAAAAGAGATTGGAGGAACGTTACTAAAATAGTCAAGGATGGAGGAAACAAGGGCAGGAGCTGTGAGAATGGAAAAGAAGAGAGGGCAAGATAAATTAAGGAGGTAGATTAGAAAGAAAGTGGCAACTTTGGGATGCAAAATAGGAGAAAGAAGAAGAGTCAAAGATAACTCAGGTTTTACACCTGGGTAAAAACAGAAGGATCGGGAAGATGATGAATTTGATTTTGTATTGAATTTAAGGTGGTCACTGGCCACTGGATGGGGGTGTCTAGTATTTTTTGTGTGTATATGTAAGATGTGCATGGAAGTATTTTTATTGACCTCCAGAAATCTAACAAGGCACAGAAAACCTTAGCTAATGCATATTCCACTCAAGGTTAAGATGGGAAATAGGACATGTTGTTTGTGGGAAATTGATGGCAGTGGAGTATGGGGACCTTCCTGGGGACAGTTCTCTGTACTGTAACATACTGAACCACAGTATGTAAGTAAGTTGCTCTACCTATGACTGTAAACAGCCACAGCAGGGAAACTAACTTTTCTACACTTTGCAGATTTCAAAAGCCATACTCGTCAATCAACCACTCAACTATAGGGGCTAATTATAATATCTATGTTCACAAACAATTTTATACCATGCTTTATTTTCCAAACTAACCATGTTTTCTACAATCAGGTAAAACAAATAACTTGAAAAACTATATTATTATAACAATTATGTACTTAACAAATACCAGAACAATTAAGATTATTTTTCATTTTCTTACCTCTATCATCAAGACTTGACTTTTTAGTTACCACTCCATCTTTCTATACGGTACAATGTTAAAGAGAAAAACAGTCATTAGTAACTGCACCTCTGAAAGAGATTTTGCCTTCTATCAATCAACCAAATTAATGCAGACTTTTTTCCCCTTTATACCCTCTCTCTCACATGAAAATTGTCTCAGGGACAATACATATTACCAACCTCCTAAGATACCTTCCAGAGAGGTCTCAGATTTAACTAGTTCAAAACTGAGTTCAATATGTGGCAATGTACAAAGTTGTTCCTCTTCTAGTATTCCATATTTTGCATAAAGGCATGGTAATCAATTCAACGATTAGTTTTAAAAAGTTTAAAGTCATTCAATTTGTTTCAGGTAAATATAACCCAACCCATTCTAATCCAATCTAATGCTTGAGGAACACATTGCTTAGACTCAAAATAAAATTTTTCATCCCAAGCTCTCATTTTATTGTAATAACATTTTTCTGTGTCTGTCCCACTAGACAATGATTCCTCAAGAGGAGTGATTATGTCTTATTCATCTTTGTATCCTGTGTGACCCAACTTCCTCATTTTCCCTTCCTTCTGGCTTAGCACAGGGCTTGGCCACCAGTAGATGCTCAATAGATACTAGCTATTATTATCATTATAATTGCTAAATGTTTGTTTGGATTAGTTTCCGCTAAATTACATAGTAAATTTAGCACAAAGGTAACTCAACACTTTCAGAGAAAGGAATCAGGTCTCCTGAATAGACCCTAACGTCCCTAACCAATCAGTACCATTCTAGTGGAGGAGATAAGTCACAGAAGTGAAAGTTATCCAGATAAATTAATAATCACCAAACAAAAGTTTGAGACATACTTTCATACCTTTTGTTCAGTACCATTATCTTGTACATATGGCTGACAAACATTTGAAGCTGAAATTTTGACCACATTCTTTGAATTACTTAGGGATCCATAAATGGCATTTGCTGCAGGTTCTAAAAGTAAATGAAAGAGCAACACTATAGTTATTTTGTTTTTGACAACTTATTGAACTATAATTGAAGTACAATAAACTACTTATTTAAATTGAATGGTTTTATCAATTTAAAAATATATCTACATCTGTGAAACCATCACTGTAATCAAAATATGATTTGCAATACCCCTAAGTTTTCTCATCTACCTTTGTAATCTATCCATTTCTCTCCTCCCAACCCCTTTCAACACTGCTCTGCATCTCTCACACAAGATTAGTTTGAATTTCCCAGAATTTTATGTAAATGGAATAACTGCATATGTACTCTTTTTTTGCCTGGCTTCTTTCATTCAATATAATGTTGTGACATATTTTAATAATTTGTTCCTTTTTATTTCTGAGAAGTATTCCACTGCATGGATATGTCACAATTTTTTTATCCACTCACCTGTTGAGTTGTTTCGTTTTGGCCTCTTACAAAGAAACATTTATAAACTTTCATGCAAAAGTCTTTGTGTGGACATATTTCTTACTTTCCGTTGGGTTAAGTTCCTAGTAGTGGAATGACAAGGTCATATGGTAGGTATATGTTTAAGTTTTGAGAGATGCGAACTGTTTTCCAAAGTGGTTGTACCATTTTACATACCATTCAGCACTACACCAGAGTTTCAGTTCTTCCACATCCTTGTCAACACTTAGTAAGCAGAAGAAAGTAAACAGTAAAGATCAAGTGAAAATCAAGTGGATAGAAAAACAAGAGAGGAAATAATGAAACTAATACACGACTCTTGGAGAAGTTCAATAGAAGTGATAAGACAGACTGATCAGGAAAAAGAGAAGACACAAATTTCTAGCATCAGGAAAATTAGAGATAACAGCACAACAGAGTCTACACATAATACTAAAAATAATAATAAAGGAATATTATAAAATGTGTGGCAATAAATTTAAAATCTAATACACAAGGGACAAATTCCTTGAAAAATGCAAGCCAACAAATCTCCTTCATAAATAAACAGATAACATGAAGAAACTGATATCTATTAAGAAAACTGAATATGTAGTTGAAAACATTTCCACAAGGAAAACTGCAGTCTCAAATGACTTCACTTCTGAATTACACTAAATATCTAAGCAAGAAATTACACTAATTCTACACAAACTCTTCCAGAAAATTGAAGAGGAGTGAACTCCACTCCCAACTCATCCTGATCCCAGGGTCACTCTGATACCAAAATCATTACAAAACGTTACAAGAAAAGAAAACCTCAGTCAATATCCCCCATGGAAAAAGATGCATAAATTATAAATAAAATAAATCGAATCTAACAATATATAATAAAGATAATGCATAGTAATCAGGTGAGGTTTATCCCAAGAATGCAGAGTTGGTTTAACAATCAAAATAAGTCAAAATAATTCATTAAATTAAGAAAAAACAGGAGAAAATTTAGATGATTATCTCAAAGATGCAGGAGGGAATGTGCTAAAATTCAACATCCATCCATGATAAAACCTCTTAGTAAACTAGGAATATGACAGTATGTCCTTCCTCTGATAAAAGCTGCCTTCAAGTTCTAAAGCTAATATTCTAACTTATATTAATCACTTTCCCTTAAGTTTTGGAACAAGCTTAGGATGTACACAATCACCATTTTGTTCAACACTGTCCGGGAGGTCCTAGCCAGCAAGAAAAAGAAATGAAAAGTGAAGCCAAATAAAATCTCAGCAGACTATGTTGTAGAAATTGGAAAGCTAATTCTAAAATTTCTATGGAAATGCAAAGGCCCTAGAATAATCAAGTCAACCCAGAAAAACAACAAATGTTGAAGAATTAAAACTTCCAAATTTCAAGACATTATAAAGCTACAGTAATTAAGAGAATACTGTATTCAGATAGGGACAGACACATAGATCAAAAAACAAGAGAATGTCCAGAAATAGGTCCATCTATATATGATAACTTTATCTTTTCAAAGATGCCAATGAAACTCAATGGTGTTGAAGCAACTGAAATGTGTACAAGATAGGCTTAGATAATCTTGTCTTCCAAAATAGCAAGGAAACTATCAATAACTGCTAGGGTTACATCACAAAGAACTCATGAGTTATCATGAAGGGGTTACCACTGGCCAGAACTGTCATAATTTCAGCATTAATAAACACAATAACAGCAATGTATTGAAACACATCAAATTTATTGAAGTCCGTGAATCCATAATGACACAAAACAAAAGTAATTGCTCACTGTTGGAGGATGCTATTGAAACAATTTATGACTTCGAAAATTGATAAATGATGGTAAAATGTTGAGCATGAGTCTGCTTTTCCTAAGTATCCTGTACCACAACGTAACCAAGTGCAGTTGAAGGGAAGTTTCTTTTTATAGAAGTATTCTACCTAATCTATGAAGAAGGAATGATAGAATTAAAATATTCCAGTTTGGCAACCCCAATTAATTTATGGATCTAGGCCTTGAACATAAATGACTGCTAACATCACAAAGAGAAAGACAACAAGATATTATATACCTCCTGATGGAAAGACACATCACCACCTAGGAATCAGTCTTGCTAAAGAAATTGAAACTAAAAGTGTTTAGATCTAACTAATACTTTACAGGAAATGCAGAAAAAAATGACATACATAATTACACTATATAGATGCAATCAGCAAAAGCCCAGTCTGTTAGGAACTCTACAGGACAAGCAACTGTTTCTCCAACAAATAAACTATAATTCAAAAAATCAGGAGAGGAGGCAGAGGGATACGTGGAAGAAGAACCTATAGATTAAAAGAGACTTAAAAGATATAAACTGTTGCAATGTATGTCAGTGTAGATTCAAACTAACATGAAAATATTTTTGTGACGTTTTTGAGATTATTGGAAAGTTGAATAGTGATTAAATATTTGACTACATTAAGGAATTATTAATTTGTGCAATGTGATAATGGTATTGTGGTTATGCATTAAAAATAATCCTTTTAATACATATTGATAGATGAAATCATATTATGTGTGGGATGTGCTTTAAAACAATATGGCAGCAGGGAGAGGTTGAGGGTATAGACAAAACAAAATTGGCCATGAGATATTGTTGAAGTTGAAGGATAGGCACAAAGGATTCTGCAGGGTTTTTTTTATGTTTGAGAAAACCTATAAAACTCATTAACAAAGCTGTGGAAATATTTTCCACAAATAAGACAAAAGATTAATGTCTTTGCCACATCGAAGAGAACTCATATGAATGGACCTCAAATAAAAAGTAACAAAACGTATAAACCACGAAGAAAAAAATGTAAAATTGTATTACCTTGAATTAAGAACTTCTGTACATCAAAAGATAAAAAGAGAGAATAGAAACAAATCACAAATTGGAAGAAGATATTTGCTATGCCATATATGTGTATATAATAGATGAGTGTCTAGTATGACTAAAAAATCTTTCAAATCCATAAGAAAAAAGAAAAACAACCCTACTAGGAAAACGTACAAAAGATTTGAAAAGATAATTTCTCAGAAGAGGAAACATTACCCAGAAATCCCAAATCTAGCCCCATAATCCCTAGATAATATCCTGTCCATGATGGCCAGGAGATATATATATATATATACACAAGAATGTTCAGTGCAATAGTGTTGAAATAAATACAGCAGAAAAACTGATGTATAAATTGTGATATATTCGCACATTGGGATAGGATCAGTAATGAAATGAAGTAAAATGCCAGGTAACAGATAGATGAAAGTTTTGAAACATAATGCTGAGTGTAAAAAGCAAAGCACATAAGACTAGATACAGTATCATATCAATTACATTAAAATAACTTAATAATGGTATATATATATGTATATGTCTATATGTGGTTTAAAGATACACATTCATGTAGTAAATATGTTTTAAAAATAATGGTTATGATAATCAACGGATTTGGGTACTAGTTCCCTTTGTGAGGGAAGGAGGTCTGCTTAAGGGAAATTTGGCAAAAGATATAAACTTAAAAGTTTAAAGAAACTCAGTGAACACTAAAGGAAGAGAAAAATGACAAAAACAAATCCACACCAAGACATATCATAATCAAATTTCTAAAACATATCCCCCTCACAAAATCTTAACAACCAGAGAAAAATGTCACATTACTTACAGAGGGTCAGCAATTTGAACATTTCAGATATCTCATCAGAACCATGGAGAACACAATGAAGTGGAACAACAGTTTTAAAGTTCTGGGGAAAAAAACTGTCAACTTACAAGTCTCTATCAAGTGAAAATGGTATCATTCAGGAACAAAGGTAAAATAAAGGCATCCTTAGATAAAGGAAACTATAATAACTCAGTACCAGAAAATCTGTTCTAAAAGAGATACTAAGGGAGATTCCTTAGACTGAAGAAAAATGATACCAGAAGGAAACCTGGGACAGCAGGAACTAAAGGGTAACCAAAATGGTAACTATATGAGTAAATATAATAGACTATGCTTCCCCTATTAAGTTACTTAAAATAAAACTCGTTACATTGCCTGAGTGGATGTTTGACGTATGTAGATGTAATACACAAGACAACTACAACAAAGGGGAGGGGAATAAGGAGACACATATAGTGGCAAAGTTTCCACATCCACTTAAAGAGGTAAAACATTTATTCATAGTTGATTGTGAAACAATCACTAAGTAAAAAAAAAACAGCCATGGACAATTGGAAACCAAATTTCCAAAAAAATGAAGTTCTTATGTATGAATATAACACAACATATACAAGATCTCTATGCTGAAAACTACAAAACACTTATGAAAGAAAGCAAGCCCCATCTAACCTAATAGAGAAGATGTCATATTTATGGATTGGAAGACCCTGTGCATGGTAAAGATTTCTTTTTTCCTTAAGTTAATCTATAGATTGATTTAATGTACTTCATTCAAAAATCCCAGCATATTTTTGTAGACAAGCTAATTATAAAATTTATATGGAAGAGGCAAATGAATTAAGGTAGCCATAAAAATTCTGAAGAAAAATAAAGTTGGTAGAATCATACTACCTGATTTTAAGACAATAAAAAGCTACAATAATCAAGACAGTGCAGTATTGGCAAAGGGATAAACACATAGATAAATCAATGGAACAGAAAATGAAAAGGCAAGCCACAGAGCAAGATAAAAGATTTGCAAATCACATCTCTGAAAAAGACTACTATTCAGAATATATAGACAAGTCCATGAAACTCAACAGTAAGAAAACTACCCAATTAAAAATTGAGCAAAAGTCTAGGGGTCAGCCCCAGTGGCCTAGTAGCTCAGTTTGGTATGCTCTGCTTCCACAGCCCCGGTTTGGTTCCTGGGCGTGGACCTACACCACTCATCTGTCAGTGGCCATGCTGTGGCAACAGCTCACATACGAAGAGAGGAAGATTGGCAACAGATGTTAACTCAGAGCAAATCTGCCTTAGCAAACAAAACAAAAAAAGAGCAAAAGTCTTCAACAGATACTCCACTAAGCAGGATTTAAAAAAGGCAAACAGCATATGAAAAGATCTTCATCATCATTAGCCATCAGGGAAATTCAAATGAAAACCATGGTGAGATACCACTACATCTATCAGAATGACTAAAACAAAAATTACTGATAATACCAATGGTTGCAAGGATGTATAGCAAATGGATCTCTCATGCATTACAGATAGGAATGCAAAATGTTACAGCCACTCTGGGAAACACTTGGGCATTTTTTAATAAACTTAAACATACACTTAACCATATGACCCAACAATCCCTTGTTCGCATAAAAAGCTGAATGTGAATACATCTAATCTTTCTATTCATAATCACCAGAACCTGGAAACAACCCAAATTTGCTTCAACTGGTGAATGCATAAACAAACTCTGGTGCATACATACAATGGGATACTACTCAGCAATGAAAAAGAGTAAATTACTGCTACATGCAATAACTTGAATGAATTTTTAAGGCATTATGCTGGATTATCAAAAGGTCAAACACCATATAATTCCATTTATAAGAGATTCTCCAAAGGAAAAAGAACTATAGTGATGGAGAACACATTAGTGGTTACCTGCTGTTATTAGTGGTTACCTGCTGTTATTAGTGGGAGGGAGGAAGTTGTGACTACAAAAGGAAATTTCTGGAATCTTGGAACTGTTCTTATGTGATTGTGGTAGAGGTCATACAAATCTATACATGCGTTAAAATTCATGCAATTGTAAAAAAAATCCATTTTGCTTTAGGGTAATTTAAAAACCAAAATAAATGCCTCAGGATCTTTTTTTGAGAATGAATAATAGAAACACAAGATCAGAAGCTGGACAATAGGGAATTCAGAGCTCTGAACTCTGCTTAGAGAGTTGCCCACTACAAAATGTGAGGCAAACTGCCCATAAGAGTGTAAAGGCTGTGACACTGTACAAAGCTCATACTCAGGGTTCAATGATGAAATGGAAACTAAGAAGGTTTAATTACGGTGAATGGGAAAGACGGGCAGTTCTAATAATACATAGCAACTTGTCACTACTGTATATTCCTAAAATTGACAAAAAAGAATGACTCACATGCCACTCTCTTAGAGTAGAGAGTAGATATAGACAGATCCCACCCCCAGATATGTTATCAATATAGTTTCATCTTTTGATGGAATATATCTCCCACCTGTGCTTAATTAAATTTATAGGTTTGATCCCTGGACAATTGTCACAGATAGACTGGTAGCCTGGTGAGGCTGAAAACAATATTTTTTGTCCACCATCCTTTCCTCCAACACCACTGAGATTTTTTGACAACAGTAAGACCAGTCTGGGCTGCATTAAACACTAGTTTTAGAAAATCACTCTGCATGAGATAACTACTTTAGAGACTGAGAATTTAGTTTTTATTGTCTACGTTTAATGATGTGGGGCTGGTGTTGTCATAATTGTGTGTATTGTAATAACTCTTTGGTGTGTTATAAAAAATCTTTGGACTTTAAAAATGGGACCCATAAAGCTTAGAGTTGAATTAACTCAACCTGAGTGGTCCTGAGAGTGGACGACAGCCTCGGTTAAGGCAACTCTGTCTCTCCCCAGGGTTCTGGGTCTTGATGAAACTAATCAAATTACATACTCAGGGAGGAAAGATTTTGGACTTTTTTCCTTTGGATTTTAATTGATAGGACAAAGGGTTTCACTTTCACACTTTAATTTTTCCCTGGAAATTTAATAGTGGGAAGAAATTTATATTGTTTGGTTTTGAATAGTCTTATACTATTGATAGTGTATTATTTGGAGGAGTCTTTTGCTGTCATTTGAGTTCTTGGTCTATGCTAGTGAGCTCCAACAGATAACAGGTTAAGTAACATAGTGTGAGATACACAATAAAGAAACTGATATTTCAATAGGGTTCACAGTAGCTCTGGCGTTAATGTACTTAATTGCTGACCCACTTTAGAGTTTTCTAAAGTCATTTTGAACCTTATAAAAATTATTTTGGAATTTGTTAGGTTTCACGTAATGTTCTTCTAACAGCAATAGACCCTTCATTTAATTTTTCTAAAATGATGATATACTGTTAAGTTCAAAACACTAAATCAGTAACTAGAGATCAAATTCTGAAAGCAATAGAGGTTGTATCATTGTTGTACATGTATCACTCTAAATCAGTCATCTGATAACAGAGAACAGGGGATTTATCTGCATTTAAGCAAAAAAAGCCTTCCAAACTCAGTCTTTCCCCAAATTACTATTTAGTATTTCTTATGACAATATTCAATTACCGTATCCTCCTTTATTTGCTTTCTGATCACTAACAGAGTAAACTAACTTTACATCTTCAGAAAACTTCTTTTTCTTCTTTGGAGAAGAAGCTAAAAGAAATATAAGAAAACACTTTTTTTAAGGTATCCTTTTTTTGTGAGGAAGATTGGCCCTGAGCTAAGATTTGTTGCCAATCTTCCCTTTTTTTTTCCTTTCCCCAGACCCCCAGTACATAGCTGTATATGCCAGTCGTAGGTCTTTCTAGTTCCTCGATGTGGGATGCCACCACAGCATGGCTTGATGAGCCGCAGTGTATAGGTCTGCACCCAGGATCTGAACTGGCGAACCCCAGGCCACTGAAGCCAAGTGTGCGAACTTAGCCACTATGCCACTGGGTTGGCCCCAGAAAACATTTATTTTTAATAATGGTGATGAAAGAATTACTCAGGATAGTCTCCCACTGGAGCAGATTCACCTAATATTCCCTTCATCTCTCATGCTCTCTCTCCCTCTGGACGCTGTCTACTTGGTGGAAGATGACAACATTACTATAGAGGTATAATTCAATTTCAGTTATGAAATAGATATTCTTCTGTCATTTTGATAATATAAATTAAATTCACTTATATCTTACTTCTTCAAAAGAGGGGATCGGAGGAAAAACATGTTTAAAATGTCTACTTGGGGGCTGGCCCCATTGCCGAGTGGTTAAAGTTCTGGGTGCTCTGCTTTGGCGGCCCGGGTTTTGTGGGTTTGAATCCCAGGCATGGACCTACTCCACTCAACAGTTACGCAGTGGAGGCATACAAAAAATAGAGTAAGACTGGCACAGATGTTAGCTCAGGGCTAGTCTTCCTCACCAAAAAAAAATAATAATAAATAAAATAAAATGTCTACTTGAAATTCATTTCTTATTCAATGAGAAGGTTAACAGTTGGAAATATAGGGATGCATGTAGTTACTAAAGTGATTTCTTTTCTGAAGCATGAGATTGCTCTCATTATCTTAATGAATTGAATAGATCGAATTAGTCCATTCAGCAAACATATATTTAGTGTATGTGTGCCTGTGTGTGTGTCCCCACACGCATATGTACAGTACTAGATGCTCTGTGGGACACAAAGGTGAGAGTTACAACATTATGGGTGAGTAAGACAGTGTGAAGTACGTAATAAGTGTATTAAGAATGATACAAGCACTACAGGGACTCAAAGGAGAGGGATCTTCAAATCAGAGTTATTACAAAAGACATTACAGAGTGTCATTTACAGTGAAGCTTAAAGAATTGTAGGATTTGGATAGAGGGACAGTGAGCACGTCATCCAGGCTGAGGAAATTGGATAAAGAGGCAAAGAAGAACAAAAGGTAATTTGTGTTTTAGGAAGGGTCAGTAGTCTCATTTGATCGGACGATGAAATAAATTGCTTACTATGAGCTAGAACTTTTGGGCTCTTTATGGGAATTACTTAGGAGTATTCTCTTTGTTTTCATATGATGGAAGTGTGGCTCAAAGAGGTTAAGTGCTTTGTCCGAGCTAAGTGCATGCCGAGACAAGGGTAAAGCAGGATGTGGACTGCAGCAGTTTTGCCCCAGAGCCTATGCCCGTCACCCCTAGACCACAGCTTCTTTCTTCCAGGAGGTAGTGTGAAATAGAGTTAAAAAGTCAGGTTTGGGTTGGACTCTAGGTGGTGATGAATAGTTGCCTAAGAAGTCTGAGCTTCAGTTAAGAGGTACTGGGGATCTTTAAGTTTTGGGGCCAGGAGAAGAAACCAGGAGAACAGAGTTTTAAATGTAATTACATAGCAGTGTAAAAAATGGATTTTGAGGTAGGTAAAAATAAGAGCCTATGGAGACTAGTTAGCAATCTGCCAGAGTGACACAGGGAGGTTCTCACCTAGAAATGGGCTTGATGGGATGGAGATGGGACTAACGGGATGCTACGATGATAACTGCGTGGAAAAGGATCATGCTCTTTCCTGATACTACAGTACCACAACTAATTAAAACAAGTCTCCTTTTTTGCATTCTGCCATGAAATTTTAACTAATGTCATTCATTAATTTAATAAATTCTACTATAGTCTTATGTTATAAATAAAAGGAAGCTGGTAGAGATTGAGCATAGCAAAGTCATGACTTGAAGTTCCTCCTTTATACTTTCTTCATTTCCTTCTTTTGCTCCTTCCTTTCTTCCTTTTTTTCCTTCCTCCCTTCCTTCATCCCTTTATTTTTTCCTGGTACTGTCTATTCTTTCTGGCTGGCAACATAGTAGAACATCAAGTTGATCTGTAATAACAATTATCTTACACACAAGTTTTTAAAGTTTCAGTACCAAAAAATACATGACTTTAAGTATAGGGAAGTTGGTTAGAACTGCAGTATAAGTAAGCTTGTCTACCGAACCACTTGGTAAGATAAGTTTGTCTTAATTTTTACATATACGTCTACTTTTCAACTTGAATTTTAATAGGGAAATGCTTAGAACCGTGCCCGGTATAAAGCAGATAGCAAGTGTAAACAGAGTTTTACAAAAAGATTTTTGCATAAATACATCGATAAGTACTTTCTACATAGCTACATCATCTTTGAATGTTCTCACGTTCACAATATGTTCCATCTTGTCCTCTGTAATCAAATGTATTTTTTCTCCTCTCATCTCTTTTAAAGCCATTTTCTTGCATTTTCTGTAAGTGATAAGCCATTTTTTTCTCTAGAAGGGCTTGTTTCTAGAATTAAAGAAAATATATTGGTTAATACCAACTTGCTATTAGAAATGCAAAACAGATATTTAAAATGTGACAGCATAGAGTCATGTGCTGCATGATGACATTTCAGTCAACAACAGACCGTATATACAGTGGTGGTCCCTAAGATTAGTGCCATATAGCCTAGGTGTGTAGTAGGCTATACCATCTAGGTTTGTGTAGGTACACTCTATGATATTCGCACAACAACAAAATCGCCAACAATACGTTTCTCAGAATGTATCCCTCTTGTTAAACGACGCATGACTATATTGAAAATGAATAGTCATTCCTGTTTTGTGACTTGCAGGGTTATGCTGAGTACAAATTTGGGAGGGTAGTAAGGGGTAAATTTCCATCTGTGATAAAACATGAAGAATATATTTAACACAGATGAAATTTACCTCACTGCACACCTTCAGGGAACTAGTCTAGTTTCAGATCAGATAGGGTCTTTTAATCCATAGCTATCTTGGTAAGTATAGGCAATTTCTAAATCATCTTCAGTTGGAGGATTCCTGAATGATTTAACCAAAAGTCATTCAGGCCTACCATAAGGAAACATAAGGCAGTACCTGAAATGTGACATCCCTTTTTGAATCTCTGGGCTAATATTTCCCTGGATGTGCAGTGGAGACAACTGCACAGAAAAAGAACCACAGACATCCTCAGAGGGCTCCTTAGAGTATTCACCAAGAGAATGGATCAGTACATGTGTGTGAGGAAACCACCCAAGCACACAGAAAGGACCATTCTGAAGGAATAGCAAGAACAGTGCTTGGCACCTACCCATCACGCTTATTCTCACCAGCCACTCTGGAAAAATTTCCTAAATCACACGGCATTGGGTAGAGTACAAAAATAAGTCTTGCCTCAGTAGTGGAGAATAACTACTCCCAGATTAAGCATGGCTCTGGCCCTGTCTAATAAATCTTGAAAAGCAAGACATAACAATTGAACTATTTCCAAATAAATTATGTATATCTAAGAAAAAAAGCCAGAGAATCTTTATAAGAATACGAAAATATCCAGCATCCAAAAAGTAAAATTCACATTATCTGGCATCCAATCAAAGGATACCAAGCATATAAAGAAGCAGGGAAATACGACCCATAAAATGAGTAAATTAAGAAAATTGATCGATAAGTGACACAAATGTTAAAATTCCAGATATGAACATTAAAACAGATAACATAACTGCATTCCATATATTTACACAGTAAAGAAGAGACATAGAAGATATAAAAAGGACCAAAATCAGTTTTTTTTTAATGTGTGAGATGAGCAATACAATGGATGCATTAATAGCATAGTAGACACTGCAGAAGAAGAGATTAATGAATCTCTATTCAGGAACAGAAACCATTTAAAAAGGAAAAACTTAGAGAAAAAAACTGCAAAATGAAAAGAGTATCAGAGAGATGTGTGACAACATCAAACAGCCTAATATGTCTGTAGTGAGGAGAGAGGGTATAAAAGAAATATTTGATAATAACGTATTCCATCACTGCTTCTGTTCTACATTATACTGAAGGTTCCAGTCAATGAAATCAGACAAGTAAAAAAGGAAAAAGAAATAAAAAGGCATCCACATTTGAAGGAAAGAAATAAAACTACCCTTATTCAGACTACTTTTATACAGACAACATGATCACTTATGTAGAGTATCAATTGGCATCTAGAAAAGCAATACTAGAACTAATAAGCGATTTTAACAATGCAAGGTACAAGATGAATATAAAAAACTGCTTTTCTATATACTAACATCATATAATCAAAATTTGAAATAAAAAATACAAATTATAATAGCATAAAACCTATGAAATGCCCAGGTATGACTCTATCAAGAGATGCGTAATACCTGTATACTGCAAAAGTACATAACATTGATAAGAAAAATTAAAGAAACCTAAATAAAGGAAGAGATATATTTGATTCATGAGTTGGAAAACTCAGTACAGTCAGGTACCACATAACGATGTTTCAGTCAATGACAGATGGCATAGACAACAGTGGTCCCATAAGATTAATACCATACAGCCTACGTAAGTAGTAGGCTATACCATCTAGGTTTGTGTAAGTACACTCTATGAAGTTCACCCAATGATGAAACGCCTAAGGACACATTTCTCAGCACCCCATAATTAAGCAATGTATGACTGTATCATCAAGAGATCAATTGTGCCCAAACTGACCTATAGAGTCAAAACAATTCCAATCAAAATCTCAGCAAGATTTCTTGGAAAAATTGATGAGCTGATTCTAAGATATACATGAAAACGTAAAGGGCTTCGATTAGCCAAAACAACTTCAAAATAGAAGAACAAAGTTGGAAGCCCAGCACTACTGATTTAAGAAATTATTAGGATAGGTTCAAGATGGTGGTGTAGGAAGATTCTGAACTCATCTTCTCCCACGGACACAACAAATATACAGCTACATATGGAATAAATCCCTCTGAGAAAAATCTGAGAATTAACTGAACACCTGGTCTGCAAGAACGAATAAAAGGGCCACATCGAGACAGGTAGGAGAGGCAGAGACATGCTTTCGCCAAAGACCCCACACCTAACGTGGTAACCCACAACTGGGAGGGAGCTCAAAAAAACAAACTCCATTTAGAACTTCCCTCTTAGAACTGCTTTTGCTGCATCCCAAAGATTTTGGTATGTCATATTTCTATTTTCATTTGTCTCCAGGTATGTTCCGATTTCTTCTTTGAGTTCTTCAATGACCCATTGGTTGTTCAGTAGCATGTTGTTTAATCTCCACATTTTTGTAGTTTTTTCTAGTGTTCTTCTTCTAATTAATTTTAGTTTCATACCATTGTGATCAGAGAAGATGCAAGCATCCAATTATGATAAAAACACTGAACAAAGTGGATAATAAAGGCTATATATGACAAACCCACAGGTAACATCATACTCAATGGTGAAAAGTTGAAAGCTTTTTAGCTAAGATCAGGAACAAGACAAGGATGCCTACTCTCACCTCTTTTCTTCAACATAGTAGTGGAAGTCTTAGCAAGAGCAAGGAGGTAAGAAAATGAAATAAAAGTCATCCAAATCAGAAAGGAAGAAGTAAAACTGTCACTATTTGCAAATGACATGAAACTATACATAGAAACCCAAGACTTCACCAAAAAACTACTAGAACTAATAAATGAACTCAGTAAAGTATCAGGACACAAAATCAATATACAGAAATTTATGGCATTTCTATACACTAACAACAAACTATCAGAAAGAGAAATTAAGAAAACAATTTACAATTGCATCAAAAAGAATAAACTATCTAGGAATAAATTTAACCAAGGAGGTAAAAGACCTGTACACTGAAAGCTGTAAGACACTGATGATAGAAATTGAAGAAGACACAAATAAATGGAAAGATATTCCATGTTCACAGACTGGAAGAATTAATATTGTTAAAATGTCCATACTATCAAAAGCAATGTACAGATTCAAGGCAATCCCCATCAAAATTCCATTGGCATTTTTCACAGAACTAGAACAAATAATTCTAAAATTTGTATGGAATCACAAAAGAGCCTGAATACCCAAAGCAATTTTTTTGTTTTGTTTTGTTTTTTTTATGACAGCCAAAGCAATCTTGAGAAAGAAGAATAAAGCTGGAGGTGTAACACTCCCTGATTTCAAATGATACTACAAAGCTACATTAATCAAAACAGTACAGTATTGCCATAAAAACAGACACATGGGGGCCAACACTGGTGGCCTAGCAGTTAACTTCAGTATGCTCTGCTTTAGTGGCCTGGGTTTGGTTCCCAGGTGAGGACCTACACTGCTCTGTTAGCAGCCATGCTGTGCTGGCAGCCCCATACTAAAAAACGGAAGACGATTGGTACGGCTATCAGCTCAGGGCAAATACTCCTCAGCAAAAAGCAAAAACAAAAACAAAACCAGACACACAGATCAATGGAAGAGAATTGAGAGCCCAGAACTGAACTTACACGTATACGGACAATTAATTTATGACAAAGAAGCCAAGAACATACAATAGAGAAAGGAAAGTCTCTTCAATAAACGGTGTCAGGAAGACTGGACAGCTACAAGCAAAAGAATGAAACTGGACCGTTATCTTACACCATACACAAAAATTAACTCAAAATGGATTAAAGACCAGAAACCATAAAATTCCTAGAAAAAAACAGAGATGGTAAGCTCCTTAATATCAGTGTTAGTGATGACTTTGTGGATCTGACTCCCAAGGCAAGGGAAACAAAAGCAAAAATAAACAAATGGGATTACATCAACTAAGAAGCTTATGCACAGCAAAGGAAACCATCAACAAAAGGAAGAGGCAACCTACTGAATGGGAAAAGATATTTGCAGATCATACATATGACAAGGAGTTAATATCCAAAATATATAAAGAACTTACACAATTCAACACCAAATAAACACACAACCCAATTAAAAAATGGGAATTGGATTTAAATGGACATTTTTCCAAACAAGACCTACAGATGGCCAACAGGCATATGAAAAGATGTTTAAGATCACTAATTATTAGGGAAATGCAAATCAAAACCACGAGATATCACCTCATAACTGTTAGAACAGCTATTATCAAAAGGACAAGAAATAACAAATATTAGTGAGGATGTAGAGAAAAGGGAACCCTCATACACTGTTTGTTGGACTGTAAAATGGAACAGCCACTATAGAAAACAGTATGGAGATGCCTCAAAAAATTAAGAATAGAACTACCATATCATCCAGCTATTCTACTTCTGGGTATATATTTGAACACAAAACACTAATTCAAAAAGATATATTCACCCCTATGTTCGTTGTAGCATTATTTACAATAGCCAAGACATGGAAACAACCTAAGTGCCCACTGATGGATGAATGGATAAGGATTTTGGTATACATATTCAATGAAATACTACTCAGTTGTAAAAACAGAATGAAATCTCGCCATCTGTGACAAGATGCATGAGGATATTATTCTAAGGGTAATATTCTAAGTGAAATAAGTCAGATGGAGAAAGACAAATATCAAATGTTTTCACTCATATGTGGAATCTAAAAAACCAAAACAATGAACAAACAAAACAAAAACAAACTCAGAAACAGAGAACAGATTGGTAGTTCCCAGAGGGGAAGAACTTGGTTGAGGGGAGCGGAAAATGGGTGAAGAAGGTCAATTGCATGGTGCAATGGTGTATGATGGATGCTAGCTAGACTTTTGGTGGTGATCACTTTGTAGTGTATATGGATTTTAAATAATAATATTGTACACTTGAAACTTTTATGATGTTATATACAAATTTTGCCTCAATAAAAAAATAAAGAATTATTAAAAGTACAATAATCAAGACATTACAATAGACAAATAGGTCAAAGAGCAGAAAAGAGTCCAAAAATAGACTGATACAATTGACTTTTAACAAAGATGCAAAGGCAAAATCTTTTAAAGATTTTTATGACTCTAATTTAAGCACATAATTTGAAGTAAAAATATATATAATGTCAAATCTGAAGGGAAAGATAAAAATATTAAGAAACACACACAAATGAATTAAAAACCTCTCGTACTAAAACATGATTCAAAAAAGACAATTTAGAAAAACTCCATTGGAAATATCAATAATCCAAACATCTCTGCCATTAACATGGCTCAAGCAGCCTGCAGTGCCTATTGTCAGTGCTCGTGTCTAATGGGCACTCCCAGTGCCAGAATTTGACCCACTGCACCTGTTGCCATTAAGATTGGCCAGGGCTCATTGAATAATAATTGATATCAGGCAAAAAGTAAGAGGAAAATTGGGGCATCATGTTGCTCTCCAAAAACAAAGATACTTTCAGAGATGTCTGAAAGACAAAAAGGCCAACTTGTAGAGAACTCCCACTGAAAAAAGTGAAAATTAAATATTAGAAAACAATAATTACAGTAAATTGGACTGAGCTTGCCATATGAACAGTGAATCCCTATTGATACTAAAAGGTACATGTAAACAAAAGTAGAATAAAATATTATCATACATATTTCAATTTCCAATATTTAAAAAATTGCTAGATGGCAGTATATATCAATTTAACCAAATTATGTAACTCTTACACTTACATCTAAGTTTGTCAACAATACACTACCTGATTTGATTATTTACAATTTTAGACCAATATTTATTGACATGGAAGTTGTCAATGCTATTTTATTACATGAAAAAGCAATCTACAAAATAGCCTGTAAGGTACAAAAACATGAATTTATTTCTTTATTGGAATAATAAATATTTATAGAAATACTATGCAAATGTGTGTATGTAGTTGTGTGTACCAATAAGTTAATAGGGTGATGCTGAGATTACTAATTATTTCTCTCTCTTTATACTGATTTATACTATAAATCATAAAATATATATTATTAAAAATTAAAAACAATTAGTCTAAAAAATTAACTGGTGGGGAAAAACAGAACTTTTTCCAAGAAATCTGATTCTAAGAAAAATTTAATGAGTTATGTCATTTTTGTATAGGAATTACAAGTAGTTTACAGTGTGAGATAAAGTCAAAAGTAGTTATATCAAATAGGACAGCACTTTTTATATTATAGTCAGGATATAATATGGCCAAAATAGAGTAAAAATTTTCCTAACTTTCAGTTTTATGTAATGCATACCATTTGGGGTAACTAGTCTGTCATCACCTCACAAAGTGTACTTTCAAAAATCAAAATTAGCAAAAGCTTCATCTCCACCAGCCCCAGTTAGAGGGTAAAGCTCACCCCACCTTCCTGTCGCTCTCTTCTCTGCTTCTACGCCGTTGCTCCTCTATCCTAGCTTCTCTTCTGACATCTTCTCCAATCTTGGTCAGAAGTAACATCTCTTTGGTCTTCCATTCCTAAAGAGCACAATGTTAATGTACTCAGTATGGCTTCACAATAAACCTTTGTAGTTTATCCACCACCAACAAACAAATTAGAACAAGTCAAGGGCCTAAAGAAATCAGGTCAAGCTAAGGAAAGTCATAGGTTGGCTTTAGAATGGGCTTTCTTACCGCACTCCTATTAGGAACGCAGACATGATTATTTTTTACTAAAGCTAAATTTAACAGGTTTTCCTCCCCAAACTGAGGACATGTCTAGTAACTTTCACAATCATCTCTGTAAGAGCAGATATTGGCTCATACACATAGTGGGTGGTATCAGTCTCATTATTTTATGTAACAACTTTTGTATTGTAGCTGTGAAGAGAGATTAGTATGGGTAAATTATCTGACCTGCAATGACGTCAAGAAGCATGATGGACTGCTAAAATTATTTACAAATGAAGCAACTCTACGCAATTTTTCTCTCTGTTTGTTCTCTCTCACCTCTTCAATTTTTCGACGCAGAATCAGTTTTCTCCTTGTCTGTTCCCGCTGTCGTCTTTCTTCTCTGTCCATGCGGACGAGGTGCTGCTCTTCTGCTGCGTGCTCAAGTTGTTCTAATTCCTTACTTATCATATCCAAATACCTAAGGAAAAGTGCAAATATAAGTGAAGCCGATTTGGGTGTTTCCCTTATGATGGCATCATCTGCTTTGACATTCCCAAACCACCTCCTTGTTTGCTTTTTATTTCTTGAACTACAAGAATTTTACAGTTTTTCTATCAGCTTTGTTCATGGACCTTTAAACAACCCTGACCCACCAACTCACTACGTTTTCTTCATTATACAGGACTCCCTACTTTATAAGCACCTGTTTTTATGGCCAAGACAATTGTAAAACATAGAGCAGACTGATTTAAAACATTTTGCACAGGAAGTATTCATAACTCGGTAGGTTTAGGAATATGAAATTGCAAAGAAGCCTAAAATAACTGAAAGATTGACTTCAAAACTGGAAAAAAACAGAGTTGAATCTCTTATGAAAATATGTGTACTGAGTCCCTTGTAACTTACAAGGCCATGAACAAATCTTCCATCTATAGTCTGGGTCTCTAGTGCATCATATGTATTATGGAACTACCATGAAATGAAACCGTGGGATATAAAACTCAGGTGATGCAGCCCAGGCCCTCACCTTAATGAAGGGGGAGGAAAAAGAACTATAATATCCCTCCACTTCCTAAGAAATGGGCTTGACCATGGAATGGTAATGATTGAATCTGAGTAGATAATATCTGAAGGGCTTATAGAATTTTTTTAGAAACGATGCATATTTATATTGGCATTAGATAAAGTTATATCAAACCTCCTTTTTTGACTTTGCACTAACTTCCTCAAACTGAATGCTGTCAGCCATTAAAGATGAATTATAAAAAGCTGTTGTTACAGGCATGTGGTAAGATAATTTCCCTCTATCCTCTACTATAGGAAGGATGCTGGATCTGGTTTGTCCTTCAGTTATCAGTTTGGATCACTTCTTGGACTCCCAGCAACCCTGTCCTCTCTGGTAGAAATTCCTCTTCACAGTCTAGGCACCCAAGTTCCTAATGCCTGTATCTCCTGTTCTCCCTTCCTCTCCATACTGAGGGCAATATTGGAGTTAAATAGTGTCTAGCACTTTTAAAAAATACTTTCTGGTATTTTCCATCTTACTTGAGTCTACAATATATACATAAAATATGCATTAACTTCAATCTCACCTGTGCCTTATTAGTCGTTCCTGGTCCTTAATAGGTTGGGTGCCATCATGTAACAACCAATTTTGGAACTGTGCAACATCAGAACGTCGAGGTATTTGATTATTTTCCTGTAGTTTATTTACTTGCTTCGCAAGCACTTTCTATTAAAAAAAATTTCGCATTTATCATACATATGTATATATGTGTGTGTATATATATATAATATTTTTTTAAATTTCCTAGAAATAAAACGGTCCTTTGACATACCTGTTTATGTTTAGTGTTTAGTAAAATTCCTATACTTTTTAAATAGATAATTCTGTTTAACTGCATTTACATCTGTTTTGAATCAATCACAGACATGGACACTGGAACCAAAGTAAAGATTTTTCTCTGAAAATAAATATTGATCTTATTTTTCTATCCATTCTGAAGAAATTAAACGAAAATATGGAAGAAGTAAAGGAAAAACTCTAGGCACAAAGGGAGAAACAGAGGAAAATACAGAACACAAGTATGGGGAAGTCATTCTCATTTCTATACAACTCTCTTAACATTAGAACATAACTTTGTAAAAGTACACATACACACACCTTTCTCATTTTTATCCAATTCTCTTGACCTTAAAACTTGAATTCATTCACACACGTATGCATACGCACACATACACACACACACACTCTCACACAACCTTTCAATCAAAAACTGAAAGGAAGTCACTGTCTGTACCCACTCATTCTACATCAAATCATTCCACTTCCCCTTTTAAAACAACACTTCTCACTGGATGAACACAGCTGCATGTGTGTAGGTACAAACACTCAGTGAAATGTTCTTTGAGTTACCTCTAGGACACTATAACTATTCATATTGTTCCTCTCCCATTACTCAAGCTGTTTAGGGTTGCAGCTTAAGAATCTTGCTGCCACAATAGACTCTTCCTGTTGGCCCCAGCTGAGGTAGAAGGGACACACTTGAGTAGCAATTTAATTACTAAATTAGATCAGCTACCACTGGCATATTAATAGATGACCTGGTCCCTTTCCCTTTCTTGGCCATTATAGCAACCACAAAATATTATTTACTCCTGCTCTAATTTTCATTTGGAAAAATTATTTAGCTTGTCAAAATTAAAGGTAAAAATATTATAAGAGAATACTTTGGATACAAACAAAGCTTTCTTCCAAACCCTGTGTAAAGAAACCAAATTTAAATATTTAACTTACTTGTTCTCTTATATAGTTTCTTTCAAAGTCTAATTTTAAACTGGTAAGATATTGCCTGTACTTATTCAATTCCCTCAAGGTACATACAATCTAAAAAACAAAGCAAAACAAAACAACAATAACAAAAAATATATATAAATACAAATATTTAAAAATCATAGCAATCACTTTTCAGAGGAAAAATAGTAATAACATACCATCTGATAACATTTTGTATCAAGAGTAAGACATGGCTAACACTTTTATAAGTAGTATCTCTTTATAACTGTTAATTAATCAACAGGAAATTTCTATCCAAATAACATTACTTTATTAATATGACTTATGCCAGGATAAGGAATTTAGTACACACAATTGGAGTTATTAAAACAAAATACCAATGTAATAATAATCTTCAACCCCAGTAAGAACATAGTTTATCAGAATTCTATCAAGCTGCTTTTGCTAGGTAAAAGAAGAAGTAGTCTCATTTAGAAATAACTGTTGTCTGATTTCCCTTGACCCAAATACTGAGAAATTTATGGAATTTCCAATTAAGTATCTCTCATGATCAAATTAAAGGTGGTACAGGTCCCCCAGTGAGGTTACAGAAGCAAGCTCATATCGAGTCTTGGAGTTTTCAATGATTAAAAAAAGTAATCTAGGTGATATCAGCATCACGGCAGAGTGAGCTCTTCCCTTAGTCTCTCCTCCATAAGAAACAATGAAAAGGACATTCATAAATGAACAGAACACATTCATACAACACAATAGACATCTGAGAGATCCACATAGCCATAAGTCTGAAGGTGGGGATGCTGGACCCCCCCAGGAGGCAGTGGAAGGAGGTAAGGGGATTCCCTCTCCCTCCTGGAAGGCAGCGATCCAGAGCCTGGGACCTTGCATGGTGGCCAGCATGCAACACTGAGAGGAGAAGGGGGAAAAGGCAGGCCTCCATGGGAATGCTTGGGCTCTAGGGTTGCCTCCCAGCTGTGGGAATGCTCAACACCAAGGTGTCTATGCAATAGCTGAGCAGTCCAGGTAGGTGGGCAGACAGTGAGTGCAAAGCAGAGGTGTGTGGGATCATGCACGTGAAAGAATGCACCCACTGCCCCTCCTGCCTCACACACCAGCTGAGCTGGTCAGCCAGAGCAGGGGATCCCTACCAGAGTGCCTGAGCATATATGGGTAAAGCGGCTGCAGCCAACAGACAAACACAGATAGGCTCTATCAGCACAGCTTCCAAAGGACAGGCACACATCTGCCAGGGTTGAAGAGGTCTTAGAAAACACAGCTCCAGCCCCTCCCTGTGATGGGAGGTGGAATCTGTGACCAGATACTACCACTAGGCGATGGAAAAAGTCCAACCCATCAAACAGCATGAAGAGGTATATTAACACTCCAGACCAGAAGGAAAATGATAAGTACCCAGAAATCAATCCTGAAGTCACAGAAATTTACAATATAAATGACAGAGAATTCAAAACAGTTATTTAAAGAAACTTAATGAATTACAAGAAAACAGACAGTTTAATTATCTCAGGAATAAAATTAATGAAAAGAGGGAATTCTTCACAAAAGAGATTGAAACTATTAAAAAAAAAACAATTAGAAATGTTGCATATGAAAAACACAATGAATGAGATAAAGAAAAACCTGGACTCCCTGAATAACAGAGCTGTTATTATGGAGGACAGAAACAGTTACTTAGAGGACAGAAATATAGAAATGCAGAGGAAGAAGAAAAAGAACTAAGACTAAAAAGAAATGAAGAAATTCTCTGACAAATATTCAACTCAATTAGGAAATGCAACATAAGGATTATAGGTAATCCAGAGAGAGAAGGGAGGGAAAAAGGAGCAGAGAGCTTGTTCAAAGAAATAACAGCTGAGAACTTCCCAAACCTGGGGAAGGAGCTAGAATTACATGTAAATGAAGCTAATAGAACTCCTAATTACATCGATGTAAAAAGACCTTCTCCAAGGCATATACTAGTACAACTGGCAAAAATCAATGACAAAGAAAAAATATTAAAGGCAGCAAGGCAGAAGAAAATAGCCTACAAAGGAATGTCTATCAGGCTTTCAGCAGATTTCTCAGCAGAAACCTTACAGGCTAGGAGAGAATGGAATAATACATTCAAAATTCTGAAAGACAACATCTTTCAGCCAAGAATATCCAATGAAACTATCCTTCAGATATGACAGAGAAATAAAAACTTTCCCAGATAAACAAAAGCTGAGGGAGTTCATTGCTACAAGACATCCCCCAGCCCCCCAACAAGAAATGCTCAAGAAGGGCCTCATACCTGAAAACAAAAAAAAAAGAAAGGGGTTACAAAGCCTTGAGCAAGGAGATAAAAACATAGACAAAATCAGAAAATTGCAGCTCTCTCTCAGAACAGGTTAGCAAACAATTATAACATTGAAGATAGATACGTAGGGGCTGGCCCAGTGGTGTAGTGGTTAAGTTTGTGCGCTCCACTTTGGTGGCCCAGGGTTCCCCAGATCGGATCCTGGGTGCGGATCTATATACCACTCATCAAGCCATGCTGTGCCGGGATCCCACACAGAAGAACTAGAAGTACTTACAACTAGGATATACAACTATGTACTGGGGCATTGGAGAGGGAAAAAAAAGGAAGATTGGCAACAGATGTTAGCTTAGGGCAAATTAAAAAAAAAGATAAAGGGAAGGAAAGCATCAAAAATAACCATAATCACTTCAGTTTAATCACAATCTCATAACACAAAATGGAATAAGTGGTGACAGTAACACAGGAAAGAGGAAAGGGATGCAATCTGCTTAAACTAAGGAAATAATAGGCCATCAGAAAATGGACTATCTCATCAATAAGATCTTTTATACAAACCTCAAGGTAACCACTAAACAAAAAATCAGAACAGAGACACAAATCATAAATAAAAAGAAAATTGAGAAAACTATTATAGACAAACACCAAACTGAACTGGCAGTCAGAAATACAAGGGAAGAGAAACAAAGGAAATACAGAAAAACTAGAAAACAAGAGACAAAATGGCAGTATTAAGTCCTCATATATCAATAATTACTCTAAAAGTAAATGGATTGCATTCTCCAATAAAAAGACACAGAGTGTCTGGATGGATTAAAAAACAAGACCCAATGATATGCTGCCTCCAGGAAACACATCTCAGCTCTAAAGACAAACAAGGCCCAGAGTGAAGGGTTGGAAGATGACACTCCAACCTAACGGCAAACAAAAGAAAGCAGATGTTACCATACCTATATCAGACAAAGTAGACTTGAAGATAAAAAAGGCAATGAGACACAAAAAGGGGAAGTTTAAATAATAAAAGGGACACTCCACTAAGAGGACATAACACTTATAAATACATATGGACCTAACACAGGAGCACCAAAGTACCTAAAGTAACTATTAACAGACCTAAAAGGAGAAATTATCAACACAGTAATAGTAGGGGTCCTGAACACAACACTTACTTTAATGGATAGGTCATCCAGACAGAAGGTCAACAAGGAAACAGTGGAATTAAAAGAAACAGACCAGATGGATTTAATATATGTATATATTAAACACTCCATCCAAAAACAGCAGAATACACATTTTTCTCAAGTACACACGGAACCTTCTCAAAGATAGACCATATGTTGGGAAAAAAGGCAAGCTTCAATAAATGTAAGAAGATTGAAATCATATCAGGTATCATTTCCAACCATAATGCTATGAAACTAGAAATCAACTACAAGAAAAAAGCTGGGAAAGTGAGAAATGTATGGAGATTAAACAACATGCTACTGAACAACCAATGGATCATTGAAGAAATTAAAAGAGAAATCAAAAAATATATGGAGACAAATGAAAATGAAAACACATTATACCAACTCACATGGGATGTAACAAAAGTGATCCCAAGAGGGAAATTCATAGCAATACAGGTCAACCTTTAAAAACAAGAGAAATCTCAAATACATAATCTTAATCTATACCTAACAGAACTAGTAAAAGAAGAACAAAGCCCAAAGTCGGCAGAAGGAGGGGAATAATAAAAATTAGAACAGAAATAAATGAAATTGAAACCATAAAACAGTAGCAAGCATCAATGAAACAAAGAGCTGGTTCTTTGAGAAGATAAACAAAATTGACAAACCCTTACCCAGACACAGTAAGAAAAAAAAGAGAGAAGTTTCAAATAATAAAATTAGAAATGAAAGAGGAGAACTCACAATGGATACCACAGAAATACAAAGCATTATAAGAGAACACCATGAAAAACTATATGCCAACAAATTCGACAATCTAGAAGAAATGGATAAATTCTTAGACTCATACAACCTCACAAAACTAAAACAAGATGAAATAAAGAGTCTGAAGAGACCAATCACAAGTAAAGAGATTGAAACAGTAATCAAAAATCTCCCACAAACAAAAGTCCTGGATGAGAGGGCTTCTCTGGAGAATTCTACCAAACATTCAAAGAAGATTTCATATCTATCATTCTCAAACTATTTCAAAGAATCAAAGAAGATGGAACGCTTCCTAACTCATTTTATGAGGCCAACATCACCCTGATCCCAAAACCAGACAAGGATGAGACAAAGATGGAATATTACAGGCCAATATCGCTGATGAGCATACATGCAAAAATCCTCAACAAAATATTGGTAAAGTGAACACAGCAATAGATTAAAAGGATTATACACCATGATCAAGTGGGATTTATACCAGGGACACAGGGATGGTTTAACATTGGCAAATCAATCAGTGATACACAAGATCAATAAAATGAGGAATAAAAATGACATGATCATCTCAATAGATGCAGTGAAAGCATCTGACAAGATCCAAAATCCATTTATGATAAAAACCCTCAAAAAAATGGGTATAGAAGGAAAGTACATCACATAATAAAGGCCATTGTGACAAACCCACAGACAACATCATACTCAATGGGAAAAACTGAAAGCCATCCTTATAAGAACAGGAACAAGACAAGTGTGCCCGCTCTCACCGCTCTTGTTCAACATACTACTAGAGGTTTTGGCCAGAGCAATTAGGCAAGAAAAAGAAATACAAGGTATCCAAATTTGCAAGGAAGAAGTGAAACTCCTGCTGTTTGCAGACAACATGATCTTATATATAGAAAACTCTAAAGAATCCATCAGAAAGCTATTAGAAATAATCAACAACTACAGCAAACTTGCAGGGTACAAAATCAACTTACAAAAGTCAGTTGCATTTCTATACTCTAATAATGAACTAACAGAGAATTCAAGAATACAATCCCATTTACAGTCACTACAAAAAGAATAAAAAATCTAGGAATAAATTTAACCAAGGAGATGAAAGATTTATACAATTAAAACTATAAGATAGCATTGAAAGAAATTGAAGATGACATAAAGAAATAAATAATATTCCATGCACATGAATTAGAAGAATAAACAAAGTTAAAATGTCCATAGTACCTAAAGCAATCTACAGATGCAATCAATCCCAATCAGAATCCCAATGACATTCTTCATAGAAATACTACAAAGAATCCTAAAATTCATACGGGGCAACAAAAGACCATGAATTGTTAAGCATTCCTGAGAAAAAAGGGAAAAGCTGGACATATTACAATCCTTGACTTCAAAATATACTACAAAGCTACAGTAATCAAAATAGTGTGGTACTGCTACAAAAACAGAAACACAGATCAATGGAACAGAATTGAAAGCCCAGAAATAAACCCACACATCTTTGGACAGCTAATCTTCAACAAATGAGCCAAGAACATATAAGGGAGAAAAGAAAGTCTCTTCAGTAAGTGGTGTTGGGAAAATTCGACGGCCATATGCAAAAGAATGAAAATAGACCATTATCTTTCACCACACACAAAAATTAACTCAAAATGGATTAAAGACTTGAGGGCAAGACATGAAACCATAAAATTCATAGAAGAAAATATAGGCAATACACCCTTTGACATCGATCTTAGATGCATCTTTTCAAATACCATGTCTACTCAGGCAAGGGAAATAAACAAAAAAAATAAACAAATGGGACTTCATCACTTAAGAGCTTCTGCAAGGCAAAGGAAACCAGGAACAAAATGAAAATACAACCCACCAACTGGGAGAAATGTTTGAAAATCATATATCTGACAAGGGGTTAATCTCCAAAATATATAAAGAATTCACACATCTCAAAAACAAAACAAAAAAAACTCAATCAAAAAATGGGCAGAGGATATGAACATTTTCCAAAGAAGATATACAGATGGCCAATAGGCACATGAAAACATGTTCAGCATCACTAATCATCAGGGAAATGCAAATCAAAACTATAATGAGATATCACCTTACAGCTGTTAGAAGGGCTATACTTACCAAGACAAAAAATAACAAATGTTGGAGAAGATATGGAGAAAAGGGAACCCTCATACATTGCTGGTGGGAATTCAAACTCGTGCAGCCACTATGGAAAACAGTATGGAGACTTCTCAAAAAATTAAAAACAGAAATACCATACAATCCAGCAATCCAACTACAGGGTATTTATCCAAAGAACTTGAAATCAACAATTCAAAGAGACTCATGAACTGGTATATTCATTGAAGCATTATTCACAATAGCCAAGATGTAGGAGCAACCCAAGTGGCCATCGACTGATGAACGGACAGAGAAGATGTGGTGTGTATATATATATATACACATACACACACATACACAATGAAATACTACTCAGCCATAACAAAAGACAAGATAGTCCCATTTGCAACAACATGGATGGACCTTGAGGGCATTATGTTAAGCGAAATAAGACAAAGACAAACATTGCATGATTTCACTCATATGTGGAAGATAGATAAATACATGGACAAAGAGAACAGATTAGTGGTTGCCAGAGGGGAAGGGGGCTGGAGGTTGGGCATGAGGGTAAAGGGGTACATTTATATGGTGACTGACAAATAATAATGTACAACTGAAATCTCATAATGTTATAAACTATTATGACCTCAATAAAATACTTTTTTAAAAAAAGAAGTAATCTTTAACCCACTTTATTATTGCTGGTGATGTAGCCACCTTTCTTTAACCTCCTCAGGATATCTTTGCGCTTATAGTATGCTCTCAAATGTGGATCGTGGAGACTTTTATACTGGTTTTCCAAAAGTCGACAGTAAGGGTCAGTCAGATTAAAACCATAAGAAGGTCGAAAAAGCTGCGAAAACAGATTTAGAAACATTATAAATGTAAAATTAATGAATTACACTTTTAAATATCATTCAATTGAAATGACTAGACTGTTCACTGAAAATAAAACATGTAAGAAGAATGTGAAGTGGGGAAAAACCAGCAACAGAAAGATTTGTATTGGGCAATGTTAATAGCCTATCCTAACCTCTTTTCCCTACTGACTTGAATTATTCTAAAAACCCATCCTCACTCAATTAATTCCGCTCCTGATCAGCATCAGTCTTTGGCCCTGAGCCACAGAAGAAAGGAGGAAAGGAAAAGAAAGGGAATAGGGTAAAAGTTGTTTTGATATATGAAACTGATGCTAAGATTCTCTCTTTTCTTCTTCCCTCTTCCAGATCAACCCACTGCATTCAAAGGATAAAGGGATAATACTAATTATGATTATTACATTTAAATAATCTGAAAATGAAAATCTTCATGAAGATGTATAGAAAAAACTTTAACAAAAAATAGTAAAAGTAAAACTCAGATGTTAAAGATAATGGATTAAAGACTTATTGTATCTTGGGTTCTTACCTAATAAAAGAAACCCAACAATCTCTGAGTGGTACAGTCAAGAAAACAATTCAAGGTCTATAAAGTTGAACATATTGGAGAACCAATTATAAAGGATATTGATAGGGATTGAGGTTTCTCCATATGTGTAAACACCAAATACAACCTATTCCATAGCAACTAACATATAAAAGGAGGCAAATATCAGCTAATAGTCATGTTTCTACATCTATTACTTTAGAGGAAACACCTGCGTTATTTAATCTCATTTGTAAGTTAAAACATTACCAAAGTGAGTTTTGGTGTGAGTTCTTAGTCCACTTTTCAATAGCAGGATAGTGATAACAGGTTATGAGAGAATCTCTGAAGGGGAAAACGTGGAGGATGGAAGTAGGTGTGGAAGTTGTCCTAATGTTGCCTTTGCTTTTTTTGTTTTTTGCTTTCTTCTAAGTTTTCTTGGCCAGAACAAGATAACTTTAGTCTAAAGTAACGTCAAAGCAGGAAGTGGCTCAAGTGAAAGGCAACTGGAATGTTGCCAGAGGTAGCAAATCTGAGAGCACCTGCTCTGTTTGCAGAGCAAATGGTATTACAGCAAATAGTACATTTGAGGAAGCAGACAAAAGAGAGGGCTAAGTTTATACGCTAAAAACGAGGGATACAGACTGCCAGCAAGCTTTAGGAAAGTTAGTGTGTATGGATGTGATTCAGTCAAATTATGTGAGTTTGGCATATTTTTAGTTAGCTTGCTGTATTCTAGTAGAACAGATTTGTTTTTAAAAAGGGAAATTATATGTTTTCTAGAAACAAAAGTCACTTTAAGAAATCATGTTTATTAGGTAAGTATCAAATACCAAGGAGCCCTACTCATTTCTGATGACATCATAGACAGTAGAAGGGTAAGGGGGTCACTCAGAATTCATACTTGTAGAATTTTTTGCAATATCGATCAAAGCAACCACTCCAAAAGAATGTACTGAACCTCCTTCAGCATTAGTTACTGAGTGAAGGGCTGGGGAGGTTTGAAGATGGGAGTAGCATTGAGGACTAAAAACATGAAAGAGTTTGAGGGAAGTACACACTATAACCCAGTATAACTTAAATTATGAAGTTAGTGTTGAGTAAAATTATATAAACTAAGGGCAATGCAAATTCTAAGGAAATATAAGTTAATTTGGAGGATTCAGAAAGAATCCTGAAAGGTGAATCAAATTCATAGGTTGAGGGGAAGGGGAAAGGGCATTCCAGGTTTGGGAGGCAAGGTGAACAAAGGCACAGAAATATTAACACGGTATGTGTGGGCAGGTATGAAAGACCCCAGCTGGAAGGAGCTGAGGCTCTGGATGGGAGAAAAGACTAGATGGGGAGGCCACGGCAAAACACGGAGTCTGCTCACGCAAGCAGAGCCTTCTTCCATTAAAGTGAGGTTAAAGTACTAAACACGGTAACTCAATTCAGCTCCACTTGTTTCTCACTTAGTGTGTGAACCAGAATTCAGCTCCAAACAAAATCATAGAGAAGTGTTCTGTAACGAAAATTTTGTCCAAATTATTATTGGTTAAAATCCTAACATATAATTAAATGCCAGCCAGCACCGATAACCTTTCACCTTTCAACCAAACATGTTTCTAATAAAATCTCACTAAATGGGTATATATGAAGTGTTATTATAAAGAAAAGTTAATATGGATCCATAAATTATAAATTAAGACGGAACTAAGAATCTAAACTTTCTAGCCCCTGATTCTGTCCAAACCATACTGGATGAGGTTGCTGGGTAGGCATCCTAGACAATACCTCAGGTTAGATGTGGGTTTGATTATTTTTTCCTGTGAATGTTGGTGCAAATTCCCTTAATGGACTTTATATGATGTAGCTCCTGAATTGAACGGCAAGGAGCAGAAAATGGCAAGGAAAACCAACGTAAAACAGTAATTTTTAAAAGGTAAAGTAATTTTTAACTTTACCTTTTCACTTAACTTTGTAGTATAGTACAGAGTGTTGCTTCCTGGGATCATAGGCAGCTTGACCCCGAGAGGCAGATCCAGGAGTTGAGCCGCTCCGACACCCGGAAAGTGGGTTTTGTGCACACCCTGTCGGATTGGAGCGCAGAGGCGTGTCTCTCCCTGGGTACCACTCCTTCAGTTTAGGTGCTACTCCTCCCCAGCCACAGCAACCGGAGCCCGCAGCCCGGCTCCAAGGGGCCTGCCCTGCCACGCAGCCCTGAAGCCCCGCCTGCAAGGTCCCCTGCTCCCCTCCGACCCCGCAGCCCGAGCGCCTCCCCACCCCTGCCCCGGCACCGCCCCGGCGCCCTCGCGAGGCCCGGAGCCGACGGTTAGGCAGCCCATCTCCCCGCCCCGCCCCGCAGGCCGGACCGGGCCCACCGCCACTCACGTCTCCGCACTGCTGGCTGTCTGCGGCCAGGCCGCTGGTGGCCGACTTGCTGGCGGCGACGTTGGCCGCCTTGGAGCAGGCGCTGAGGTAGAGCTCCATAGCCGGCCCGGGCCGCCCAGCCCGCTCGCCTTCCCTCGCACCTCTTCCGCGGCGTCGTCCCCCGGCCCCACCGGCCCCGGAATGGCCAGTACCCCGCGTCCTCGAGGCCGCCTCGCGCGCGGCGTTCCGGCTCCGAACCTGGGGCCCCGCGCGCAGAGTCGGGGAGGTGCGTGCGGGGCCTGGTCTAACGGGGTGCACCTTCCAAAGAGCCTTCTTCTTGAAGCCAGCAGCCCTCATCAAACCAATCCCAAATCAAAACCTCTAAGGCTTTGGGGCGGTAGCTGGCCAGTGTCTCCTGGCTTCCAAGGAGCTGTGGTTCTGTGCAAAAAAGAAAGCCAGGAGTGATATTACAGCCCATTGTATGGCCACAGAAGCCTGGCTTTCTACATGGCCCCTCTTAGACACACTGTGACCACACCCCAGCCCCAGGCTCCCACACCGTGTTCCCGCTCCAAGTCCCACGCAATGTATATTGGCTTCCTCATGCGCTCATTTGCATTCCTCCTGTCCTCCTCCCCCCTCTAGTCTTGCGCTTTTCTTTCTAGCTCTCTTCATCTCTCCCTCCCACTCCCTCTTCTCTGCTGCCTTTGCCTTGTTATATCCCTCTTTCTCCTCCCCTCAACCGTCCAGCCAAAATTTATAAAGTGCCTGACCCGTTTGGGCCAGTCCTTGAGCTGGGCACTGGGGAGACAGCAGGGAGTAAGATGTGGCCCTTCCTTCACGAAGCTGACTAGACTGGGAGTACTTTAAGAGCAGAGACTGCTTCTGAATTGTGAGGAGTTTGGACTTAGCCTCTTAGATTCCTTGGCCCACTGTTGTTTTCTGTGATTTCTGGGCCAATTAGTAATAATACCTACTATTTATTGAGAATTTGCTAACTCCAGATATTGTGCTAAACGCTCACTGCATTTAATCTTTATAACAGCTGTGTCAATAAGTACCCCTTTTCTTCCCAAAGATTAAAGAAGAATGATAATTACTATTAAATAGTGGGCCCAGAGGCAGTTGCTTAATGATGTATTCTGCTTTTACATCTTCTTTGTTTTAATGCCAGTCCTATGCTTCAGACTCCTGAATTTGAAATCTAGCCTTGGGATATAGTCCAGGGCCAGCTCTCCACATGGATGTCTCTCTCCACATGGATGTCTCACGATCATCTCAAACTCAGCAAACTCACATCTCAACCCACCACCTTCACCCAAAGGGACAAAACAAAGGTCATATTCTTCCTGCATTTCCCATCTGGGTGACAATACCAGTATTTACCCAAGCCAGAAACTGAGAAATGCTCCTAAGTACTTCCCTTGTTGCCCACGTTCAGTTGATCTCTTAGTCCTACTGATTTTATCGCTGACATTAACTGGTCCTCGCCTATCTATCTCTACACTACTCTCCCAAGTAAGTCACTCATCATTTTTTATTTTTTGTCTGTGATTGCCACAGCCTTATAACGTCTCTCTGCCACCATTCATCCTAACAATCTTTTAGCAAGTTGATCTCTGATGCCATTTCTCTCCCCTGCATTCAATCCCTAATTGCTCTCAGGAAGACAACACCAAGCATGTAACAGCCTCTGTGACTTGTTCCCTGTTTCCTATTGCTGCTGTAAAAAATTACCACAAGTTTAGTGGCTTAAGACAACACAAAGGTATTACAATAATTGAGATCAGCATCAGCAGTCTGAAGTGAATCTCACTGTGCTGAGTGAGTGCTGGTGTTGGCAAGGCTGCGTTCTTCTGGAGGCTGTAGGGCACAGTCTATGTCCTTGCTCTTTATGGCTTCTAGAAACTTCCCTTTCCTCTCTTTTCAAATCTAGCACATGGCATCTTCATATCTCTCTCTGACTCACACATCTTCCTCTCGCTTCTATAATTAAAAATCTTTTGATTACCTTAGGCCCATCTAGATGACGCAGGATAATTTCTTTTTTAAGGTCAGCTGATTAGCAACCTTAATTCCATCAGCAATCTTCCTTTCCCATTGCCCTGAAACGTAACATATTCATAGGTCTTGGAAATTAAGATGTAGACACCTTTGGGGCATATCATATTGCCTACCACTGCCCTTTTCTCCCTTTCTAAGGAACAAGTCCCCTATACTACCTCTCAAAATTGAACCCCAAAGGATGTAGAACTGTTCGCAGTTAGTTCCCTGCACCAAGCCTGCTGATCCAAGACTCTCTGTCTTTGCTGTGCTCTTCCTTCTGCCTGGCAGCTCTTTGTACTTCATTGCTTGGCTAATTTCAATCAACCTCTAAGACGACTTAAGTATCATCCCCTCTAGGAAGCCTTTCTGACATTCTAAGCTTTTGCCAAATTCTCTTCCTCTGTGCTTGCCTCCATCTTGGCACTGTTCACATTACATCAAAAATCTCTCTTTACTTATCAGTCTCCCTTTAATAGGACGGAAACTGCTTGAAAGCAGGTATGGGCTTATTCAGCTTTATATGCACAATATTTAGCATAGAGCCTAGCAAGCATTTAGTGAGCCCTAAGTATATTTTTGTTGTCTTGACCTATGCAGATCTGAGAGAGCCCAGTGAAGTGTTTTAAGCAGATTGTCATTTTAGAAGATCATCCTGGTGACGTCATGGAGGGTGGCTCTGTAGGGGTGAGACTGAAGGCCTGGGAGACTTCATGATATGTCATCTCATAGGCATGAAACAGTCAGGTCCTGAGATGACAAGTCAAAGGCAATAGGAATGAAGGGGAGAGAATGGATTTGAGAGACATTTGAAACAACAATGTCATAACTTTGGGTTCTCCCTCATCTCACCTACTTTAAAGACAAGAGTTGGAGGGCATGCTTGCTCTTGTGAAGCTGACAAGGGTAGATGACAAGCTGGGATTCTGGAGGAAACAGTTAAGTTAGAAAAGTAAATGAATTCCTTAAAAGAAACACATCAAACAGATGAGTTCTTTTTACAAGGAAAACAGTTGAAAAGTGAGAACAGAGAGGCAGGAAGTCTATAATATTTATGTATAAGGAAGGATTTGTTGCATTCTTGGAGATGTTAGAGGAGTATGTTTCTGAAGTTATATGAACTTTGGGGTCTTTTCAGAGACTGTATTTATTGGCCTTTGCTTCATAACAAACAGTTTACAAAATTTAACAGCTTTAAACAATGATTTATTATTTCTCACAACTCTCTGGGTTAGCTGGCACTTCTTTTGGTCTGGGCTAGCTCAGCTTGGGCTGGATTATCTAGGATAGCTTCACTTACATGTCCAGGGTGTCAGCTGGGATGGCTGGAATAATTGGGATTGGTGGACCACTCTCTATAGATGTTCTTTTTATCTTCTGGGTAATTAGATCATGCTTTTTTACATGGAGGTCTCAGGGTTTCCAGCATCAAGAGAGGATAAACAATGTGCTTGTGTGCTTTTCAAATCTTTGCTAGCATCACGTTTTCTATTATCCCATTGGCCAAAGCAAGTTGCATGGCCAAGCTCAGAGTCAGCATGGGCAGGACCTACCCAAGGGTTTAGATACAGTAAGACTTGCATGCTTGGGGACGTTTCTACAAAAATCGTCACAGTTCATTCTCTGACCCCTGTGATTTATTACCCCTCCTAAGGCTACCAAAAGTCTCATTCAATGATATTATTAAGCTTAAAGTTCAGTATCTGGCGATGTACAGTCATGTCTAAGGCCTCCTTGGATACTACCTTTATTAATTGAGAGATCCATGAACTAAAAACCAAGTTGTATTAGTTATCTATAACTAAGTAACACATATCCCCAAAACTGTTAGGCTTCAAACAACAATAATCAGTTATTATCTCTCATGGTTTCTGTTGTTTAGGGATTCAGATGAGGCGTAGAGGAAACAGCTTGTCTGCTCTGTGACCTTTGGAACTTCAGCTGGAAGACTGAAGGCAGGGAGCTGGAATCAGCTCCTTCTAAAGTTATTAGGAAACTGTTCCTTTTGGATCTTACCTTTAAGATTTGTCAGAAAGGACAAGAATAGTCTCAGTCTAGGCCTAATTATTATTAATCCTGAGGTGAGACCCTTCTGTGTACTCTGTGGAATGCCTCATCGATCAAAAGATTTTCTAGTCTGGCTGGTAGGAAAAGGCACTATTATTTCCAGCTCTGTTGTCAGTGCCCAGCACTATTTCAAATCCTTTTGAGAGGTTCTTTCCCTGGCACCTGCCAGTTCTGTCATACATGCCCGCTGACCAATGGGCAAAGAATACACAAAGATGACCCTCTGCGCATCTTGGGAATTCTTGTCTTATGCAGCTCTCGTCTCTCTAGTTCTCTGTCCCACACACTCTACCATGTTAGTCTCCCTAGGTGTGGGAGACACCGTGGTATGGAAACTCTCTCAAGTCGGTAAGCAGGGGCAATAGTATGCTTCACTTTTTGGTTTCTCCAAACAGACAATGTCTCTCTGAGGTGATTGTCCTGCATTGCCTAATGTCCAGTGGCTTGAAAACTGTTGCTTCATACATTTTGTATGTTTTTTAGCTATATCACGTGGGTTTCAGGAGGGTAAATCTTGTCCCTCTGGCTGTCTCTTTACAGGAAGTAGAACTCAATTTGAGTTTGATAATCAAACTTTAATTCTGTGGGTAACAATCACCCTTCTAATTTGAGGAAACTTCTGCGTATCTGAATCTTGGTAGGCATTCAACTCCACTTTTAACTGAAACCACAGATGAGGCACAAATTTCTATCCTACATGCCCTGGCTGCAAGGTCACAGGCATGTGACTTTGCATCCTGAAAAGGAATTAACACAAATATTCTTGGACAGTAAAGGACCGCAAAGACTGGGCAGTGGCTAATTTCCAGTCACATTACCAGTGGTAACATTTTAATCCAGCGGCATCTGTGACCTGATATTGTATTTCCTCTCCTAGTTTACTTAGAATTCTGTGGCTCCTGTCCTATTTTCTTCAACTTGGATACCAAACCTTTTTATATATTGTCTATTTGCAGCTCAGATCCCTAGCTCATGTAATTGTTGCTGTACTCCCAATTCCTCTTCATTTTTATTTATTGTTTCTCAACGTAACTATGAATAGAAGATCCAAATGCTTGGGGTTTACTACCTCCTCATGTCTGGTTAAGAAATGAAACCTAAGATATTTATGATCCTGTATTAGAATTCTCCAAAGAAGCCAATAAACAGGATGTATGTGTGTGTTTTTGTGTGCGGAGAGAGAGGGAGAGACAGAGACAGAGAGATTGATTGACTTAAGGAGCTAGTTCATGGAATTGTAGAGGCTTGACAAGTCTGTAATGTCATGGAATAGGCCAAGAGGCTGAAGACTCAGGGAAGAGTGGCGTTTCAATACAGTGAGATCTGCTGGGAGAATTCCTTTTTGCTCAGTGAAGGTCAGTTTTGTTCTATTAAGGCCTTCAACCGATTGGGTGAGGCCCACACACATTATGGGGAGCAATCAGCTTTACTCAAAGTCCATTGATTTAAATGTTAACTTCATTCAATATAGACTCTCACAGAAACTTTCAGAATAATGTTTAACTAAATATCTGGGCACTGTGGTCACCCAAGTAGACACATAAAATTAACCATCACAGATCTTCATTCTTTGTTTACTTTAAATTAATTTAATGAATTAATTAAATTAATTTAATGAATTAAATTCTGAACCTGGAAAATAGAAGTTGATCATTTGAGTTTGGGAAAAACATTCTGATTTCAGTTACTCTCTTTAAACACTGTATTCAATTAATGTAATCTTATATGGATTCAATCTAGCTATAAATTTTCCTGATTGTATTTATCTTTAACTTTTATTCAATTATATTTACCTCCTTAATTTCTTGAATGCTTAAGGGTTCATTCAATTATTTGTGCTTCACCTAGTCTTTGACATATATTCTATAACAATAGGGGATATTAATAGGGATAACTCTTTATAATACCCTCTTTTATTAATATGTGGTAGACCAACATTCTTCCAATAGCCTTATTTTTCTTCCTAAGCAAGATTTCTTATTAGAAATAAAAGGAAAACTTTTATTAAAAATTAATTTTCTTTGCTTTCTTAAATTTATGTTGTCCAAATTTGATAACTGAACCTTAAAATTTATAATCATTGATATTAATAAAGTCATCAGAAAATATTCTCAATATTATATTGCAGTAATAGTAATTCATGTAACAGTTATAAGAGCAGTCCTCACATAGAGTATGCCTAAACTTACTACAAAGGGGGCCAATTAGATTATAATTTAATAGAAATACAGTCATATGTTGCTAAACAACAAGGATACATTCTGAGAAATGTGTCCTTAGGCAATTTTGTCATTGTGCAAATGTCATAGAGTGTACTTACACAAATCTAGATGGAATGGGCTACTACACACCTAGGCTGTAAGGTACTAATCTTACAAGACCACCATCCTATATGTAGGCCATCATTGACAGAAACGTCCTTATGTGGTGCATGACTGACCGTACTGAAAATAGAATAGACTGAAACTAAGAAACCTGGAAATGGCATAACCATTTTAAAACGGCAAAAAGTTTGAAAGGTTTTAATATTTCTTTCCAGAAATGTATAGTAATGATTGCAATGTGCAATCTAAACAAATGCCTGAGAAATAAAACAGGAAATGAAATAGAGATATTCAAATATATAGTATTTAAGGTGAAATGCTCACCCAGTTGCAGTTATAGGCTATAAAATAGGTATAGGTAGATAGAATAAAGGGCAGAGTAATGTAAATCCCTTCAGAGACTTCTAACATAGGACTATAAGAGTGTATTAGTTTCTTGGGGCTATCATAACAAAGAACCACAAAGTAGTTCTGATTAAACTGATTAAAACAACTGATATTTAGTCTCTCACAGTGCTGCAGGCTAGAAGTCCAAAATCAAGTATTGGGAAGGCTGTGCTCTCTCCAAAGACTCTATGAGAGGATCCTTCCCTACTACTTCCAAGCTTGTGGTGATTGTTGGCATCCTTGACATTCCTTTTTCTTGTAGATACATCACTCCAGTCTTTGCCTCCACCTTCAGATGGCTGTCTTCCCTCTGTGTGTGTCTCTGTATCCAGATTTCCCTCTTTTTATAGGAACACCAATCATTGGATGAGAGCCCACTAGTTAATCCAGTCTGACCTCATCTTAACCAGATTACATCTGTAAATTCTCTATTTCTAAATAATTTCACAGGCTGCGGTTCTAAGTAGACATAAATTTTGGACGGACACCCTTCAACCAAGTGCAAAATGTTACAGAACATCCTGCTGATGGGGTAAGATTGATATATTGATGTGTCAAAAAGGCTTTGTTAGGATATTGATTAGACAGAGGGTTCAAAATAAGAATCTGTCTAGTAATAACAAAAATATAGACGTCAGAATCATCCTGATGTATGTGGTTTCTAAACAATCAATCCCAGAACCTACAGAGATAGGATTAAATTATGTAACCTGCCATAATTGATTCAGTAAGAGTAGGCAAAAAGCATAAATGATTATCACTCACCCGTAGTCCCTGAAGTAGTCTATTTCTGCCAGGCAAAAGCTTACCTTCTGTTTAGTTACTACCTCTGATTAAGCACTGCTCCTTGTGTTGCTGACAAATCTGACTGAAATTTTAAAGTAAACGATCCTCTGATGATATGTAGTTTATCAAATGTAAAGTAATTATTTTTCCATATTTCTGTAAAATAACTTGTTTGCTGATGTTTTAGATTTTTTTCTAATAATTATCATCTTTACAAAAGAGAAATGAAAATTTATATTAAAAATCTAGTAAGAGAAATTTTATCCTTAGTACTGTCCTGCCTCTATTGCAGAACAAATTAGCACCTGATTTTTTATTGCCTGGCCCTTATCTCTCTCATTACTTGATGGCTCTCTGTGGGTCTTATGTCCCCAGTAAGATTCTGGGTGCCTCTGATGGGAGTTATGTTGCTTGAATCTCCTGGTTCAGTGGTGCCCAGAGCTGTGCTAGGCATTCAGGCTGCTCAGTATTTCTTGATTACCCTTTAGACACTGCTAATAGCATACACACACACACACACACTCACAATCTAGTAAGGACCACACAGGATCTTTTCATAATGTATGGTATATCTCTTTGACAATATCCCACCCATTTAAAAACTTTGCATTCTGCTTGCATTGTTTTTAAAACATATATTTATCTTAATGATGATGAAAAGCTGATACTTAATTCAGATTCCTGATTTGTTAAGTGGTTCAGACCATGCAGAAAGAAAGTGACCAAATTAAATATTGATTGGGAACTTTATTCATGTATATTCAATATATATTTTAGGTTATGGCACAAACAAATCATAGTGAAATATTATGTAAACAGTAATGTTCAAACATATTTCTGGTTTAAGCTTTCAAAGGAGGGTAGCATAAAATTTAAGGTAACCAGTCATACAACACATCACAGGTGGGAAAAATTCCCTGGTAGCAAGAGGCATTAGGAATAAATGGCGCAATATTAATACTGCGGAGTTAGGGTTTAAATCCTATTTATTTCAACTCTTGGCTTTAGTTTCCTCATCTCTAAAATTAGCATAATGATAATCCTTATCTCATAGGATTGTTACATGAGTTAAATTGATAAAAACAGCAAAATGCACTGCCCGTAGAGATGCCCAATCGATGATAGTTTTATTATTAGCATTACTTTGATTGAGTGACATTAATAGAGACAATTAATTTAAATGATAGGCAGTCTTCCCCAGGTCAGTGTAGTACCGACTGCTGTACCATTGAGACAGGAACCAGTCTAATGAGATAGGGCCATCTGCAAGGCCCCTGACCTAACAAGATTGGCCCTAACCCATCTGCAAGCTAGGAGAATCAGATGGAGGTTACCAAGGTCCACATTCTGCAGCCTCTGGACTTTCCATTGTTTACGCATGCGCCCTAGCACGCAGGAGTCCACTGAAGGTGACCCTAGTCCCATTAGCATATTAAAAATCACACCCAGGGGTGGAGAGCTAGCATGCTAATAATACTTGAGTCACATGTAATAGCATGCTACATGACAGCGCAGGCGCAAGTAAAACCCCACCTCTAAGTGCCATGACAAGGCACTCCCCCCCAACTTCTGCCTAATAAAAGCCCCACAGTCCTCCTCCATAACGAGCGGGTTGCCTGCCCTTTACTTTCCGCACCAGCTCCCTTGTGCCTTTCCTGTGCACAAGCTAAAAAACTTTTACTTTTCTACTCCTATTTGTTGTCTTTCTTGATGTCTATCCTGGAGTACAATAAGAACCCAGTGTTCCAGTAGCACCATGTCTTCTAGCTTAAAATCATTGAGACATTGAGGAAATGGCCTTTCTGGTTATTATAGAATTATTTCTTGTCATTTTAATTGTTGGACTACATTGCCCCCATAACCCCAATCACTGTTATTAATGGGAGTATGCTGTATACATTTGGTGTGTTTGGGGAAAAAATGTTTGAAAAATAGTTGGAAAATATTATCCAGCAAAATGAGTATTTTTGCTCTACTAATCAAGGAACTGTGGTTGGGCCAACAGCTTAATTGCAGCCTTGTGAGAAACCTTGAGCCAGATGCATAGGCTAAGCTGGGCCCAGTTCCTGAGGCTCAGGATCTGTGAGATACTAAACATTTGTTGTTTTAAGCTGCTAAATTTTGGAACAATTTGTTCCATAGCAATAGGTAACTAATGCTTATTCTGTACCGTTCACTGTGGTAGGCAGCCAGCAAGGTATGTATCATGAAATCCTTTCATTAACATTGAGAGACAGTTATTACAGTCTCCATTTACAAAGAGGAAATTTGGGTTTGGAGAAATTAATTTGCCCGCCATCATAAAGCTTTGAAATTTGCTGAGATCTAAGAGACTCTTAACCAGGAAACAATTATCCTTTCTTTCCATCATTTTTAAAATAAAATTATTTCTTATGTCTTAAATTTTTTTGCAGTGACATTGAGATAATTGACATACATGACTGTGAAAGTTTAAGGTATACAGCATAATGGTTTGATTTACACTTATTTTGAAAAGATTACCACAGTAAGTTTAGTTAGCATCCATCATCTCCTATAGATACTAGAAAAAAGAAAAGCAAAGCAAGAAAAGAAATTCCTTGGGATGAGAACTGTTAGAATTTACTCTGTTACCAACTTTCCTGTGTATCAGACAGCAGTGTTAGCTATAGTCATCGTGTTGTACATTACATGCCTAGTACTTATTTATCTTATAATGGGAAGTTTGTCCCTTTTGACCACCTTCCTTCACTTCCCCTCCTCTTAGATCTTGAAAAACTATCTACATATGTGCTTCTCTTGTTGGACTTCACTAGTATAAAACTAGGGAGAATAATAGAAAACCAACAGTAAAACTACTACATGGGTGTATCTTTGTCATCTGTACTATGCACCATTATGACTATGACTGAGCCTGAAAGAGGCATGAGGGGCGGGTTATAAAAGGATTGATATACTGAGTTCTCTCCTTGATTCTATCTCAGATGTTAAAGATAGAATCTCTAAACTACTTTACATACTTCAATAATTTGTCATGATCCCATTCATCTATTTATCAATTTTAGTAATTTTCTGTGCTTAATACAGAAGAAGGTAAATTCACCACATCATGAATTAAATACTAATTTCTTTCTTGGTTCTTAAGAGGTAACTTCCTCTCTCACTCTAAGGTAAATATATTTGATCAACATGTCCATAGCAGCTTATCCTTGTCATCTGGAAAGGAAAAAGTGAAGTTGCAGGTCTGTAATACAATCTTTCCATTTACTAGGTCCAGGGAAAGAAAGAGGCAAGTGGCCTGAACTCATCCACTTATAAACACGCCAAGGACAAACTTACCAGCACAACAACAACAAAGATTTTTGCTAGCAAGAGTCTTTCTATGGAATGCTTTAGCAAGATGTACCTAATTGTCTAGAACTGCATATGGTAGACAAACTTGAATATATAGACTTCTACATAATGGCTAGTTGAAAAATGTTATGTAGTCTATGTAACCCTCTCCATATAAAATATAAATGTCTCCTAACCTAACTGGTCCTTCTATTGAAACCTGCAAACGGTTAGCTATTGATGATTAAGTAGCTAGGGATTAATTTTTTTTTCCCTTTTGCAATTGCTGATTATAGCTTTTAGCTGTTTACCCACCCATTGTTAAGCGTGCTGTTTGGGCAATATGCTATCTGACTCCCACTAGGTTCCTGTAGAGAACATCTGCCTGGCACCTGGGTCACCATGGTAATAGGTGTTTGAGCTGTTTTCCAGGAATTAGAACCCCTTGTCCACATCAGGCTGGTTGAGACCACCAACTCATCAACTGGGGCCATGCAGATGTCCGATAAGTGACCTTTTCACATCAAGAGCCTAAAAACTCCACCCTCCGATTATGCTAACACCACCATTTTGTGAACATGCATGCTATGAAGAGCCATGAAGTCTGACTACGCTTGCTCAGATCATCAATTACCTCACCTCTCCTCACCTCCAATCACTTACCTCCACATTTCAGACCACCTTATTCCCCTACCCCATAAATAGCCCTGAGTCCCCATTTTCGAGGAAGCAGATCTGAGACTCATTCTCTCACTTCCTCACTTGTCTGCCTTGTGATTAGACCCTCTTTGTGCTGCAATCTCATCCTCTCCTTGTTTGGCTTTCCAGGCAGCAGGCAAAAAAGAACCTGCTTCAGTAACTCTATAAAAGTGAGCTAACTTCAAACCTCATAGAAACCTCATCTTTTCACTTGGGCCCAAGTGCATCTGATATGGATGACAGGGCTTGAGGAACTGCCCTAGAGGGCCTGGGCCTCTCTGTTTTATCTGTGCCTCATGAGTACATGTACCTTGAAATTATTAGGAAAGCTTGATGCTGGGTAAGATCACTGAGTTCTGTGAGTCTGCGTTATCAGTCTGACCGCTTGTATTATCTTAAATTCCAAGATATATTGATTTCTATGATAGCCCTTCTGAAATATCATCCTTCTATTAATTGATTTAATCATTTCGGTGTCCCTTAGAAGCACAGGAGGCAGAATTTTATATTGGTAAAGTAATAACATGTGTAGGTAAAAATCTAAACAATAAAAACTAAAATAGTTCACCTTTATTCCTAGATACTAAGACTCTTAACCCTGAAGCAAGCAACAGTAGGCTGTGTATCATTATACACATGCAGACATATCTTATGAAGCGTTTAGTGTTCAGAGTTTCACATGTTACATTTTTCACTGAGCAATATATCTTCAAGATCATTCCATATGAGCACACTGTGATTTAATTTGGTTTTAATTACATCTATATGGTATTTAATATAATTATCGTAATTTATTTAACTAATCTATTTACGAATTTTTAGATTTTTTTCTGCTACAAAAGTTTTATAATAAGCATCCTTTTACGTAGATTTCTGGATTAAAGGGTACGTTGATTTCTTTTTTTTCTTATAGATATTGTCATGTTTCCTTCAAAGCAGTTACACTAGTTTATCCTCCCCCAAACGGAGATTTGATAAGGTACATGCCCGCTGTTTGTGTCTTCTTTCTATCCTGGATAGATCTCTCTTACAGGTTGTGGTTTCAAATAATGGCTAAAAATAGTTTTTCTAATTTTTTTATTTGTTTCAGAGACAATAGAGATTCTTTTCCCCCAATTTTTATGCTCTGTATTTTTAATTTTGTATTTTGAAACTGTTCAGCAAATTTAAGCAAAATCATTGGATAATTTTCTGTTATTTTTAAGCAACTTTAAGCAAAACCACTGGATAATTTTATATTATTTTTAAAATTATATAAGTTTAGGGGATGAGTAAAAAGAAAGTAGTGGCCAAGTTGCTTATTATGGACTAACTTGCAAAATATTATAATTTTTATATCCTTTAAAAATCAAAGCAAAATTTAGTAATCATAATAAACATATGTATGTCTTAGGCCTAAAATGCATCACTAATTAAAAATAATCTTGAACTTGTCAGGTGATTGTGTCCAAAAGAGTTACTACAGTAGGCCAGAGATGGCTCTCTTTTAGAGAAGCCTATTCACATGGTTCTCTCTTGACTAGTATATGGGAATTCAGCAGTTGACCCATTTATGAACTGATAACACTGGCTCACCGTGCCTAGACTGTTTGTAAAATCAATGTAGTTTGTGCTGGACACATGCTTTCTATCTAGGAGTCTGGAATTTTGATACGTGCCAGGCAGCAGGTGCTTACACTATCAGCCACCAGAAAAACCTTGGGCTCTGTCAAGGGCTGAATTGTGTCCATCTGGAATTCATATGGTGAAATCCTAACCCTCAGTACCTCAGAATGTGACCGTATTTGGAGAGAGAGTCTTTAAAGAGGTAATTAGGACAGGCCTTAATCTAATATGACTGGTGTCCTCACGAGAAGAGGAGATGAGGACACAGGTGCAGAGGGAAGACCACGGGAAGACATGGGTCTGTCTCATCACAATAAAGTGAAAATTCTTTAGGGAAGATTTTTGTTTGTCTTGTTCAGCACACTCTACAATAGCTAGATCAGTGCCCAGTTATGATTATTAAGTAGAAAAGACTCAATAAGAGGTATTCAATAAATACCACATTAGTAAATGAGTGAATCAATTATCTCTTTTTTCTTGGTCACTGCTTAAATGGACATTGCCAATGTTTACTTCAGCATATCTCTGGTTTTAGAGGGTTTTTTTTGTATTTTTTCGGCATTCCTCTCTGAACAGTGATTCTTCTAATACACTAAGACACTTCTAATACTTCTAAGACACTGTCTTCTTTTAGGTAGCACCCTGTGTTTTTAACCCCTAAATTATTGTTTTCCCACACGATGTTAAGAACATGAGCTATGGAATAATAAGAAACTGTTATAACTTGTCATTCCTCTCTCTTATTCATTTATTTGTTTAATGAATGGGTACATCATTATATAAGTAGGGGTACCTTTGTTGCATACGTTCTTTGACTGCATCAGAATAATTTAATTGTGACTGTTCAGCCTTCATTCACTCATGCTTATAAAACCTATCAGTATCTGCAGATTAAACAAAGCACAGGGCTTATTGATCTGCATAAAAATGTAGTTATTTTGTTAAGAGGATGATCAAAAATTGTTAGTAACTTGTGAAATTACCTCAGCAGATCAAGGCAATATATACATATATATTTTTGAGGAAGATTGGCCCTCAGCTAACATCTGTGCCCATCTTCCTCTACTTTATGTGTGGGATGCTTGCCACAGCATGCGTAGGTGCATGCCCAGGATCCGAACCAGCAAACCCTGGACGGTCAAAGCGAAGTGTGTGAACTTAACCACTCTACCACCTGGCTGGCCCCTCAAGGTGATAACTTTAAACATTAAACAAAAGAGAAAAGAATAGAAAATAGGGTCTTTCAGATTTAGCAAGAGTATTACTTTATGCAAATTTTTTAAAATTATACATGTATAGTTTAGATATTTTGCTTATGTAAATATATAAGATATATAATATGTGCGTTGTGAATGTAAGGAAGGAAAATTTGAAAGTGACCCAAAATTATGGATTATGAGCATTTATATTTCAATAGAAGATTCTAAAATGTGAAAACCCTTCAAAATGTTAGAACAGGAAATGTTATCGGACATCATTTAATGAATAGTTTTATTTTGCAAATAAGGAGCGATCAGCAAAATTAAATCTTTCAAAATTACAAATTAGAATAGTGGGAGATTTAATGTTGTAACTCAAGTCTTCCATCAATTTTCCATCAAATCGTAGAGCTTAAGAGAATATAATGCTTTCATGCATGTAACTTGGATCTGTTCTACTCATTAGACTGAAACTGACACCGAGTTAAAATTTTTTTCATAAACACATTTGTTACGGTAAGTGCAATCACCATAGAAATGTGGTTGTTCTTTTCAATTTTTTTAAACAATAAGCATTTATTTAAATAAAGTGCCTCTAATTCTTGTTATATCATTTCTTTACTTTTTTTATCCTTCTAGTATTTAATTAAGAGAAATTTGGTTATGTTAACATGGAATAATTGTCACCTTTCCATGTAGTTGGCATTATAACTATTCTAGTGTAAAATGTTCAGAATAAGCAACAATTAGACATATTAACATCCTTATCATCTTCTGCCAGCTGGTCTTTTGTATTAGCATTGCAGGGGATCACGGGGTTATTTCAGGAAGGAGCTTATCAGTTATGGGGCTTTTCTTTGTTTGTTTGCTTGCTTGCTTAATTTTTTTACCTAACTAGTGAACAGTTTCAGAAAAGTTTTATCTTTAGTATGGTTTCAAAAGTAATGAAAGTGGGAATAAAAAGACCTCAGTAAACATTCTGCAGAAAAAAACCCCCTCTCGGGGCTGGCCCCGTGGCCAAGTGGTTAGGTTCGCGCACTCTGCTACAGGTGGCCCAGTGTTTCGTTGGTTCGAATCCTGGCCGCGGACATGGCACTGCTCATCAAACCACACTGAGGCGGCGTCCCACATGCCACAACTAGAAGGACCCACAACAAAGAATATACAACTATGTACCGGGGGTCTTTGGGGAGAAAAAGGAAAAAAAATAAAATCTTTAAAAAAAAAATTAAGAAAAAAACCCTCTCAATTCTTCTCTCCCTTATTTGAGGCTTTTGTCAGAATTCTATGTTGTCTGATATTAGGAGCTCACTCATGTTGTACTAGTGGTTGCATGTGTTTGTCATACCATTGCCTGTCTCTTTATTTTAAATCCTTCTAAATCACTTTTAGATATATTGTCTACATACAGAAAACAGTTGGGTTTTGTTTTGTGGAACAATTTGAAACAATTTGAACAACTTGAACAATTCTTTTTAACAGTTTAATAAATTAACCCATTTTCACTTATTCACACAAATGATATGTACTTTCTACTCAGTCAAATTATTTAATGCTATATTTACTAAGATTCTTTAGGTGACTTTCCCCCTCTCTCCTGTTTAACTTTGTTAAAGATCTTAACTGACTTGTAAGTATTGCTTCTAAATTTGTTTGATATCTATACAAAAAGTAATAATAAAATTATTTTCAGTTATGGACTCAGAAGGATGTGCTGTTAATATTTTCATTTTGACCTAGGGAGCGCATATGGAAAAGAGAGTAATTTGGGCCAAGTTTAAGAGGCCATCAGAGCCATTGTTTCTTTCTGAGATCTTGAAGATACAATGTTTTCTTTAAGTTATAAATAAGAAAATTCAGAGAAAGTTTGTCATTTAGCATTTAATATTCCGTGTGCCCTCATTTACATAGGTGCTTCATTTTAAATTTGATCTTATTAGCCTCTGATGGGTCTGAATATTGGAAATACATGTGTTAGATTTGTTCTCATTTTAAATTATTGTGTTTGCCTTGGGTAACCTGGTAATCATTGAAACCATTATTCTTCTAGGTATTTAATTATGTAAAAACAATTATGTCTTGAAAAACAATCCTTACAATGGAAGATTTTAGGGTGTTGGAGAATAGCTTATTAAACTTATTTTCCCAGGTTTTTTCCTTTTCTTGTTTAGTAGTAGGAAAATATAGTAATTGGTTTGCCTAAATTAGCTTTTAGTATTTAGATGCTTGCTCCATGTTTTATCAAAAGTGTGCAATTTAAAAATTTTCTCTAAATGTAATTTCCTCTCACAAGCAGTTTAGTTTTATAATAAAGTGTTTTTGCTTTGCTACAAGAGTATAGACTTGTAAATACATCTTTATATGATGATTATTGGTATTACAAAAATAGTAATAATTATTTTTATAATTTCTCTAAATTGGTAATATTAAAAAATGTAATTGAAATGTGAAGGAAACATGCCTTGCTTGTTTCCTCTGCTTTCTGAAAGTAGAACATTCCTATGAAAGCTTTCCTAAGCCAAAACAGCCTAAAGTGAAGATGCAATTGCCATTAATTTGTAAGGGAAAAATTTTTGAGTGTTTCCAAACCCCTAAAATAACCCACCAAATCATACCAAATAACACATAAAACCTAAAATAACACTAACATATAGTAAAAGCAGGAATGATATGATAAATGCACTGTCTTTATAAAGTAGAAACAATGTCTGTATAGCGTAGTTTCACTTAGAATCGGGGAGACAGCGAGCACACTGGAAGGCTGAGAGGTGATGGTGGTTATGATGGTGTGTTAGGTTGAGTTGTGGGAGGTGGGGGTGCTGGGAGGTACAGAGACTGGGTTGTAGGAGAGAAAGGAAGAGGGTCATCTATGAACATCTTATCATCATCTGAATCCATCAGGGCAGGCACGTCACTAATATCTACACCTTCTGTATCTGCCTGCCTGGATGTAGAGAGTCAAGGTTCCTCGTCTGCTGTGGCTGATGTGGAAGGCTTGAAATAACCACAGTATTTTGTGGGAAATACAAGGCATCCAAATCAGAAAGGAAGAAATAATATTGTCTCTCTTTGCAGATGCATGATATTATATATAGAAAACCCTAAAAATTCCACCAAAACACTGTTAGAACTAGTAAACAAATTCAGTAATGTTGCAGGATAATTCCCCTTATGGTGGTTCCTTTATCAGACCACTTCTTCAGGGTAAGTCAACTAGGTAAGGGTTAAAACACTTCTTATCTCTACTCTTTCCTCCTCTCACATATAAATCTCTGAAGCCATTAAATTTTGGCCTGAAAACTTCTGGGTACTATATTGTAGAGGCTAAGTGAATCATACAGCTATTTACCATTCCTGACAAAACCCAGGGTTAGACCTTGAGGTCTACAGTTGCAGTACCACTTTTCCTTATAAGCCAGACTCCTGGTCTAATAGTTTATTCTTTTAATTCCTGCTAAGAGGCAAAAAGCTTATCTGGCATGTTTGCTAAAACATATTGAAGCTAACAAGTAGTTATAAATGTGGCCATGTTCAGTTGTGATTTTGTTAAACTAGTGTGTACTAATCAGGACTCAAACAGAGAAAGAGAACCAATAGGAAAATGAATATATGTATAGATGTTTGTTTGTTTTTTATGAGGAATTGGCTGATACACTTGTGGGGGCTGGCTAAGCAAGCCCCAAAGTCCTCAGGGCCCGCAGTCAGGAGGGGTGGATTATGAGTGGTATGAAATGCCATGAGCATGAGCTACAGCTCATTGTGCACAGACTGGCAACCAGGAAGGAAGATCCATGCAGAAGGCAGAGCAATTGCAGATCCAGCTACGGCTTGGAGTCTGGTCAGGGCAGTGCTGAGCCCTCTTTTATTTTAAAGTGCTTCCTACAGATTAAGTTAGGTCTGTGCAGGGTGATCTCTTCTGATGAACTTAAAATCAACTGATTAGGGACTTTAATAATATTTATAAAAATCCCTTTACAGTGGCACACTATGTTGAACCACTAGGAGAAGGTGTGGACACGGTATAAAATGACTGTAGTTATCCTTCTTTTCTCCAACTCTCACAAGAAAATATCCTCTGTGGCCCACTCTAACCGGAAGTACTCTAGGAAGAGAATTCTGGGGGATATGGTTCAGCCAAGCTGACACATCATAAAGCCATCACACAGTGAACCAAATCTCCTTAAACAGGGGAGAGAGGACACATTTCACTGAAACATTTTCTTTTGCACTACTCACATCAAAGTTTGTTTTAATGATAGTGCAGCTGTCATCTTGACATTCTGGAATCAATTTTCTCTTCATGTGAATTTGGGCCTAGGGTCTTTGTGTCTGTCTTATTTGGACACAAAGCTATGTGAGTTTTCAGTAACATAGTGGTGAGACTGTCATTAAATGTGGTACAGAAAAAATAGAAGGATACAATGTTTATTAGTAAAGAATATGGAATGTAGTAAAAAAAATTCCAACATTGATAGGAATGTTGAAGTATGAACATTCATAGCGTGCTGCCAGAATACATATGTATTCCTGGGTCACATGAAAATAATGAGGATTCTGCCAGTCACAAGAATATCCCTTTGCCTTTCCTATGATGTTTGTATATTCTCTTGGTTTACTGTCCTGCCTGGGTGTTCTAGAGACCCTAGAAAAAAGGGACTAGGAATTTGCCTAATAAGCTTTTTGAGATCTGTATTTCTAATATTGTATTAAGATTCAAAATTTTGGCATAAATGATGGCAAAGTAAGTTTAGCATATACTGTAAAACTCAAGTGTTAGAACATTGTTCAATTAATAATTCTTTTTTTTTGATCATGCTTTTTTTGTAAATCGAGGCAACATTGGTTTATAACATTATATAAATTTCAGGTGTACATCATTATATTTTGATTTCTGTGTAGACTACATCATATTCAACACCCACAGATTAATTACCATCCATCACCATAGACATGTGCCCAGTCATCCCTTTTGCTCTCCTCCCTCCCTGCTTCCTCTCTGATAAGCACCAATCTAATCTCTGTATCTGTGTGTTTATTTGTTGTTGTTGCTGTTGTTTTTGTGTTCTATTTATGAGTGAGATCATACTGTATTTGATTTTCTCTGTCTGACTTATTTCACTTAGCATAACACTCTCAAGCTCCATCCTTGTCACAAAAGGCAAGATTTCATCTTTTTTTATAGCTGAGCAGTATTCCATTTAGTATATATATCACATCTTCATCCATTCTTCCCTTGATGGGCACTTAGGATATTTCCAAGTCTTGACTATTGTGAATAATGCCACAATGAACATAGGGGTGTACACATCTTTACACATTTGTGTTTTAGAGTTCTTTGGATAAATACTCAGAAGTGGAATAGCTGGATCATATGGTAGTTCTATTCTTAATTTTTGAGAAGTCTATGTACTGTTTTCCATAATTGCTACACCAGTTTGCAATCCCACCAGCAGTGTATGAGAGTTCCCTTCTCTCCACATCCTCTCCAACACTTGTTTCCTGTCTTGTTAATTATAGCCATTCTGACAGGCATGAGGTAGTATCTCATAGTTTTAATTTGTGTTTCCCTAATAATTAGTGATGTTAAACATCTTTTCATGTGCCTGTTGGCCATCTATGTGTCTTCTTTGGGAAAAGGCCGGTTCAGATATTTTGTCCCTTTTTTTAGGTGGGTTGTTTGTTTTGTGTTGTTGAGATGTATGAGTTCTTTATGTATTTTGGATATTACCCCCTTATCAGATATATGGTTTGAAAATATCTTCTCCCAATTTTTAGGTTATTTTTTCATTTTTTTGATGGTTTCCTTTGCTGTGAATAAGCTTTTTAGTTTGATATAGTCCCATTTTTTTTTTCTTTTGTTTCTTTTGCCTGGTCAGACATAGTATTTGAAAATATGCTGCTAAGACCAACATCAAAGAGCCTACTGCTTGTGTTTTCTTCTAGAAATTTTATGGTTACAGGTCTTACATTCAAATCTTTATCCATTTTGAGTTAATTTTTGAGTATGGTGTAAGATAATGGTCTATTTTTGTTCTGTTGCGTGTGGCTGGCCAGTTTTCCCAAAACCATTTATTGAAGAGACTTTCTTTTCTCCCTTGCATGTTCTTGGCTCCCTTGTTGAAAATTAGCTGTTCATAGATGTATGGGTACAGTTCTGGGCTCTTGATTCTGTTCCATTGATCTGTGTGTCTGTTCCTGTGCCACTACCATGATGTTTTGATTACTATAGCTTTGTGGTATATTTTGAAATCAGAGTGTGTGATACCTCCAGCTTTGTTCTTTTTTTCTCAGGATTGCTTTGGCTATTCAGTCTTTTGTCCAAAATAAATTTTCGGATTCTTTGTTCTATCTTTGTGAAGAATGTCATTGGGATTCTGACTGGGATTGCATTGAATCTATAGATTGTTTTGGGCAGGATGGACATTTTAACTATATTAATTCTTCCTATCCAAGAGAATCCAACGGAATATCTTTCCATTTCTTTGTCCCTTCTTTCAGTGTACAGACCTTTCATTTCTTTGGTTAAATTAATCCTAGGCATTTTATTCTTTTTGTTTCAATTGTAAATGGGATTTTAGTTTTCTGCTTCTTTGTTGTTAGTGTATAGAAACACAACTGATTTTTTAATGTTGATTTTGTATCCTGAAACTTTACTGTATTTATTTATTATTTCTGAAAGTTTTTTTGGTGGAATATTTGGGGTTTTCTATATATAAAACCATGTCATTTGCAAATAATGACTGTTTCATTCCTTCCTTTCTACTTTTATTTATTTTCTTGCCTGATTGCTCTGGCTAAGACTTCCAATACTATGTTAAATAAGAGTGGTGAATGTGGGCAACCTTGTCTGGTTCCTGTTCTTAAAAGGATGGCTATCAGCTTTTCTCTGTTGAGTATGATATTGGCTGTGAGTTTGTCATATATGGCCTTTATTATGTTGAAATACTTTCCTTCTATACCCACTTCGTTCAGAGTTTTTATCATAAGTGGATGCTGTATCTTGTCAAATGCTTTATATGAATCTATTGAAATGATCATGTGATTTTTATTTACCATTTTGTTAATGTGGTATATCATGTTGATTGAATTGCAGATGCCAAACTATCCCTGCATCCCTGGAATAAATCCCACTTGATCATAGTGTATGATCTTTTTAATATATTGTCATATCTGGTTTGCTAGTGTTTTGTTGAGGATGTACGCATTAATTTTCATCAGTGATATTGGCCTGTAATTTTCTTTTTTTATGTTGTCCTTCTCTGGTTTTGGTAACAGGGTAATTTTGGCATCATAGTATGAGTTAGGAAGCTTCCCCTCCTCTCCAGTTTGTTGGAAGAGTTTGAGAAGGATAGGTTTAAGTCTTCTTTGAATGTTTCGTAGAATTCAGCAGGCAAGCCATCTGGTCCTGGAGTTTTATTTTTTGGGAGGCGTTTGATTACTGTTTGATCTCCTTACTGGTGTTTGGTCTACTCAGATTCTCTTTCTTTTTGATTCAGTTTTGGAAGGATGTATAATCCTAAGAATTTATCCATTTCTTCTAGGTTATCCAATTTGTTGGTGTATTGCTTTTTGTGATCTTCTCTTATATCTTTTGTATTTATGAGATGTCCATTGTAATTTCTCCTCTTTCATTTCTGATTTTATTTATTTGAGCCTTCTCTCTTTTTTTTCTTGGAAAGTCTAGCTAAAGGTTTGTCAATTTTGTTTATATTTTCCAAATAACTAGCTCTTAGTTTCATTGATTTTTTTCTATTTCTTTTGTCTGTTTTTTGTTTATTTCTGCTCTGATTTTTAATATTTCCTTCCAACTACTGATTTGGGGCTTTGTTTGTTCTATTTCTTTTGTCTGTTTTTTGTTTATTTCTGCTCTGATTTTTAATATTTCCTTCCAACTACTGATTTGGGGCTTTGTTTGTTCTTTTTTTTTCTTGTTCCTCTAGTTGCACTATTAGATTGTTTATCAGAGATTTTTCTTGCTTTTGAGGTAGTCATGTTTTGCTATAAACTTCCATCTTAGAACCACTTTGGCTGTGTCTCATAAATTTTGGCTTGTCGTATTTTCATTTTCATTTGTCTCCAGGTATTTTTTTTATTTCTCCTTAGATTTCTTCATTGACCCAATCATTGTTCAGTAGCATTTCGTTTAGTCTTCACATATTTGTGGCTTTTCCAGTTTTCTTCCCGTAGTTGATTTCTAGTTTCATACCATTGTGCTCAGAAAAGATGCTTGGTATTATTTCAATCTTGTTAAATTTACTAAAACTTGTTTTGTGGTCTAATATGTGATCTATCATGTGTTCCATGTGCATTCAAAAAGAATGTGTATTCTGTAGTTTTAGGATGGAATCTTCTGTATATAGCTGCTAAGTCCAGCTGGTCTAATGTGTTCTGTAAGGCTAGTGTTTCCTTATTGATCTTCTGTTTGGATGATCTATCAACTGATGTAAGTGGAGTGTTAAAGTCCCCTACTGTTATTGTGTATATTTCTTCTTCTATGTCTGTTAATAATTGCTTTATATATTAGGTGTTCCTATATTAGGTGCATAGATATTTACAAGAATTATATCCTCTTGTTAGATTGTTCCCTTTATCATTATGTAATGCCCTTCTTTGTCTCCTGTCCCAGTTTTTGTTTTAAAGTCTATTTTGTCTGATATAAGTATTGCTACCACAACTTTCCTTTTATTACCATTTGCATGGAGTATCTTTTTCGATCCCTTCACTTTCAGTTCATGAGTGTCTTTAGGTCTGAAGTGTGTGTCTTGTATGCAGCATGTATACATGTCTTGTTTTCTTATCCAATCAGCCATCCTATGTTGGAGCACTTAGTCCATTGACATTTAAAGTAGCTGTTGATAAGTATGTGCTTATTGCCACTCTGTTGCTTTTTTTTCTGTGTTTTAGTCATTCTTCTTTGTGGAGGTAGATTGTTTAACTGTTTAATTTAGCTCTTTTTCTGAGGATTTGTCCTGTTCCTTTTTTTGGAACATATTCTTTTGTCTCCTCATTTTGCCTATTTCTCTGTACTTATATTTATGTATTAGGTGGATCAACAATGTCTCCCAATCTTGGAGAAGTGGCCTTATGTAAGAGATGCCTTATCAATCCCAGATGCCTTATGCTTCCCTATTGTCACAAGTTCTAAATGTTCCAGGGGTGTCCCCTGTGTGGGTTACATGTGTCCTTCTCTTGTGGCAGGGTTGCCCTTGCTGCACTTTCCCAGGGAGGCTAGGGTGTCCCCCTGGCTGGCTGGTTGTAAGGCTCTGCTGCATGAAGCTGCTATGGTTCCTTTAGTCAATTTATTGGGTGAAGGTGTGGGGGCCAAGCACAGTTGGCTGCAAGGTCTAATAGCACATTCCTGCTGCAGTTTCTCTGTTGAATGTGTAGGCCCCCAGTGTCGCCTGTTGCTGGGCTCAGAGGTTCACAATTGCTATAGGCCTCTGGCCTGCAATGCTGATGTCAGCTCTCTTAGGAGTGCAGCTGGTGGGGCCAGCCCCAGGTGTGGCAGCAGGCAATTGTTTCAGGTGTTGGAAGGTGGCTGTCTGAGAAGCACAGGTCTGCTGCAGCTGACCAGCCCCACCACTTGCAGTCCCACACACCCCATCAATGCAGTCTTGCCTTATGTGTGCATGCCCCACCCTGCTGCAGAGGTCCCACACACCCTGACTAAAGGGGCCCACAATGTGTTCAAGGGCTTCCTGGTGGGTGGGGCCAGTCCCTATGGTGGGCTGTCTGAACTGGATTAGCCTGGCTGAGCTGGATTAAATTGGTACTCTAATAGGTAGGGCAAAACCCTCTACTAACAAGCCAGGGAAGAGCTCCAATGGTGTCTGCTGGTGTCTGTGTTAGCGTGCCTGTGCTAGATCACAATACTGGCTGCCACCAATGTCTTAGTCCCTGGGGAGGTGGACCCAGCCACCTTTTCCCTCCCTGAGATGCACCCAGAGCCTATAAAGTGAGTCTCTTTTCATCAAAGGGCTGTGCACCTTTCTTTCCGGTGATTTTGTGTTGCTTTCTGAAACAGGTAAATTTGTTCATGGGCCCTTTAAGAGCAGGCTTTTGTTTCTCTTATGTTCAATAGCTTTTCTGGGAGTATTCCCCATTTTATTTAATAGCCAGTGAAGCCAGATATTATGACACCTTTCTCAGTTGTGCTGAGTTTGGAAGCTGCTTATTGTGGTAGAGCTCTCATACTCAGATCCCCCAACCATGCAGGAAAAGCTTTGTACCTTAAGATTGCTCCCAGATGTGAAATGCCGTGACTAGAATGTGGCTTTTTCCTCTCCAGAGAGCTTTTTCTGCCTCTTCCACCTCAGTCAGCACTGCCCCTTTCTGTGGGGCTTATTTTTATCCAGTTTCTGCTTCTGTCTTGGGGTAATTGTTCCAAGGGTAGTTGTAAATTTGTTGTGTCCGTGGGAGAAGGTGAGTTCAGAGTCCTCCTATGCTGCCATCTCCCCAGCAATCTCAGTAATTTTCTATTGAGATTTATTGTCCCTAGACCTTTGCTAAATACTTATATAGTGAATTCTAACACACATTCTCTATTTTCAAGATGCTTATTTTCAAGAGCTGAGACATTTTAGTTAGACACTTATTATACCATATGATGAATGTACTTCATAAATATATTATGAGAGCATATATAAGAACCTTTACAAAGCATTGCAGAAAAGGGAGATTTTAGCCAGAGAAGGACCAGTATTGAGAGAAAACAATGAATTTTATAGAAAAAGCTGAGCTTATTGGAGAGTTTTAAGGAAGATAATTCATTTATTTTGATTTTTAAAAAGATAGATATTCTGAGAAGCCCAACCATGAGATTTCTAAATTTCCTTTTCAGTGTTAAATTTATATAGGAACTAAATAACATAAGAAATAATCAAAGTCACTTAAAAAAACAAGACTTGGTTTTCACATGTTTTGAGTATGGAACCTTTAAATAGCAAAATGTTTTAACAATTTATCATGCTATTATTTGAATTTTCATACCCAGTTGATTGAAGGAACTATTTGAATAATAGGTATATAGATTCAGTAGTTCTTTAAACATTTGTTGTTATGTGTGGTTAACTCTGACCTGGCAACTCTGTGAATGAGTGAAGTCCACAATGTCCTGTCCTCAACGGGCTCATGACTATGGCTTCCTTATGAAGTCAGTCCATCTTGTATTTGGTCTTTCTCTTTTCCTGCTACCTTCTGTTTTTCCAAGCATTATTGCCTTTTCCAAAGAATCTTGCCTTCTCATGATGTGCCAAACATAGGACAGCCTCAGTTTTATAATTTTTGCCTCCAGAGATAGATCAGCCTTAATTTGCTCTAGGACCCACTTGTTTATCTTTCTGGCATTCAGGGTATCCGTAGAGCTCTCCTGTAACACCATATTTCAAATGAATCAATTTATTTTTCCTGTCAGTCTTCTTTACTGAGTCACTTTTGTATCCATACATAGCAATTGGCAATGCGAGAGTTTGGATAATCTTGGCCTTATACTATGTATTTTATTAATCAAAATATTCACTTATATTTCAAGAATAGTAATACATGTTTTATAATCTATATAAATTCTTATTCCTCTTGCTGTGAATTACCATTAATCCATCTGGTAAACACTGAAGTAGGAAATAAAATTAACTCTATAAGATATTCAAAGATTTTTTTTTATGTTTTTCCTTTTTCCCTAAAGCCCCCTGGTACATAGTTGTATATTCTTAGTTGTGGGTTTATAAGATATTCAAAAGACAAAAACCTTAAAAGGACACTAGACTCTATCCCGCTAACTTCTCTTCCAGGGAAATATCTAATGGGCCTTGAGCTTTCTGCAATATTATGGAATGGGACCAGCAACTATCCCTGGATCTAAGATATGATTCTTGCCTTCCTTGAGTCTTTTCTCTAGAAATGACATATTGTCTCTGTGCCCTATGACATGCCTCATCTTACCTTGATGTACTTTTATACTAAAACATTGCTTCAGCTTACTATCAATTCAACTTTTAGCTTACTACCAATGCAACATTAACAAAACGTATTGCTAAGTGAGATAAGTCAGACAGAGAAAGACAAATACTGTATGATATCACTTATATGTGAAATCTAAAAAAGCCAAACTCATAGAAACAGAGGTAGAATTGTGGTTTACTGGGGGCTGGAAAGGGTGGGGGAATCAGGGAGGTTGTTGTTAAAGGATACAGACTTGCAACTAGAAGATAAAAAGTTCTGGAGAACTAATGCATAGCATAGTGATTGTAGTCAATAATACTGCATTATATACTTCAAAGTTGCTAAGAGACTGATCTTAAATGTTCTCATCACAAAAAAAAAGATAGTTATATGACATAATAGAAGCATTAGCTAACACTTTGGTGGTAATCATTTTGCAATATAGAAATGTATCAAACAACACATTGTACACCTTAAACTTCCACAATGTTTTATGTAAATCATATCTCAGAAAACAAAACATCTTTTCTCTTTCACTTTGCTTAACTTACCTAAGCATTTTAAAACTGTTATTAGAATACATATTTCATGTTTTCAGAGATATATTTCATATTTTGCATGTAGCCAACCAGTTATGCGTGCATGTCTTTTGTGTGTCTCTGTAGAGGAATAGCTTGAAGTGCAATGCAATCTCCCTGAGATTAAGTTCATTTAGGAAAACAGAACATATTTGTGTGAAAAGTAGAAATAATGCTACAAATACAAGTGACATTACAAGATAACACATGATGAATTCCAAGTGAATGATATTCTATGATATCATCAGGAGTAAGAATATGGAAAAGGCTTTATGAAAGTAACTGAACCTTGAAGTATGATCCAATTTCATTAAACAGAAAGACTTTTATCCAGCATTAAGTTTAGTGTGATTTTCTTTCTTTCTTTTTTTAAAGATTGGCACCTGGGCTAACAATTGTTACCAATCTTCTTTTTTTTCTTTTTTTCTATTTTTTTCTTCTTTTTCTCCCCAAATTCCCCCATTACATAGTTGTATATTTGAGTTGTGGGTCCTTCTAGTTGTGCCATGCGGGATGCTGCCTCAGCATGGCCTGATGAGTAGTGCCATGTCCACGCCCAGGATCCAAACTGGCGAAACCCTGGGCCACCGAATCAGAGTGTGCAAACTTAACCACTTGGCCATGAGGCCGGCCCCTAGTGTGATTGTCAATGTATTAAAATACAAATAGAGCAACTCAAAAGAATAATTATATCTTTTAATTCAACATACTGGAAAATATAAAAACAAAACTGATTTACCTGTAAAATAATCACAGGGAGTCTAAGATTCATTATTAAGTTAATGTACATTATTTCTAAAATCTGGAGTAGATGTGTCATTATTAATTTATTAGATATAAACTCCATTTGATATGAAAATGGAAAGAGAGAAAAATTGATTTTTGAAATTGATTTTCATTGGCAGGTTAGACAAAGGTTCATAAGATATTAACCTGCATAAAAATTTAAGACATATTTATTCTTGGTTTCATATTACATACAAATGAAGAAAATCATCTCTCTCTAAATCTTTTTTTGCATTTGGAAATTATTTTATATATTGTATTTATTTTATGTACCCATTTTGTCTCCCATTCTGTGTCCAGAACTGTATCTTAAAGTTCCCACTTGCTTTCATTAAAGAATACTAAACTATTATGAAAACTTTTAAATTTGACAACTATGTAGTAAATTAATTTTTTTGCTTATACCTCTTAAATCGTATTTGAACATTCAAAATATGATGTTTTGTTAATGGAGCCATAAGGAGAGATTCAGTAGCCAGGATAGGCTTAGGTGGGACCAGATATTTAGGGTTCATTTCTTTAACAAAATACTTAGCGTGTTGTGGACACACAACAATATTCATTTTTTTCCAGTTCCTCTACCTGCATCATATATCCTCTTTTAAAATGGCTTACTTGTCTAAACATTATTCGAGTTGTAGAAATGAAAGAGACTGCTGGAATAGTTGGGCTCATAGAATGGCTGTCTATCGCAGATTTTACAGGAGAAATGCCCTAAATTCATTTGATACCGGTTCAGTAATATAGTTTAAATGCAAAATAAAGGCCCACAAAAATACTCTTAGATAGGCTAGTGCCTTTAATAACCAGCTGATCTTTGTGACACTTTATAGGCCAGAATTTTAGTCTGACACACTAAAATCTATACGTAATGCTGCAGAATTTGTAGCTGGGCACAGAGGAATGAGCATCAAACACACTGGTTCTCCCACAAATAAGTTATTAACAACTTTAGGGGAAAACCAAGCAAAACACTACCTGAGGGGCTCTGTAGCTTAAAAAGAGTCAATTTCGGGGTGGGGGGGCAAAATTTGGAGTATCACTCAACATAGAGTGATTCTTGCTATGGTTGCAAAACTGGCAGCACGAGGTTCCAAAAGCGTAATAGAAAAATGTGAACTCTTTCAAGCTGGAGGAGCCAAGTGAAGGAGCTCCAGAAAATCAGAGCAGCTGCAAAATGAGGAAGAAGTCACCAGAAAGGACAAAACTGGGAGAAAACTCTTGATTCTTTTATAAACTCAGTCCATGTCACTGAATGATCCCTGAACAAGGCACAGGAAGGTCAAACTGAACACACAACTTGTGACCAAAGACTAAGGAACTGAGTGGAAATCTGAGCTGCCACTCAATACAGGTATGAGAGTCGGCAATTTAAGTCTAACAAGCTAAGACAAAACGTTAGTATTCTTTGGGGCAATATAACGGAATCTATAATGTACCCAGCATACTATTTACAATGCTCAGGACAAAATCAAATTATTCAACAGTCAGGAAAATGTGATATAATGCCAAAGAATAAACAATCAACAAACTGCAATTGCTAATTAACTCAAGTGCTGCAATTTTCAGACCAAGACATTAAAACAACTACCTGACTATGTTCATTGAAGTGAAGGGGAATATGCTTATAATGAGTGAAAATATAGGAAATATCAGCAGAGGAATAGCAAATATGAAAGAAAATCCAATGAAAATAGTACATCTGAAAATGCAGAGATAAGGAGCTCCAAATTCTATGTATAAATTCTGATAAAATCAATGGCTGACTCTGAAACCGTGTGTACCTGAGGCAGATTCAAAGCAACACAGATCAACATGATGAGTCATTAAGAAAATGCAAATTAAAACCACAATGAGATACTACTACGGCAACTACTGCTTTTGTCCATTTTTTAATTGGGGTATTGAAGTGGGGTTTTTTGTATATTTTGTATATTATTGAATTTTTTGGATACCAATCCTTTATCAGATATGTGTTTTGCAAATATTTTCTCCCAGCCTGTGGCTTGTCTTTTCATTCTCTTAACAGTGTCTTTTACAGTGGAAAACTGTTTAATTTTATTAAATTTCAACTTATCAATTTTTTTCCCTCATGGATCATGCTTGGTGCTATACCTAAGAAGTCATCACCAAATCCACTGTTAACTAGATTTTCTCCTAGCCTCTAGGAGTTTTATACTTTTGTATCTTACGTTTTTTGTCTATGATCCGTTTTGAATTAATTTTGTGAAAGGTGTAAGGTTTGCCTTTAGATTTTTCTTTTTGCATGTGGAGGTGCAACTGTTCTAGCTCCATTTGTTGAAGAGGCTATCCTTTCTTATTTAAATTGCTTTTGCTTCTCTGTAAAAAAGCAGTTGATCTCTGGGATTCTCTTTCTTTGTAATTGTCTTCTCTATAGTACTTCATTCTGGGTAAATTTTTGTTGTGGTTGAACTAGATTTTTTGTAGATATTCACTTAATATTAATCTCCAAGAAGTTGGAAAGATGATTCTTGTATATTTTCTTTTATAAATAAGCCAAGTTCTCAAATTTATCTATTCCACTAGGTAAAATTACATGGAGGAAGGGACATTGGACTTACAGGACTAAATTAGTGTTCAGAAAACTGAAAAATATGCTTTTTCCTCATAGATCCTAATTTTATAGGAAAATCTTCAAAATAGATTTTCAAGTTCAGTTTATTAAGACAATATAGGATTAATAGTCTTGATAGAATGTACAAATACAGTTAAAATTGCAAGAGCAATGATAATTTCCAATATTATAATTTTTATGTTATAAAAAAATTGGAAATCAATATAACTCATTAAATAGGAAATGGGTTATATTAGTTCATTTTTTTATTCCTGCAAATTTGAATAATTAAGAAATATATCCTGATGCCAACAGTTCATAAGAATTCATAAGCAATAATCTTCTAAAGCTGAAGAGATATGCATAATTAATAATTTTTATTTTATTCTCACCTCCCGTCTTATCATTATTCTTGATAGTTTAGCTCCTGTAATATTATTTTCTTATACATTGTGAGCAAGGGTATCATGCATAATTCTCTAGAAAATATATCATATTTATTTTTATTTCTAAATTATCTCTGAATGTAATATCACCATGGAGCTGATTCTGAAATACCCCAGAATTTAATGACAGTTTCAATTTATTGTGATATATTAAAAAATAAATATTCATGAATCTTTTAAGAATGAAATGAATTCTACTTGACAGTTTTGAAAATGTGTTTAGTAAATGCATATATGAACACATTTGCCATATATTAATGTTTGATTCTATTACACAGGATACTTCAACCTTAATAAAAATAATTGCTAGCATAAGTGTACTCATATCTGAACATTACAATTGTGCAGGAGTAAAAAAGACATAATGAAATCCGTGAATACAAACATGATAAACCCACTTGATTAAGTCTGTATGGCTATTCATTTGGGAAAACAGTTTTATTTATAGTTAATATATTTTAGTTATGTCTTAAAATAATTCAGAAAGAAAAAAAAAGTCTATAGGTGCAGGGTGAGAAATTATTTATGGAGGAATAATGCAAGAAACCTCTCAGGGGTTCGGAAAACGAGAAAAAATGGTGGTATGAACTTAAAATCAATGAACCTGACAGTGGATGGATTTGAATGGTACAGGGGTCTCATTGATTAATTAAATGTTGTGACTTAGGAAATGGAAGGAGTCAAGAATAATTTACATACTCTGGCTTGCACAACTGATTAGGACATAGGATCATGAAAGACAACAGGAGGAAGAGCACTTTGGACAAAGTTAGGAGTAGATAAGGAAAGGGAAAGAGAAAGAATATATGAATGATGTTGTACTTCGACAATACTTAAGGAAAATGAAAATCTAAATGTCTATGTAATTGTTGACTGTAAATGGCAAGCAAAAGAAGCCATTGTGTTTGATAAAGAAAATGCATAATGTAAACTAAAGTATTTTATTATTATTCATCAGCAATGAGCTTTCCAGTGTACATCTCAAACTCTAGGATGCAGTTGGAAATTATCTGTGTGACTGGATAACAGATATTGTCTCATTTATGATATTCATGATCTGCAGAATTTCGTTTCAACTAGGCTTAAATAATAGAAATGTTTTCATTTTTAAGTTTATTAAAGTTTACAAGATAATCTGCATTTTACAAAAATGAAACCCATAAAGACAAAAAACCAAAAGAAACTGAAACCAGAAAGAATGAAGGAAAATCGCAGAAGCGAATCTGAGAATAGCACTTATTATATGTGTAATTGAGTAAAGATCTCTTATATGGGGGTGGGAGAGGGCAGAAGTGGCAAAGAGAAAACAAGGATTGTTAGACAGGCTTGAAAAACCCATGTGTTGAGGGACCGGCCCTGTGCCCTAGTGGTTAAGTTCAGCATGCTCTGCTTCAGCAGCCCGTGTTTGGTTCCTGCGTGTGGACCTACACCACTTGTTGGTAGCTGTGCTGTGGCGGTGACCCACATACAAAATAGAGGAAGACTGGCACAGATGTTAGCTTCAGGTGACTCATCCCCAAGCGAAAATAGGAAGATTGGCAACAATGTTAGTTCAGGGCAAATATTCGCGGCAATAACAACAACAACAACAATAAAACTATGTGTGGGGACAGAAGGTATGTGGGAAATCTCTGTACCTTCCCCTCAATTTTGCTGTCAACATTAAACTGCTCTAAAAAATAGTCTTAGTAAAAAAAAAACTAACTATAACATGCAATTTTTAATGTGCCACACATGAACCAAATTAAACTAAACACTTAGGTTCTTTTTCTAATTGATGTCATAATAGTTTATAACATTGTGAGATTTCAGTTGTACATTGTTGTTTGTCAGTCACCATATACATGCCCCTTTACCCCTTATGCTGACCCCTCCAACCTCCTTCCCCTCTGGTAACCACTAATCTGTTCTCTTTATCCATGTATTCGTTTATCTTCCACATGAGTGAAATCATATGGTGTTTGTCTTTCTCTGTCTGGCTTATCTCACTTAACATTATACCCTCAAGTTCCATTCATGTTGTTTCAAATGTGATGATGTTGTCTTTTTATGGCTGAGGAGTATTCCATTGTGTGTGTGTGTCTGTATATGTATATATATATATACATACACACATATATACCACATCTTCTTTATCCATTCATCTGTTGATGGGCACTTGGGTGGCTTCCATGTCCTGGCTATTGTGAATAATGCTGCAATGAACATAGGGGTGCATAAGTCTCTTTGAATTGTTGATTTCAAGTTCCTTGGATAATATCCAGCAGTGGAATAGCTGGGTGGTATGGTATTTCTAATTTTTTGAGAAATCTCCATACTGATTTCCATAGTGGCTGTACCAGTTTGCTTTCTTTCATATCCCCTCCAACATTTGTTGTTTTTTGTCTTGGTAATAATAGCCATTCTAACAGATGAAGGTGATATCTCATTCTAGTTTTGATTTGCATTTCCCTGATGATTAGCGGTGTTGAACATCTTTTCATGTGCCTATTGGCCATCTGTATGTCTTCTTTGGAAAAATGTCTGTTCATATCCTCTGCCCATTTTTTGATCAGTTATTTGGGGTTTTTTTGGTTGAGTTGTATGAGTTCTTTATATATTTTGGGGATTAACCCCTTGTCAGATATTTTTCCCAGTTGGTGGGTTGTTTTTTCATTTCGTTCCTGGTTTCCTTTGCCTTGCAGAAGCTCTTTAGTCTGATGAAGTCCCATTTGTTTATTTTTTATTTTGTTTCTCTTGCCTGAATAGATATGATATTCAAAAAGGTCCTTTTAAGACCAATGTCAAAGAGTGTACTGCCGGTATTTTCTTCCAGGAGTTTTATGGTTTCATGTCTTACCTTCCAGTCTTTAATTGATTTTGACTTAATTTTTGTGTGTGGTGAAAGAAAATGGTCTGCCTGCATTCTTTTACATATGGCTGTCCAGTTTTCCCAACACTGTTTGTTGAAGAGACTTTCCTTTCTCCCTTGTATGTTCTTAGCTCCTTTGTTGAAGATTAGCTGTACATATTTGCGTGGTTTTATTTCTGGGCTTTCAATTCTGTTCCATTGATTTGTGTGTATGTTTTTGTACCAGTACCACACTATTTTGATTACTATAGTTTTGTAGTATATTTTGAAGTTAGGGATTGTGATACCTCCAACTTTGTTCTGTTTTCTCAGGATTGCTTTATCTGTTTGTGGTCTTTTGTTGCCCCGTATGAATTTTAGGATTCTTTGTTCTATTTCCATGAAGAATGTCATTGGGATTCTAACTGAGATTGCATTGAATCTGTAGATTGCTTTAGGTAGTACAGACATTTTAACTATGTTTATTCTTCCAATCCATGTGCATGGAGTATCTTTCCATTTCTTTATGTCATGTTAAATTTCTTTCAATAATATCTTATAGTTTTCATTGGATAGGACTTGGCCATGGATTGTCAATTTTGCTTATCTCTCAAAGAACCAGCTCTTAGTTTCATTGATCTTTTGTACTTTTTTTTTTTTTGGTTTCAATTCCATTTATTTTTGTTCTCATTTTTATTATTTCCCTCCTTCTGCTGACTTTGGGCCTTCTTCTTCTTATTATAGTTCTGTTAGGTGTAGTTTAAGTATTCGAGATTTTTCTTGTTTCTTGAGGTGGGCCTGTATCGCTATGAATTTCCCTTTTAGGACCACTTTTGCTGCATCACATATTAGTTGGTATGGTGTATTTTCATTTTCATTTGTCTCCAGATTTTCTTTGATTTCTCCTTTAATCTCTTCAATGATCCATTTGTTGTTCACTAGCATGTTGTTTAGTCTCCACATGTTTTTCACTTTCTCAGCTTTTTTCTTGTAATTGATTTCTGGTTTCATAGCATTATGGTTGGAAATGATGCTTGATATGATTTCAGTCTTCTTAAATTTGTTGAGGCTTGCCTTGTTTCCCAACATATAGTTTATCTTTGAGGATGTTTCATGTACACTTGAGAATAATGTGTATTCTGCTGACTTTTAATGTAGTGTTCTGTATATATCTCTTAAGTCCATCTGGTCCAGTTTTTTTGTTTAGTTCCACTATTTCCTTCTTGACTTTCTGTCTGGTTGATTTATCCATTGATGACAATGGTGTGTTAAGGTCCCTGATGATTATTGGGTCACTGTTAATGTATCCTTTTAGGTCAATCAATAGTTGCTTTATGTACTTTGGTGCTCCTGTGTTGGGTGCATATATATTTATAAGTGTTATGTCCTCTTGGCAAACTTCCCTTTTTATCATTATCTACTGCCCCTCTTTGTATCTCATTGTCTTTTTTAACTTTAAGTCTACTTTTTCTAAGTATGGCAACACCTGCTTTCTTTTCTTTGCCATTAGCTTGGAGTATCATCTTCCATCCCTTCACTCTAAGCCTACGTTTGTCTTTAGAGCTGAGATGTGTTTCCTGGAGGCAGCAAATTGTTGGGTCTTGTTGTTTAATCTATCCAGCCACACTGTGTCTTTTGATTGGGTAATTCAATTCATTTACAGTTACAGTGATTATTGATGTATGAGGGCTTAATGCTGCCATTTTATCACTTGTTTTCTTGTTGTTCTGTGTTTGCCTTGTTCCCTGTCTCATGTATTTCAGACTGCCAATTCAGCTTGATGGCTCTCTATGATGGTTTTCTCTTTATTTTTCATTTATGTCTCTGTTCTGGTTTTTTGTTTAATAGTTACCGTGAGGTGTTTATAAAAGATCTCTTAAGTGAGATAGACCATTCTCTGATAGCCTCATATTCCCTTAGTCCAATCAGGTTTTGTTCCTTTCCTCTTCTCCTTCTAAGTTGTTGTCACAACTTTTTCCATTATGTGTTGTGAATTGTGGTTAAAATGAAGTGGTTATATTTATTTTTCATGTTTTCCTTCCCTTTATCTTAAATGTTATAATTAACTATTTGCTAATCTGTTCTAATAGACAGTTGCAATTTTCTGATTTCGTGTGCCTTGCTCAAGGCTTTGTAACCCCTTTCTTCTTTTTTTATGAGGGTATGAGGTCCTTCTTGATCATTTCTTGTAAGGGGTGGGGTTTGTGGCAATGAACAACCTCAGCTTTTGTTTATCTGGGAAAGTTTTTATTTCTCTGTCATATCTGAAGGATATTTTTGCCAGATATAATATTCTTCACTGAAAGATTGTGTTGTTCATAATTTTAAATATATCATTCTGCTCTCTCCTAACCTGTAGGGTTTCTGCTGAGATATCTGCTGATAGCATGATAGGGTTTCCTTTGTAGGTTATTTTCTTCTGCCTTGCTGCCATTAATATTTTTTCTTTGTCACTGACTTTTGCCAGTTTCACTAATATATGCCTTGGGGAAGGTCTTTTTACATTGATGTAATTAGGAGTTCTATTGCCTTCATTTGCTTGTAATTTCCACTCCTTCTCCATGTTCGGGAAGTTCTCAGCTATTGTTTCTTTGAACAAGCTCTCTTCTCCTTTTTCCCTAAAAATAAGGAATGCTTCACAAATTTGTGTGTCATCCTTGCACAGGGGCCATGCTAATCTTCTCTGTATCATTCTAATTTTAGTATAAGTGCTGCTTAAGTGAGCACAACATTTACTTTTATAAAAAAAGTGTCCAAAGGAAAAATTTAAAAGATGTCACAATATTGGACATAGAAAAAGTCATGTCATAAATAGATTGAATTGAACGTATTCATTATATTTCCACAGAAAGTTTGAGAGAATTCAAAATTTCACAGTCAGAATGTCACAAAAAAATCCTGTATGGTTGATATAATGACTCTCCTTTAGATTTGTTTGACCTATTTTGGTAAAAGGTAGGAATAGAAAGATAAAAAATACCAGCAAATTAGCAAAAACCTGAGCCAGTTTACAGGTGAAGCTAGGGAATGGGTGCCATCATTTCCTATCTCTGAAGTTTCCTTCTAGGAAGCAATGCCAAGACAGATCTTTCTTAATATTTAGTTTATTTCACTGCTTATAACTCATGCTAGTTGGGAGAAGTATAGGGTTGCGATGTCCCATAAATACTTTAATTGTGTTCTTGTTATAGTACAATCTACTTAAATCCCAGGTCCACATCACTTTGGTCCTACCTTTTGTTCATTACACAATACCCGCTAGGACTCCATCATTTCTCCTTCAAGTGGGGGTTGGTAAATCATACACTCATAATTATTGTTTATATCTTTGCCCATTGTGTTTTTCATCAGCAAATAGGAAGAGAAAAACATTGGTCAAAGCTTGAAATAATTTAAATTAATAGTCAGAAAATACTGTGTATTATTAGAGAGGGCAAAATATTGCTAATAAAAGCTACAGAAAATACGAAGAAACTACAAACAAGATAGACAGATTTATATGAATTTTTAAAAATATACAGTCAAAACAATGAAAAATAAAGATAAAAAGCAAATGAGTAGCTAATTCAAGATGTCAGAGTATATAATTTACCCTTTCTGCTTCATAAAATCTTGTTGACATGCGAGGTGATATACAAAATAGTAATAACAAAATTATAAATCCATATCAAAATAAAAAATAGTGCCATCAACAGAAGATAAACATTGACAACTTTCTGAGGAGAGAGAGAGACAATTTATTGACTGACACATATGAGGAGAAGAAGGTGTAACTCTACTTGTGCCTAGAAAGGAATGCAGTAGAGAATCTGAATGCAGTAATGGGCTGTTGGGGAGGAAATCATGGTAATAAAGGACTGTCTTTAAAAATGTAAACGTACTGTGTACAAGCAGCAACTGGCTGTAGCATTTGCCTTTAGCTAAACCCAAGAAACACTTTCTAAATAACCCTTCCGCAGAAGGGTACTAGTGTGGGAACTGGAGAGCAGACAGAGGTTAAGACAATTTTCAATCCCCAAATTAGACAAGGAGAAAAAAAAAAGCAGAGGAATACAGTGCCATTCATTTTTGAAATAAATATTAAGTATGCCAACCCCAGAGTAGCATCCTTATTATTATAATGAGTTGGAGGGTAAGCAACTCCCTAATAGTACACTTTAAATGGGAGGCTGCCTCTAGTTAGAACCTGTCTGTTTTTTCAGAGCTTACATTTATTCCTTGCATAATGCAAAGAAAACTAAGTTGTTTGCAATCTTCCACCATTGCAAAAGAATACAGTTCCCATGCTGGTACTAATCAACATAATCATTTATCAATATGAAATACTAATCAAAGATTAACATATTTGAAGAAAGCTGGCAGCAGAAAGAGAAAAATCAGGATATAAAAACTGAACCACAGATTCCAAAATATATAGATGTAATGTAAAGAATGGAAGAGGCTTTTTAAAAATGTGACTAATATTCCCCAAAAGGATTAAGAGTACAGCATACCGCAGTTTTTTATGAACTAAGAAAATAAAACCAAAAACAACAAAAGAGTTCAATAATAGAAATAATGTTACAGGAAAATTATAATATACATTATATTACTTAAAATATTTTATTATTATAATTTGTTTAATAAAGTGAGAAATTTAACAAAAGTTGCACATGTTCATTTCATTTATTATCAAAACAAAAAGTAATAATTTGAATTTATTAAGCAATAATGTTTGAGAAAATAATCGAACAGCATGTTGAGCAGCAGCATAATGTGAGTGATGTTGGTGATACAGAGAGTATGTTATGATGATGAGAGAGGGGAGCAAACTAGGAATTATGAGGCTCAGGTTGTAATTTCAATCCTCCTTCAAATTTACGGTGTGTCTTAGCAAACCATTTTCTCTTACAGGTGACAGTTTTTCTCCTCTATAAATTCAGTTTCCATCATGTTTGAGTTCCCATGTTATTATCATACAATTCACAGCAATATTTGTATCAGTTACCTGTAGTGTATTTAAATACACAAACTTTGCTTATCTAAATATCTAAGAGAGTGAGTTTTAATTTTTGCCTTCCATGAATATTTTATGCCCTTTAAATTTTCTTTTGTTTTTTCCCAACTCTGTGTATTCTTCCAGTGCAGCATCTGTAGTTCACATTTTTGTAGTTCATCATTCTTCCTGGCTACTGTGCCATCTTTACCTTGGTGCAGCAGCCAGCTCTTCTGCATCTGCAGCTCTCACAGGGATGGCGGGCTGGAAAGAATGGGTGAAGAGCCTGATCGCAGCCTTGGCACACTCAGACAAGCTAGCTCCCCATCTTCCTTTGTTTGCTTAGCAAATCATGTAGAACAAATTAAAGCAGCAGGCCAAAAATGCCTCAGCACTCCCTGAGGGTGCAGTCCCCATATTCATGCCTGAGCACACGCTCCACTGTGACCCTTTGCAGTTTGTCTAATGACTTATCAGTTTACTTATCCTATATGCCAGATGTGCTCTAAGGCTTTATGACCAAAATTCAAATTCCCTTCAGAAGATAAACAAACTCATGTACTCCAAATAATCCAATATTCATTTTCTCTCTTAATACAGGAGAGGATAAAAGACTGAGTGTTCAGCCCCAAATCTTGACTTCAACGAATTATGACTATCCCACACTTGGACATAAATTCAACAGGGCACAAAGAGTGTCTGTATTATTCAGTTACTTCTGTGTAGAAGGCATTTATTAAGTATTTGTTAGAAATTAACCAGCCATCAAAATCTCTCAGATTCAGAATCCACATTATCATTTTGACTTGATTTATCATTTAAGCAATTGATAATCAAACCTTTTTCCTAGATAGTGATGTCTTTGGATTGTTAAATGGTCCCTAGGAGAAAGGAAAGAATCTACAAGAACAGTTAAACCAAATTTTCCACTGTCTAACAAATAACATAACCAAAAATCTGCCTTTGATTATACAGTATATTTTATTTCATTACTAAATTTCTGGAAACTACCATGTTTTTAAAAATTACTCTAACTTGGCTCAGCTACTTGTGCTACTAAGATACAAATAAAAACAGAGATAAAATAGATTTATTGGAATAATTTCTCCAATGGGCATTTGCATGAAATTAAAATGTTTTTATGCTTCTATTTAGACAGCAAATAACCTATATAATCTTATTTCAGCATTAAATATAAAGTAACTGAGTGTTGATGGTGAATCAAATGGAATAAACTCTTTCCTTTAAAGTCAGTTTGAGCTAAACTATCTGGAATAGAATGCTCTTATTTTTATTGGACCATATACACAAGTCAATGCTACTTAAACTCTAATGTGCCTAAGAATCAGCTGGGAATCTTGTTAAATATGTAGATAGGTCTATTATTCCATAAGAATGAATTAATTGTATCTCTCTAGAAATGTCTTCTACCCCTTTCTCGTCAGCATCACATATTCACAAAGATAAAACCTCAATCAACTTTTCTCTTATGTGGAAGAAAATTTATCCTAAGACAATGGCTTTAAAATATATTTTGAAATCTGGTATGGCAATTCCAGTTCCTGACTCATGGAGCCAGATAGGGAAGCTACATGGGTATAAAAAATCCACATGTTCTTACCCTCTCCAAGATCTGTATCTGATCCAAAACTAGAACATCTTCTTGCACCTATTTTTCTGAATTTATTTATTCTTTTCTGGCATTTGGTTGTTTCTCTATTTTTATCTCAGAGAAGTATCAAATATTTTATACATTATTTAGCATGTCTCTTTGCTTTTAGGCAAAATTTTATTTGCCCCTTTTAACTTTATATAATATGTGCTTTTTTCTTTTATTATTACTATTTATTAAAATTTAGAGTATCTTTTTCCAAGAACAATGCAGTAGTTACGCTAAAATATTTTCCCCTTCCTTGGTATTACCTTTCAATTCAGTAGCTCTGGACTAGGTACCAATATATTTCATTTCTTAACAAGATATGAGTAGCATATGATTCATATTGTCTTCTCCCAAAGCTTTCAACTCCTTAGTTTGCACTATGGTAATTCCAACATGTATTCTTAGCAGAGCTGCTTGTCGCATAGGAATTTTATAGTGTATACTTGTGCTTCTCCATTTATTCTTTCCAACTTCTCTCCATTATGTACCCATCCTCAGTTCAAGCAATTTCTATGTTTTTGTATTTGGGAAACTATTGATTTATTGCTATTTTTTTTCTTTTTAGATCTGTTTCTTCCTAATAAAATATAGTTTTGTATTTTGGAAATACATCACATTATCTATTTAAAATATGCATTTTCAAATAAGGACATGTAAGATCTACAGTATTCAGATAACATGGGAAATCCCATCTGACCGTAGTTTCAGCCTCTGGTTTGTTGTATGTGCCAGATACATATGCAATTAAAAACAAACAAACAAACAAAAAACTTTTTCGGGGTCAGCCCGGTGGCGGAGTGGTTAAGTTCGTGTGCTCAGCTTTGTGGCAGGGGTTTCACTGGTTCAGATCCTGGGTGTGGACCCAGCACCCCTTATCAGGCCACGCTGAAGCAGCGTCCCATATAGCACAACTAGAAGGACCTACCACTAGAATATATAACTACGCGCTGGGGGGCTTTGAGGAGAAGGAAAAAAAAAAGAAAGGTTGACAACAGATGTTAGCTCAGGTTAAAAAAAAAGTTAAAAAAAAAACTTTGGCAAAATGTTGAATGATGGTGGGCCCTTGGAGGCACAAGGGAATGCACAAAAGTATAAGCTAAATGTTAAGATATCCAAAGTTACTTTACTAGAGATAGAGCAACCAGTCCCATGATTGGATGAAAGCAGGAATTAGAGTTAACTGTTTACTATTGGCCTGACAAGTATTGTACAGAATATAAAAAGAAGTCATGGATGTCTAAATGTAACACGTGTTAATTCACACTCTTATTCAACATTTGAAATTTTCTCACAAGATTATCATTACTTTGTACATGAGCACAAACAAACAAACAAAAATCAAGTTATAATTGAATCCACAGTTACCAATGCAGATAGCCTTAGAGTTAGGAAATCTTCCCTCTATCTTTGTTTTCGTTTGATTTTTTATACATACACTAAAAATACAGATACCTTTGTATCCATCCATCATTCTTAAAACAACTTGATGTTGGTCATGAGGCTCAGTTGTTTTTCTTTTTATTTCAGGATGAATAACTCAACACAGGATTTAGCGTGGCATCATTTTTAAACTACGTTTTTCTCATACTGATTTTTCCTCTTCTTTTTACATGTGATGTGAATAGTTGAACAAAATAAATCATAAAGACAATTTCCTAATTCTTGCATGACATGTTATATTGAACTATTTTCAAATTCTAAGTTCAATATCATTACATTGTTTATTTACAGTCATTTTTGATGGTAATCGAAGCTACTTATGAATGTAAACTATGAATGTAAAGACTAGCATATTGTGTACCGTTTAATTTGCTGTGAAAGAAATTCTTTTTTTTGGGGGGGGGGAAGATTAGCCCTGAGCTTACCTCCATGCCCATCTTCCTCTACTTTATATGTGGGACGCCTACCACAGCATGGCTTGACAAGTGGTGCTGTGTCTGCACCCGGGATCCGAACCAGCGAACCCCGGGACTCAGAAGCAGAACGTGTGCACTCAAGCACTGCGCCACTGGCCGGCCCCAGAAATTATTTTATTTGAAGCATAAAGCTTTACATGCTGTATTGTCTTTTAGAGTTGATCTCTCTTACTTTTTCCTCATTAAATATTTTTGTCTTAAAAAAAAAGAGTGGTGAATCATTTATGATAGTAGTTTTATGTATGTATGTTCTATTTTTTGGAAATGATTACAATGGTTTGTCATTTGCTAATTCATGGTATCTAAAATATGAACAAATATTCTCAAATATATGTTAATTGATCTAATTACTCCAGAAGCTCATTAAGTTTTGCCTTAGAAGAAATCAACAATCATTGCATTTCTTTGACACGTAGGAAGGTGTATTAGTGATCTTAAATAATTTCTTACGTTTATATCATAAAATAATATTTTCCTGTATTTTGTTTAGTCTAAACTTTATGCTTGACAAACAAAATGGATTAAAAAGAAAAATGAATATGGAAAATTTACAGAATGAATATACGTAGAGTTTTCATGCTTATACATAATTGCTTGCTAAGCATCAACTTGAGGCAGTAGAAAAAGGTGACCCTGATTTTCTTGACATCATCATATTTTGAGAGAGTTCAAAATTATTCCAAATGCATATTCTGATGTTTGGATGCTTACATACCTAGTTCATGATATGACTATGTTGATAAAATAGTTTTAAATTCAAACTACAAGATTCTGTTTAATTTAACTTGTTTACATCTGTTCAATCTGTTAAATCTTGTTAAAGTATCAACCAAGCAAAGTAATATGACAACTATATTATTCAACATAATTTCAGACAATTCCTAAAATGACATAAAGAGGAACATAAGAAATAATAAACAAGTAAGATGCATTTTACTTTTTCAAAAGTGGGCCATCATCATTCTTTGAACAGGCCATTTGTTTGCACAGCTGTAAATTACTCGTGTGTTAATTTAATATTCACTGAGCAAATACACATAACTGAGAACAGAAAAGGGATGCTTCTTTCTCAGTTATCACTCTGTATGGATCGGAAAAAAATGTAGTTTTTGAGATGAAGCCGAGTATGTAGGGTATCCAGAGACAATGCCGCAGAGTGTAAAACTTTTTAATTCCGAGTCCACGTTGCATTTTTTTCTAGTATTCCTACAAGATTCCTGCAATAGTTTTACAACTTATTTCTAAAATATTTGGTTACATTAATAAAATTCACAGAGTAGATTGAAATAAATTAAATAATTGTAAAAGACATAACTCTGTTTGTAAAAGGGACAAACACCAGAGTTTATTTTCCTTTTTTATTTTTGCAATGTGCCACATGTATCTATCTTTTAAATGGAATAAAGCAATATCGATGCAAGGAGTTGATCTTTTGGTATTGGATTAGATTTTATGAGATCTAATGCACGTCTGTGAGTTTAGCAATGCAAGTTATACTTTTAAAAATGAGTTAGATCCTGTAGCAGGGGAGGGAAGAATACGTGTAAGACAATATTTCTTCACAGACACCTGTTAAACCCATAGTGATGTCATGAACTGTGAAGGGGCAGAGGTTTTACCCTACTGGTAAGTTCACAGCTTGGCTTCATGGATGCTGGAAGATAGCTTGAGACTCCTTGGTCAGACATGAAACATGTATTACTCATAGCGCAGAAGGCACTATATATTTCATGTTTGTGTTAGTTTACTTTGGTCCTCAATCTCCCAAGTGAAGTGGAAGAAGACACAAGTGGATGCTGAATACACAGTGGGTTTGCAGTACAACTGAGTAACTGTGAGCTTGGAAGCCCAAATTCATTATAAGGTTCTGCAAGCAAGCCTGCCCAGCCTTTGCCCTAGAGGAAGACATTATCTTCATTATGCTGGACAGCAAACAAGTCTGTCCTTTATTCCAACGGGAGATACTATCTCCATCTTCCAAAGTTGTTTGCTATACAAATATCCTTGAAAAGATAGGATGAACAAAAACTGTCAGTGTCTCTGCTCATAAAACATGCAGAAATGCAGGAGACCCCTGGAGAGACGTCTCTCAACAATATCCACCTCTCATTTCTGTACTGTTTTGGCCTCTGGCAGTTGTCCCATGTGTATGTCACTCTGTCAACCACTCTGATTAATCTGACTGACAAGAGCTGGGACCAAATCTGTTCAGTTTGTTCCATACAGCATATAAATAAGGTCACTATCAACAGGGCTAGAACCAGCAGGATGAGTCAACATGCATTATTGATCTCAGCCTTTACTTCTAGAGTCCCAGTCTCAACTTATTGAATAAATCCCCTAAACTATCAGGGTCTAATTTAGAGAGTAAATTAGATAAACTTACCTGAATACCTTCTACGGCCAAGATGGTATCATTGATCACTTCAGCTAAAATCTGGGACAAATTTTGTGCCCACATTCCTAATTGAATGACTCTTGTTACAGGGAAAACTGCCTGCAGCATGGACATGAAGTACAGCCGCATTTTGGTGAAATCTCCTCAGTCATCTGAGAACCGTATAACCTACTTGCAAGTTGTTTGGGAGCAGCCCTGAGGTGAAAGTTACTGTGTTTTCAGAATACAGGTCAGTTTATGGCTGACTTCCACATAAGATGTACAATTCTGGGAGCACATATGTACCTCAGGAAAGAAAGTGATGTTTACAACTATCGCCCTCCCCCGACCAATGAGGCCTATATCAGACAGGGCACAGTTGGAAAGTGCCTCTGATATGGCCTTGCAGCAGGCTGGTAAGCTTTAGAGTGTCCAGTTCGGTTTAAATAATTGAGTCTAATCCTTGTTTTTGGTTTGCTGCCTGAGGACAGTTAATCTAATGTGTCCTGTTTTTCATGCCACCAGCAAGGTGGCTTCCTTCCCACACCTGTGGAATAACTGAGAATGAAGGTGTGGAAGCTATCTGGAAGTGTTTTGTACAAGAGGTACAGAAGCTGGAGATATCTCCTTCATTTTACTTATTTATCTATTTATTTTTGTGAGGAAGACTGGCCCTGAGCTAACATCTGTTGCCAATCTTCCCCTATTTTTTGTGGGATCCTGCCACAGCATGGCTAGACGAACAGTGCTGAGTCTGTGCCCGGCATCCGAACGTGCATACCTGGGCCCCAAAGTGGAGCACGAAGCTTAACCACTAACCACCAGGCCAGCCCCTTTCCCATGTTTTGATAGCTCTTTCAGTAAAGTCAAAGGGAATGGCAAATAAGTCATGGCCAGAATTATTGGAAGGACACTGCAGACTCAGGAGTCAGTTAAATTTATGATACTTGCAAGTTTGGGAGTGCAATTTGGGAGAGCCCTACCAGAGAATTTCCCTTTATGAAGAAGGCTGCAAAGTCAGTTCTGAAATACAAAAGACGTTAATGTTTCTCCCTCGTCCTTTCCTCCCAGAGTCTAAGGTGTCCCTTCCCAATACTAAGTTGTTGCTCTCCCTGTGTGCCCACAGATTCTGTATGCCCCGTGGCAATAATTATGACTTTACTTTTTGTCTGGTTATCTTCTGCTGACACACAGGTCTTTCATGAAGAAGGGTCGGGTGCAGGAAGACAAGGGCATTTAGAGAGAACTTAACGAAGTATTCTGGGATGTGGAACTATGTAAAACGATCTTCACCTTTGAGAATGTAGAATGGGGCAGCCACTCAGGGGAACAGTCTGGCACTGCTCAGTCTAATTCGTTATACTGATACCCTATTTCCTAGCAATTGTGCTCCTAGCTATATATTGTACCTTCTACTCTCCTATCCCACCAAACTTCTCGCACTGTTAAATAATGGGACATGAATTACAATGTGTATTAAAGTGCTAACTGTGGTGCCAAGGAGATGGAGACAATACTAGTAGTTATTACTGGGTGAGAGAATAGATAATGATACCCACCAAGGGCTGCATCTGCTTGCTGTGAGACAAAAGCCAATCTGTCAAGAGGCAAGGCAGTGGAGAGAGAAAACTTTATTTAAGTGATGAGCCAGCTGATTGGAAGACGGTAGACTGTTGTACCCAAGAAAACATCTTAAAGGGGAACTGATTTGGAAACGACTTATATAAGGCAAACGGGTTTGGGGAGGGGGCTCAGGACTGCCAGGTGTTGGATGACCGCAGACTGTTGGTGCCTCTCCACAGACAAAAGTTTCAGATCTGCTGAATGTGACATTCCTGAGGAATCTAAGAAAACATTAGTTATTTTCCTATCAGGGAGAGAGGAAGAGTTTGGGCAGAGGACTTAAATCTTCTGCTAACAAGTCATTCTCTCTAAGGATTGCTGACTGGTTACTGATTAGCTTGCCTACTTGGGCTTCTAAGTGTTTCTCCAAAGCACACCGTGAGAAAAAGATGGGGGGACAGGAGCGGGTGGTCTCAGACATGAAGTCTCTCATGCTAACTCAGTCGCAATAAGTGTGATATAAGTACAGGATGGAATTCTGTGCCCAAATAGAAACAATAGATTAGACGGACACAGAGGAACGTGGACGAATATGTTTTTAAAGCTTACATATAAAAAAGAATTATATATACAACATGTATAGTTATATATAACTATACTATGGATAGTGATATGTATAGTTATAGAATATATATAGTGATATAATACTATATCACAATACTGTTTCCATAAATCAAAATATATACACCCCAAATAGGGAAAATTGGAAACAATATTAGGAGTATCTAAATCTACACTGGATGCAAGATATATAAGATTGGAAGAGGAGAGTGTAAGTTAATATTGAAACTGAATTTTAAAGGAAAAATATAGATTTTGTCCACTCATTAATTCACATTCCACCTAATTCTTAATAAAAATGAGAATGATGTAACTGATTGAGTTTTAAATGCACTATAAAGACTTGGGACAGTTTGGTTGTTCCCCTACTTTGTGGATCCTAAACTGAAATTCCAAGATTTGCTATCTAATCCATAAAGTATAAATTCTCTTATATTGGTGGCCAAGACAGGTAATGCAAGTGATTACATTGGGCACTGAGGAGACAAAGCTTATTGGACATTATGTTTCATGTGCACTTAGGGTAGTCAAACATAATTTTTAAACCTCCCGTACATGGCAAACAAAACCCACCTATTGCTTGAATTGCTTGAATTTAGCCCTTGCCAATAGTTTTCGAGCATTGACAATCAAAATAATGGAAGGATTTTATTGAAATGGGATACTGAGGCGATTGTTTGAACCAACAAGGGAAATTGAAGTGCTTAAGATAATCTCAAACCACCTTAAAAACAAACTTTAAGAAGATTAGAGAAAAGGAGAAAAGAGAATTTACTTTCACATTTCTTTTTTTTATTCCAACCAGCCAAACATGCCAACCCTAGAGGGAAGCCTTGGTAATTAGAATCTAAAGAAGCCAAGAGTTAATTAGAGACTTTAATTTTGAATGAGGAAATACACTGTTTAAATTAATCCGTGAAATTAAATACGGGACTTTCAGTTCCTGACAAGATGACACACTTATACAAAGAGTAGTCCTCCTCTCAAATAATCAACATTGAAGATTCCAACAAAGAACTAGTCACGGAGGGGCACAAAGGAGCTTCTAAATCTAATCTTAATGTTCTAAATCGTAAACTGGGTGTGAGATACATGAGTGTTTTACTGTTCATATTATTGTCATGATATAAATTTTATATGCACATACACACATATAATACACACACATATATATATATACTGAAAAAGAAATATACATAATAACAAATACTTGGTAGAGGATAGAAGAAAACGTTTTCAGAAAGAATGAAAAGTTAAATGTAATATAGAAGATTTTGCAGAAATATGAGCAAGAAATAAAAGAAGCTGTAGTACTTCAGGTTGAAGACAATTGTAGATGTCAAACACGATTCAGTCAAAAATGAGAAAAATAGTTTAAAATTGAAAATATCAAAAAAAGAAGATATTCCAAAAATTTCAGAAAAATAATGAAAGAAGAGTTAAATTGACATCTGACTGCTCCACAAAACTTGATGTATTTGTTTTTTATGCTGTGTAACAAACTACCCAAACTTACTATGTTAATTTCCTAGCACTGCCATAACAAAGTACCACAAAACAGGTATCATAAGACAACATCAATTTATTGTCCTGTAGTTCTGAAGGCTAGAATTCTGAACTCAAGGTGTCAGCAGGGCCCTCCATGCTCTCTGAAAGCTGTAGGGGAAAGGCTTTCCTTGTGTCTTCCTAGCTTCCAGTAGTTTACTGGCAATCCTTGGTGTTTCTTGGCTTGCAGGTGCAGCACTTCAATATCCACTTCCATCTAACGTGGTATTCTCTCTTTGTTTCTTTACTTGGTGTTATTCTCCTGTCTATGTATGTCTGTGTCTATGTTTCCCTCTTATAAGGATACTGGTCACACCGGATTAGGGCTCACCCTAAAGACCTTATCTTGACTTGATTACCTCTGCAAAGACCCTATTTACAAATAAGATCACATTCACAAGTATCAGGTCCCAGGTGCTGGGACTTTGATATATCATTTTTGGGGACACAATTCAATCTATAATACCTGTTGCCTTAAAAAAATCACACAAATTTATGATAACATAATTTCCATGGGTCAGGAGTCTGGGCAAGGGTTAGTTGGGTCTTCTCAGGATCTCACAGAGCTCAAGTTGTTACCCAGACTGTGTTTTCACTGGGAGCTCAGATTTCTATTCTAAGTTCATTGAGACTGTTGAGAGACCAGTTCTATGCAAATGCAGAACTGAAGTCTCCATTTTCTTGCTGGCTATTATTGATGAGGGATTGCTTGCAGCTCTTGAGGCCACCCTCAGGTCTTTGCCTGTGTCACCCCCCTCACAATATGGCAACTTATTTTTTCAAAGCCAACGGGAAAATTTTCTGACTTCATCCAGTCTCTGACCTATAGATCCTCTTTGAAAGTGCTTAGTTGATTAGTTCAAGACCGCCCTAGATAATTTCCCTTTTTATTAGCTTAAAATCAATTGATTAGGGACCTAATTACATCTTCACTTTTGCTGTATAACAATCTAATTGCAGAAATGACATCATATCATATTCACAGGTTCTGCTCAACTCAAGGGTAGGGAATTATACAGGCTAAGTACTACAAGGGCACAGGAATCTCGGAGATAACATTAGAACTCTGACTGCCCCACTTAGATTCAAGAAAATATGATTAATCATGTTTATATCCAGGTAAACTACTAATTAATGGAACAGAAGAAATAAAAATATTCTTTGGCATATACAGCCTCAGAATATTTATCACGAAGGCCCTCTTTGAAAGCATTCTTGGAGAAAGTATTCTGACAAAAGAAAAACTAATCATGGAGAACACTAGAATTATGGGAAGGAAGGGTGAGTAATTCTAAATTAAGTTTATTGATATCTAGATCAGCAATGATATTAGGAAAGAGAATAAAACATCTGCAGCATTCCTAGCTAAAACCTTAAAGTAACATAACGCTAGAGAATGGGCAGAGAGAAGCAATAGAGAGGTATGTCTGGAGTTTCTGAATGAAATATAAACATTGCTAAGCTTAAGAAATGAATAGGTAAAATTAACTTCAAATGAGTTATGTTAGGTGTAATCAGAATAAAAAAATAATAACATAGAATTTTCAAACCAGTTAAAAATATTATATAAATATTTTAATATGTGTAATTGAAGGGAGAAAAAGAGAAAAGAAAGAAAAACAAAATGTGATTTTGGTTAAGTGTTAAGAAAACTTTTTCCTATTCTTCATATGAATTTGACTTATTAACTTTCTAGCTTTCCCTCTCTGTAAACCTGATAAAATTGGAGTATCAACTGTATGACTAGGCAACATTACTTAAGGTAAAATTAGCTACTGGTTAGTAAATTAGAGCTGCATTTGGAGAACTATAAATAAATGTCGAGGTAACCGGAACTTTGTGTTTTCCTGATGGTGGAGCTCGTGCCTTTCAAAAATATTCTTCTAGAGTTGTTACAGGAGGTATTAGCTCATGTGTGGCACGAACTTTCCAAACCAAAATGAAACCCATGCCACCGGTGTGATTCTGGTCTCCTGGCACCTGAGCTCACAGAGGGATCAGAGAATAGCTGGATAGCTATATAAACTGCTGCAAAGATCACTCCTAATGTAAAGGAAACCTGATACTTTCATGATGACAAGCTGTATTTCTTGTCCTACATCCTTTTAAGTGACTCTGATGCCAAATGTGAACTTTTTAGTGCTATGAGTTGGAATGTTTGGTTGAACCTATAAGATTCTCTGGTGGGCATTGTAGTGATAAAGAGAAAAATGATAATAAAATTAAAACTGAATATAATATTAATTAGAAAATGTAAATAAATGAGTTAAAATTATTGGTCAAATTCAGATTATCAGATTCAATTATAAAAGTCCAAGAATATATGTTATATAATGGATTACAAAAAAATCAAAAGATATGACTAAGTAAAAAATCTCAAGGATGGTAAATAAAGGCAATGAAAATTGAACCAGAGGATAGCCGCTGTAGCAATTTAATAAATGTCCAAAAATATTTAGGTTAAATATTACCCTAAGGAATGTGAAGAATATTGGTAAAAGAATTCATAAATTTAGAAAATGTTATTGTGTGTTTGAAAATATGTGCATCTAACTATATAGCCTGAAATAATTATTGACAAAACTTCAGGGAGAAATATAAAAATTCACAATTATTCTTTGAGAATTTAACAAACCATTTTCAGAATCTGCTAGGTCAAGAAAACAAATAATAGGAGTATTGAACTTTTGAGTAACATGATTAATAAGCTCTTGGGGGACTCCTGGGGGCCACCTGAGAATTCTGCCTACCATAGTCTTCACTCTGGCCATAGAAAATTCATATTCCTCCCACATGTGACATACATTGACCCCCTTCCAAGGACCCAAGAGTTTAATACCATTATAGCATCAACTCAAATCACCTAAGTCAGGTATAGATGAGGCTACTGAGTATAATCTATTATGTTCAGCTCATGGGACGTAATTCCTGGCCATCCGTGGGACTGTGAAACTAGAGACAAGTTCCTTGCCCCCATACTGCCGATGTGCAATGGAGGACAAGCATAGAATGATAACTGTAGATATTGATCAAAAAAAGGGGAAAATGGAAGCATAAAAGAGTCACTGGTGCAAAATAGTTCTGAAATCTAGCCAGGCAAATTTTAGGATTTTCTTCAGTAGGTTTTAAAGCCTAGGAATGATTTTCCTTCATTCTCAGCTCTGCCCTCTTAGTTCTTGCTTCCCCTCCCTAAGTCATCGTGTTTTTTCAGAAAAGTCAGTGCTTACGTGCAGCTGAGTTGTTTTATCAACTTGTTTCCTGCCAGTAGAAATTTGAAGGTCTGAAAGCCTCCTTTCATTTTGCACTTTCTCTGTCCCTTTTAGTCCAAGTTGGAAGTGACTCTGCTGAAACAATTTTCTCCAGAATTTGGAGGGTTGTCTGTGGATTTCCCTTGTAGTTACTCTATTTGGTAAAAGTCAGATCCACAGATCTTTTAGAAATAATCCCCTTCTCTTTCATGGCCCCCTGCTGAGATGGCTGAGGATCAGCATCCTTAAGCTTTAGAAACCCTCTGGTTTGGTTGGGATTTGTGAGATGCAGTCTCCATTCATGGAAAGAGCCCTTTGTATACTGAGTATCTGACCTTTTGATCTTCCTGGGGTTTTATCAAAATGCTATATGGTCCATACGCAGTCATTTTTGTATGTCACACTTTCAGCAACCATTTCTGACTTTTGGAATATTTTGCTACCCAGAGGGGCTGCAAATTTTCAAAATCATCCAGTTCTTGTTCCTCATTGTTAAACAATTCTTTCCTCAATTTATCTCTCTCCTCTCACATTTTATCATATGCAGCAAGAAGAAAGCCGATGGTACCTTTAACATTTTCCTCAAAAATCTCCTAAACTAAATATCAAATTTGTCGTTTACAAGTTCTGCTTTGTACATAATTTCGGGACAGAACTTCACTAAGCTTACTGCCTCTATATAACAAGTATCTCCCTTTCTTGTTTCCAAAAGTACTTGTTTCTGAGTTTTTTCCAGCAGCGTTAATAGTCTATGAAAGGCAACACAGGCTTTCTCTATCAAGCTCCCCAAACTTCTTTCAGCCTTCACCCACTGCCAGATCCAAAGCCACTGCCACATTTTTAGGTATTTGTTAGAGCATCACCTCACTTCCAGATACCAAAATTTCCATTAGTTTTCTATTCCAGCATAACAAATTACCACAAACTTGATTGAAGAAGACAATTTAGAGCCAAGAATCCAGGTATAGTTTAGCCGGTTCTTCTGTTTAGGGTATTACCAAGCTGAAATGAAGGTGTGAGCCAGGACTGCAATATCATCTGAAGCTCAAGGTCCTCTTCCAGGCTCACTGGGTGGCAGAATTCATTTCCTTTGGCTGGATGATTTAGGTCCCTGTTTTCTTGCTCTTGGTTGAGGACTGTTCTTAATTCTTGGAGACATAGAAAGGGTGAGAAAAATAGACAGGTAACAAAAATTATATCAGGATATGGGAAAACCTAGAAAAAGTTAGAAGGTAATGTAAAGCCAGCTTGGGGTTGTTACACAGAATACTTTATTAGACTATACTTTATTAGAACTATAGTCTGTACTATATTTATTTCTATATAGTACGTACTGTATTTATTAGAACTGTAGTCTATGCTACTATACTTTATTATGACTATTGTCACCACGCTATACATTATATCCCCATGACTTATTTATTTTATAACTGGAGGTTTATAATTTTTGACCCCCTTCACTCATTTCACCCACCCACCTCCCCCTGCCTCTGGAAACCACCAATATGTTCTCTGTATCTAAGAGTTCAGATTTTGTTTTGTTTTGTTTTTTACATTCCATATATAAGTGAGATCATATGGTATTTGTCTTTATTTGTCTAACTTATTTCACTTAGCATGGTTCCTTCAAGGTCCATCGATATTATTGCAAATGGTCAGAATTCCTTCTTTTTTATGGCTGAATAATATTCTAATATATATATATATCATATCTTCTTTAACCATGCATCTGCAATGATGGACACTTACATTGTTCCCATGCTTTGGATATTGTAAATAATGCTGCCATGAACATGGGGTGCAATATCTTTTCAAGTTAGTGTTTTTGTTTTCTTTGAATAAATACTTAGAAGTATAATTGCTGGATCATATGGTAGTTTTATTTGTAATTTTTTGAGCAACCTCCATACTGTTTTCCATAGTGGCTGCACCAATTTACATTCCCACCAACAGTGCACAAGGGTACCCTTTTATCCACATCCTTGCCAACACATGTTACTTCTCTTTTTGATAATAGCCATTATAACAGGTGTAAGGTGATATCTCATTGTGATTTTGGTGTACAGTTCTCTGATGATTAGTGATATTGAGCACCTTTTCATGTACCTGTTGGCCATCTGTATGTCTTCTTTGGAAAAATGTCTATTCAGATCCTCTGCACATTTTTTAATCAGACTATTTGTTTTTTTACTATTGAGTTATATGAATTATTTATATATTTTGGATATTAATCCCCTATCAGATATATGATTTGCAAATACTTTTACCCATTCAGTAGGTGGTCTTTTCTTTTTGCTGATGATTTCCTTTGCTATGCAGAAGCTTTTTAGTTTGATATAGTCCCACTCTGTTGATTTTTACTTCTGTTGCCTTTCCTTTTGGTGTTGAATCCAAAAAACGATCACCAAGACAGATGTCGAGGAACCTACCATCTATGTTTTTTTCAAGGAGTTTTATGGTTTCAGGTCTTACGTTCAAATCTTTAATCCATTTTGAGTTAATTTTTGTGTATGGGTAAGAGAGTGGTCCAGTTTCATTCTTTTGCAAGTGGCTGTCCAGTTTTCCAAACAATATTTATTGAAGAGACTATCTTTTCCCTATTGTGTAATCTTCACTCCTTTGTCATGTATTAAAAGATAAGAATTCAAAAACAGAAAAGGAGAGAGGTCAAAGTATTATAATAAATAATATAAGCAAATTTAGAGAATAAAACTAAAAGGGAAAGAATGAAGCAACTGACCTGACAATAATCTTTTTCCTAATGTGAGAGGAGGGTAGGCTCCAAGAAGGAAATAGGGCAGGTGACCTATTCCAATATTCTTATAAACGTTGTCATAGACAATTGGAAAACAAGTGAATTATTTTTGTTATTGAGAAAGATAAATTTAGAAACTATTTTCAGAATGATGCACATGACCTGATTGTTTATGTTAAACAAACATGAAATTTTAGATTATGGGAGATTATCTCCCAGGAAAATGTCGAATAAGCTGCATAACTATCTGCATATAAAATGTAGATTTTTTCATAACTGAGTTCTTTCCTTCTGCTTAAGTGAAGTGAACCATCCTCATCACTTAGAAACTTCATCAGATAAAGAGAAGCAGGATCTGGGGAGATGTAGTAAGAATCCTGGACCACTTTCTGTGACTCTTAATTTCCTCTATCCTTGGAATTTTAGTAAAGCTTGACAGTGGATAAGATGCCTGATACATGAAAGTCTGATTTAACAATCTGGTCCTTTGTATAAGTTCAGAGACTGTGGAGGTTTAGAACTGGTGAAAACTGGTGAAAAGCTGAAGGGAAAACACCAGAGGACATGGGAGAAAAGCCAAAATGATACAATTGGTTCAGCATATTACAAGAGAAGTAAGAGGCAAATTATATATATCTAATGAGGGAATCTCAAATCAATAGTGTCATATCACGAGAAGAGTTAATTCAAGTGGAAGCAGGGAAGGCAGATGCATTTAGCCTTTGTGTCATTATTCTCAATTAAACAAAAAATTGTATCAAACACCGGCTACCAAAAATTTATCTGGAAAAAAATGAGAGAAATTCATATTTCCAAGTGACAGCCATCCTACTCCCAAAAATTCTGATGCTGTGAGTTTGAGGTAGGGCCATAGAGACTTGCACTGTGAATAAGCATTTGACATGAAACTGATATAGTTAGTCCACAGTTTTGAGCCTTTACTACAAAAGATTATGTGAAATATTTTTGGAAATCAGAAAATTCTGTAGTAATACTGTTACACTATTTTATTTGATATTTTTTTCTTGTTTGATAATTTTTGTTAAAATTACTAACCTATAGATTTAACCTATTTATGGATAGTCTATTGTATTTATTATAAACTGATAATGAAGCTTTTATTTACTATCTTAGGTTTTTAAATATGCAGATCCATAGAAATGTTGTTATATTGAGTTCATCCTTGCTACCTAAACATGTATCATTATTGTTATGAACTATATATTTCTAAACTTTTAAAACAAATATTTATTGAGCACACACTATGTTCCAGACATAGTTTTAGTCACTTGGGATTATTGACCAAGTCAAATAAAAATTCTTGCCTTTCTGAAGCTTACAGTTTAATGAGGAGAGGCAGATGACAAACAATAAAGATAATAAACAGTGTAGCATGTTATAAAGTGATAAGTGCTGTGGAAGAAATAAATAAGAGAGAAGGGAAGAAGGCTCAGAAGTGTGTGGCATGAGATATTGCAGAATATGGCACTACATATGGTGGTAGGAACAAAAATTACTGAGAAGGTTGAGAAACTAGTTGAAGAAGGTAAGGGACTTCTGTGCAAATGTCTGGAGCTGGACTGTTGCAGACAGAGGAAAAAGCTAAAGTAAAGGTGGCACTATAGCAATGGACCTGGTATGTCAGAGAAGCAGGATGCATGAAATAGAGACTATGAGAGGATGATGCATCATGGAACTGAGGAGTGGGTGATATCATAGAGGACATTGCAAAGACTTTGGCTTTTATTTAAGTGAAACGGACTGAAGTGGCATATTTTTAAATGATTTTCTGTTAGAATCAGGCTTGGGCAGGGAAAATATGCCACCAGGAAGAAGAGTTAGTATGCTATTTTTATGTTTCAAGTGAGAGGTGGTGGTTGCTGAGCAAGGTGATAGTGGTGAAGGTAGGGAGAAGTGGTAGGACTCTGGATATATGTTTGGTTAAAGTCAGAGGGTCTGTCAGTTGTCATACTGTGGCAGCTGCATTTTGCTATGATGCTGAAAGCTATGCATGCACTGACAACAAAACAAAATCAGGGGCTGGCCTGGTGGCATAGTGGTTAGGTTTGCTTGCCCCATTTCAATGGCCCAGGGTTCACTGGTTCAGATCCTGGGTGTGAACCTACACATCACTCATTAAACCAAGATGTGGTGGCATCCCACATAGAAGAACTAGAAGGACTTACAACTAGGATATACAACTAGGTACTGGGGATTTGGGGAAACAAGCAAACAAACAAGACGAAGATTAGCAAAAGATGTTAGCTCAGGGCCAATCTTCCTCACCAAAATAAATAAATAAATAAATAAAGGCCATACCCTTAAAAAAAAACAAAGTCAGTGGACTTCCTAATTAATCTGATAAAAGATGCAAGAGAGAAATAAAGGAGTTAAAGATGACATCAAGGTTTCTGGCCAGACCTATTGAAAAGAATGGAATTGCCATTAACTTTGATGGCAAATGTGGAAGGAAGAGTTTATGTTTGGGCATATTGAGTTTGATATGTCTAATAGACACCCAGCTGAGGATGGAGAGTAGGCAAGTGTCAACAAGAAATCGAAATTTGGGGACCGGCCCGGTGGCGCAGCGGTTAAGTTTGCACGTCCCACTTCTCGGCAGCCCGGGGTTCGCTGGTTTGGATCCCGGGTGCGGACATGGCACTGCTTGGCAGCCATGCTGTGGTAGGCGTCCCACGTATAAACTAGAGGCAGATGGGCACGGATGTTAGCTCAGAGCCAGGCTTCCTCAGCAAAAAGAGGAGGACTGGCAGTAGTTAGCTGAGGGCTAATCTTCCTCAAAAAAAAAAAAAAAAAAGAAATTTGGGCAAAAGGTCTAGAATGAAGCATAAAAATGGTATTTCAAAGCCATGAGGCCAGATGATCTTTTCTGCAACAGCAATATTACTAATGTGGCAATGTCAGCATTTTCCCCATTATAGTTTCAGGAACTGTTATAGCAACTTTACATTTTACCTTATGCCTTTCTGAGTTTTGCATATTCTGTCTTTTTATTTACACATTGCAGAGAGCTGCTAATGACTTATTAATATAGTCTCCCCTAAAATTATTACCATATGGCCCCTCTGTTCAAACATTGCGATTTTGCTAGCTCCTATCCATTTTAGCATCTTGTTCAAAATTGTTCTCTCTGATTTTAAAATTCCCCTTTGCTTTAGTTCATTCTGTTTCCTAATGCCAAGTTTCCATTATTTTTTAATTTTACATATAATTTATTAATTTTTAAAACATTGTGCCAGAGAAAACAAGGTTAGAAACACATGCCAGGCTCAGAGTAAATTTTAATGGCTCAGATGGCAAACAGAGTTACATAAACATTCCAGATACATATATGAATTTTATACCAGAAAATAAAATCCAAACATGTGAATAATACCTTCATGATTTTTTAAGAGAAAATAAACCAAAGTAAAAAGTAATGGAAACATATTTGAACTTTCTATCAATTTGAGTTGTTAGAAAGAATGCAATAAAAATATATATTGTTTTTGCTAAGTAATTTCCCCTAATATGATATTTTAAAAATGCATTTAAACATAAACTAATGTTAAGAACTTACAATAAAATATGTCCTATCTGTTCAGATGTGGAAAAAAATAAATCACGTAAAACTAAATCATGTTAGTAGAGCTTAAAAACTCTTCTAAGGAATAGGAAATAGTTGAACAGACAAACGTTATTAAAAGAAAAATATATTTGCATTCTACCCTTTTTACTAAATCATGTTAGTAGAGCCTAAAAAGTCTTCCATGAAATAGGAAATAGTTGAACAGACGTTGAATGTTATTAAAAGAAAAATATATTTGCATTCTACCCTTTTTTGGGAAGGAGAGTTAGATGTAAGATGAATACTAATAAAATTTGGTCTTATTATAACTGTTGTGAAAAAACAAAATTCAGCTGCGTTGGGGCTGATCCTGTGGCATAGTGATTGAGTTCCACGCACTCTGCTTTGGTGGCCTGGGTTTGTGGGTTTGGATCATGGATATGGACCTATATCAATTTTCAACTATGCTGTGGCAGCAACCCACATATAAAGTGGTGGAAGATTGGCACAGATGTTAGCTCAGCACCAGTCTTCCTCAGCAAAAAAAAAAAAAAAAAAGGAAAAAAATTCACCTGAATAAATTTGAAGATCTAATTGGCTTTATTAAATGATTCATGAATTGGGCAGCATCTCATCTAGCAAATAGAAAGGTGCTCTGAGGAGTTGTACAAAACAGAATGTTTTTATAGGCAGAAGGGTGGGGCAAGGAAGTTATTAGCAAAAGAAAAGAAAGGATTGTTCAGATGAGGTCATCTTTTTTTGGATAAGGGGAAAGACAGGGGTTTTATCATGCAGATCGCCTCACTAGAGCTAATCGGGGAAATTTACATTGACTGTTAAAAAGGTCACATTCCTGGGATAGGTTGAGTGTGTAATTAGGTCTTAGTTTGCTGTCATGGGGGCAAGTGAGTTCCTTTTGGGCCTGTTATTTCTTTTTTAGCACTATTTATTAGTGTATTCACATTTCTACAGTTTATTTAATAAAATTTATGTATGTATACATAGAATACATATATGTACATAGAATATATGTATTTTAAGTATGTGTACAGATGGATAGATAGATAGAGATATAAAAACATCGTCTAATACCTTAGATCTGTACCATTAACTTTTCCCCTTTTACACTGATTTTTTGGACACTATTCCCATTGAGAAGGGAGGGTCTATTTTCACAGTTTCTTGAAACTGTGTAGAATTTTGTAACTTTTTCAACCAATAGAGAGAATGTGGCAAAAGTAACAATATATGACCTCCTAGTCAAGGTCATAACTAATGCAATTTTGCTGGAGTTCTTGCTTTTGAATCCTCCAGACACCAAGCAAGAAGTCTGGCTTCTTTGAGCCAGTCATGCGGTGAGGAAGCCCAATCTAGCCCAGTGTGTAGAGGTCCTGCAGCGATAGAGGGACAGATGCTTGGCTATCCCCAGCTGTTCCATCCCCCACTGTTCCAGTTTCAGTCACCATCTGACTGCAGTGACATGAGAGCGCATGAGACAGCAGTTCAGTGAAAACTTTTCTAAATTATTGACCTAAAGAAACTGTAATAGATAACAAAATAATTGTTATTTTAAGATACTAGTTTTGAGAGTGTCTGGTTACACAGAAATAGCTAACCAGAGGAAACATCATGAAATCTCTTTCATTAAGGTCAATGTAGCTGAGACTGAGTTAGCATGAGAGACTCCATGTCTAACCACCCCCCACGCCCCCACCGCCCATCGTATTGTCACAGTATGCCTCGGAGAAACACTTACAACTGCATGTAGGCAAGCTAATCAGTAACTAGTCAGTACCCAGTAGAGGAAATGACTTGTTAGCAGAAGATTTAAGTCCTCTGCCCAAACTCTTCCTCTCTCCCTGATAAGAAAATTAACTAATGTTTTCTTAGATTCCTCAGGAATATCACATTCAGCAGATCTGAAACTTTTGTCTATGGAGAGGGACCCAATGGTCTGCAGTCATCCAACACCTGGCAGTCCTGAGCCCCCTCCCCAAACCCGTTTGCCTTATATAAGTCATTTCCAAATCAGTTCCCCTTTAAGATGGTTTATTTTGGGATGATAGTCCACCATCTTCCAAGCAGCTAGCTCATCGCTTAAATAAAATTTCCTCTCTCTCCACTGCCTTGCCTCTTGATAGAATGGCTTTATCTCACGGCAAGCAGATTGAGCCCTTGCTCGGTACCACAGCTACTGCTGTTACTAAATACTCAATGTGCCTGCAGCAGAGCCTGGTATTGAGTTCTTGATATAGCACCATCTCTCAACTAGCTAGCCATTTGGTGGCAGTTTGATTATATTTGATCTCTTTCCACCCTGGAGGGGGCTGAAATTTGTTCTTACTGGAATTGACATCTATTCCAGACATAGTTTTGATTTTCTTGGCTGGAGTACCTCTGCCAGCGCCATTATCTGAAAGTTTGCAGATGGCATGATGTCCTTTGATGAGATGTCTGATTTCATTGCAAAGATGGTGTGACAATAGGCACATAAACAAGATTCGCTTTTGTTTGCATATATATTGCAGCACCTAGATGCAGCTAAGCTAATAGTATAACAGTAGTGCCAAGGCTAGACTGTCAACTCAGGAATGACAGCCTGTGGGGTGATGTCTTCCAGAATTTGGTATAAGTACTAAACTTATGATTGATATGTGTGGTGCTATGCACCCTAGAGTTAGAATGCACAAGTTTTGTAATCAAAGGGTAGAAATAGGATTGGACCTCTCACTACCACTCCTAGCCACCAGTGTGTGAAATTTGTGCTTGCTATCTATGCAATTTTACACTCTGCCAGATTAGAGGTGCTGGTTCCTAAGAGGAGCATGCTTCTGCTAAGGGAAATTGTGAAGACGTGCCCCACTTCCTAATAACACCAAATTCAAAACAGACTCCTACTTCTTTAATCTCTCCCAAATCACCCAGCACAGGCCTACATCCTATAACAAGACCATCTCAGTTGCATGATTAGGTATTCTCTCTTCCTATAGCAAGCTAATAAATCTAACTTTGTTTGATTTCATGTGTGTTCTTAATGGTTGTCAGCTATGGATATCACCAATATATTTGAGACCTTTACTCAAAATTATAAGCTGGTAAGGAGGAGGGGGATGTTGTCTAGATGGTCCTTTAGAAATCTTTGGATCAGATCATTTGGATTAATGCTTATTTCACCTGTAATAAAAAGCATACTATTATATCTGGGAACAGCTCAAATCTGGAAGTTGTACTCTGTAGTAATTGCATATAAATGCTATTGCTAGTACTATACCTATTACTACATTGTAGTCTAAGGCTTGACAGTTATTTTTTTCCTTTTTGTAATGCAAGTGCCTGACTTAAGCTTTGATTGCTGAGGCATCTATTTCAAAGAGGCATCCACTTCAAAGATGGCAATCTCCAATAAACACATTGTCATCCACTCTACTAGATAAAAAGTCAGGCTGTGCACCCCACCCCCGACCCCCGGGCTCCATCATTTTACACATCTTGGTTGCTTTCAGTAGCTAATCATTTAGGTCCCTTGTTTTTTCTCTTTAAATTTAAATTCCCACTTTTATGTTTTAAATTCAGCAATAATGAGTGAGCCCACCATTGACCCCAGTAAAAGCAGAACCCCAGGCTCCTGTGATCTCTCTCTTTCTCTCTCTACCCTAAACCTCACTGTGTGCCATGTGCTTTCCAGGTCTTGTGAGTAATTAAACATTTATTTTCTTTTTCTTCAAAGTTTCCTGATGGTTACAGCTGAAGGGTATCTTGAAATCGTAATATGAACCACAAGGGCTGGTCCAGCCACAACATTGGTTATTGATAATCTGAGACCAGAATGCAAAATATACATGATCTAGAAAAATAATGTTTTGTAAGTCAAGTACTTTTAACTATAGAATTTGAAGAATAGCACACATACATTATATATAAACTGAATCATTATTGCATTTTTAATTTAAATCAGTTTTTGTGCCATGTGTCTTACCGTGGATGCAAGATTGATGTGGTGTCATCTGAACAGTTCCTTCTACAGGAACCAGAAAAAAAGTAACAACAGTAATAGAGGCAGCAGGATCAAAATCTTGTTTTTGTGATTAATCGCAGATTTTCCTTATAATCTACAACAGCTGGGAATCTCTGTATTGAAAGGTGACTGGAGTACTTTCAAGCATGGTGAGAGTTTTAAGTGATTGAGTAGAATGTCTCTAATTTATCAAAATCTCTAATGTTGCTACGTTAGAGGCACTTCTGACCAAAGAAAGATGAAAAATTCACAATAAACCAAATCTGAAGCAGACTTTTTGGAAGTGTCAAGTTTTGTAATATAAGATTTCAGAAAAATGTAAAACCTAAACAAATGCCCTTTCTGGGTTTGCACCAAATCATGGAGAACTCTTTGATTAAAAACCAGACAATGAAATGTTCACATTGCTTTGACTAAGTTCATATGGGTTTGTAAATAGAAATTCATGTTGATTGATAAATAGTTTATTCAAAAATGCAAATGTGTGTTTACGCATTTTGCTGTTTTATTTTGCCAATTAGGAAGGCTCAACCAAGACAGCAGGGAGTAAAGGAGTCTTTAGGAAGATGTGAAGAATAATAAGCTATATAGATTTTTCCAGTGAATATTTATTCTCTCTTTACATATCTGCACTATAGGCATTTCAAATATTGCAATAGATGAAATGATAATAAAAATATCCAAAAAGTAATTTAGAATTCCTCTTTTGTCTCTACAACATTTGTCATAATCAAAATGAAACTCACATGCCATTGTTGTAGTCCCTCTTGTTAAGAAAATATTTTTATATGCCCCAATATAACAGTTAAAAATCTCTGTGGGGAATTTAATTTTGATCTTTTAAAGCAACAGTAAAGACAATATATTCTGAGAATGTTAAATTGTCTGTGACTGTTCAGACAACACACTAAATTCATACCAAGTGTCATCCCTCCAGGACTCAAATGTCATGTTATGGAACTAGCATAAGAACCATGGAGTAAATGGAGAGTATAATAATGAATGTTGACTGTTAAAAAATGTATTTCTACCCTTACTTTTTACAGTGTTTTTATTTCTGGACATAAATCAAGTACTGAATTGTTCTGTCAGACTATATCATAAATATATAATCCATGTTGATTTATATTCTGATTATACAAACCATTTTCCTAGTGATAAGGGATTAGTTTTCCACTCTTTGAGCAGTGCCTAAATGGGTTTCAAATAAAAAAAGGCATTGCACAAAGAAATCCATTCCATCCCCCATTAACTTATAAAAGCTTATCATCAAGTTTAGTGTTATTAAATGCTTCTTAGAAATAGTGTGGGGCCGGCCCAGTGGCCAAGTGGTTAAGTTCGCAGGCTCCGCTTTGGCAGCCCAGCGTTTTGCCGCTTCGGATTGGATCCTGGGTGTGGACCTAGTGCTGCTCATCAGGCCATGCTGAGGTGGCATCCCACACAGCACAACCAGAAGGATCTACAGCTAGAATATACAACCATGTCCTGGGGAGCTTTGGGGAGAAGAGAAGAAGAAAAAAAGAAGATTGGCAACAGATGTTAGCACAGGTGCCAATCATTAAAAAAAATAAAAGAAATAATGTAATTAAAATATGAAGTCCATGGGTGGTATTTTTTTACAGAACAGTTGGCCTTCCATATCTGCAGGTTATGAAACCACAGATGGAAAGGCCTATGATGGTTGAGTCTGAACATGTACAGACTTTTTTCTTGTCATTGTTCTCTAAACAATACAGCATAACGACTATTTACATAGCATTTACATTCTATCAGGTATTATAAGTTATCTAGAGATGATTTAAAGTATATGAGAGTATGTGTGTAGATTATACGCAAACACTACACCAATTTAAAGAAAGGTCTTGAGCATCCACGGTCCTGGAACAAATCCACTGTTGATACCGAGGAATGACTGTATATTTCAGTCTTCATTATAATCTGTTAATAGATCAATAGGCAATGACCTGAAGTAGACGGATAAAAACTTCAGAGGAGTACAGAGGGCAATACTCTAAGACCTTGCACATGCTATGTAAAATTTACATAGTTATTTTGCAAATAGATCAACTTATCTACAAATTTTTACGATTCAATAAGTTTTATAAGCAAGGGAAAAAGATATATTTAGCACTGACAGCACTAATGTTAAAGTTGTTAGATACTGATATTAAGTTTCTGAAATTTACATGAAAATATTTAATTAATAATACTTTGGTTAACAGAATGGTATTATAAAAATATCATTTTGAGTCACTTTCTCAATTTGACCCAAGATTTAACTTCATTTTTTTAATTCCATGGAATTTTCTATTGTATTGTGGTGATTAAAAGTATCTTATTTTTTAATCCCTGAAACCAGATTTTTCTCTCCCTTTAGATGGATCCCTTCTTCTAGTATTCATTTTGTGCCCGTCTGTATAGGTGGTTGATCTACTACATTTCCTATATATTTGCCTTTACCAGTGATATTTTTTCTTTGACAATTTTCTTATTTCTATTTGTGGCCTTTTCTTTTCTACTTGAAGAAGTCCCTTTAACATTTCTTGTAAGTCCAGTTTAATGGTGATGAACTCCTTTAGTTTTTGCTTGTCTGGAAAACTTTCTCTCTCCTTCCATTCTGAATGATAACCTTGCTGAGTAGAGTATTGGATGTAGTTTTTTTTTTTCCTTTTAGTGCTTTGAATATATCATGCCACTCCCTTCTAGCCTGTAAGATTTCCACTGAAAAGTCAGCTGATGGCCTTATGGGGTTTCCCTTTACATAACTTATTGCTTTTCTCTTGTAGCTTTTAAGATTCTTTATCTTTAATTCTTGACATTTTAATTATAATATGTCTTGATGTGGGCCTCGTTAGGTTCATCTTGTGTGATACTTTCTATGCTTCCTGTACCTGGATGTCTGCTCCCTTTCCCCAGGTTAGGGAATTTTTCAGCTATTATTTCTTCAAATAAGTTCTCTGCTCCGTTGTCTCTCTCTTCTCCTTCTGGGACACCTATAATGCGAATGTTAGTAGGCTTGATGTTGTCCCAGATGTCCCTTCGACTGTCCTTGTTGTTTTTAATTCTTTTTTCTGTTCAGTTGGGTGATTTCCTCTACTCTGTCCTCCAGATGGTTGATCCCTTCTTCTGTGTCATCTACTCTGCTTTTGATTCCTTCTAGCAAATTGTTCATTTCTGTTATTGTATTATTCAACTCTGATTGGTTCTTTTTGATATTTTCTAATTCTTTATTGAAATTCTCACTGTGTTCATCTATTCTTCTCTTGAGTTCAGTAAGCATCCTTATGTCCATTACTTTGTATTCTTTGTCAGGTAGATTGGTTATCTCTGTTTCAGTTAGTTCTTTTTATGAGGATTTGTCTTGTTCTTTTATTTGGAACACATTTCTTTGTACTTCATTTTGTTAGCTTCTCTGTACTTGTTTCTACGTATTAGATAGATTAGGTACTTGTCCTGATCTTGGAAATGTGGCCTTATGTAGAAATGTCTTATGGGGCCCAGCAGTGTGTTCCCCTCTCATTACCCATGCTAGATGCTCCGGGGGTGTCCCCTGTGTGGGTTGCCTGTGCCCTTCCATTGTTGTGGGGCTGCTATTTCTGTGAGCACATGGATATGAGCGACTTTCCCCCAGGCTGTCTGGTTGCAAGGCCCAGCAATGTGTGGCTACTGTGGCACACTATTAAGTGAGGTAGGCCTCTGGTGCAGGTTGGCTACGTGGCCCAGCAGTGCACAACTGCCTTGTGTGTGCTGGTGGATGGGGCAGGTCCTTGCACTAAAAGACTAGAGAAAGGATTCCAAAATGGTGTCTGCCTGCCAAAATCTGTGTCAGCATGGCTGAACAAGGTCACACAAATGGCTGCCACTAGTGTCTCAGTCCTGTGGGCAAGGGGGCTCCAACCAGCTCCTGCCTCTCTGGGATATGCTCTGAGCTCAGTGAGTCTCTTTTATCAACGAACTATGCACTTTCCAATTTGGTGGTTTTGTACTGGTTTCTGGGTCAAGTGAGTTTGTATGTGGGACCTTTTAAGAGCATGTTTTCCTTTCCCTGAAGTTCTATAGTTGTTCTGGGTATATTCTCTGTTAGTTTTCAAAGCAAGATGTTTTGGGATCTCATCTCTCTTGTGCTGGATCCAAGGGCTAGGGTGCCTAATGTGGAGCTCTAATCCCCTGCTTTGCTGGGAAAAACTCTATACCTTTGATATTGCTCCTGACCACGAAGGACTGCAGCTAAATTGTGGGTTTTTCCCTCAGCAGGACTGTATCTCTGCCTCTTCCTCCCCCTCTCAGTGCTGTCTCTGGCTGTGGGGTTTCTTTCCATCCAGTTTCTAGATCTCTCTCTGAGGAAATTATTCCACATGTAGTTGTAGGTTTTTTTGTTCTGTGGGAGGAGGAAAGCTCAGGATTCTTCTATGCCGCCATTTTCCAGAAACTCCCCTTTGGTGTTTATTTGTAACTGAGTCATTAGTTCATGCTAAATAATCACTTGTTGATAAATTATACCATATATCTGCTAATGTCTTTACCTTGTTTTGGGGATATCTTTGTAGTGATATTCCCAACTTAGTTAGAGTTACAACCAACAACCATGTAAATGAGACCCAGAGATGGAATATCAGAAAGAAGAGGGCAACTGGGTGATTCTTTATCATGCGTTTATCACCATTGAGGACTTCAGTGATTAATTTTCTGGGTAGTAAATTTGTTTGGAAACAGTATATTTCATCTGACAAACACCTAGAAAAATGATCTCTTTAAAACCAGATGTCTCTTTGTCACCTCATACTAGAATTGTAGCCACTTCAAGACTCTCCAAAAATTTCTCACCAGTAGTGGAGTTGGAACACTTTTAAGTCTCACTTTACCTCTGACACTTCCTGGGCTCTGCATATATCTTTTCAAAATCTCAGGCCTAGATAAATCCATGATTATGCTTATCCTTGTCAACATCAGCCACCCTCCAAAATACAAGGTCTTCAAGTCAATTCCAGTCCATATTATCACACAATTTCACATCTGACCCTATATTCCTCTACATGCTCCTTGTCTTCATTTCATTACTGACATTTCATTCCTTGTATTCTCTATAAATTAATAACCACACCTCTCCTTCAGGATGTCTTTGCTAAAAAAAGCTTCATTCTTATTCCCACAACAAACCTGGCTCCTCTAGGAGAATAGTATTTTCTCAGAAATACTCGCATGTGTGTCTTGCCTACTAATGATATATACCACAGTACTTTGGCTATAGAACCAGCATCTGCCCATGCCTTGTTTCACCACTTGAGGATACTAAGGATGTCTTGATTCCAACTATGGTTTTCAAACTCTTCATGTTCCTCTTTTATATAAAAACTCCTCTTCATTTTATGTTTATGTTGAGTTCTACCTTTATCTTTATTGCTCTTTGTTGAGATCATCTACTTTCTTCTTCCCTCTATATCCACACTTTCTTCCACCGATAAATGCTTTTGGAACCAAACTGATAGATTTTCTCTCTAATTCAAGTGAGGCTTTCTTTCTAGAAAAGTGTAACATTCATGTAAGTGACCAACCAATGGCTCAATCACATTTTTCTCACTTTGGATGGATTCCTTCTTCTAGTATTCTGACTGTGTGCCTATTTGTGAATGAGTCAGTAGTTTATGCTTAATAATCACTACTACGATTAGACTATGATTGGACTATGCCTTCATGTACTTCATTCATCCACTCCCACTGATATGGTTATTTAATGAATTTATAAAAGTTAATAAACTTTGAAATTGGATCATTTTTCTCTCACCAAACCTACTCTTCTGACTCTAGCCACGAGTCTCTTTATTGTCCTATTTCATGCCCTATGTAGCTTAAATTCCCTTGTGTGACACTGTAAACAAGTGCTTGTCAGCATCCTCAACATTGTAAATCCCTCGTGTTTCCATGCACCTCCTTTGTACCAGCAGCCTGGGAAAAATGCAACTAACTACTCTCACTGCTTTACAACTGGATTGCTACTAACTAGTAACTTAGGGAATCTCTTCAGGCTCTATTTTCAAACTGTTTTCAAAAATCGCTTTGCTATCTGTAATTACTGAGCAATTTCTTTGAATATTTTTTTCTCTAACTACTTCTCTTTATGTTGATACTTTTCCGAGATTTTATTTGATCCTCAATTTATCTTCTTAAATGGGCTCTCTACTTTACTCACTCTGCCAACTTTTATCACAGGTACAAAGCTGCGAGCTGGCTCCAAATTGTAAATTCAGCAACAAGGTCAACCATAAATTTAGCTAGGCGAGGGGCTGGCCCAGTGGCATAGTGGTTAAGTTTGTGTGCTCTGCTTTGGCAGCCTGTGGTTTGTGAGTTTGGATCATGGGCAGGGACCTACACACTGCTCATCAAGCCACGCTGTGGCAGCATCCCACACACAAAATAGAGGAAGTTTGGCACAGATGTTAGCTCAGTGACAATCTGCCTCAAGCAAAAACAGGAAGATTGGAAACAGATCTTAGCTCAGGGCCAATCTTCCTCACCAAAAAAAAAAAAAAAAAAAGAAAGCAAGCAAAAACTTTAGCTAGGTGAAAGCTCTGTACATTTCACTTGTTGGTAATTATTGTATTCATCACCACCACACCATAACAATTTTTAAAATGTAAGTTTCACTTAAGAAGGTTCTTGATAAATCAGTAAAAGATTTTATTAAATCCTTGACTCTTGAGTAAAATTCTTTTTAACAGGCTGTATGACAAAATGGGAAATGTGAACAAAATATTATGCTTCATGTAGAAATATGGTAATTGTCTCCAGTAAAAGAATTTGATTAAGTTGTGAGCAAAACTAGTTGTTTTTTTATGGAACAGCTTTACTAGGCAAATTATGGTTATTTAGATCTCAGAAATGAATAGAGTGAGCCTGCCACTTCAAGGAAAACACTGAAGATGTTTTACCAATGATAAAATGTACGATCTAGCTAAAATTAGAACTTTGGAAAACTTACATTCACCATCACAACCTTGATAGCTTCCCAGTACTTCAAGAGACTTTTCTGATGCAAATCATAGTGATATTAAATGAATGTAATTTTTTGATATTGTGTAATGAAATACATTAATAATTGGATGATCTTCTTTATTCAGTGAATTAATATTTTCCAAATGACCAATGCATGATGCTACAAAATCATGCATAGGTAAAAAAGAAAATCCATTCAAATTACAAGACAGACCAACAGATTTTAATGTAACGTTTATATGGTTTCAAATTCATCATTGTGAATGCTTTTCAAGATATCAGCACTCATTGAGTTTTGCAACAGTATCAAAGAATCATATCTACATAATCTGAAAAGACTACTGAAATACTCCTCTTTTATCCTACTACGTATCTGTTTGAGGCTAGATTTTCTTCATCTATTTCAAATGAAACAACATATTTACAAAAGGTTAAATAAAAGCAGATAAAGAATCCAGCTCTCATTTAGATGTTAAAGAGATTTTCAAAAATGTAAAACAAAGCCCCTCTTTTCACTATTTTTTATTTTTTACAATATAGTTATTTTTCATAAAAATATGTTATCTAAATGAACATGTAGTTGGTGTATGATTTTACTTTTTAAATGAATTAATAAATATTTTTAACACTTTTTCCTTTTAATTTCCAATATACAAAATGTTAGTAGATATAGCCCACACAAATGAAAACTATCTGTGATCCTCAATAATTTTTATGAAAGTAAAGGGATCTTTAGCAGAAAACACTGAACTGAATAGTTTCATTGAGAATTAAGGAATATCTCAAGGTTTAAAGGGAAATTTAGAAGTTAATACAAAATACAAAAATTGTCTGAAAGAGAAAAAGATAATGTGAAGACTTATAAAAAATAAAGGATTAAATTAGTTAACATAGTTATATTTGTGCATGTTTATATTTACTTGTACTTGAAATTGTATATATTACACTTTATATATCAATTAATATGTTAAATATTCAAAACAATATCTCTAAGATAAATATTTTCATCTTCTTTGATGAGTTAACTGAATCCTCTGATATTTATTTCATTTGTAAAATTTCACAGCATGGGTATGTGATTCCCAGACACTTACCAGTTATTCTCACATAAAACTTTATTAATTAATCAGTCATTTTACATAAAATCACACTTAAATACATGATAAGTTTTCCAAAAGATTTAGAAACATTAAAAGAAGACCTCTTTCAGATATTGACATTGAGGTGATCAAGAAAGATGTGGTTCTTGCCCTCATGGAAATTTGAGGGTTGAGGGAGAGGCTAGATGGGGAAGAAGCTTGTAAGATCCTGTTTTGATGTGTACTAAGTGCTTTGAGGGATCCAAATATACTCAGGAATGTCTTCCTGAAGACAATGACATGTGCATCGAGATCTAAAACATATGTGGGAGGGTATGTGAAGAGAGAGGAGATTAGAGATAGAGCTGAGGTAAACAACATTATGAAGAAACAATCAAACTGTGAATAATCAGCAAGATTGGAATATGTGTAACCAAAGTTAGAATGGCTGATGAGAAGGCTGTGGAGGTGATTACTGTGCAGATCTTAACCATCTTTGTAAGTCAGGTTCAAAGGGTAGTGGGAAAAGAGTTTATATGTTTTAAGGTGGATTTTGAATGGAAACTCACTCTCACTGGATTGTGGATGGCTCTACCCCTGAGTTTAGGGAGATCTGTGATTAGGGATTAATAATCCAGAGAGCGGATAGACATGGATTGAACCAGGTAGTTACAGTGGAGATGTAAAAAGTTGTAATGTCTGAAAGTTCTTAAGAAGGAAATTTTCAAAGACCCAATGACTGATTAGGTATGGAAATAAAGGAAAGAAAGGATTGAAGTACTGTTGAAGTCCAATATGCAAAGAGCACCAGGAACACACTGACTGTGTTCAAGCACAGTCCAGTGTTTTAATTTTCCATAGCAAGAAAAATGCATACCAAAGGAAAACATGGAGCATCTTGGTAAGAAAGAATTAAAATGGGTTTTTTAGGTGATTTGGGGGAGTGTTCAAGGGTTCAGTGCTGTCAGAAAGTGAGGGCAATTCAGTGACTGGATGTCTTAATTTATATGTCACAGACGGGAGTGAGGACGTGGAGCTTCAGCTGTCATTCGTAAAGGAATAGCAGTCATTCATTATAGGTGAGAGGGGAGACTGTTTGATGGTTTTTGTGAAGGCATAGAATCCTTCTCTTTGTATTACGTTCAGGTATGATTACAGAATGGTCTCATCTAATTTCACCACAGTCGCAAAATGACCTTGTCTGATTTTTCTTAACTTTTCTTCAGTAGGAAATACCATAGCCTAGTTGATAACTGCTTTCAGAACCATTTTATTTTCTTTGTATGTTTTACTCTTTCTCAGTCTTCCCTGTATTTTGGGCAAGGACAGATAAAGTCAGCCCACAGTCTATCAATCATGTGATCCATTGCCAAGATTCTGTTGATCAGTAGTTTGCCTGGAAAATGTTAATTGTAGTTAGATTCGAATTATTCCTTCCTGTTCCTTTTGTTGTAGGATCAATTGTTAAACTAACTGAGGTGATAATGGTTCTGAGGTAGCATTTAAGATTCTTGTAAGGACTCATCATCCAACAGTTATTTAGGTAATTTTCAGACTCAAAATGATTATCAGTTCTGTAATTGGATTTCAAGGTCAAAGACCTAACCCAGTCCACAAAAACATTTCCAAAATCTATCTAGATCTCTTTTAGAGAGCCATGCGGCTTTTTCCTTTGGCCTAGGAAATAGTATGAAAGTACTTGAAATGACTTTTAATGTAAAGTAAAAGAGGCTAGAGAATCAGGCCAGAATTTTGTGTTTGTGAGTCTCATATTCCAGGCAAGAAAATTGTGTTCTTGTCTATGGACGACAAGAAATCTTTGGAGAATTTTCTCATGGAGTGTGACATAGATGTTTGGCTTAGCTGGTTAGGAAGGTAGCAGTACCATAAGACTGTGGATGCAAAAAGATAAATATATTTGAGAGAGAAGAATTTGATGGAAATGGCAACTTTGAGGTACCTGTTGAATACACAAGTGGTGATATCTGGTAGAAAATAGAAGATGCATGTTATATTTTAGGAGATAAATTTTTGACCAAATCACATACTTCCACAATCCATAACAGCAACAAACATCAAACATCATATGGAAACTCTGTTGTCTATAAAAATGCTAAGTGTTCTCAGTAACAGATGCAGTTAGAAGTCATGTGTTGAAAATATTCATGAAGAATGCTAATGTTTCTCCTATTGCAAAATATTTTCCCCAAATTTCTTTGTTTAAATAGAGGCATTTTAATTCATATCAAGAAAGTATTTGGGACTCACCAGTTTACGACAGAAAGTCAACTTAGCAGCATTGCCAACTGGTAGAGCTTTAAGAGTTTTAAAATTGACCTCTCCATTAGATTAAGCAAATATATAGACATTTAAGGGTAATTAACCACGTAAATGAACACTTCTTTATTGTGCCTGGAAATATTTAAGAGGTATAGTGTCTATACTCTAGATGATCACTCATATCAGTATGAAATAGAAATATTAGGATCAATACCAATAATTTGGTTTATTTTTATCTAAAAAATAGCCCCTGATCTCCCTTTAGAGACCTACATGTATGTTTACAAATATTAATGTAAAGTACATTCTGTAACATCTAGAAATATTTTATTTGTAGTTAATATTTCCCTTGTTAGTACCATTTACTTTGAGAGAATTTGGTTCCTGTAGTGTACTCAAAAAAAATCTTCACTTTTTCTCAGTCTCCAGCTATTTGATGCAGAATGTCGTGAGTCACTTAAACAGAATGCTGCTGTTTCGCTGAGCAGAATAATTTAATTCATTATTGATAAAACAAAACGTAGCAGATATACAAAGATATAAAAATCTCAACTGAAGACAGCACTTGGAATGATATTGTCATTTTAAATCACTACTGAAATGTACTATGTTAAGCTATTTCATTAATTTATCTTAAACTTGTTGATATTTTAAGAGCCAGTTCTACATATTCGACTTTTACTTATAGTCATTATCTAATTTAGTTCTCAAAAATAGTACGTAAACAACCATAAAAGACAAAAAAAAATGCTTATGTTAAAGCTGTTTCAGTAGAAAATATAAGAATATTTCTCTCTATGCCAATTTTGTGCAAAGCAATTAGTTCTCACAATCCAGAATTCATAAATTAATGAAATAAATGTATTTTCCTATAAAAGTGGTACCAAGTTTGGAAAAATAAAGTGCTCTAGTTTAAATTTCCTTTCACTCAAGGCTCAATGTATTATATTAATTTGAAAAACAACATTGATATAGACTGAATGTTTGTGTGACCCCCAAATTCATGTGTTGCGATCCTAGTATCCAAAGTGATGGTATTAGAAGATGGGACATTTAGGAGGTTATTAGGTCATGACATTGGAGTGTTCATGAAGAAGATTAATGCCCTTATAAAAAGACACGGACAGCTTGTTTTCTCTCTGCTATGTTTTCCTCCATGTGAGGATGCAATGAGAAGATGGCCATCTGTGAACCAGGAGGCAAGCTTTCACCAGACACTGGATCTGCTAGTGCCTTGATCTTGGACTTCCCGGCCTCTAGAACTGTGGGAAATAAACTTTTGTTCTTTAACCCACCCAGTCTGTAGTATTCTATTGTAACAGCCTGAACTGAGTAAAAGAGATGCTTACATTGAAAAATACAGATCAATCGAGTGATTAAGAGCACAACACTTTGGACTGCCTGAGTTAAAGGCCAGTTCTAACACCTCTGTCTTGTGTGATATTACACGTTTTTGTTTTTATTTTTTTTTAAGTTTTCTGTGCTTCAAGTCCTGCATCTGTATAAAAGAAATAAGCATTATAAGGATATTGGGGAGATTGAATAACAATAAATCCAAAGGGTTTGAATAATGTCTGGTGTATAATAAGCATGACATAAATGTTAGATGATAATGGTGATGATAGTGATGATGATGATAATTGCTTTTCAGTTATTTATTTAAATCGTTAATGCTGTCAATTTGTAGGATATTGTCCTTGTTTACAACAGTAATGCATTATTTGCATTCTGATGATTGCAAAACTACTCTAAAGGAAAACATTTTTGGAACAATATTCTGTTTTCTACATCCTGTTACATAAGAGTTAACTTTTGTGCTTTATAAATTTCCGTTATCATTGTTTTCAGAATAGAAGTATAATTACATAGACAGGAATTGAAAGTGTTTAGACAAATTCCTAACTTGAATAAGATTCAATATCTGTTGAAAAATAAAGAATATGTATTTATATGATGGTGCACACTGACATCTAATAACAGATTATCTGCTTCTTAATGTAGAAGGAAGTATAAATTCTCTACATTTAATTTCACAGTTAAACAGAAGGAAAATAGAATTGTGAATGCATCTGTCAATCTTCTTTAATGTGTGTTAAAAAAATCACCAACTAAAATATATCAAAAGAGATAGGAGGGAATGGCAAGAAAACTGCTATTTATTTAGCAACCACTGTGTGATAGAGGCTGCCTAGTCATGAGGGGCATTTAAAACCATTTAATACAGTGATATTATTCTATGAGATTGGAAATTAATATTCATCCTTCTCATATATCACTTAAATTTTTATAAAATTAAATTGTGTTGCAGATTCTATTCCAATTGCATACCTGAATGACTATATTGGACTTTAGATTTTAAATTCAAGTAAATAATATAACAATAAGAGCTTTTAGGATATGTTTGTTGTCATCCATTAACTTTGCAAAATATCAGCCATTATCTCTTGAAATTCTTTATCTGCCTCATCCTCTCTTTTTCCTTCAAAAATTTAAACTACACATGTGTTATGCCTTTGGCATTATTCTATGGCTTTTAGATACTCTGTTGTGGTTTTTCTTCATTATTTTTTTCCATCTTTGTTTCAGTTTTGATCATTTCTGTTGATCTGTCTTCAAGTTAACTGACTCTTCCTCAGCTATGGTCGTTCTGCCAATGAGCCCATTAAAGGAATTCTTCATCTCTTACATCGTGATTTCCTTCCTAGCATTTCCATTTGATTATTTTTATAGTTTTAATATCTTTGCTCAAATTCCCTATACACTCATGTGTATTTCCACATTTTCTGCTGGTTTGCTTAACTTGTAAATCCTGGTTACTTTAAAGCTCCTGTGTGATAGTACCAACAGTATAATCATCTCTCAGTATCGTTCTATAGTTTACTTTATTTCTTGAAAATAGTTTGTTTTTCCTTGTGATTGTATCTTTGTAATATTTGATTACACATTATACTTTGTGTGTAGAGGAAGACTGAGATAACTAATTTTATATCCAAAAACAGGTGTGCCTCTTCTTCTGTCAGGCTGCTGGTGTGGGGGATTGAGTCTATCTAGTAGTATTTGAACTGAGTTTGAGTTTTGTTTTTGCCTCAGTTCACCACAGACTTCAAATTCCTCAGCAATGGGCTGCTCTTATCTTATGCTTAGGGAACCATTTGTGGTACCAGAGAGTTTTCCTCAGTGTTTCTGCTCCACCTTCATCTTGCAATAGTTCTTTTAAGTCTGTGCCACAAAGGGGGCCTGGCTCCATGCTCTTGTCCCTCTCCCAGTGCTTGTTACCTGATGCTCCATTCCCCCTGCAGTGCCCAAGTCTTAGGCGTATGTGCCTGATTCTTGGGGGGAGGTCTTTCTCAGTATTGCTATCCCTTCACCCCATGAAAGCCAAACTCTACTGTGTATTTATGGTGGATCTCAGATGGGAAATAGTTTATTTCACCTTCCTCAGTGGTAGCCAACCTCTACTTTGTATTGATGAAGAAGATCCAAGAGGGCCCAAGTAGGGAAAAGAGTTTTCTCCCTCTCCCTGAAGCTGTGGATCGTTGCCTGTCTTAAGGCATCTGCTCTGCTCTGAATTCTTCCATGAGCACTCAGAAGAGGCCATGGAAAAGAGCTTGCAAGTGAATGTGAATTCTCTTTATGGCTGGAGTATCAGCTAGTCTAAACTGACATGCTATCCCATGCTAGGCCTGTACAAATTTGTTAAAAATTTTACCCAATTTCTTTTTTCTTTCTTATACGGCATCCACCATTTTCTGCTGTACTTTCCCAGAGCCAAAACAGTTTGCGTGTGCTGCCTCTCCTTCATGAGGCTTATCACTCTTTGGAATTTACTTCAACTGTTTGTCTTGCTACATCCTGTCTTTCTGTTTTAATAATAACAGAAAATAATAAGTGGTGGTGAGGATGAAGGTAAATAGGAATCTTCACACTTTGCTGGTGGAAATGTGAATTGGTTTAGCCATTTTGGAAAACAGTTTGGCCATTCTTCAGAAAGTTAAACATAGAATCACTGTATGACCCAGGATTCTACTCCTAGGTACATACTCCCACAATGAAAACAGATACTAGAACAAGAAATTGTACATGAATGTCATAGCTGCATTATCCACAATAGCCGAAAGATAGAAACAACCCAAATGCCCAAAAACTGATGGATGGATGAACAAAATGTGGTATATCCACACAACAGAATATTATTCAACCATAAAAAGAAAGTAAGACTGATGTGTGCTACGACATAGATAAACCTCAAAAACATTATGGTAAGTGAAAGATGCCAGACACAAAAGGTCATTTATTGTATGATTCCATTTATATGAAGTATCCAGAAAAAATAAATATGTTGGGATATAATGTAGATTGGTCCCAGGGGCTGGGAGGGTGGTGAATGGCGATAGCAAGGAATGGGGAGTAAATGTTTAATGGGTAAGGAGTTTCCTCTTGAGATGATGAAAATGTTTTGAAAGTAGATAGACATGATGATTGGATAACATTGTAAATTTGCTAAATACCACCAATTTGTTGACTTTAAAATGGTCAATTTTATATCGTGTGAATTTTACCTCAATAAAAACAAAATGTTCAAGTGCTTAGGGAAATGAGATGGAACATAAAAGTCTGATGGAGGAACAAGCTCTGGAAGAGTCAGAGGCTGCAAACGAAAGTGCTGACTGAAGATGTTAGACTTAAATAGGAGTGATGCTCATGCCTTGGTAAGAGGAGGAAAGTGCTGTAGATAGGGTTGTTGATCAGCTATGAGATGAATATTGCTGAAGAAATTCACCTAGATTATCTTTCACTTCTATTTTTAATACAAATCAGACACAGTGCAAAATATGAGGGCAGAGATATGTTTCAGACTTCAAAGAATTTGAAATATTTTTATTAATTAGTCCAGGATCTCAATTCTTTAGACCCAATAGCTAAGTAGTAAGATTTCCAGAAAGAATACAAAGGTGAGACTAGTTATCAAAGAATTAAAAATCTTCAGATAGGACAGAAATTATTCTGCAGATTGGTATTTTACGCCAACTTTTAATGTCTAACATAAGACACATCCTTGCAAAATTATAGAATTCGAGGGGCCGAGAATCATGATGACAACCATATTTATCAGTTATTGGAAGCAATTATTTATTCATTGGAAGCAATAAAATAATAGAAAAATGTATTTAAAATTCTGGTTAAATTAATTCCATAGAATTCAATACTGACACAAACTACCAATCAAAAATGATAGTATAGGAGTCTGGGCCTGTGGCCAAGTGGTTAATTTTGAGCACTCCACTTTGTTCGCCCAGGTTTTGCAGGTTCAGATCCTGAGCGCAGACATGGCTCCACTCATCAAGCCATGCTGAAGCAGCATCCCACATGCCACAACTAGAAGGACCCACCACTAAAAATATACAACTATGTACCCAGGACTTTGGGGAGAAAAAGGAAAAATAAAATCTTTAAAATAAAAAAAGATGGTATAAAAAAGATGTTTTCAGATATCCAAAGCTTCAAAAAATATTTTCTTTCTGCTTTAAACATTTTAAAGTACCTATCAATACTAGATTCCTTTCTTTTTACTGGGCACCCAGCTGACCATACTTCCTACATCCTTGCTGTTGCATGGCGTGGCATGCTAGTTCTGACCAAGGAGCTGTGTGCGGAAATGACTTGTGCCACTTTATGGATTACAAATTGAAGAGCAGATGTGAATTTCTGGACTTTTCTCTTTCCCTGGACTTTTCTAAGAGTGCTATTACAATTCCAGGGGAACTTTAGAATTGTTAATCTAGCTACATTTAGTGTTTCCTATTCTGGAATTTTTTCCCTAAGATGTGAGTAACTCCTCTTCTCGGTCTCTCAATATACTTTTTGATACAGTTAATGTTTTTAGCATTTTGTTGTTCTCTTGGGAATGAGCCCTCAGAGGACAGTGCTTCCAGGTACATTTTTTTCTTCCAAATTCTTTAGCTGTTTTGATCAGCTACTGTTAGGCAAACAGGCTAGTTTATCCTGGCATGAAATTCTTTTTTGCTTGAAGGGAAAATGTTTATTCTTATTTTATTCTGTTAACATTTATGGTAATATCAAACTGAATCTCAATCACATTAAATAATTCACTCTAAATACATAGAGAAGTTGTAATTTGCTTTTCTTTATTTTTAAGGGGCTAGTTAAAGTAACACTTTTGCACTCATTAAGATTATAGATCCTAAATTTATGCACCTGTGGGAGCTCAATAAAGATGTACTGAATTGAGAAAAAAATTTCTGTTTCCTGCTTTTCTCTTTCTTTCCACTGTCGGTGTCACAATCCAATGTACACATCAGGATAGATGTGGAGAGGGCTGATGGCCACTCTGAGTTTATTATAACCAGCGTTTCAATATATACATAGCTTACATCTGTTAAACATACACAGGTGTTCTGGACGAAGCAATTAGCAAATGCCAAGAATTCTTAGTGTTTTCTCAAGGAGCCCTCTCTCGGCCTCTGTTTTGATATTATCATGTTTTTGCTGTGCTCGTATATTTTTATCTTGGAGCAGGCAAGGCCTCCTAGGCAATGGCCCCTCCTGCTCCCAATATCAATACAGTGTCTCCATCTGTGCCCCCAAGTGACTGCGCCTGTCTTAGGTTGCCTCCCCCTGGAGGTCTTACCCATCATTGGCTGACTGGCCTTCTCACCTCTGGGTCACAGTTTGTTGGCAAGCCTTTTCCAGTGATTATTAACCTTTCCTGCATCAGGGGCGGCTACATCCACTGTGATAAAGGTGGACTCATTTGGAGATGCCGGGGTGCAAGAATAAAGAGCCCAAGTCACTAAGTCATTGCTGCCCTGGTGACCTATAGTAGAAATGACATGTGGGAGAAGCAAACTTGCATGTGTAAAGCCACTGCAATTTTTTTATTACAGGTTGACTGAACCAATTATGACTAATATAGAAGATATAGTCTATTAAGAGAAGAGAATAATCCCAGAAACGGAAAGACAGGTATTAGAAGAAGTGAGAAAAGCAACAGAGTGAAGGGTCAAGGAAATCGGTGGTGATACCTAGTTCCAAGATGAAATCTTTGTTGCTGATCTAGATGACAATCAATGTGGTTTGAGTAGATTTTTAGAAGATTCTACATAAGAAGTACCTGAGGAAAAGTAAGCTCTTTGGCTCAGATTATTTGAATACAGTGATAGGCATTTAGGAAATCTGTTGGAGAATTTGAGGAGAAGTTAATGGTAGGTAAGATAAACCAAGAAAATTTTTTAAAAATTGGAAAAATTATTCCAGAAAAAACATAAAGGTATATGTAATGCATATGTAATCCTAACTGACCCTGTCATGTATCTATAAACAATACTTATATTATCATACTATTATAAAAATTGAATACTTATTACTAAATATTTTGGTAAAACTGTATTGAGAAGAAGGAGGACAGTGAAGCTTATATTTAGACATGTGTGGAGAAAGAGGAGGTGTTTCATGTAAGCTAAATAATTTTCTATAATAGAGAGACAATAAATATCTAAAAGATAAACAGCAAGAAATAGCAGTAAAGTATTGCTAATTAGAAATGTGAACCTAGTAACTAGAACAAATAAAAATGCTGAAAGTCTGTTCTTCTGGAGAGATGGCAGTGATGACCTAGGAAAATGCTATTTTCCATTATAAGCCTTGAAACAGTATTTTATACTTTTAAACCAAGGTGCATGTTTGATACTCTAGTAAAAATTTAATTTAAAAATTGTCCAAAAATTATTTTTAATAGGGCTATATTTTTAATGATTAGTAGTGTCTAGGATTTGCCTGAAAAACACACTGCTTAAAGATGCCAAACCCTAGAATAGGAGACAGGGTTTGTGGCAATGCCTGGTCTTTAACAAGTGAAAGTCTGAAGTTGATGTACTAAAATAATTTTGCCACCACATTTTAACACTGATTCCTTGAGGCACACTGTAGTATCGAGAAAAAATATTCCAGTTACAATCTTGAGTCTAAAATGATTAGTATTTGAAATTGATGATAATGAGAAGGTAGAAGGGTAATTTTTGAGTGTATATGTCTTACCCATCTTTTTCTTATAACTACCATTTGTGAGGTAAGGGTCTATGGCTTATGGATCTCCCAATATTTAAAAATGCCTGCCACAGAAATTTAGTAAAAGGTTGGTATGTATCTGTTCAAAAAAACAAAACTGTTACATGTTTTGCAGCCAGCTTTCTTGGTGATTAGGAAGATTAGCCCAGAGCTAACAGCTGTGCCGATCTTTCTCTACTTTGTGTGTAGGATGCCCCTACAGCATGGCTGATGAGTGGAGTAGGTCCTGCCCAGGGTCTGAACTTGTGAACCCAGGCTACTGAAGTGGAGCACATGGAACTTTAACCACTCAGCCACAGGGTAGGCCCCATATTTTTCGTTTTAAATTTTAGCCCTTCTGGTTATTGTGTCATAATATTTCATCACAGTGTGAATTGGAATTTTCTTGATAACAAATGATGTTGAGCACATTTTCATATGTTTATTATGAATTTGGATGTTTTTTATGTGAAGTGCTTGTTTAAGTCTTTTTATATACTTTTCTGTCTTTATTTTTCATACTGATTTGTTGGAATTCTTAAAAAGTTATATACATATATACAAATTTTAAAAATTTATGATTTTTAAGAATGTATAATTTTTAATATATATTACCTTTGTGCATGGTGAATTTTCACTCTCAATGCTCATTAAAATGAGAAGCATTTCTTAAATTAAATTTGTTTCACTATATTAATATTTTTCTTTAAGATAAGAATATTTTCCTCCTGTTTAAGATATCTTTGCTGACTGCAAGATCAGGAATTATTCTTCTATATTTTCCTCTGAAATATTTAATTTTATCTAACAGGCTAACTTTGACAACTTTTCTTGAGTAACTTATTTTCTATTTTGCTTTTGAATTCTCAACTAAATTTTAGAATCAGCCTATAAATTTAGGAAAAAACCCCAAAACTCTGACATCTTCACAATAGAATTTTTCAATCTTTGAATGGATTATAATACTACATTTATATAAATCTTTTTTAATCTCTTCCAGTTTTTTTCATAGAATGCTTGTACATATATCATTAGACTAACTGCTGTGTATTGATGGTTTTCAATGCAATTGAAAATGATGATATTATAAATATTATTTTGCAATTTTCACTGGCATATATTAAATTTTTTTATATTATCCTTGTATTTCATAATTTATTTAAGTTCTCCTCTTAATTTTAACAGTTTGTTTGTAGATTCTCTTGGATTTTCTATATATGAAATTGTCATCTATGAATGTCAACAATTTATTTCTTCTCTGATCTTCATATGTTTTATTTCTTTAACTTGCCTTATTGCTCTAGCAAGTGTTTTAATTGCAATGTGAAATAATAGTGAAAACAGTAGCCCTGAGAAACCTTTCAATATTTTAGTATTGGTATGATATATGCCATAGGAGTTTTAAGGAAAAATTTCATAGATGAGTTCTCTTCTATTCTGAGTTTGCTAAAAGTTTTAACATAAAGGAATGTGGGATTCTATTGACTATTTCATGCATATATTGACATGATCACATGATTTTCCCTCTACTATTTTTATTATTAATTTCCCAATTCGAACTATTTTATAATCTTGGAATAGACCAACTTTGTTATGATGTATTATGCTTTCTAAAGATGGCTGGATTTTGTTTGATAAAATTATGTTAGAGACTTTTGCATTTATGATCATGAACAAGCTTAACCAGTACTTTTCTCTATCTGGAATATTCTTGTCAAAATTTGCAATAAAATTTGTTATCTGCATGAAACCAAATGGTAAATGCCCAACCGTTTTCTATTTTCTGGAAAAGTTTTTGTAACACTGTGCTCCTTTATATTTAGTTAAATATTAGGGAGGCCTCACTTTTAAGCATCTAGAACTTACATTTTCTTTCTGGGAAGGCTTTTATTTATAGTTTCAATTTCAAAATACACTTTAGATTTTTATATTTCTTATTTTTTTCATTTTTAAGTTGTATTTTCATAAAAATTCATTCAAATAATTTTCATATTCCATAAAGTTTCTCATAATGTCTTTTTACTATCTGTAGGATCTGTAGTAATGTTGCCTTGTTTTCTTATATTAGTATAAGTGTCATTCTTTTTCTTCTTTCTTCTGTAGATTCTTTGAAAAGTAAACTGTCACTTTTATTGTTCCATCTTTAAAAATAATATATCTCTTTTCTCTGGATAATTTATGACTTTCTATTTGTCTTTTGATTAGAAGACACTTTATGTAAGAGGTGACTAGTTGTAGTTTTCTGTGTTTACCTTCCTAGATATTCATGAAGTTATACCTTGATGTTTTTCATTAATTTTAGAAGATTTTTATCCTCCCTCTCTTCAGAGATTACTTCTGTCCCATTTTCTTCCTTTTCTTATACTTACATATATTTTAGTACTTTTAATCAAGTCCTATATGTCTACTATATTTTTTTCTTATCTATGTATTTCAGCTGAATCATTTTTTACTGACCTGTTTAGTTCATTTAATCTGTCTTCTGCAGTGTCCAATCTATTCTTGAATATAGCTATTGAATTCTGAATTTCACATATTGTTATTTTGGAACTCTCCATTCAATTCTTATTTATATTTTCCGGTGCTCTGGTAAAATTCTATGTATTACTTACTATTTTCTTCATTGTTTTAATCACATTTTTTTTTTTAATTGACTGATCAGTTCAGTATATGGGTCACTCGAGTTCGTTTCTATAGGCTAGTTTCTCTTGCTTTTGTTTCTGCTTTTTGTTGTTAGGTGACAATTTTTAACAATGTTTTTGATACTATCTATGTCAAATGCTGGAGGCTATGATTTATTTGATTTTCTGTCAGAGAGCATTTACCCTATCCTTCCTCAAAGCGCTAGAATGGGGAAGATGATCACAGACGAATTACAGGCTAGGGATGACTGACTCCAGATGGGACTGCACTTTAGGAAACCTCCGTCTATCTCTTGTTGACAGTAATTCCTATCATGTGGGTTTCGGAGCATACCAACTGGAAGCTTCTTTCTTGGTGAACGCTAAACTACAGTTTTCCTCCTCAGTATCATGGGAGTGCCGAAAACTGTTTTGCATATCAGTGGCTTTGTTTTGACTTCCTAACTTCTTGCCCTGCTTCATAAGAATTCAGCAAAAGCCTCAAAGGGAAAACAGCTGTGTGCCCACTTTAATTCTATTCCCCTCCATTCTCTCTGAGATCAGACCTCTTTTTTAAAGATCTTGATCTCTTATCTCCTGGTTGCCTTAATATCAACTCTCAGCTGGCTTCTCAGCCTATCCTTCTACCCAAGGAACATATATGTGTGTGTGTGTGTATATATATATATATATATATATATATATATATATATGTATATATATGTATATATATGTATTTGGGTTTTGGTTTGTAAACACTGTTGGCAAAAATTTCCTGAAAATTGTACATAGAAAACTGGGTTAAAAAATTTCTGAAAAGAAAAGTTGTACAGAGAAAATTGGGTTTACCCTGAAAAAATTCATCCTTCTCAAGATCTTGGCCCTTCAAGCCCTGGATGCCTTTAGTTCTCTGATTCGTTTACACTGAAAATTTTAAATAATAAACTGAAAATTTTAAATAATAAGAAAATTATATTTTTGCTGTTCTTGGTCTGAACATTGTCCTGCTTACATGATATTCCATCATGGATGGAAGTTAGAGTGAATGGTTTGGATGATATCGTTAAACCAGGGTGTGCTTCTTCTGTGTTAACTTTTTTTTTTTTTGAGGAAGATTGGCCCTGAGCTGACATCTGTGCCAATCTTCCTCCAGTTTGTATGTGGGACACCGCCACAGCATGGCTTGATGAGCAGTGTGCAGGTCTGCGCCTGGGATCCGAACCTGTGAACCCTGGACCACTGAAGTAGAGCATGTGCACTTAACCACTATACCACTAGGCTGGCCCCTTCTGTGTTAAATTTTATTTTTCTACTGGCTAAATACGATGGTAATGAGGCCAAAAGGGATAGTGGAGCAGTAGCATAGAAGAAGTGCAGCTTCCTGAATCATCATATAAATAAGAACTTCTATTTGTTACAGCAGCTATCTTTACTCTAAACCATACACCATGTGAGCACACTCTTTATAACAAAGTTATAACTTGTACTGGTTCAAGCACTAGGCTTAAACTCAGATGCAGCTCACTTAACTGGCCAAAATGTATGATTTGGTTGGGGGAAAAAAAAGGAATTCGAATATTTTAATTCTATTTCTAAGCAAGGCCAGTTTTATGGGCCAGTGTGGCTTTATAGTCACGCTCTGCACTTTAGAAGGACTCCTCCCCTGGTTTAATATTCTGCTTATTTTTCTACCATCATCTTCAAATTCTTAATAATTTTTTAACAAGGAGCTCCTCATTTTCGAGTTATATAGCTTGTCGTGTTACTGGAACTGGGTGAATGAGAATTTTCTTGCTATACCAGAGAAATTTGAGTAGACTATTAAAAAGAGAGGGTTACGGTAAATATCATCATCAAGATCGCTGTAAATCCCATGCATGTTGAAAAAACAGAAGCAGAAGCAAAAGTCAGTTAGGTGAGAGGGGAACACAGGATAATGTGAACTCAAAGGGTCATGAAAAAGAAAGATTAGTGAATGGTCAATATCTTGAATGAATTTAGTTTCTACTCTTCTTGTGACCTGAGATTTTGGCTACTTGTTTTTAAAAACCTCTTTATTTCCTCAAAAAATTTGATTGTTTCTTATAATCAGAAGAGCTTTATGAATACATGTATTAGGTTACTTTACGTGTTAATTTCCCATCCTGATAAACCACGCTTGCTGCTGGGAAACATCATGACTGAAAAGTTGGAAGACTCCGGTGCTATGTTTCTTCCCTGTCTGTAGCCCCAAAGTGAACATCAGCACATTCCGGCTACCACTGGAACTGTGCATTGTTAGAGCTGCATCCACTTCCAGGAATTTCACGGCACAAGGGGAAGATGGTTCTGGTTGAGCCTGTGTAGCTCTTGAGTAAAACACACTGTTAGTTCAGATTTGAAACTTAGGTTCCTCATTATTTACGAGAGTGGCACATTGAGAATGTGGAATCCTGTTAATTGCTTGTTACTTTGGTTCAACATCCCTAAATTTCCACTGGTTCTTCAACTTACTCATGATGTTTCTGAATTTATAGTGACACCCCTAGTATTCCTGTGAGAATTCACTCTATTTGGAATATCCTTGATTTTAGATCTCCCCCTAGGAGCTCTCTGGCTTAGATTTAGGAAGTTCCATGAAGTTTCTGGCACATGGTCACATTTCTCCTTGATCACATTCTTAACATCAGCATAATTCAGATCGAAGGTTCCAACCCAGGCTGCTTTACCAAGTTCAGCACTCATTATTCTTTCTGTTGCTCATTCTACTCTAAAATTTGCCAAGCAGGCCTATTATTCATTGACTTCTCCAAGGATATTTCCACCTCAGAACTCTCATGCTTTCTGTTCCTTCTGTCTGGAATGCTTTTCCTCCATCTCTCTCACTTCAGGTCTCTGCAAATATCTTCTCATTGCAGCTTTCCCTAACTCCCCTAGCTAAAATATCTTCTATCCCTCACTGCCACCTGAACTATTTCTGTCTCCTACTTATTTCTCAACATAGTATTTATTATGCCCTTATAGTATATTGCATGTTTATTTATTAATTTCTTGCCCTTTTCTCTGAATAGAAAATAAGCCTCAAGAAAACAGACACTGTCTTTTTTCCCTACGATTGAATTCCTTATAAGTAGTACAGTTCATGTTGCATAGTAAACACTTAATAAATATTTCTTGAATGAATGAATGAGTGAAAAGGCTTTGGTTGTTCTTGACATAAGGAATTGCCAAGGAGTTGGAAGGATACTCTCCTAACACGATTCAGAGCAAACATAGGAGTTGAAATAGAATAAAAAACATGATTAAGACACAATGAAATGGTAAATAGGTGGAAATAAGAAAAAAAATGAAGTGTTCTTAGGAGAGGCACAGTCTCTTAGAGTGAATAGTTATCCTACTGAAAGATATCACAGAATCGCTTTACTGTAATGTGCAGGTAAAGGAAATACTTGGGCCTTGGGACTTGAAACTTTCCAAATATGTTTACATGCATAAGTTAAAACAAGTTTTAAATAGAATATGCACATTACTAAAAAAAATGAAAGAGAAGAAAAGAAAGAAAGCAAAAGAAAGAGAATTATATAAATCAGAATTTATCTCTTGTCAGCTGGTCTTCTTAGAGCTAGATTATTTTTTCCTTTGTACTGGACTTGGAACTGCACCAGATTCAGAGCCCAAGACCTTTGTTCTAGATGGGTTTACTAACTTTCAGTCCCACAAAGACTGGAGAAATTGCCTCAGTGGGATGTGGCACACATGACCTTGAAATGTAAGAATCCCTATTTAGAGTCATGTCAGGACAAACGATGACTCTTTTCATTTGCTATATCCAAATAATGTATTGCTTCTTTTATCAACTAGAAAAAAAAAAACCCTTAAGAATACCAAGAGACAATTATAAAGCAAAACAGGTTTTCTTTAGTCTTTTATTTCTACCCAAAATAATTTTGAATAATAATAAAATATAACCTGCACTGACTTTCAAATCAGTTTCTCAAATAGTGGCAGTATATAAAACCCAATTCTTCACAAGTCAGGAAAATATAATTACATGGCAAACATCCAAAATACCTCACACACTTAAAATAGGATGCTCAGTTCTCGTGAATACCATCAGCAAATGGAAAAATTGCAAAATACCCATAAGTAACCTCATCTTTTATATGTGCAAAAAGACTTCCTTCAGTGTCCTTACTGTTTTTGTTTGCTTATCTAATAACAAAACTCTCTAAGCCTGTAGAACCCAAGATGACTTTGAAAGTGTTCAACTTTCAATATTATACAGAGAAGCTCTTTTTTTCTTTCATAAGCAAATAGTGTACACATTTTGTGCTGCAGCTGTTATGTGTAAACAACATTTGGTTTGGCATCATGAGACTTGCATTCAAATGGCAACTGTCCATTTTACTGCTAGCTGTGTGACCTTGGTCAAAACAGACCATTCTTGTATCTAGGAACTGCATTTTCCTCTTTCAGAAAATGAGTTAAACTTGCCTAGAGTTCATAGGGCACATGAAGGGGATGAAGTATTTGGAAACATACAATACATTTTCTGTCTCATTTAAGATATTCATTAGTTAAAATGGATTGCTTTTTGTCAACATTAAAAAGCTAGTTTACACTCTGAAATTCCTCATCTTTTTTAATTAAAGATTTCAGATTAGTAATGAAAGCTCTCTTAAACAAAGCCATCTTCTATGTTCTCAAAAATATTTCTCCTAGCTGTATTCAAGGTCAACCTAATGTATAAACTATTTTAACATGTCATAATAAACAAGCCCAGACTCAAATATGGCAAGATTGTATTAAAAAATACTATGGTAAATGTGAAATATATGACCCTAAGATCTGTAAGTGCCTCAGAGTGAAAAAAGAAGAGGATTCCTTCTTTTACAGAAGTCTAGAAAGAACCAGGTGTGGAGGAGTGGGGTGAGCTGGTGGCATGATCAAAGAACTCAATAGAAAGTGTTTTTCTTTGTGATCAGCTGATTCTCAGAAGATGCCGTTAATAGGACATTGCTCTGCATTTCAGTGCTTATTCTCAAGGGTGGGACGAGGTTCAGAGGTCTGGGAAAAGGAGAGAAACCTAACTAAAATTTGGTCAAGTTAGCAGGTATTTTGCGAGCATTTGGTTAAACACAATAGTAACATGCAAAACATTGAATGATACTGTTGTTTTCAAAACACTGAATGACTGAGTTAGGGCTGCTACGATAGAACACCATAGACTGAGTGGCTTAAATAATAAACATTTATTTCTCCCAGTTCTGGAGGCTAGAAGTCTAAGATCCAACTGACAGTATGGTTGCATTCTTTGTGAAGGCCCCTTCCTGGGTACAGATGGCCATCTTCTTGTGTCCTCAAATGGTGGAGGGAGAGGTTATCTTTCAGTTGTCTGTTATTTTTTTTTTGAGGAAGATTAACCCTGAGTTAAGATCTGCCACCAATCCTCCTCTTTTTGCTGAGGAAGATTGGCCCTGAGCTAACATCCATGCCCACCTTCATCTATTTTATATTTGGGACACCTGCCACAGTGTGGCTTGATAAGCAGTGGGTAGGTCTGAACCGGGATCTGAACCGGCGAACCCCAGGCCACTGAAGCAGAACATGCGAACTTGAACTTAACTGCTGCACCACCAGGCTGGATCCTCACTTATCTCTTCGTGTAAGGGCAATAACCTCATCATGAGGGTTCCACCCTCATGACCTAATGACCTCCCAAAGTCCCTACCTCCTAATATTAAAGGGTAGAATGTCAACATGCGATGTTGAGAGGATGTCAATACATCATTTGACAAACAGTTTTCTCCTTCTGAAATGGCTAATATTGTATAAAATATAAGAAACATAAACAAATGAACAACCTAATTTCAAAATATTCTAATAATAAATGCTACAGATAGATGTTATAATAAAGACTAGGTTTTTAAAAAGGTGCAGAGAGGCCTGGCCTGGTTGCCTTGGTTAAAATTCTACACGCTCTGCTTCTGCAGTCCAGGTTTGTGGATTCAGGATCTTCGGTGTAGACCTACACCACTTGTCAGCCATGCTGTGGCAGGTGACCCACATAAAAAATAGAGGAAGATAGGCACAGATGTTAGCTAATCTTCCTCAAGCAAAAAAAAAAAACAAAAAAAAACAGCCAAAAAGGTGCTGGGTTTCAGGAAACTGGCAACATAGATGTGCCCAAACCCTATTTCAGTCATCTTCTGATCTTGGTCCACGCAGCTGCTTATGGCAGTGTATAGGTCACATCCGGAGGATGTGATCAAGAGAACCGCTGTGTGATACTTTTCTCTCCGAGCCTATGAGAGACTGGAGAACAGGGTAGGAGATTTGCAGGACTAGGATCAGAAAACAAATAGTCGTTTTATCAGAGCCTCTGATACTCACACATCTTGATCATGCATAATGATGCTGAAGAATAAGCAAGCATGATAAGGAAGAAGAATGTTATATACATATTGTGAATAATATTACTAACCTTTCATTTGACATGTACAAATGCCTTGTTTTCATTTGTATTTATGATTAGAATTTTTACTACACTTTTTCACTCTTCAATTATAGGTTAGCTTTTTTATCCTAAAAATAAAATAATCGTAATTTTATACAGGAATGAAATTATTTCTTTTATTTCAAATGAAGGGGATATTGTGTGTGCACTTATCTAGTGTATAAATTGTGAAAATTGTAGGTCCACTGGGAGCTCTTTAAAAATAGTAATACACTAATCAAACTAAGATACTTTCATGTTAAAACATTTATCCAACTTCTTTTTTCTGTTTTTTTTTTTTTACCTGAGCTTTTGAGGAAAACGTTCTCATTGTGAACAGATGTTCAGATTGAATCTTTATATGAGTTGGCCAGCGTTGCATATGATATTGAAACTCTTCTTGCTGAAATCAGCAATAACTGCCACATTGCCAGAGGCAATGGCCTGTTTTCTCTCTTGTCCTTCATCTCTCAGGCATTTGACACTGTTTACTCATTCTTCCTTCCTGAAAGTTTTTCTCTCCTGGGGTTCTATGAAAACCACCATGCTAGAAATTCCTTCTCAGTGCTTATAAGTTCATTTCTATCCTTTTCTGCCTCACATAGGTAACTCCTCTAAATTTACTCTTGGTCCTCTGTTTTTCACACTCTCCTTTGAGAGACTGTACCTACTTGCAAAGCTTCGGGAACTATCATCAGTTTCTGCTGAGGAGAAAGAGCTTGTGTTTAGGAAAATATGATTGATACTCACTTGGGATAAAAGATGAGTGCCTTACATGCAGCCACACACACACAAATTGTTAGATTTCTGAATGACAGAAAGAACAGGGAACTATGGGTGGAAGGAGAGTATAAGAAAAAGAGAGTGAGATGAGAGAGCGCGATACAGTAAGAGCAACAGAAAACAATGTTTGAGGAACCTCAAGGACAAAGATGTGTAATATTTGACTAATATTCATTTTGTTTTGAGTTAACTCTCTTCTCTTTCTCCTCTCTTTACCCAGTTATAATGCTTCATTTTCAGGATTAGGCTGGTGGTTCTGTTTTATTTTGGTTTAGTTTTGTGTGTAGTAATATAAAGAAAAGAGCTGAGTTCCACATTTGTGTCATCAAAAAAAATAATGCTTGCAAGGTGCTGAACAAAGAAATGGAGTCATGGCACTGGAGCCTGAGATCACCATGTAAATGTTTTTCTCCTGAAAATTTGCAGAAACTTGGAGAAAGCCTTAGATTCTTTTTCCAAGGTCCTCCCTGCATCTATTTACCTTAGGATTGATCACACTCTCCAGAAATTCATCACCTATCTGTTGTCCCATAGGACTCCAAACTACGTTAGCATAGAAGCCACACCCTGTGATCCTAAAATAATAAAGCACTTCTACCAGGTGCTTAAAAATGAGCGACTACATCAAGGAAAGTCTTAATGTTGGCTGTCATCGGCGTGCTGGGCTTAAAGGAGAAGAGAAGTAAACGAAACAGTATTGACCTAGTTAAAGAATTGGATCCCACGAGGTGACCCTTCAGTCTAAATTACCATGTTCAAGAAATTTTGTGAAAAACCTAGTTTTCTGTCAGGCAGTGTGAGAAAGAGTTGAGTACATCTTTTGGAGTTATTCAGACTTGTGTTTAAGCACTGGCTCCGTCATTTAACTGCTGTGTAATTTCTTGCCACTTACTTAGCTTCTCTGAATTAAAATTTAGCTCATTTTAATTCACAGAGTTATGGGGAGGATTAAATTATTTACCACATGCCACATAAGTTAAAGTTCAACTAAGGTAAATTTCATGCCTGGAATGTTTTTGTAGGAGTGGAACAATATTACAGCAACTGTAGACAAATTTTGCTTACTCTACAGTTTCACCTGGAGCCAGCCGTGCCATGAAGCAGTCACTTTTTATTTATGTCTGAAAAGAGTATTGCTGGAGAACTGGAATCGAATTTCATTTTTGTTTAAAGAACCCAACCACTGTTGCCCAGGGCATAAAGCCAAATCAAGTGGACAAGTGGGAACCAGTGCGGATATGTTCCCTGCCTGTGCTTGGCGAGGGCAGTGGATTCTGGGAAGAACGTACGTAGCCTTGGATTCAGCAGAAACGCTCTAACTGCCTCTCCCGCAAGACTTCGTGAAATCAACTATTCATGAAGAAAAACAAAACGGGGCAAACAGCGTAATTCATTTTCGTGAAAACATTTACTTTGTCTTATCTTACCCTCTCACTTACAGGAGATGGTGAAAAGAAGTCGAAAGTTTGCCTGACCTGTAGTGTTCGATTGCTGCTGGTATAAGAGGAAATATATCTGCAGTTCATTTTGTAAAGCCCATTTCCTGTTACTTGCTACAGAGATAGCTGGCACATCTAATTGTGTTTGTGTAGTTCCTTAATTTGCATGAAAGAAGATAACATAAATGAAAAACTCAGGAGGAAGACTAATTCAGATTACTAGCCCAGGCAAGCTAATTTGTTATTCATTAAATGCTAACGAACCCAGCACCAATGTTTTATTTGTTTCACTCTATTTGGGATTTGAAAGGTCTTGTAACACAGTTAAAGTCTACAATAAGCAGATATGTGAGACTAAAGCACTGCTTTCCTCTTCTTTCTGTTTGGTAGATACACAGTTATTCCCGGACTAGGACAACCGAGGAAATCAGTATGGAAAAGCATACTTTTTTTCTGTTTAAAAGAACAAATTTAATCAAAATAAAGCTCTTCTCATGTGCACATTGTCTTCAATTTCTGTAGGATCTAGACATTCTATATGTCAGCCTGGAGTCAAGCCTATTTTAAAAAATCCCAAACTGAAATGGATAAGTGAAGTGAAATCGATTATATCTGTTTTTTACATCATTTAAACATTATTTGTTAACAGGTTTTTCCTGACTGTATTTTCTATGACTGCTTCCTATAAAAAGAAGCAGATAGAAAGTGATGGGGTATGTAATCAGGGTAGGTAGGTTGTTTATTTTTTGACCTAGTTGTTTCTATTAGGTGGGTTTTTCCCTAGTGAACTTGGCCATTATGTAGAATCACTGAATTTACTTACCTTTATATATCTTTAGTTTATTGTGAATTCTTCTATACACCTTGCTGGAGTTATATGGCAATATTCCATACAGTGAACATAGGATCAGAATTATGTTTCCGTCATCCCTGCTCATCTACCGTCAAAACCACAGATGTTCATTCCATTTGTTAGCAATGCTTTTCTCATTTATGTAAATTCTAATTCACAGAGATGTAATTAAGAAAAGGAAAATAATTAGATTTTCTCTTTTTTATATAAAGCATATAATACAGCCAAGAATCTACTAATATTCCGCGAGGTAGGTTATCAAGGTCACTTACAGCTCTTGGTGGGGGTAGATTCGTTTTAGTTTTTACCAGGGGTCGCACTGGTGGTTGATTAACCTCTGGTCTAAGATATGATGCAGTTTGGTCACAGAGGACAACCTGCACAATTCTATATTGGCACAAATGACACTCCATTGGGCCAGGCCTTTTTTTTAAATTTTTTTTGCTGAGGAAGATTTGCCTTGAGCTAACATCTATGCCAACCTTCCTCTATTTTGTATGAGGGCTGTTACCACAGCATGGCTGATGAGTGGTGTATGTTCCTGCCAAGAATCTGAACCCACAAACCTGGGCTGCCAAAGCAGAGCATGCTGAATTTAACCACTTCGCCACCAGGTGGCTCCCAGGCTATTCTTTTTTAAGCCCCTTCTCTGCCATCCAGATATGAGCAACCTGTAGTGGTAGCAAAAGACCAAAAAAGAGAAAGATATTTCATTTCTTGCAATTCAGGGAATTTTTCAGAAAAACAGCTTGCACAGATAATCCCCACAGCTGCTGAAAAACACTATTTTTAATATTTTTTTTATAGGCCTCTTTCAAAGGCCTCAACCTGAAAACTGCTATAGAGATAACTGCCCATCTAATTGGCAGCTAATCTCTTTTTAAGAAAATGCTGATTTTGGCGAGTAGAAGCATGAAGAACACTAAGAGAAAGAACACACACAGGCTTTGGAGAAATGAGAAAAGCTCTTAAACCTGACTCAACTACTCACTAGCTTCATGGTATTTTTGATTTGTCTGTACCTGTTTCTTCACCTGGTCAGTTGGGGTAATCATGCTTTATATCATTATTGTACAAATAGTTAAAAGTCCCTATGAAATCAACCTGCACATTGTAGACACTGGATGCACATTAGCTATAAGTTGAAAGTTTACAATATCACTCTCTGATCAAGTTATTTATTACCCATAGATTTGTTTACTGTCTGCTATAAACAATTGGGATCAGAGCTCTAGCTATCCTGTTACTATTTTCTTTTAGCGCCCGGGACAAAGCCTATTGCACAATATCATTCAATAAATATTTTTAAAATCATTGAATGGCTTGCTTACTGGCCAATCCTTAGTTCTTATGTTGTTGATTTTGTATAAATTTCTAGAGATTGGGAATTATAAACTGTTGGGTTTCTAAAGTTTCCCCTAGTGTTATTTCTGTATTAGGTTATAAGCAACATAGAAGATATTTTAAAAATGTAATTTAAAAAATCTATTCTTCCTATTCCACTTCCATTTACTTTTTAAAAAGATTTTAATAATAAAATTAAATTTGGGCATATTATTATAGCATGAAGCAATTTTGAAAGTGACTAGTAATTGGTGGCCTTTGAAAATATTTTCTCAAGGCTATGTAGGTTTACTTCCACTGACAATAAAAACCTACTCTTCCTAACTCACTTTTTATTCACTGCTATTCTTTCACGGAAAAGTATATTGCAAACTGAGTTCTATTTCAAAACATACAAATGCCAGTGAATTATCTGTAACTCTGAAAAAAACCAAGAACACTTCTTGATCCTTTTGAACTCTTGGTTAAAGTCTAAATTACTTCTTGACATCCTCAAAAAACCACTGCTAGGAAAGCAAATTGAGAAATAAAACAATAGGTTCTATTATGAATGTATTGTGGACCCCGTGACCTCCTGAAATTTCCGTGACAAGTTTAACCCTCCACTGATGGAGAAATTTGTGACAGACACTGATTTCATTGGGTTAGTAGACAGTTCAGCATTATCTTTGTGTATCAAATTAGAGTGAATGCTTTCATTTCTCAAGAAAGGTTTAAAGGCCTGAAAGGTCATTTGCTGTTTGCTTATGGTTGCGGCAATGACACAACTGCCAGAGGTCACAGGTCACAGAAGTCACAGGCTTTTATGAGGTGACAATTGCAATACAACCTGATAAAGACATTGTAAGTCTCTATAGGTGAACACTATATGATATTTTTTTCAGTTTCTGCCTGTTGACAATTGCTTCTCTATCCATGCTTGTAATAAAGAAAGTTTCCCTCAGCTAGCTCCACTCTCATCTCTCTCAGGCCAAAATCTGAGAAGTAACAAAAAGATAGTTTTTTTACATATAAGAAGAGAGAGAACTTGTTTCTGCTTACTGTCTGCAACCCTGTAGCACATCATTGACTTCTTAGGAAGAAAGAACCTAGACAGTTCTCCAGATTTCTTCTGGCTGTAGGGCACAGGAACGGAGCAAGGTAAGTGGCTGTCTGTGGGCTGACAGACTTGGAGACAGAGGAATGCAGAATGCACTGTCTAGATAACCTGAAGTCATGGGGAGCTATACCAGTGTTCAATCTGTGAATGCAGAGGTACTATAACATGATGCCAAATCACCAAGTGTCATGAGTTGTACCACAGTTGGGACCCTCCAGGACAAATCCTGGAGCCCAAGCCCTCATCGGATGACCTGTTATTCAACTGGAGGCCTTTCCCTTAGTTTAGTGTGTAATTATCTCCATATTATTGCTCTATGCTCTTAGCGGCCTTCTACCTCTCTTCATTTCTTGAATTTTTCTTCTAAAACAATATGATGTCAAAACTCAACTGATTGTACACCTTTGTGTGCAATTTACCTTTTTGGTAAAAATATATTAAGCTCTCTGATACTTATATTTGTATTTTTATAAATTATATACATATTTTACTATGCTAGTATGTTATATATCAGTACAATAAAACAAATTATGAGGTGAGATAAGCAAATGTAATCTTTCTCTCTTTTAGTTAACATAATTTACATACTTTTCATCTCCTACAGAATAAATAGCAAGATTCTAGCGTATCCTAGGCATATCCTTCTCTGGTCTAGTTCTTCAACCTCATCCCGTACTAATCATCACCCTTTCCTATTTATGTTCAAGAAACACACAATTTGTTGGGGTTCCTTCAAGGGCTATCATGAGTACAAATAATGGTTGAAACACCTTTTACAGTATATTAAATTAATTGCTTGTACTCTGTTCTCTGGTTAGACTACAAGCTTCTGTTGTGGTGGATTCTACTCATCCCTCTCTTTCTCTCTCACTCTTTCATTCATCAAATATGGTGAGTACTCAATATACGCTTTCATTTTTGACATTTGGCAAGAGAATTTCCCAGTGCATATATATTAACAGTCCACACATCAGCATAATTTCATAAGAATGCTTCAATAACCATTTTATTAATACTTACATATGTCATCTTTTATTATTAAAATAAATAGGGCTCCTCTTATACCTAAACATTAGGAAAGTATTCATACAGAGTCACCAAAGTAAAACATATATATAGCGGGTATTTGGTCAAAACCAATGGACAACTGAATAATTATTAAAATAACCATTCAGATTATGTAACATTATGAAAAATTTTTAGAAAAAAGCTAAGTGCAAAAACAAGATACATAATTGTAATACTCTATGATTATATATCTATTAAAGATATATGCAAAAATAAAAGGTATAGTATTTATTAAGGTAGCAATAAAACTAATATTTAGGACAATTATGTTTAAGCATCTATTTTGACAAAATATCTTAATATCATAAATTTTACAATTAAAATTTTTAGTGAAATATTTGAACGGGACAATTACATAGTTCAGCTTCCTTGGAGAGATTCTCTAAAACTGGGACCATAATAAATGTTATTAGTAATATGTAAACATATAAGTTTCCTTGAGAACAATAAGTTTATGAGAAACAAATATGGGCAGATCCCTCACATAAAGTTCTCTGTCCTAAGGGAAGTTGAGAAATCTGTGAATTGGGAAAGTTAGACTAGTGCAAATAATTTATCTTGACAACCTCATTCCCATTTATAATTAAAATATTTTTTTCCAATACGGTGAGCCACCCAGTTTGTCTTTTTATTTTTTAATCTAAGGACCTTGGCCAGCACAGAAAGAAGACACAAAGGAAGTATGGGACAAGAAAGGCATTATTCACTTACATTATCATTCTATGTAGGTATAAGGTGACTTAAGGGAGTGGCGTATAGCAAGGTCATTCCAAGCACTCATTCAAAGTACCAGTGTCAAGTTAGCAGCAGTAACAGCTGAAAGAAGACTAAAGACTCTAGAATTACAAGGGAGAAGCTTTTGGTGCAAAAGCAAAGATTTATTTATCACATTACATACTTAAGTAAAGGACATTGACTCTGCCTAAACTCTGGCTATATTTTTATACTAAATAAATAGCTCTCTTCTATTGCCTTCAGTGATCTAAATTATCCTCTGGTGCTTTATGGGGCATTAGAAGTACTTTTACATACATCACTTTTTACTATTTTTTTCTAAAAAAGAATGATTTTTCTCTTACTTTTGTTTATTAATTAAGAAAGGAAATTTTAATGACCAAAAAAGATACTAGAGTTTCTTCTTTCATTGTTGTTTGTGTGCCAGTTAAAATTCTTATTCTTGCAGAGCTAAGGAGAAAGAAAAATGAGTTCTGAGTTCTAGTTTGACCCTAGCCCAAAGTGAACACAACTAAATGTCGAGTGACTTTTAATACCACTAGCGCATCATATAATATCATTTGTTATTATGATGTGTAATCATTGTGGCTCCCACAAAGAAATTGTTTTCCCCCTTAAAATTTTGCTTACATTACTGTCACCTGCTGACAGTTTAGAAATAAAATATGAACTAGCCTTACTTAAAATGAACATAACTTGCCAGCACACTCAGAGTATGAAGCCTGGTAGGCAATCAATTCTGAACAGCATAATTTTTACTACCTTTGTAGTTTCAAACATGGTCTGACAGTCCTCCTAAATAAATGAGCAAGAAATGAAAGCAAAGTATGCTTCTTGCTAAATGATCTTTCAGTGTAGTAAGGGATACTATTTATATGTCAGAGAACAATTGTTCTATATTTAAACAGACAAAAACATAAAGAAATTAAGATATTTCAATGAAATACAACATAAAGTTGGTTACAAAATTTTTTCTTCCTTGAAGTATAGATAGAATGTAGGCAAAAGTTTCATAGCGTTACTTGAGTTTGTTTCCTATTATTTTGTTTGTTTTTACGGCTCTTAAAAAAAGATCAAATGTTCTCCTAGAGTTGCGCAGAGTTCTCAGAGGTCTGCAGAGCTGTTTAAATGTCTGGAAGCCCCTTGGTGGTTACTTTGCTCTTTTCGCACTCACTCACAACTTAGAGCCCAACAAGGCTCCTTGGCACTTCACTGGTTGTTCTCAGATTTGCTTGCTGACTTATCACAAAGAGTAGTGGCGTTCCTTTTATGGGTAACTGCTGGTGATTTCTGGGTTCTGTGGCTCATAAGACCCTGTGCCATCAATACTAAACACCTTAGGGTCCTGTACTGGTCTTGATGCTGGAGCTACTCCCAGTGTGTTCTGGAGCTGCCTGAATACGGAAATTGGCCAAGTGTTAATGAGGATGTTAGTGCTAACTTTTTCTTTTGCTATCCTGATAGACTCTGACGATCTCCCCCACCTCTTTGGGGAAATTTGAGGAATACATATACCATGTTCTTGCTATCAGAAGCGCTCCAAAATGCTTTTTATTTGTGTCTATAATTCTCATTTTTAGTTTTCTACTGGATAGATATTTTTCCCCTCTAACGATCTGAAATTATAAATTATTTCTATTGTTTTAGAGCTTGCTTTAAAATTTTTTAATCTATACTTAATTTTAAATTCTAAGGGGAATCAGGAGACATACTTTCCTCCCAGACGATGCCATCTTACTTCTTAGATGTTGTTGCTACCCAATATTTTCATTCTGCTTTATTTTTACATTTTCATTATTATTTTTTATTGTATTATGCCCTGAATGCTTTAGACATTTCTTTAGCCACGTCTTTTCTTCTTTTATACAGTTCTTCTCTCCCACCACCCTATGTACCTGGTTCTCTACTTTAATTTCTTATACAAATATTTATTAGAAAGTTGTCAGTGATAGACACATTTTGATAAAAAATATCTTTATTTTTGCCTTACTTTTTTTCCTTAGTATTTTAAAGATATTCAGTTGGCTTTTTGTTACTCATGAAAAGCTTACTATAGATCTAATTTTCTCTCTTACCTAGGACTGTTTTTAAGATCTCTTTATTTTTAGTATTCTGAAATTTCACTGTGTTCAACTATGGATTTTTATTTATTTATCATACTTGAAAACTTTTATGCTTCTTTGCATTGAAAAATCTTGTCTTTTTCACACAGGCTGGCCTGTGTGGCGTAGTTATTAAATTTGTCTGCTCTGCTTTCGTGGCCAGGGGTTCGCAGGTTCAGATCCTGGGCACACACCTAGGACCATGTGTCAAGCCATGCTGAGGCAGCATAAAAACATAAAATAGAGGAAGATTGGCACAGATGTTAGCTCAGGGCCAATTTTCCTCACCAAAAAAACAAAACAAAACAAAAAAACAGCTTTTATTCATTTCTGGTAAATTTTTTCTCTAAAAACTTGTCCGTCTGTTGTATTTTTTAGAATATGCTGTTGGATATATATTTAAATCTCACCTCTGTTTCTCTTAACCTATTTTCTCATATCTTCCATCTCTTTTTCTCTTTTAGTTTTATTTTGGGATGTAATTCGAGATGTCTTCTAATTCAGTAATTATTTTTACATCTTCTGCTTAATACATTCTTGTTTTTTAATTTTAATTCTTTGTTTTCATTTCCATGCTTGTTCACTTTCACAGATTTTTTTTCTTATTTTTCATTGATTCATTGATTTCTTATTTTTCATTGATTATCTTATGTGTCTTTACGGAAAATATTCATTTTGTTGTTCCTGGCGGATTGTTCAATGATTAATATAAGAATAACAATGCTTGAGAATAGCATTATGCTGTTAATTGTTTCTGACGCCTCTTGCCAGTCTGGTCTCGTTTTCATCCATGTTTGCAGTTTTTGCCTATGAGGTTCTCTTCAGGGAGACTTATCTGGGAGAAGACTGTCATGGTCTGGGTTGAGAGTTGGCGGGTGTCTCCACAGTGGGTTTTGGTTTAGTTTCATCAGACATATTAGGAGTTCAAAAGCCAATGACCAATGTCTATGTTAATTTCGTGGCTTGGGAATGCCCAGAGCACGTCTCGGCTGAACTGAAAAGCCTATTTTTTGGCTTGTTTTCACCCAAGTTTACACAGATACAGAGAAGCTGGAATAGTCTCGATGATTCTCTGTCCACCTACTTTTCCAGAGTGACAGACGGTTGAGGCTCCTGGTTTATCTTCAGTGACCTTACTTTCTCCCTCCATCATCCACGGGCCTAAGGCCTAGCTCCGGGTTTGTGTGGCTGTAACCCTCTCCTGACATGGACTCTTGTCCCCCGACAGCTCTCACGGGAGCATCAGCTCATCTGCTTTCCTAGCTGGGCTTCAGGTTTCACCTCATTTCTAAAAACTAGAGGAATTTCGTTTTCTTTAAGACAAGATCAGATTTAAATTTGAAATAGATTTGTTAGGTTTTACCTAGGATTCCAGTTTATGGCAGGAGAATATTTAGATTTCTTTGATCCACTGTCTTACAATGACCACAAAATATTCCACATCAGTCTCTTTAAGCAGTTCAGAAGTTTTCTACTCACTTCAAGTAAGAGACATTTCATCATTTAAATTCACTGAATGAAAGGAAACAAAACAGTACTTACAGTAAATCATCATTTAAAAACCCTACCTACAGACTTTGAAAAATATTTCATTTTTTTAGTTACTGCAGATAAATACCTAGCTCACTTGTTGGCAATTGCAGATAGTAAGCATTGACTTAATGTATTTTTATGAGAACCATCTGTATTTTATTTATTTATTGCCTTATTTTTTATTATATTTTTCTGACTTTGTTGAAGTATTATTGACAAATAAAAATAGTATATGTTTAGATTGTACAATTTGATTTTTTTTAAAGGTGTGCAACGGGATGATTTAATATTACATATATATTGCGCAATGATTTTCACAGTCGAGTTAATTAGCACATCCGTCGCCTCACCAAATTTGCTAAGACAGTAAGCACTTATGGGTAAAGGAAGAAAGGATACCACAGTATATACCCCATAACTCTAAATAGTTAAAAATAATTTTGCTTATTCTGTGGCTGTTATAGCTGTATATGTCATGAGGACAATATTCAGTGTTACTTAACTTTGATTAATCAATTCTTCTCACTTCACATTCTTTGATTAATCATATTCTTCTCAGACCCATGAGGGTAATGTATTATAATTTTTGGAATTAACATGCCCAAGCATCTGACACTGGGCTTCCAGGAAGAAGCTTCCATGAAAAGCTTCCTATTAGCTAAGGACTATATGGGGAATTCCTATCCTCTAAGGCATTTCCTTCAAATATGAATCGATGCCTATGAACGCATAATTCTTTCAAGTTGCAGATGGTGATAGGAAAATACAGCAAGACCTACTCATATGAAATAGGAATCACTATGAGAATAAAGAACCATCTTCTTACTATAAACCTAATATTCAATTAAGCAGAGTGCATAATTGAGAGGAGAATACAAATTTTAACATCACATCCTATTATAAAATATTTTTTATTTCCAAAGTATTATATTTTGATTTTTTCTTAAATATAAACTTCACCTGAGTTAAATCAAGCGATATGTTTATAGATACTGTTTATCTACATTTTCAAATCTATTGCAGAAGAAATGAAATTAGAAAAACAATCCTCCATATCTGGAAAAGTTGAACATGACTTTTGAAGTGACTGAAACATACTTTCTCTTTAAAAAAGTTGGAAAACTATTTAAGAAATGTTAAAAAAGAAATGGAGCACATTAACTCACATCATTCACTCTGTAATTTGAGGATTCAAAATGGGTCATTAACTATAATTTGACAATGCTGTTCTGAGTGGGAAAAAAATAGAAATGTTACTACAATGCTCGATACTGTATTCTTTTTGAAATTGTATAGTTATCACACTAATAAAAGCATTTAAAAGGCTTTTTCCTTTGACTGTGAAATTTAATTATATACCGCATCCTTTATAAAAAAACTTTTAGTGAGAGCTTTTAGGCAATTGATACTTTTAGTTCAGTACAATCCATCTATAACATCAATTTTCTATTATTGAAATTATATTACTAATTGAAAGCTACAAATATTCAACTGTAATTGCTTTAGGGAAGAAAATCCTCATGATTTCAGAGTCTACTTCTTCGAGGTGTTGAACCCAAAATAAAGTTGTCATCATAAAATCTGTTTTATCCAAACCCATCCAAATAATAACTTAAGAAGACTATTTCAGCAACTCACTTTTAAGAGAAACATCACATAGCTTTATTGAAAGTGAACATTTTAAATTCAGATATAAAAAGTTTATTTTCAGTGATAATCCAGTGTAGGTTAAACCTTAATTTCTAGGTATAAATAATGATAAAAACTGATTTACATGTGTTAAAAACAACTTATTATTCAGATCTGTAGTTCAACCCAATAAAATTTACTTTCCAACTGATGACTGTGAGTCAATCATTTTAGGAGATATGTAGTGTCTTACGTTAAACTTTAATTTGCATATCTCAAATTACTATGCGATTGAACAGCTTTTTATATATTTATTAGTCCTTTGCATGTGTTCTGTTGTGACATACCCACTCAAAGTTTTACCCAGTTTTCTGTGCACTTCTCTGTCTTTTTAAAAATTTGATGACATATGTATTGTGGGCACAAGTTATTTATGCCTTCTATGATCTGTGGATAACTTTGCAAAGTTTGTAGCTTTCCCTTTCATTCTGAGTGCTATTTTTTGATGATTAGAAATTTCATTTCTCTTTACAATTAATCCTCTTTGTATTCTATTTGAAAAACAGTCTTTGCTTACCTTAGGTTTAGGAAGATATTTCCCTAAATTGCCATCTAGAAGCATTGCTGTGGTGCTGTATTCTGTAATGTTTTATCAGGATCTATGGGAGGCAATAAGGAAGCCCAAAGAACTCACTGTTGTGTCATTCATCATGTCCAGAGATCCCTAGGTTGACTTCTTCTTTCCGCCTATCACAGTCTTCCTGTTCTTGTTTGCTGCCAGGGTGTACTAATTGTACAGGGAAGGGTCTGGAAGGAATACCCTATCTTGGTGGACTCAGAAATCCTCCAGTAATTTTGCTAATTCTTTTTTTCCTCCATTTTATTTGTACCTTTGTCACTGAAATGTTGAGAGTTATATCTCATACTGTCTAACAAGGGAAGTGTTTTGCCAATATTCCTTTCCTAATCATTTATCTCAAGATGTGCATGTTTTCGTACATTGAACTTGGTTGTTAAGTGGTAGCATCAGCACGACTCTGCTTTCTTAGGCTCTGTTGTGGTATATATGCATATTACTTTTAGAATTAATTTGCTTGCAACAAAGATAATATGTTATACTTTAGCATTCACATTCTATAGGGAGTAAAAAGATCAATTGTGATTTTGTGTAAGGGGTGTAATTCAATGAGCATCTGTAGTGTGGTATGAGAATTTTGTAAAATGAATCTATACATTTTCAATATAGGTGCTACCAATCTTTCTACTTATTACTATAAAATGTAATCCTATGTGTCTCAACTATGGGAGACACCTCGCAGAGAGGGGAACTTTTCTCTACTAACAAGCTGAATTGTTGAAAGCAGAACAATACTGAGAACAGATGTTTCAGTAGTCATCCAAAAAATTTGACCATTTAATTGACATCTGGCCCAAAAAAAAAGCCACTGAAAACTTGACTATTCTTTCTCTTCAGGCAATGTAGCCAGTGAAGATATAAAATGGATTAAAAATAATGCCATAATGCCGTGTCAGTCAGCAGTAGGGAGTGAGGTTAATTATATTAAAAATACAAAAAACATTTCACTATGTAATAGCTCAGTGGTAACTATCATAAAGGATTTAGTTTATAGATGACGCTCTATATTGATAAAATTCCTGCCTGTTACTACTCAGTCCTGGAGAATTCTGCCTGACTGCAATGCCATCTGTTTTCACATCAATGCACTATAATTGACTGATGGGAATTTTAAAACAGAAAATCCAGCTGTTCTACATTTGTCCTCTTTGACCAAAAATTAAATTATCATATTATGCATCCACATAATTACATTTATTTCCACTATAGTGTGACCTTGTAGACGGTAGAGTCTTCAGTAATCAGATGACACTTGAGCTTCTGTTTACAGGAATTTTGTATTAATACGAGAACATCACACCACAAACAACAGTGGCACGAATTTAAGTCTAAAAGCAGTCCAATTTTAGTTCAATCAGGACTGCTGGAGACATTAACAACATCTAACACCTGGAACTAATTTGACGGTGAAGGAAAGTGTCACCTGACATGATATTAATATATGCAAACAGCTAGTTATGCCTGTGCAGCATGTCCTAAGTTTGGTTTTATCTGAGTTTGTGGTTAACGTGTAATGTGTATAACAATGCATAGGGAGTGATTCTCACTGTCTCCATGAGCTTGTATAGCACATGACTCTTTCTTTGGAAAAATTTCTTATGAGACATGGGTAGTAAGGACTTAAGTCATTTGATTCATTTACTCATCTATTTACTTACATTAGTGTCATATTTATATTTTAGAGATCCCTCAGGATATGATATAATTAACTACCAATTGGCTAATTTGAAATTTCTTCTATTGGTTTTTTGGTTATTTAGATGACAAAACTAGGACAAATTAAACATAATTCCAAGGAAATATTTTTCTACCACAGTATACATGTTACTATTGGCAACAAGTATTGCGTAGCAACATATACATATATATATTTCATATACATATATTTAATACATATATATTTCATAAATTTATTTCATATATATGTATATATAACATATAATACACTATATAATTAATATAGTGCATATAATATGCTATATATACACTATATATAGTGTATAATATATAATACACTGCATAATTAATATGTAATACAATATAAAATACACTAGAGATTATGGGGCATTGTAATTGTTCAAAATAACTAAAGCACAAGCAGCAAATGGGGAAATGGCCAGAGATGAAGCATAGATTAGCAAAGAACAGATGAAAGAGTCTTATGAAGCAGTAACAAGTCTGGATTTTTTCAAAGAGTAATCAAATGCCTTTGGACTATTACAAAAGGAGAGTAACATGGTGTGCCGTACATTTAGATAGACTTCTTGTTTAAAGATAACGTTTATGCCATACATTAAGATATATTGCTATTTTGAAGATAATGTTTACTGGAGGGGCAGGTGGAGATATCAACTCTGCAGATAATATCAGTGAGTCAAGTGGCAAGCTCAGTCTCTGCAGCCACTTGGCCTCAATGGGGCAGAGCTAAGTTCTTCAAGGTAGGATAGTCAAAGCTTTAGTCCTCTTGGTATCAGGGGGTCCAGTGGGTAGCTGAGGTTTCACAACCAATCAGCATCAACGAAGCAGAAAGATGTGGAGGGAAGAAGGTCTTTTGGCAGTCTATTTCTTCCATGCTTTCTCCTGATATCCGCTATGCCCAAAGGAGACAAGAGCTTCTCCCTCCAACCTGTAGCAACAAAGCAGTGTGAGTGAGCCTTCCACTTCCACCTTCCTTATTGATGATGATATTACATCTCCACTAGGAGGCAATGAGGTGATATGAGTCAGTGTCCCCTCTCACCAGGAAGGTGCCAACCTGGCCCGAAGAGAGGTGAACTTTCATCTTACCCATCTGCAATGAAGTAGTATGGATCAGTACCCCACTTTTGATGACATGGAGTTGATGGGACCTGCGGGGACGCTGACTATACATATCTACCAGGCCCTTGTGCTAAACCTCACCAGGGGGATGTCCTACTAAAGAATGATTAAGTAAGAATCAAAGTGTCATGATAGAACATCTAAAATATTCAGGATATAATTGTAAATCACTCCTCATACCAAGAACTAGGAAAATGACAGTGTGAATGATAAAGGACAATCAATAGATACCAACACTAATATGAATCAGATGCTGGAATTATCTTATAAATATTTTAAACCATCTATCATGAAAATGCTTCAACAAGCAAATATGGATTTTCTTGAAGCAAATTCAAAAATAGAAAATCTCACAAAAGAAATAGAAATAATATAAAAGTAACCAAATGGAAATAATAGAACTGAAAAATACAATAACTAAATAAAAACTCACTGGATGGGCTCAATAGTAGAGTGTAGATTGCAGAGTATGGAATCAGTGAACTTAAGGACAAATCAGTAAAATGTACCAAATCTGAACAACAGAGAAAATAGGCTGAAAAAATATGAGCATCTTCTCACAGAATTTTGAGGCAATAATCTTTTAAAAAATTAACCTAATTATCATCAGATTCCCAAAAGAGAGGCCCGAGTTGAACGGAAAAATATTTGAAGAAATGAGGACTGAAAAGTTCTCAAATTTGGGAAATGACATAAGCCTAGAGATTCATGAAACGGAACAAATACCAAACAGATACTTAAGGAAATCCACACCAAAATGCATCGGAATTAAATTTCTGAAAACTAAGAAAAGGAAAAAAATCTTGAAATCAGTCAGAAAGAAAGGATACTTTACTTATGAGAGAATACCAATCTGAAACGCGTTTGGTTTCTCATTTGAAACCATGGAAGCCAGAAAAAAGTAACATAACATTTCAAGTAGTTTAAGAAAAAACTTATCAACTGAGAATTCTATATCCAATGAAAATTCCCTTTATTAGTAAAGGTAAAATAAAGACATTGGCATATGAAAGAAAGCTAAGAGAATTTATTTTAAGTGGCTACAGTGAAGATGTCAGCAAAAATGGTGGAGTAGGAAGTTCCAAGAACCCATATCTCCACAGAAACATCAAAAAATAGAGAGAGATGGAATAAGCTTTGTTAGAACTCTAGAAAATAGTCAAAGATTTACAGCTGAATCAAGAAAAAGGAAACTTTAAAAAGGTAGAAAAATATTGTGGCATTTTTACTTGCCCTTGCTATACCTCCCTCCCCTGTACTGTGGAGGCTTGAAGATGGCACCTTTTCTATCTTTTCTTTCTTTCTTTTATTGCGGTAACATTGGTTTATAACATTATATAAATTTCAGGTGTACATCATTATATTTCAATTCTTGTGTAGATTACATCATATTCACCAACCAAAGACTAATTATAATCCATCATCACACACATGTGGCTAATCACCCCTTTCGCCCTTCTCCCTCCCGGCTTCCCCTCTGGTAACCACCAATCCAATCTCTGTCTCTATGTGATTGTTTGTTGCTGTTTTTATTTTCCACTTATGAGTGAGACCATATGGTATTTGACTTTCTCCCTCTGACTTATTTCGCTTAGCATAATACCCCCAAGGTCCATCCATGTTGTCACAAATGGCCAGATTTCATTTATTCTTATGGCTGAGTAGTATTCCATTGTGTATATATACCATATCTTTTTTACCCATTCGACCCTTGATGGGCATCTAGGTTGCTTCCAAGTCTTGGCTATTGTGTATAATGCTGCAGTGAACATAGGAGTGGGTGTATCTTTACACATTTGTGTTTTCATCTTTGGATAAATACCCAGCACTGGAATAACTGGATCATATGGCAGTTCTATTCTTACTTTTTTGAGGAATCTCCATAGTGTTTTCCATAGTGGCTGCACCAGTTTGCACTCCCACCAGCAGTGTATGAGGATTCCCTTCTCTCCACATCCTCTCCAACACTTATTTTTTCTTGTCTTGTTAATTATATCCATTCTGACGGGAGTGAGATGATGTCTTATTGAAGTTCTTATTTGCATTTTCCTGATAGTTAATGATGTTCAACATCCTTTCATGTGCCTGTTGGCAACCTGTATATCTTCTCTGGAGAAGTGTCTGTTCAGACCTTTTGCCCATTTTTTAATTGGGTTGTTAGGATTTTTGCTGTTGAGTTTTGCTATGTATATCTTCTTTGGAGAAGTGTCTGTTCAGACCTTCTGCCCATTTTTTAATTGGGTTGTTAGGTTTTTTGCTGTTGAGTTTTGCTATGTATGAGTTCTATATGTATTTTGGATGTTAACTTCTTATCAGATACATGATTTGCAAATATCTTCTCCAAGTTGTTAGGTTGTCTTTTCGTGTTATTGTTGGTGTCCTTTGCTGTGCAGAAGCTTTTAGTCTGATGTAGTCTTATTTGTTTATTTTTTCTGTTGTTTACCTTGCCCAGTCAGACATGGTACTTGAAAATATGCTGCTAAGACTGATGTCAAAGAGCATACTTCATGTTTTCTTCTAGAAGTTTCATGGTTTCAAGTCTTATATTCAAGTCTTTAATCCATTTTGAGTTAATTTTTGTGTATGGTGTAAGACAATAGTCTACTTTCATTCTTTTGCGTGTGGCTGTCCAGTTTTCCCAACACTGTTTATTGAATAGAGTTTCTTTTCTCCATTGTATGTTCTTGGCTACCTTGTAGGAAACTAGCTGTCCATAGATGTATGGGTTTATTTCTGGGCCTTCAGTTGTGTTCCATTGACCTGTGTGTCTGCTTTGATTACTATAGTTTTGTAGTACATTTTGAAATCAGGAAGTGTGGTACCTCCAGCTTTATTCTTTCTTCTCAGAGTTCCTTTGCTTATTCAGGGTCTTTTGTTATTTCATATAAATTTTAGTATTCTTTGTTCTATTTCTGTGAAAAATGTTGTTGGAACTTTGATAGGGATTGCATTGAATCTAGCTTGCTTTAGGAAGTATGGAATTTAACTATGTTAATTCTTCCAATCCAAAAGCACAGAATATCTTTCCATTTCTTTGTGTCTTCTTCATTTTCTTTCAACAGTGTTTTATACTTTTCAGCATATAGGTCTTTCATCTCTTTGGTTAAGTTTATTCCTAGGTATCTTATTCTTTTTATTGAAATTGTAAATGGGATTGTATTCTTAATTTCTCTTTCTGCTATTTCGTTGTTAGTGTGTATAAGCATAACTGATTTTTGTATGTTGATATTGTATCCTGCAACTTTACTGTATTCATTTATTGTTTCTAAAGGATTTGTAATGGATTCTTTAGAGTTTTCTGAATATAAAATCATCTGCAAATGGTAAAAGTTTCTCTTGTTGCTTTCCATTTTGGATCTTTCATTTCTTTTTCTTGCCCAATTGCTCTGGTTAAGACTTCCAATACTATGTTAAATAAGAGTGGTGAATGTTGGCAACCTTGTCTAGTTCCTGTTCTTAGAGGGGTAGCTTTCAGGTTTTCCCCATTGAGAATGATATTAACTGTGGGTTTGTCTTATGTGGCCTTTATTATGTTGAAATACTTTCCTTCTATACCCATTTTATTCAGAGATTTTATCACAAATGGATACTGTATCTTGTCAAATGCTTTCTCTGCCTCTATTGAGATGATCATGTGATTTTTAGTCTTCATCTTGTTAACATGGTATATAACATTAATTGATTTGCAGATATTGAACCATCCTTGCATCCCTGGAATAAATGCCACTTGATTATGGTGTATGATCTTTTGAATGTATTCTTGTATTCAGTTTGGTAGTATTTTGTCATCAATGTTCATCAGTGATATTGGTCTGTAATTTTCGTTTTTGTGTTGTCCTTGTCTGGTTTTGGTATCAGGATAATACTGGCCTCATAGAATGAATTAGGAAGCTTCCCCTCTTCTTCAATTTTTTGCAAGAGTTTGAGAAGGATAAGCATTAAGTCTTCTGTGAATGTTTGGTAGAATTTACCAGGGAAGCCATCTGGTCCTGGACTTTTATTTTGGGGGAGGCTTTTGATTACTGTTTCGATCTCCTGACTGGTGATGGGTCTATTTAAATACTCTATTTCTTCTTGATTCAGTTTTGGAAGGTTTTATCATCCTAATAATTTATCTATTTCTTCTAGCTTATCCAATTTGTTGGCATATAGCTTTTTGTAGTATTCTCATAATTTTTTGTATTTCTGAGATGTCAGTTGTAATTTCTCCTCTTTCATTTCTAATTTTCTTTATTTGAACCTTCTCTCTTTTTTTCTTAGTGTGTCTAGCTAAAGGTTTGTCAATGTCTTTATCTTTTCAAAAAACAAGTTTTTTTGGTTTAATTGATTTTCCCATTATTTTGTGTCTATTTCATTTCTTTCCTCTCTGATTTTTATTATTTCCTTCCTTCTGCTGATTTTGGGCTTTGTTTCTTCTTTTTCCAGTTCCTTTAGGTGGCACCTCATTTTCTAATGTAGGTCCCTAGTCCCTGGTTCCAGAGGGAACAGAGCAAAACTTATTGTCAAAGCCTTGTTTGTGTTTTCTAACCTATCTGGGGGCTGCCTGAGGGACTGACTAAAGGTGCTTGTCTTGTTTTGCCTAAATCACAACTCACTTGGAGTGAAAAGATTGTGACTATTCCTCAAAAACAGTTTAGGTAAACAAACAACACAAAAAGTTGTAGTTGTCTGGGGCAAAAGATTACAGTTGAAGCAAACAATAAAGCAACTAAGTCTGGGAAAACAAATCTGGGGAGCATTTCTTTTGGAAATTAGAGAATTCAAAATTTCCTGTGTACACTGTGGATTTTGAAAAGTTACCCTCATGCCTTGGATGGGGCACATGCTCAGAGAAAACCTGAGAAGACCCTAAGGTTTCCCCTCTGGTGGATTGCTAGTCTCAGTGCCATGAGGAAGTTAGGGCTAAGGTAGAGTTTATACAGCCTGCTAAACATCAAAGGAGCATCACAGTACGTAGCCAATCTGCAAAGACTGAGAGAGTTGTCTCTCTCCCTTTCTCTCTCTATGCATCATATTATTTAAGGAAATATATATCAAAACACTCCCTGAACACAAGCTGGAAGAATGGAGAATTAAAAGATCATACATGACAAATAATAAGAAATTTAGAAGGACAGTTCTGAAGAGTCAGTGAACAAATAGATAGAAAAATGAATGAGAACTCTCAGTAAGAGGAGGAATGTAATTTTCAGAGTTACCACACTATAATATTTAAAATGTCCAGTTCCTTAAACATAATATTATGAAACAGGTAAAAAAAAAAAAAACAAGAATGTATTGCACATTTATAGTGGAAATTAACAAAAACTGTCCCTGAGGAAACACAGATTTTAGATTTACTATATAAAGACTTTGACTTGACTGTCTTAAATGTATTCAAAGAGCTAAAGGAAACCATGGATAAGAAGTAGAGGAAACCAGGAGAATGATGTATGAGAAAATGAGCATGTCAATAAATAGATAGAAATCATAAAAATGAAAAAACAAATTCATGAGCTTAAAATTATGATAACTGAAATGAAAAACTGACTAGAGCATCTCAATAGCAGATCTGAGCAGGCAGAAGATAGAATCAGTGAACTCTTGAAAGTCAATTGCAATTATTCTTTCTGAGGAGAAGAAATAATAAAAGAAGAAAATTTATCAGAGCCTAGGAGACCTGTGGGTCATCATGAAGCATACAAACATATACATAATAGAAATCCCAGATCTAAGAGAAAGATGATAGAATTGGGCAACTGCTTTCACAAATAATTTACAGTTCCTTAAAATGTTTAACATAGAATTACTATATGACCCAAGAGGAATGGAAACCTATATCCACACAGAAGCTTTTAGATCATGTTCGTAGCAGCATTATTCATAATAGCAAAAAAACGTAGAAATGATCAAAATGTTCATAGATTGTTGAATGGCTAAATAACAAGTGATACATCAATGCATTCTAATAGTATTTGACCATGAAAAGGAATGAGGTAGTGATTCATGCCACAACAAGAGTGAACCTTGAAAACATTATGTTAAGTGAAAGAAGCCAGTCACAAAAATCTACACATTGTGTGATGCCATTTATACAATATGTCCCAAATAAGCAAATCTATAGAAATAGAAAGTAAATTACTGTTTGCCTAGGCCTGGGGTGTGGGGAAGGAGGCAGTGGAGAGTCCTTGCTAATCAGTATTGTTTCTCTAAAGATGATGAAAATGTTCTAAAATTAGATTGAGATGTGTGCACAACTCTGTTAATCTACTCAAATCCTAAATTGTAGATTTTAAGTAGATGGGTTTTATGGCATGTGAATTATATCTCAATACAGCTGTTAAAAAATGAAGTTAAACAGCCAGTCCCTGTGGGCCACTCATTAAGTTTGACACACTCCACCTCGGCGGCCCTGGTGTGATTCCTGGGTGCGGACCTACACCACTCCTCAGTGGCTGTGCTGTGGAGGCAGCTCACATACAAAAAGAGGAAGATTGGAAACAGATGTTAACTCAGGGCGAATTTCCTCAACAACAACAACAAAAACGAACAACATTAAGAACTAAATCATGGAAATGAATTCAACTAATTATCAATTATATTTTTTTTATTTGTGGGGGGTATAAAAAAGGAATTCTATCTTATAACTGCTGATTAGATGAAAGAGTCTGCGAAAAGAGTTGTTAGCGATATGGCTGGTCTCTGCTGCTTGATGTCCAAAATTTCTGGTGATTGTTTAAAACTTTCAAACTATGAATGTTGCTCGTATATTCCAAGGTACATGATTCACCCATGTGGATTAGTTTTGAATGACCTCATCAATGCTCTCTGCCTTATTGGATTATCACTTGCTGAGTGGTGAATATATATATGATATATATACGGTAAGTATGTATACTCGAATAGATCATTTCTCACAGAGCCAATTAACATAGCTTCTTCCACACTATACACAGTGCTTTGCCTACTTCTGGGTTCTGAGAAATCCCCTTTTCTGTATTCCATCTATGAATGTCTGAAATGTATCTAGCTGAATCTTGAAATAGGAAGATATGAAAATGGATAAAATTGTTTGCTAAAACAATTAACTCATCATCTCTGTATCTACCGTTGATCATAGTCCTTGAAAAATTAGAACCTGATGAAATTAGTTATCAATTTATATATCTGAACAACTTATGTATCAAAATACCAGATGTTAAGAATTATAAGTATTAAATTAATAGTGATAGCATAGATAACTCTATACATACTATCTTTTTAATTTGAATATAACATTTTTGTCTTTTTTATTAAAAAAGAATCATTACATTTTGTTTGGCATCAAATGTGGCTCAAGAGTACTCTATAAATAAAGTAAAACAGGACAATTCTCTATAAGAACAATGCAGATTTTTTTATCTTACAGCTAAACTTATAAAGTAATTAATCAACCTTCCTTTCTCGTGAAGATTTAGCCATGAGATGGCAGCATCATATTACTGCTTCCATAATTATTTCCTTTATTCTTACTGTTAGCAGAAACTAATAAAACTTTGCTCTAAGGTTGCAAACACACACATAGATTGAATTCTAATGCATATTAAGTTTTTATTTATCATTATGTCATATTTATAAATGGCCATTTCCTGTTGATTATAGGGTCACAAATAGATAAGGAAAAATCATCATTGTCATTGCTGGAATAAATATAGCAAATGTTACTATCTTTAAAGATATCTGCTAGGAAATATTACTCTTATGAAGTAGTTGTATAATAAAATGCATCCGAAGTTTTTACGTATAATTACTAAATGTTATGTTTGTTTACTCTTGGAATATATTCTTGAGGTTTGAAAAATTTAAGAGGTGGGCATCAAGAGTTTTGCTCCACCAAAAATATTCTTTCTCTCTCCTTCTCTTTATTTCCAAAAGATAAAACCTAGAAAATTCATATTGTAATTATAGCCTTAAATTATATAATTGAGATAAAATAAATATTACTGTTATGGGTAGTATTTTAATGAAGGCGACAAAGGTCTGTAGAGTTATGATGCCTGATTTTATCATTTTTGTAGATACTTGGGAGAATTGTACAGGAGAATATAACAGAATTTCCAAGGAAATTTTCCAAACTATGTTCAGCACTCTCTCATTTTGCTATATCAAATGAGGTGAGTTTTGGGATAAAGTTCGAAAACTCATATATTTTGAAAGCATCTTCCTGCTGGGGTCTGCTGACATGGATGGACAGTAATAAACTAAAGAACTTTTGACGTCTTTTTCATACTTGTGTTTCTATAGCAAAATATTCTTAGAATGTGAAATGGTATTAATAGTGTCCTTCTTATTACTCACAAACAAGACTGTAAAATAAGCACCATGTTTCCCATTTTCTACACTTGGAAACTGGGACTCAGGAAATTGAATAGTTAGCTCTGTCTCGTTCTTTATATCCCTCTTTCTTCCTCTTTTCTTTTGTCTTTTTCTCTTTCAGGTTTTTTCTTTCCCTCTTTTCCTTCTTTTTTTCCTTTACTGAACTTTTCTGATTTTCTAGGCACTAGACTGATGCCTTTTCAAACTTTCTTCCTTGCAATACTCAAAATTCGCTTTTGGAGAAGTCAGTACTATTACGTCCACTGACAGATAAATATACTGATTTAAAGAAAGTTTAGGAGATTGTTCAAGATCATAGATTTAGTACGTGGCAGGTGGAGATGATGTTCAAACTCAGTCCGGTCAGACTCCAGAATCTATGGGTTTTAGTATTATATCACTCTCCACGGGTAGTTGATTTTCTAGTGAGCGTGCTGCTTCATTAACTAATTAAAAGTTCTTGTCCTTATTCATACAAACATGGGTCAATGGCAATCACTCATTTGCTTTCCGTCCCTATAGATTAGTTTTGCATTTTCTAGAACTTCATATAAATGGAGTCACAGAGTATGTACGTGTTTCTGACTGGTTTCTTTGGCTCAGCAGAATGTTTTTGATATCCATTTTTATTGATATTATATCAGTACATTTTCCTTTTTGTTGCTAAGTAGTATTCCATTATAGCATATACAGCAATTTGTTTATACATTTATCTGATGATGGTCATTTGAGTTGTTTCCAGTTTTAGACTATTGTGAACTAAGTTACTATTACCATTTGTATCTTATCTACGTGTTTGGAGAATAGGCTTTTCATTTCTTTTGGGAAAATATCAAGAAGTGGAATTTTCTGGGTCTTATGCCAGAAGTATACATGTGTTTAACTTTATAAGAAACTGTCAAATTGATTTCCAAATGGTTGTAGTGCTTTACATTCCCAAAAGCAATGAATTAAAGTTCCAGGTCTTCAACATTCTTGCCAGCACTAGGTATTTAGTCTTTTTGCTAATAGTCATTCTAATGGGTGTGTAGCTTTAATATGTATTTCTTTGATTAAAAATTATTTTCATGTCCTTAAAGGCCTTTGTTTATCATTTATTTGGTTAGCGTCTGTTCTAATATCTTTCCAGTTATAATTGAGTTGTCTTACAGAGTTCCAAGTGTTCTTTATTCTGTATAAAAGTCTGTGGATAGAATTAAATGATGACAATTTTTTTTGTTCTTTTAATACTTTAACGTTTGCATTCCATTTTCTTGGTTACGATTGTACCAGTACAAGATATGTAGTATTTTTCTTCATTTCTCTATATGCAATGTGACTTTTTCTCAGGCTATATTCACTTTTGTACTAAATTAATAATCAAAAACCTCCCAACAAATGAAAAGCCCAGGACATATGGTTTCATTGGTGAATTCTATGAAATATTTAACGGAGGATTAATGTCAATTCTTCTCAAACTCTTTCAAAAAATTGAAGAGGAGAGAAGACTACCAAACTCATTTTATGAGGGCAGCATTACTCTGACACCAAAACAGGACAAAGACACCCCAAGAAAAGAAAATGTGGTATATGCATAGATACAATGGAATACTATTCAGCCTTTAAAAAGAAAGAAATTCTGCAATATGCAATAGCCTGGATGAACCTGGAGGACATCATGCTAAGTGAAATTAGCCAGTCACAGAAGGACAAATACAGCATGATCCCACTTATAAGAGATATCTAAATTAGTCAAATTCATTGAAGCAGAAAGTAGAATGGTGGCTGCCAGAGACTGGGGGGTGGGGAAAATGGGGATTTGCTGTTCAATGGGTAAAATATTTCAGTCATGCAAGATGGAAAATTTCTAGAGATCTGCTATACAATAATGTTCTTAGAGTTAACAATACTATGCTGTTCACTTAGAAATTTGTTAAGAGGGTAAATCTCATATTATGTGTTTTTTACCACAATAAAAAACATTAGAAAATGCCCATACACACACCACACACACACACACACACACACAATTATCACTTTATCATTGTGTTCTAGTAATTTGATTAATATATTCCTTGTGTGAGTTTCCTTATATTTTTTATAATTGTGTGCTTGATATTGATTGTGCTTCTTGTATCTGTGGTTTTATTGTGCTTCATAAATTTGAAAAAAATAATGTTGGTCGTTAATTTTTAAAATATTTTTCCATCTGCTTCCCTTCCTCCTTTGCTGAGATTCTGACTACATGTATGTTGGATTGCTTGCTATTAGCATAGGTCAATAGGTTCTGGATTTTTTTTCCACTTGTGCTTTTGTTTTATGTCTCAAATTCAGTGATCTACGGTTTCTAATCTGCTGCTAAATAAAATAAATTATTTTCCCCTTATTTCTTGTTTCATTTTTCAGATCTAGGACTGATATTTAGTTATTTTTTTATTTAATCATTTTTCACATCTAGGACTGATATTTAGTTATTTTTTTATTTATTTTCTCTTCTCATTAAATTAATACTTTCATTTAATACATGGGCATACTTAAGATAAATGTATTATTTTCTAATTATTTTATGATTTTGGGATTCATTTTACTGACTGACTTTTCTCCCAATGATCTGTTATTTCTTTGCTTATTTGCATGTACAGTTATTTTTAATAAGATGGTAGATGTGTGTTTTACATTTTCAAGTACATTATATTTCTTTAAAGATTGTTGGACTTTGTTTTGAGAGTTAATTTTCTAAGGATTGATAAGCATGATCCTTCTGAGGCTGTTTCTAAGCTTTTTGTTTTCTTGGGGAAATGAAAATTTTCCTTCATTCTAGGACTGGTTTAATTCTATTATTCCATAGTCCTTATTGAATACTCTGGGTTTTCAAAAGGACCCTTACATCTGGTTAGTTGGAACCTCAGTCTCTTCCAGTTCTGTGTAAACTCTGATGATTACTCACCTTACTGCTCGCTAGTCTTTTCTCAATATTGTGAAATTTCATCCTCCATATGCACATTTGTATTCTGCTAAAGATTCAAAGTGACCCATGTGAAGATTTATGGTGTATTTACTCTGCATAGGTTCCTTTTCTCTGCGGTCTGTCCCTCAAGTTCCAGTTGCTTTAGCTTCTCAAAACTCCTACCTTTGTTTCTTCAATGCAGTGAGATAACTGGTTCATCATCCCTGTGCGTACACACACACACACACACACACACACACACACACACATTCACCCCTACACATGTTTAAGGGCTGTGGCCCTCAGCATCCTCCCTTGTTTTGGTACAGGGGTAAAGCATTTGACTTCCATACTTCACAATTTGTGATTGGGAATGGAGCTAGTTCTAGACAGCATCTGACATGGCTCCCAACATTTCCCACATCCAGGTTTTCTAGCTCTTGTGTAATCCCCTATTCTTGAGCATGCACTGGGCCGAATGACTTACTTCTAACCAGTAGGAGGTGAAAAAAGCAGTGGGATTTACTTCCATGGTTAGTTTATAAAATATAGTGAGCTTCATATTGCTAGCACACTCTGTCTCTTGCTGGCACTCTCTCTTACCCTCTCATTAGATCACTCTGATGAAGCTAGGGGCCATGTTGCAAAATAATCTATAGAGAGGCCCACTTGGCAAGGAATCAAGGGAGACCTCAAGCCAATGGCTCTTGATGAAGTCTCAGTTCAACAGTCTGTGAGAAACAGAATTCTGCCAACTATCTCTGAGTGAGGTTGGAAAGAGATCCCGCCCCTGTGGAACCTTGAGACAACCATGTCCCTCACCTGTATGTTGTGCAGCCTGGTGAGAGATCCTGAAGAAATAGACCCAGCTATGCTCTATGTGCATTCCTGACCACAGAAACTGTGGGATAATAATGTCTATTGTTTTAAGCTATTAAACTTTGGACTAATTGATTATGTAGTAACATAACAAATATAGGGCTATACCTTTATTCTTTGGCATGTGGAATTAATCTTCTGATTTTAGTGTTTTTATGTAGCATTCATAATTTTTGGAGAGGGCAGTGAATATCAATATCATTTTTACATCTGCTTTAACCGAGAAATCGTCTTTTTATTTTATTTGAAATAAGTACAACATTCTTATTTGCATATCAACAAATTCAAACATTCTTTGACTAATCACAGTAAAATGTCAAATGCCATGGTACAATGGAATCCAAACTAAAAGTTTCTAAAATTCAATTTCATGTATAGTGACTTAAAATATCAACAGCTACTCTATCCATATTTGGCACACCTGATATGCAAATAAACTATAGAAAACCAATGTTTTAGAGAAGAAGTATATTTATAGCATGTCACTGAACAGACTGCTTATCAAAAGAAAAAACTATAGGAACAGGAAAGATTTCCTTTAAAGTATATTAATTTGATTGGAATAATAAATCCCACAAAATATCTTTTTGCATGATAACCATGTTAAAGACTATTGTGATCTTTGTCCTTTCTCTAGTAAGAAGCCAAATATGTACCTTATGAAAAGGCTTTAACACGAAGACTTTTTTATTCTAGGGCAATTTAAAACTGATGTCTGCCTTGCTTAAATTACCAATAGCTCTATATTTATATTTAAGCGATACATACTTATTTTAGCATTACTAATCATTAAACACAGAAGATGTTTTTCAGAATTATTCTTTTTATCCAAACATTTTTTTTTGATCTCCATAGAGTTTTCCTCATGAAATTGCCATTAGCTATAGGAAACAAGAAGAAATGACATTTAAAGAATTAGAAATATTCAAATATTTCATAAGATTAATATTTTATTAACTAGAAACTTTTGAATTCTACATGACATGTTCAAATATGATTTTTGCTAAATTTATAATGTAGGTATTAAACCCATTTCCTTTTCAAAGAAGTGGCTAAAACCTGTAGTCCAAAAGGAAGCTATTAAGATTTATGAGTGGGTGTTAAGGAATTAAAAGGCTCTGTGGCTATAGTAAATGCTTTTGAAATTTGCTTCAAGCATAGAGTTTATCAGGAGTGTCTTTTTATTAAAAAAATGGATTTCCTGTTGGATGTAGAATCTCATAGTTCTCATCCAGAATCTTGGCAGCTTTTTACTTTTAATAAAGAAGAGAATAAAAAAGAGATCTTCAATCAGGGATTTTTACTGCACTTGATTAAACTTCTTTAATAAAAGTTAAAAGATACTAAAACTGTGCATAAGTAATATTAAAACTCACTCAGGCACAAATATACATGAGAAAAGAAGTGAAATAATCTTGTTGAAACAAATTACCGATATGCAATTTCAATGAGGATCTAGAGAATCTTTGAAAAGCTTATAAATTTTAACATTTGCTATTGATAAATTTATTCTGTTGAATTTAAAATGCAATTTTGCATTGAATCTCCATTTTTTAGAAATGATTGTGTCACTGGCGTAGCAAGGTAACTGCTCTCAGGCTGTCACATAAAATAGGTGAAAAGACCATCAGTTTACAATGAAGAGTATCTGTTTCTACAAGATGCAATCATTTTGTAAAAAAAATGTCTTACGAAGCTTTATTTTAAAAGTTTAAGGTAAACTTTTCTCTTGTAAAATTCAAGTATGTTTGTAACAAATGGACTTAGATAAAGACAACTCATATTTTTAATATCAGGATATCTGGATTATGATGTAGACATTTAAAATGTACACAGATATCAACCTGAAGTCGCTCCCAATGGCCAAATCTGTTAACAATCTGGACAGTAAAGAATGATAATGGATTAGAACCCACAGAATAATATAAATATCCATGTGTCCATAATGATCTAAATAAATAATGTAAATAATTGGACAAATAAATTGATGAGGAAGATAGGCACACTCTTCCTAAAATTAGAAGTAATATGTGTAAAAATGAAACAAATGCATAACGAATGAAGGAAATAGAAGATTACCATGGCATATACCAGAGTAATAATAGCTTCAGGAAAAAATCATTAATTGATGAGAAAAGTAGTGGGTGGAAGTATAATGAGGAACAGAATATCTATATTGTCCCAAAATATCTCCCTAGAAATATTTAGAAATTATGAAAGGGAAAATATTAACTTCACAGTGAAGAAACCTGGATCCCCAGAGAATTTGGGTACAATTACTGAGTTACATCAAGATATTTACAGTTGAAATTGAAAAATCACAATGACAATTAGGGCAAATTGATTGATAACGTTATTCAAGTCTTTTATATCCTACTAATATTCTTTACACTTGTACCAATCATTGAGAAAAAGGCATTAAAGTCTACATTATAATTTTGATCTGTCTCTTTTTCCTTGAAGTTCTTATCATCTTTTGCTTCATGTATTTCAAAGCTCTGTTATTAGGTGCATGATTATTTAAGATTGTTTATGGTCTCTTGATCAATTGACTCCTTTATCATTATGAAATGACCTTCTTTAGTCTTATTTAAATAGTTTTTGGTCTAAAACTTATTTTTTTCTGGCATCAGTATAGCCAGTCCAGCTTACTTTTGGTTAAAGTTAGCACTATATACCTTTTTCTATCTTACTTTTAACCTATTTGTGTCTTTATATATCAAATGTGATTCCATCAGGCAGCATGTCATTGGAACTTGCTAGTTTATCCAATTTGATAATACCTGCCTTTTTAATTGTGATACATAGACAATTTAGATTTAATGTGATTATTAATATGATTAAGCTTAATCTATCATTTGACTATTTGTTTCCTGTTTGTCCTATGTGTCCTTTGTCCCCTTTCTCTTATTTTTCTGATTTCTATAGGATTGATTGAATATTGCTTTTATAATTCCATTTCTCTCTTTTATTTTCTTATTAGCAAACTCCTTGTTTTATTTCACTGATTTCTTTACAGCTCAAAGTATCTGTACAGTTGATAGTATTATTTATAGTCATAATATGTAATTATAATATGTAAAGAACTGTGAAGAGTCTGAGATTTTATCCTACTTGTTAGCTAACAACTTTACCTGTCATGTTTTCATGGATACTGGAAGATGACAAGAGATGCTGGGGTCAAAGAAAAAGGGTTTTATTGCTCATCACACAGCAAGCAGCATGAACTCCATATTTTCATTGTTTCCATTTGCTACTCAAGTCCCACAAAGGTAGGGTGCAGAAATCCATGTGGATGCAACACATGTAGTAGGTATGCATCACAGCTGAGAAGCAGCAAGCTTAGAAAATCTAAATCTCATCCTCCTTTATAGTCAAACCCTCCCTTCACACCAGATTCCAAGGCAACCACTAATCTGTTTTCTCTTACTATAATTTACTTTGCCTTTTCTGGAATTAAAAAAATGAAACTGTACAATCTGTAGCCTTTTGTGCTTGCCTTCTTTCAGTCAGCATGATGTTTTTGAGATTCATCCTTGTAGCTATACGTTTCAGTAGTTTTGTTCTTTGCATTGTTTTCAACATATGGATATACCACAATTTGTTTATCCATTCACCAGTTGATGTATGTTTGGATTGTTTACAGTTTGGGCTATCCGAAAATTTGTTTACAAGCATCTGTGTGGACATTTTGTTAATTTATTCTGGGTAAATATCTAATGTCAGGAGCTCAACTGAGCTGGGAGAGAGAGCTGAACTGCCAGGTGTCCAAGTAGCTGATTATAGGAAGAAGACAAAAATGAAAGAGTTAAGCCTTTAATCACTTATTGTGATGGTATAAGCAAGAAGCTAAAACCAGAGAAAGTGCCAGCTCTCCACTGCTCCCTTTTTACCATGGAATGGTGCATCAGTCCAGGGTCAGGTGGATCACTACAGATGTGGGTATCGTTTCACTGTTGAAGAAACCCCAAACACAAGGCTCTGGCAGATTTATGGATCTTGGGATAAGTGGGAGGACGAATGGTAGACTATGAGTGGAAAAGTACTGACTCAGATTAGGGAAAATTACTGAGTCATAGTAGGGAAAAGTGTCTTCCATGTTTCTCTCTCTTTGTCTTGATAAGGAGGTCTTGGCAGAAGTACCTGAAAAAAGATCTCTGATAAAGGCCTCAGATAAAGAGACAGGAATAAAGCTGCTTGGCTGGGAATGCAAACATGTGAAGAGCGTGACAGGCCAGAGACGCCTGAGACCTTAACCGCAGCTCCCTTCAGAGACTGCGGGGCACCAACTATGCACCAAGTCTGATGTGAGGAGGGCAGCTTTCCTGTGAGGCCTGCCAAGTAAAGCCTTTGTAACTGCCTATAGTTAGGTCTGAAAAACTGCAAATAGCTTTTAACCAGAAGCTAGACTCCTCACCAGCAGAATTACTTGGATGTGGAGCAGGGAAGGTATTCAATATTTCACCCTTACTTATGCTGTGAGATATAGATTTTTGTAGATGGCTTTCCTCAGATTGAGAAAGTTCTCTTCCATTCCTAGTTTGCCAGAACTTTTTATCACGATGTATAATTTTGTCAATTATTTTTTCTTCATCAATTCAGATGATCATGTATGTTTTCTCCCTTATCCTGGTAATGTGATTAATTACATTGATTTATATCTGAGCGTCAAATATCCTTGCATTCTTATGTAAATTTGTTGTTCATGAGGCGTGATGTGTTTTATGTATTTTTATATTTGCTCGCTAATATTTGGTTAGTGATTTTTGCATCAGTGTTCATGAGGATTTTGATCCATAATTTTCTTTTATAGCAATGTCTTTGATTAGATTTGCTATCAGAATTATACTGTCCTCATAAATAATTTGGGAATTGTCCTTTCTTCTTCTATTTTCTAAAGTAATTTTTGTTAATTTTATACGTTTTTATTAAATGTTATATAGAATTTACACATGAATTCCTCAAGGCCTGGAGTTTACTTTGTGAGAGATTTTCATTTACAAATTCAATTCCTCTATTAGATAATAAGTGATTAAGATTTTCTATTTCTTCTTGTGTCATATTTGATAGCATTTGTCTTTCAAGACGTTTGTCCGTTTTACCTAAGTTGTCAGATGTAGTGGAAAAAAGTTTATGCACACACTTTTTAAAATATCTGTATAATTTGTAATAACATACATTTTTTTCCTTTTCTTACCTATATAATGTATAGTGGTGACCACTTTTTCATTTCTGATTTGGATAATTTGTGTCCTCTCTCTTTAGGATCAGTCTACCTAGAGGGTTTTTAAAAAAAATTTTAGTTTATTATAGTAAAAACACTTAAAAAGAGACCTATTTTCAATTGTACAATACAGTTTTGTTAATTATAGGTACAATTTGTACAGCAGATCTCTAGAACTTATTCATCTCACATAATTGAAAACTTATGCCCATTGATTGCCAGTTTCTCATTTTCCCCTCCATACCCCTAGGCCCCGGTAACTACCATTCTACTGTCTAATTCTGAGTTTGACTATTTTAGATACCTCATATAAGTGGAATCATACATTTTTTCTTCTGTGACTGACATTTCATGTAGCCTAATGTCTTCCAGGTTCATCCATGTTTTTGCATGTGGCAGGGTTTCCTTCTTTGTTTAACGTGGAGTAATATTCCATTGTATGTATATATCATGTTTTCTTTATCTATGTTGATGAACACTAAGGTTGTTTCCACATCTTGACTATTTTGAATAGTTCTGCAATGAACATTGGAGTACTAATATTTTTTCAAGGTGCTGATTTCAATTCTGGATAAATATTCAAAGTAAGATTGCTGAATCATGTGGTAGTTCTATTTTTAATTTTTTGATGAACCTCCATACTGTTTTCCACAGTGGCTGCATCGTTTTACATTCCCACTAACAGTGTGCAAGAGTCCCAATTTCTCTACATTCTTTCTGGCAGTATCTTTTGTTGTTGTTGTTTGGTTTTCTTTTTGGTTTTATGGTCATCCTAACAGGTATGAGGTGCTATCTCATTGTGGTTTTCACTTGCATCTCCCTGATGATTAGTGACATTTAGCATCTTTTTATCTACCTAGTGTCTATTTTTATGACTTGGAGAAATGTCTAGTCATGACTTTATCCATTTTTTAGCTGGGTTATTAATTTTTTTGCTATTGAGTTGTAGGAGTTCCTAATTTCTTTTGGACATCAACCCCTTGTCAGATACGTGGTTTGACAATATTTTCTGCCATTTCATAGGTTGCCTTTTCACTCTGTTGATTGTTTCCTTTTCTGTGCAGAAGTTTTAGTTTGATCTAGTCCCACTTGTCTATTTTTGCTTCTGTTGGCTGTGCTTTTGATGTCATATACATATAATTATCTAAGTCCAACGTCATGAAGCATTTCTTCTATGGTTTCTTCCAGGAGTTTACAGTTTCAGGTCTTATGTTTAAGTCTTTAATCCATTTTCAATTGATTTTTCTGTATGGTGTAAAATGTGGGTCCAAATCATTCTTTTGCCTGTGGCTATCCAGTTTTCCCAACAACATTTGTTGAACAGACTGTCTTTTTCTGACTTAGTTTTTTCTTCTTTTTGTAGGTCTTTGTGGTGTAAAGTTAGTTGTTTGCGAGATTTCTTATTTTGTAATATAGGTATTTATTGCTATAAACTTTCCTTTTAGTACTGCTTTTGCTGCATCTAATAATTTTTGGTATGATGTATTTTTATTTTCATTTCTCTGAAGATATTTTGTAATTTGTCCTTTTAATCTCCACATATTTGTGAATTTTCTAGTCTTTCTTCTGCAATTTTTCTCTAGTTTTATTCCATAGTGGTTGGAAAAGATACTTGGTATCATTTCAATACGAAGTTTGTTAAGACTTGCTTTATGTCTTAACCTGTGATCTATCCTGGAGAATTTTCCACATGCACTTGAGAAGAACATATATTCTGAAAAGAACATATTTAGGTAGAATGTTCTGTGTATGTTTATTAGATCCACTTGGTTTATAGTGTTATTCAAGTTCCCTCTTTCTTTGTTGATTCTCTGTCTGGATGATGTGTCCGTTATCAAAAATGGAGATTGAAGTCCCTGACTATTAGTGTACTTCTCTGTTTCTTTCTTCAGTTCTGTTAGTGTTTGCTTTACATAAACGCTCTGATGTTGGGTGCATATATATTTATAATTGTTATATCTTCCTATCAAATTGATCCTTTTATCATTATATAATGTTCTTTTTTCCCTTGTGACAGTTTTTGTATCTGTATACTGTGTTTTTGTCACAATATATTGTGACAGTTTTTTTGTCTCATGTAAGTGTAGTCACCCTTGATCTCTTTTGGTTGCCATTGCATAGAATATCTTTTTCTACCCCTTCACTCTCAGCTGATGTCTGTCTTTAAATCTAAAGTGAATTGTTTTTGTAGACAGCATCTGTTTGGACCTTTGGGTTAAATTTTTACCTTTATTCTATCTTCCTAAGGTGGAAGTTTATATCTTTGATTTTAAATCTTTCTTTCTTTTCTTCTTCTTTTTTTATTTTTGGTGAGGAAGATTGGCCCTAAGCTAACATCTCTGCCAATCTTCCTTTCTTTTGTATGTGGGATGCTGCCACAGCATTGATTAGTGAGTGGTCTGTAGGTCCACGCCTGGGATCCAAAACTGAAAACCCTGGGCCGCTGAAATAGAGCATATGAACTTAACCACTAAGCCACTAGGCTGACCCTCTTTCCTTCTTAATATATATTAAAGCTATAAACTTTCTTCTAAGTGAAGCTGAAGATATGTCCACAAGTTTTTACTAAGTTGTGCTTTCATTATCACTGTATTTCTAATTTTCTAATATCCTTTGCAACTTCTTCTTTAGCAATTGGCCATTTAGAATTATGTTAATTTCCATATGTTCACTGTCTTTGTAGATACTTTATTGATGCTTGTTTCTAATTTAATTATATTCTGGTCAAAGAGCATATCTGTGATATTTTAATCTTAAAATCAACTTTGTTTCATTTTATGTCAGATTTACAGGAAACTGAGAATAAATGTTATTTGATAAGTATGACAAGCCTACTTACTAAGGAGCATAGGTTATACTTCATATGTGAAACCAATCCCAGCGAACCTGCCCAGCACATCTGTGAGATGTCTGTTCAATGGTTTAGAAGCCCCAAATGTTTCACACAGTAGGGAAGGTCAATTCCTGCAAGGCCAGGAATCTTAGAAATTTTGTGAGACCTCTAAGAGAGGAATTCATCCTCATTTATAAATAGTGTGGATGAAGTCTGGTAGAAATAAATTTCTTAGTTTTAATTTCTTAATGTCCCCCAAAATAGAGCAAACAAGAATGATGGTAATAATAAAGAAAAGATCTCTGTATCTAAAATACATTCCCAATATGTTTATAAAAGCTTCAAAGTGAAGCTAGTTCTTTGACATTAATCGTTGTTCAGCTGCATGAAGACAAGAAGGCTTATATGTGTTAACACCTCTTGTTGCACATACTAAAAAAAACCCCAAAACAAGCTAATTACAATGGGACCAGTCCTTTTTATTGTGATCAAGAATGATCTTTGGAGATTATTTATGATTGCAAGAATTACTGTTAGGAAAAAGTTGCCCCAGAATTGTAATGGGCAAGAATTACTAGGTATTCCTTCGGGGTCTACTGAGTGTGTCTAGTGAGCTTATCTGGGATTATCTGATTCTCTACATGTATGAATATCTTTGACTTATTCTCTACTATTGATTAGCTCATTGTATAATGCTGTAGGGGTAGATATTATCTTGTAGAAAACTGATATTTATGCAAAATGTTTTTGTGTGAAAGCAAAGAAAAATGATTTTGTCTAGTAGAGATGGTAATAATTTTTGATCTTTTTCAAGCATAGAAAATCACAACCTCAAACCTGTGGTTTCATTTTTGATGTAAATTAGAAATTTCACTCTACTGTTCTTTCCCTCAACTTTTACAAATACTTCCCTCTATCTAGATTCCTTTAAAGCAGCTTTACTATTCTGCTGCTTCCTTTGTATATTAGTTAAGTAAACTTTTTGACAAAAGTGTAATCTAAACAAACAAAGAAATGTGGTATTTGACAAAAAACAGTGGACAATCCTGAAAGTAATTCAAAAGAAAGGAATGGCAAATAGATTTTAGGCAAATGGAAAAAAGTTTAACTTTGCTAGATAATAATCAAAATATCAGAATTAATTATAATGCTTTCAAATGATACATTGATTAGATTGGTGGTTACCAGAGGGGAAGCGGGGAGGGAGGAGGGCGAAAGGTGTGATTAGGCGCACGTGTGTGGTGATGGATTGTGATTAGTCTTTGGATGGTGAACATGATGTAATCTACACAGGAATTGGAATAGAATTATGTAAACCTAAAATTTGTGTCATTTTATAAACTAATGGTACTGCAATAAAAAGAAAGGAAGAAAAAAGAGCCAAGCTTTTCAAAAGAAAATATTTCATATTCGTATTTGCTATTTTGGATGTGTGATGTTGGATGCTTGTTATTTTCATTTTTTCGGTTGTTTTCTGGAGTTTCTAAATTTTCTATTATGAGAGTGTATTCTGAAAAGAATCAGAAAATATTATTTTAAATAAAATATATGTGGAAAACTGGACATAATGGAAGTGGACATAATGGGAGATCTATTTAATAGTTTAGATTTTTTTCTATGATGTCGTACGTTTATTTAAACAGCAATGTAGAAAGGTAACATGTTTATAATTTATAGTACTTATAGAGTAATTTTCTACTATAATTACTATTGATTAGACCTTTATTGAAATTTCATTCTCATGATGGACAACTTAGAAACCTAAGAGAAGAGTGAAAACAGTTGATTAAAACTTAGGGCAAGAAGCTCTCTGATGAGACGGTGTAGTTTGCAGATGGTATAGTTTGATGTGACAGAATGCTTTAAGTAAATACTATCTGGCATTCGATGTTACAGCTGTCTGTTTTATCCTTGTGCTTACACTGAACCTATTTTACAGATGAAGAGATTGTAGCTTGGAGGAATCTTGTGCTAAAGTTTTATAGTAAATAAGTGGCCAATTAGTTTCTTTAAGTTTTATGAAGGATATACTCATTCTTAGGTAATTTTTACATCCATTATGACTTTGACTATAATAGAAATATGTTTATGTTTACATCTAACTTCAAATGGAACCTGTATGTTGCCTGGTTTCTGAACCATCTTGCTGGCTCTAAGGAAATCTAGGTCATCTTCTGAAATTCCAATAAGCACAGCAGCTCCGTCCCACACCTGGGCTCTGTCAGCATGACTGTGGACCAGGGTGGAGGGAGGTTGTGAAACCATTTGGGCTCCTTTGCTGTCACTGCTCACTTTTTGTGGAGTGTTGTCAATTAAAGTGGTGATCTTAGTGGCAAGGGAACAGGAGGGCTACAGATTCCACTAGGCTGAGGTTGTGGTTCTGCTTGGCTCAGCAATGGACCAGTGGATTAGTTGGGGAATTTAACAGGGAGTTCTAGGAGTGAGATAACCATAGAAACATCGATATGTCATTCCTATATCCAGGGTTGACCAGAAAAATTGTGCGTATGCATAGCAGAGACTAGAGAAGGCCCAAGCCACCCTCATGTTCTTGGCCAACAAAGACTGTGTGTACACACAGAGATGTGAGAAAGGCCCATGCAAAGCTCACATAGACTTGAGAATGACATGTCAGTCTTTTCTGCAATTATATATAGTGAAATGTTTATATAACATGTATAGATATTCTGAAACTGGGTTGTGAACACTTTGCCTTCCTAAAGGGTTACATTTGTAATGATTAAGAAAAAGTTGATCCTTACTAAGGAGATAGTTGTTTCTCCTGGACTTGAAATGAAAGTGATGGGTGTATTAATCATATGTAATAAAAATATGTTGAATATATATTAAAATAAGCCTAATCCATGCAAAAAGATTAGCTTTATTTACTCTGCTTTAAGTTTTTATGTTAAATTTTAAGCAGTTATGGCAGAGGGACATTATCCTTGAAAGACAGTTCAAAACTGTTGCTCACAATGACTTCGTTAACTCTGACAAGAAAGAAAATGTCTGTTGTAAATAGTTGTACCATTCATTCATTATATTGTTGAATGTCTATTTTAAAGGTCATCTGTGATTCAAACTGTGGCTAGAGGTCACTGGTTTTACAAAACAATAGGAACTTGGAGAACCTAACAAGTGCCAAGAATCAGTAGTAAATAGCTAATTATGGAGGCACTGGTTGGATTGTAAACAACCCGAAGAAGAGACTAACGCATTTTTTACATTTGAATTTGTACTACTTCCAGTGCCTAGGCCATTGCCTTCCCAGATATGTATTGTCTATCTGAGGTCTAAGTGTAGACACCTTCGCTGCCTCATTATGGTTATTTGCATAGATAGAATTGGTGGGATACCAAAGAGTTATTCAATTTTCCTTCTTATTACCTAAACATTTTACCTAGATTTTCTTTAATAAGTTGCATTATTTTGGTGTTTCAACATAAAATTGCAACAATAACACATTTAAAGTGACAAAATAGTAGAATAAAATTAAATACAACAGAAAAATAGCAGACATAAATACTATGACAAATAACCAAAAGCTTTTTGCCACACATGTATATTGCATAAGAGAAAAAAATGACACAGATTTTTCTTAATCTGGATCAAGTCATAAATTGCTACCATCAGGAGCGTCACTTCCAATATTTGTCCGAATCATCATACTGATTTCTCAGTTAACTGTAATGAATGTATGCCCTCCTGCGGTACATACTTGAGGAAGAGCAGATGAATATTAACTACGATGTTGATTAAAAAGTTGTAAGAGCAGAAGCAGGGTTTGTCGGTTTGTCAGCACACTAATATAGCAAACTTTCCTTTGTCAAACCAGATCAAATAATGAAGTTTAGCAAGAAGTGCTGTACAGATCCCCGAACTGTCAACCATTTGTGCTGTGAGCTAATGAAAAAACATGTATGCTGATCTCGATATGCTTGGATGAAGAAATGCCAAGAAAAACCACCATTGCAATTACTCTCCTGTTTATGACAAATTAATGCTTGGTATACAGGTAACAAAATACAGACTGAAAAACTAAAGTAATGAGATAAATGAACTGAGGAATGATTCTAGACTATAGTTTGAATAGAAATGTATGCTTTTATGGAAGTGAAAAGCTATGTTTTATTAATGGGATAAGTGTAAAAACATTTGAAGAGATTTACAAGTATTTTAAGCTACAATTAGTATATTGCTGGAATGTTTTGTGAGGTAGAATTTTTGCTTTTTTAATCAAAGGAAATGTATAGAAAGTGAAGTCTTTGATTATGAATACCAGAAACATTTTGCCACATAGCAGAATATGCCAAAGAGATACGTTAATCTGTCAAGGATGCCTTAATAGACCAGTAGTGCACGTATATGATGCAAGCAGTAGTCATCGAATTTCCACTGTAGTTTTCCTCATGATAAAGTATAATAGGATAAGGTCATCTATGGCATCAATTTTGAACCATAGTATATATATAGGATTTTTTTGGTGAGGAAGATGGCCCTGAGCTAACATCTGTTGCCAATCTTTCTCTTTTTACTTGAGGAAGATTGTTGCTGAGCTAAAATCTGTGCCAATCTTCCTTTATTTTGTATGTGAGATGCCATCACAGTGTGGCTTGATGAGCAGTGTGTAGGTCTGTACCTGGGATCTGAACCAGCAAACCCCGGCCTGCTGAAGTAGAGTGCATTAACTTAACCACTATACCACCTGGTTGGCCCAGGTACTATAATATTTTAAGTCTCTCATAATTTGTATATATTATGACACTACACATTACAACCAATGTAGCTTTTATGTTATTATTCTCAAATATATTACTTTACAATGAATTTGCACTGATAGTATTTAATTATCTATGGGTCCAGTGTTCCTAGTCTCTTAAAAAGGAAATTCTAGGTAAACCTTAAAAGGATTTTTCTTTTCAGAATCCATCAATTGCTTTTTTTCTATTATAAAGAGTTTTCAAAGTCTAAATAGTTTTAACTATTCTATTAAATCCTCGTACTTCTTGAAGATTGTAGTCCCTTTCCTCTTCTCTTAACATACAGCTATACCTATCTCTTATACCTATCTCTGGTTGCCGCTTTGTCGAAACTTTAGAACTAGATGTCACACCTCTCCTGGGTTCCATCCCTTGTTACTTCCCTGTTTTCTTCTTGTTGTTGTTATTGCGGGGTCATTTAAAACTTTAGCTATAAATGCTTTACTATTTCAGTGAACAGTAGCATCACATATTCAATTACTGAAGGCAGAAAAATTGAGTCATTACTGAACCCTTTCTCTTCCTCCACCCATGTATGGGCAGCGAACCAAGTCATACTGCTTCCATCTACTGCTTTCTATCCCCACTGCGACTGCTTACTGGATTGTTGAAAGGAGAGCTGAGTTGGTATTTCTGTTTTTGCTCTTAATGCCACTCCTTCTTCCACATAATTGTCAGAGTAATACTTCTCAAATGTGTATCAGATTATATCAGCCATCCAGTTCAAAATACTTCAGTAACTTCCCTTACATAATAGTATAAAATTCAAAATGCTTTAGAATAATGAATATAATTCAGGCCCACTTTCAGCCTGTTTTTCTCTTCACTCTTTCAAATGTGTCTTTATATGTAGAATGACTCTTTTCTTTTTGATATGATTTTATCTATATGTAATATCATTGACTCCTTTTTCTGCTGAGAAGATTTTATTCATTCCTCAGGTTTTCTTAAATACTTTTTTTTCTGTGAGGCTTTCACTAAGGATTTTCTTTCTTTTCTTTCTTTCTTTAATTTTTTTATTGGGGTAACATTGGTTTATAAGATTTTATAAATTTCAGGTGAACATCATAATATATTTTGAATTCTGTGTAGATTGTATCATATTCACCCCCCAAAGACTATCTATCTATCATCCATCACCATACACATGAACCTAATCACCCCTTTTGCCTCCCCCCCCACCCTTCCCTTCTGGTAACCACCAATCCAATCTGCGTTGCTACGTAATTGTTTGTTGTTGTTTTTATCTTATACTTATGAGTTATATCATATGGTATCTGACTTTCTCCCTTTGACTTATTTCACTTAGCATAATACCCTCAAGGTCCATCCATGTTGTCACAAGTGGCAAGATTTCATCTTTTTTTTATGACTGAGTAGTATTCCAACAACTTAGGTTGTCGCAAGTCTTGGCTATTGTAAGTAATGCTGCAATGAACATAGGGGTGAATATAACTTTTCAAATTAGTGTTTTCATATTCTTTGGATAAATATCCAGAAGTGGAATAACTGGATCATATGGTAGTTCTATTTTTAACTTTTCAAGAAATCTTCATACAGTTTTTCATAGTGACTGCACCAATTTACATTCTTATCAGCAGTGATGGGGGTTCTCATGAAAAGGGAAGATGACATTATCGTGATTAAAAACACACAAACACATACACACACACACATACACACACAACACATAAACATGACTTCCAGTTTTGCCTATGACAAAGTAGCTTATATTGGACTAACCCTCCTTTTGAAGAAATTTTTAGTGTTGGACAGAATTTTAACAAAATACCATTTAAAGACATTGAAAGAGCATCAATTTAGGCAGCTTGAGAGATTACGATACTTGAAAAAGGGAATCATGAGGAGAGATGACATTTGTTTTGGAATTTTTTTCTGAGAACAATTTTTTTACAGTTTCAGGTTTACTGAAGGAGTTCAAGAGTTAAATGACAACAATCCTTTTGGACAGATCAGGATGCACAGGTCAGAATTTGGGCTGAAATGTGGTAGAAACCTGGAAAAGTAAGTCACCCTATTCTCAAAATATTCCCCTCAATTTTCTGGCTGACTGCTAAGCTGTCCACGCACAGGGGAGACCCCAAGAAACACTGCAGAAAATAGCTGAGAAGCTAAATACCGTATCTGAAAAAAAAAAGTGAAGGTTAGATTTTTGGATTTTGTAAAAATGTTTGAATATGCCAGATACTTGCCAAAGGGAAGCCCTAACTGATCTTAAATTATAGCAAATAATTTCAAAAGCAAAATTATAATCATGTTTAGGTTTACAGAAAACATTTAATTTAATATGGGATCTGTATAAATCCTCATGCTTGAAATGAAGCAAAGTGGAGTATCTAAAAAGAAGAATGCCTTGAACCTCAAGAGTTCTCAAATCAGCCCTGTCCACCCATGACCTTTCTCTCCTGAGTTAAAAGATGGATAAGAGAAAGTGTAGGCTTTGCTCCATGCGGTTGTCATAAAATTGGTCTCAAGTAGAATAATCTGTGTTCAGTGCAGGAAAAGTTATGGAGAAAATGTTATAAAGAGGCAGAGTCCTGATGTGTTTAAAGAAGAAAGAACATTCCAGTGATATGAAAAGGGCAGAAAGATATTGTGTTGAAAAATATATGCATGATAATTAGGACAAAGGAGATAACTTTCTGTGATTATTCTCTGTATTTTGGGCAAAGATGAATGGCACAGATGGAAGGAATTGTCACTCTCTATATTCTTGTTCTGTGCTAGAACATTGAAAGGATGCGGAGCAGTGCTAGGGCTGGGTTTCCACAGTCTGTAATTATATAGTGATTTCCCCTATCAATTATTTGCTTCCTATTTTCTTATTCTGGTACTTTCCATTACATATGGAATGAGGTTACATCAACAAAACAGTTCCAAATGACTATCTACTTCCTTTAAATTAGCATGTATATATAATTTTTTTGTAATATGATTCAGTTTTGACTCCAATGACATTGTATGTTTTGTTTTGGATGCCATATAGCCCCAAATCATTCAAATAAACATGTATATCTAGGCTGTGAGGGAACAAATGATTGGCATCAGCCATCAATGTTCATTAAGTTGAAGCTTTGGCACGCCTAGTATTAGAAAAAGCCAGATTTAATAAATGTCATGTAGCCTGCCAGATGTTTCATTGTAAGATATGACAGATCTTACCAGAATAATGTTTCATAGGCAAGGTCAGTTGTATTCAATTAAATTGTCTTCATATGCTCTTAATATCAATTTATGACAATGAAAAATTGTTTGATAATTCTCAAGCTATCGTTTTATTCTTCTATATGTAATTTTCAACTTCAGTTAGTCAAAGTAAATTTTAGTAGTAAAATGGAGGTTTGATCTAACTGACTTAAGAATAAATATACTTTAGTATTACTTAGTTTTTTCAGGAAGTTATCTTAGCATATAAGAATACTTTTTCGCCTCCCTCCATATTATATTGTTAGCTCTTATGTTCTTTGCTTATACTAAAAAAAAACAAAAAACAAAGAAAATATCCTTTTTCTCTGCTTTAAATAGCCTTGTTAATAGCTCTCAGACAAATTTCATCAGTTTGATTGTCTTTTTCTTTTTCAAAATCTACTGGTTAACTGTATCAAAATTTGGTCGTGCAGTTATATAGGAATGCAGGAATATAGGTTAAATAAGTGTGCTCTGTGTTATAATTTCATATATACATATATGCTATGCAAACATATTCTACATACCAATAGAAGGTATTTCACAGACTAATCCTCAATTAACTGTTTGTTGACTTAAAGAGTGAGTGAATGGGACAAGTAATTTTGACTCTATCAATATATTAACTAGTTATTTAGAAATGGAAACTAACAGTGACAAGGAATAATTAAAAATGTATTGTGAAAGGAGTAAAACTATTAAGAAAGGGAAAACATTTTCTTAAAAAAGAGAAAAATCTGTAGTATGTTGATTTATGAAACACCAGATTCCACTCAAGAATCTTTTGGACACAGGTCCTTTTGCACTCAATTTCTTCTCATTTACTTTGTTGGAAATAAATTTTATGAGTTAGTCAACAATAAAATTGGGTAAAACAAATGAAAACAAGAGCAAAACCAAAAACAATAGCTTAGTGCTTAAATTCACAGATTCTGGAGTTAGATGGTCTGAATTTCCTGACTTGTTTGCTTATTATCTTTCTGATACTAGGCAAGTTACCTAACACCTCTATTCCTCAGTTTACTTGCCTGAAAATGATAACAATAATGCTGTTGAGAGGAATGAATAAGTTAATATGCGTAAAGCTCTTAGAGCAATACTTAGAAAACCAATGTCAGTAGGTGTAAATTATTATTCAGTTTTCGCATGATCAATTTTGTCTAAAGTCTCTTGGATCTTTTGGATTTGCATTAGTTTCAAGAATCATCACCATTGTTAGGCTTAGGAGGTTATGAAACAATAAGATGCTCAGCAAGTTAAACAGCAGTTTGCCATGATGTAATCACCTCTGAATCCCTTACTTTCTGACTTCACTCTTTCATAAGTCACCCATGGCCTCCTCATTGTGAAAGCCCTGCTGCATCTTACTTTACTTCAGCGTTTGACTGTGCAACCCACCTTGAATTACTTGTAACCATCCAATGATACTTCAGTCTCCAGATTTCCCCCCTGCCTAATTCATTAGGTTTCTTCCATCAGTCACTTTCCTCCCCATGTTCATTGAAAGGTCTTCCCAAAGACTAAATTTTATCTATACATTTTCTTATTCCCCAGTATTCCTTCTTCCCACCTCCCTTACCGATAACTAGCATCCCTTACTGATAACTCTCAATCTCTGAGATCCAGTCTTGCATGTCAGCTCCTAATTCAAGCGATTCCCTGAATATTCTGGAAGTACCTAAAATTCAATATGCCTAAAACCCAGAGTAGCCCTCATCTTTCCTCACTATCTCTTAAAAACATCTCTATTCTTCTTGCTCCAGTTCACCTTCCTAAGCCTACCCTGGCCTCTAACTCAGAATACATATTTTTTTAACTTCATATCTTTTGTACCTCAAGCTTGTTCTGCTATTGTCATAAATGCACAATACTTATTTAAATTCTAACTATTCTACTTCATGCTCTATCTTTCCTACTAAAGCATTTCTTTTAAGGCATGAACCATGTTGTATATGAATTTACACATATCAAACATTTAGCACAATGTCTGGAACATAATGAATATTATTATTGTTTCAATTTTAACATGATCAAATGCAGATAAATAAATAGTCAAGTGGAAAAGATTTATGACTCATCATTTGAAAATTCACAAAATATTTGTGTTATTATATATAACAGAAAACTCAGTAATGAAATATTTAGTTCTTCTTGTGTGCAAGATTCAAGGTACTGAGTCTGTGAGGTAGTGTCCTGAATAAAGTGTGAGCCGAGGGAGTTGCCTGTTGTAGTAATCACCATTTCCTTTCCCATAAGTTGAGTCTCTAAGTGGCCAGACAATTATTAAACCAATAACATAGCCCATTAGTCCGTCATGAAAAGCTTTGTTGCTGCTGTAATATGAGAGCTGTGCAGACAGATGAACCAAGCCAGAGCTGAGTGTATAGGACGCACTGTAGCACTGAGACTTGACTTCTAGATGTACGCTGCTGTGCATGTCATGGCATCTGATACTTTCACGTTTTGCATACATTATTCCTTAGGTTTCCCCATGCCACTTCAAAATTAGTCTCTCAACACCCACTCTGGGCTTGGAGTCACTCTCCAAATCAAAATGACCATGATTAATAAAATATATACATTTCCTTTTGTACGCTATGAGGCTAATGAAATAACCGTAGGTTATAACAGAGTTTTAAACTAAAAGCCCAAGAAAAATAGGTCATTAAAGGTTAATAGGATTTTTCTGACTCTGTAGGAATGTAATTCTCTATGCTCTTGTCACCTTCATTCTAATCCTGAGATCCAGCTGTTGAATAAACAGACTTGAGATTATCACACAGTATACATTCATGTGTAAAATAGAATTTCTAGGAAAGTTCATTGCTCCACTTGAAATATGCTTCGTGGCATTTCCCGTGAAGAACCCTGCTGTGGTCTGTCGTGATACAATGAAAGCACGCTTGACTCTTTCAGCTTGCTCTTTAGTGCCTGGGGAACCTATTATTTATTTTATTTTGTTTATTTATTTATCTTTGGTTTTACTTTGCAACATTTTGACAGAAATGTCACCAATTATAGCACTCCTCAGTGATTGCACCAAACGGTAACATGTAATATTTTTACACTAGGAATACTATTTAAATGTGGAAAACCGTAGCACAGGCAAATCAGTGTGTTTGAGTTACTGCAGACAATATTCGTGTTTATAAGAATAATTTTCTATTCCATATTCTTCTAGTAGGAATTTCACTGAGAATAATTTTGATTTTAAGAATTTACCCTAGACAAAATTTATCATAGTATGGATTAAAGAAACTATATCCTCCTGAAAAAGACTAAGGAACTGTTTTAAATTGGGATCAGCATCTAAGTTCATAATATTTTTTTCCCCTATCTGTTACTTCTCCTTTCCCCTTGACTTTACACCTCTATCATCACTTACCTGACTAGTGGAAAACATTTTAAGTGTTTTCCCTGATTTCAGTGATTAACATACCTTTTTTTTTCTCCTCAGTATTACGTAAAACGTATTCCTATTAAGATGCAGTTCTGAGAATATCATCCTATTGCCGAAAACGTTCAATGGCTTCTCAGTATCTATGGCTACAATTCCCCCTTACATTATTAACCTTGTACCTGTGGTGGGTTATTGTAACAAGATATTTAGAAGAAAGAAGAGTTGTAAAAAAAAGAACAATTTAAAACAGTTTTTGAGAGAGAAAGTATACAATAGCAGAAGGGATCTACAGCCTAAGAAAATCAGCCATCTTGAAAACTTCCCCAACTGACTATGCTCTGCAATAAGGCCCAGAAGACACCGTGGCAGGACACCCTACTAGCTCTGATTAAGACCCAGAAAGAGAAAGGGCTGTGCAGCATATTTAAGCTGTGATGAAAACTACTCTACCATTTGTGCCATACAATCTAGAAAATTATGTAATATTTTTTTAAATTGAGGTTTAATTGGTATACATTATTTTATTTTCAGATGTACAATATAATGAGTAAATTCTTGTATATACTGTGAAATGATCACCATAATAAGTCTAGTTAACATCCATTACCATATAGTTACAACTTTTTTTTTTTCCTTTTGATGAGAACTTTTCATATCTCTGGCAACCACTCATCTGTTCTCTGTATCTATAAGCTTGGTTTAGGGGTTTTTTGTTTGTTTTAGATTCCACATATAAGTGATACCATGCAGTATTTGTCTTTCCTGATTTATTTCACTTAGCATAATGCCATCATGCTCCCTTCTTGTTGTCATAAGTGGCAAGATTTCTTTCTCTTTTATGACTGAATAATTTTCATTCATATATACCACATTTTCTTTATATGTTCATCAATTGATGGACACAGGTTTGTTCCATATTTTGACTATGGTAACTAATGCTGTAGTGAACATAGGGTGCATATATCTTTTTGAGTTAGTGTTTTCATTTTCTTCAGATAATACCCAAAAGTGGAATTGCTGAATATGGTATCTCTCTTTTTAAGTTTTTTAACTTCCATACTATTTTCCATAGTGGCTACAACAATTTACATTCTCACCAACAGCACACAAGAGTTCCCTTTTCTCCACATCCTTGCCAACAGTTGTTATTTCTAAACTTTTGATAATAGCCATTCTAACAGGTGTGAAGTGATATCTCATTGTTGTTTTAATTTGTGTTTCCCTGATGATTAGTGATGTTGAGCACTTCTGTACCTATTGGCTATCTGTATGTCTTCTTTGGAAACATGTGTGTTTAAATCCTCTGCCCATTTTTTAATTGGATTGTTTCTATTTTGCTATTAAGTTGTTTGAGTTCCTTGCTTTGGCTGTTAACCCCTTATCAGACATCTGGTTGTCAAATATTTTCTCCCATTCAGTAGGTTGCCTTTTCATTTTGTTGATGGTTTCCTTTGCTGTGCAGAAGCATTTTAGTTTGACGTAGTCCCACTTGTTGATTTTTTGCTTTGATTGCCTTTGCTTTTGGTGCAAATCCAAAAAAATCACCATCAAGACCAATGTCAAGGAACTTACTGCTTAAGTTTTCTTCTAGGAGTTTTATGATTTCAGGTCATACTTTCAAATTTTTAATCCATTTTTAGTTAATTTTTTTATGTGGTGTAAGATAGTGGTCCAGTTTCATTCCTTTGCTTGTGGCTGTCCAGTTTTCCCAACACCATTTATTGAGGACACATTCATTTCCTCATTGTATATTCTTGCCTCCTTGGTCATAAATTAATTTACTATATATGTGTGGGTTTATTTATGGGCTGTCTATTGTATTCCATTGATCTGTGTGTCTGTTTTTATGCCAATACCATACCGTTTTGATTACTATAGCTTTGTAATATAGTTTGAAACAGGAAGCATGATGCCTCCAGCTTTAAGAATAAAGGTTTCTCAAGATTGCTTTGGCTATTTGGGATTTTTTGCAATTCCATAAATATTTTAGGATTGTGTTTTCTATTTCTGTGAAAAATGCCATTGTATGTTGTATAGAGATTGTATTGAATCTGTAGATTGCTTTGGGTAGTATGGATATTTTAACAATATTAATTATTCAAAACCATTAGCGTGGAATATCTTTCCATTTATTTGGGTCTTCTTCAATTTCTTTCATCAGTGTCTTATAGTTTTCAGTATACAGATCTTTCACCTCCTTAGTTAAATTTATTACTAGGTATTTTATTCCTTTTGATGCTTTTATAAAGGGAATTATTTTCTTTATCTTTTTCAGATAGTTTGCTATTAGTCTATAGAAACACAACTGAATTTTGTATGTTGATCTTGTGTCCTGAAACTTTAATGAATTAATTTATTAGTTCTAAGAGTTTTTTGGTGGAGTCTTTAGGGTTTTCTATATATAATATCATGTCACCTGCTAATAGTGACAGTTTTACTTCTTCCTTTCTGATTTGGATGTCTTTTATTTCTTTTTCTTGCTTAATTGTTCTGTAAGACTTCTAATACTATTTTGAACAAACGTGGTGAAAGTGGGCATCCTTGTCTTGTTCCTAATCTTAGAGGAAAAGCTTTCAGGTTTTCAGCATTTTATATAAGCTTAGCTCATACAAAAGGGCTGGTCATATACGGCCTTTATTATGTTGAGGTATGTTCCCTTAACACCCACTTTGTTGAGTTTTTATCATACATGGATATTGAATTTTTGTCAAATGCTTTTTTTTGCTTCCATTGAGATGGTCATATAATTTTTATCCATCATTTTGTTAATGTGGTGTGTCACATTGATTTCGAGATATTGAACCATCTTTACATCCCTGGAGTAAATCTCACTTGATCATGGTATATGATCCTTTGAATGTATTGTGAAGATTACATAATATTAGAGGTATCTGTGGTGAGAAAATATGCTACATGAAGTTAATGGCAAATCTCAGTAGGAGAATCATAATGTAGATTATTTGGGTTTCCGGAATAAAGTCATGCAATCTACATCAGAGAATAGAGACCATTCAAAAAACACCTTCTGACATGCTACTGGACCGTAGACCATCAAGCGAACAAATAGGAAGTGTTTCCCATGATAAGATGGGTTCTGTCAGATACACTCAGTCATTATGGTTGAGAGGGAGGAGGGCAGCAAAGAGCCGTCGTTGATTGGAAATAGTACAAATGCAATCAGGCATGAGCCAGGTCAGAGGGCACAAGTAAGCTGCTGGAGCAGGTTGCACAGTCCTATGTTGTCCACCATTGTTAAAAGCAAATAGTTAAGATCATACACTTTATGTGGTGTGTATTTTTTCTACAAAAACATTGGGAACAAAACCAGTGTCTCTCACTCAGCTCATTCCTATGGTCACATGGAAGGTCTATTATAATAAGATGGAGAAGGAGAAATGTGGCCTAGCCTGGTTCGTGGATTAATCAGTTCATTATCTGGGTGCAGGCTCCATGTGAACAGCCGTTGCACTACAGCTTCACCAAGGGTAGCCCTAATAAATAGCAGCGAAGGAAAATCCTCTCAGTAGGTGGAAATTTGGACAGCTTACCAGTTAAGACCATATGAACAGTAGTACATGGTTTTGTCTTGGTGGGTCAGGGGCCTGGAAAGAGAAAGATTGGAAGATTGGGGTCAAGGTAGCCTGGAGAAGAGGCATGTAATTAGGCTTATTGGAATGGCCAATGTGTGAAAATCTTTGTATTACTTATTACCTGCCAGAGAGCATCCACAGTGAAAGAGTCACTAAGCAACCAAGTGGACAAGTGCCTTGGCCAGTTAATACCACTTGACCTCTGGCTTTTGTCAGCCCCATTGCTGGTACTAGGGGCCATGAATGGAACAGCCATGGTAGCAGGTATGGAGGCCTGCATTGACCCTATAGCATAAGCAATATTCACCAAGGCTAATATAGTTATCTCCACTTCCACATATCCTACCGATATAATGAATAATGAGCCATCAGTATGGTACTGTCCTTAGAGGACACCAAACAGACACTTGATTGGAAGTTGATTATAATGGACCCCATTCTTCCCAGAAGAAATAGCGATTCTTCTTAACCGGAAATGACACACATTTAAGATGTAGTTCTCCCTTTCCTACTCAGAGGGCCTTAGGCAGCATCACTATCTAAGAACTTACAGAACCCTTAATTCACCGACACAGAATCCTATATAACACTGCATTAACTAAGGTGGTATAGCAGTAGGCACAAGACCATGAAATTCTCTGGTTCTATTACAGAGTGTACCACCCAGGATCTTCCAGTATTATAAAGTGATAAGATGGCCTTTTACAGGTGGAGTTGAGGGATCAGCTCAGAAAAACTATCCTTAGAGGGTGGGCTTCATCCTCTAAGATGCAATATTTATCTTAAATCAATATCTAGTGCTATTGTCCCAATTGGTAGAATCCGCAGGTTCTAAAGCCAAAGATGGAAAGCATGAGTGGCTCTGTGTAACTGCATTCTTTATCATCCAGGATAAGTAGGCTTGTTATTACACGATGGAGAAAGGGAAAATTATATTTGGCACCCAGGTGATTCACTGTAACATTGTGTTACTTCCTCATAATGGCCAAGTACAGCAGCCCCAAAGCCTGGGAAGGGATTGTGACCACAGACTCAGATCCTTTTCAGGGGAAAGTCTGATTACCCCACCGATGATAAGAGGAATCTCAAATGGTAGTGGAGGATGGAGATGATGAGTATCACTTGCAGCTCCAAGAGCCCAGCTGCCCCACTTGAGAGCTAGAGTACGCATTCTCTCAATTGTGGAGATTGTTATGTGTTTGATTGCTCACAGTTCTGTTCCTCCCTGGGAACAGCCTTCTGCCAATGGTGCTGCCTCACCCAAAACCACGCCTACTCCCTGGGAATAGCCTCTTCTAAGAACTGGTAGATGCAAGGACACAAAGGCATAGCCTAGCCCCACTTGTGACATCTCTGAAGGGCCATCCCTGCTTTGGAGCGCTTGGTGGGAGCTGAAGCTTCTGTCACAAGAGCATGAAAATGCAATTTCTCGCTCTAACTCTGCACTACTCACTGCTCTATAGGTCTTGCTCCTGAGATCTGTCTCCAATAAACTACCTGCATGAAAATCTAGATGACTTTCTCCCACAATTTTTTTGTATGCTGTTTAATAAGTATGCTTATTTGTCTTTATAAGACAGGTGCTAGTGTGATATTGAGTATATAGTGAGTGCTCAAATATTTGTCTAATGATAAGAAAATACCTTTTTAGAAGTAGTTTCCTGCAGCACTGTTATAGACGTTGAAAGGAAGTCTCGATCTTATGAAATCATTTTAAATCAGCACCTACACAAAGGGTTCATTTAAGATTGCTTAAATTCTCCTGTGAAAAGAAGTTCATTTCCATCCTTTCCAGTTTAGTGGTTTATATCATTACTTGAGAATAATGCCACTCTGCAGAGCAGTGGGAAATGGGAATTTTTCTTTCAGAGGAAACTGTTCAATTAGAATTTGTTATTGAAGGAACAAGTATATCTTTTCCTGACTATAGACAACATAAAAACAACACTGAAGACGTTTTTAAATGTGTGTGAAGCAGCCTGGCTGGTCTTCGGTGAAATGGATGATAGCGAAGTTGACTGTTTGGTTACATGGTATGATACTGCGCTTTGAGAAATCCGTGGATTTTCCTAACTTGGTGCTTCTGCCTTAAGCGAAGTGAAATAATCAGACTGCAGCTATCGTTAAATTTGTAGAAAATATAGGAATTAACTTTCATAAGTGAGACTTTAAAAACTCAACATTGTTTACATAAGTTTTATAATTTGTTAATAGTTTGTTTAATATTATGCTTCTTTACTTTTGGAAATAGTACACAAACTACTTGATTTCATCAAGGTTGCTCTTTTATAGCTACTTAAAAGATAAAAATAGCAAAGTCCTTATATTCTAATAAGAACTGATACCTGAAACTAAAATAATGTTATATGCCAACTATATCTGAACAAAAAACAAAAGTTTTATTTTTTCTGAGTAAAAATGAAATGTTTTTGTATCTTTACTATTCTTTTAAAAGAATGTGCACTCAAATAAAGCTTAAATTTTGAAAAGAGCTATTTACATCCTGTGAATTAAGATATGAAAATCACATGCTTCCTATACAGCTGCCATATCTTCAGTCAATCCTTGTTCCTGAACTTCAGACTCCTATATCAAATGACATACTCAGCAGCTCCTTTTGCATGATTAATAAATCATTTAGAGCATAATATTTCAAAAATCATAATTTGGACATTTTTTGTTTTCCTTAGATTTCTCCTCCTCAGAAAATAACGACTTGATTCTTCCAGTTGATGGAAAAAAATCTTGAAGACATTGTTTACTTTCTCTGTTTCTTAAATCCCATATGTAATTCTTCAGCTAATCCCGTTCTCTCTCTCTCTTCAAAATATGTCCAGAATATCATCATTCTCTCTGTTTCCCCTGTTAACATTTTACTCCAAACCGTTGTTATTTCTTACATGGACTATTGCAATAGCATACTTTCTGGTTTCATTACGTTTCTATAGTTTATCCTTATGAATATAAATTAGAGCATATAATTTCTCTGCTCATTGTCTTCAATGGCTTCCCAGTTCACTGATATAAAACTCCCAAGTCTTGCTGAACTCTTGAATCTCATCGCCCATCACTCTCCCCATTCACTTACCCAATCTCAATGGC